>NW_024470690.1:497474-1192384 GCF_017639515.1 Carcharodon carcharias
GCATTACACTCTCAGTGCATTCCAAAGCCTAACTACTCGATTGACCCTGTCTCCACCACAGTTTCAGACAGTTCGTTCCAGATCCTAACCACTTGATTGACCGTGTCTCCACCTCACTCTCAAGCAGTACATTCCAGATCCTAACCACCTAATTAACTGTGTGCCCATCACACTCTCAGACAGTGCATTCCAGATCCTAACCACTCACCACTCGATTGACCGTCTTCATCACACTCAGGCAGTGCGTTCCAGATCCTAACCACTCGTGTCACTGTCTCCATTACACTCTCAGGCAGTGCATTCCAGATCCTAACCACTCGATTAATGCTGTCTCCACCACACTCTCAGGCAGTGCATTCCACATCCTAACCACTCGATTGACCGTGTCTCCACCACACTCTCAGGCAGTGTATTCCAGATCCTCACCACTCGAAAGAACCTGCCTCCACTACTCTTAGACAGTACATTCCAGATCCTAACCATTCGATGGACCCAGTCTCCATCTCACTCTCAACGCATTCAAGACCCTAACTATTTGACTGTACCTGCCTCCAGCACACTCTGAGGCAGTGCATATCAGATCCAAACCACTCGATTGACCCTGTCTCCATCACACTCTCAGACAGTGCATTCCAGATCCTAACCACTCGATTGAACCTGCCTCCACCAGCCTTTCAGGGAGTGCATTCCAGATCCTAACCACTCGATTAACGCTGTCTTCACCACACTCTCAGGCAGTGCATTCCAGATCCTAACCACTCGATTGAACCTGCCTCCCTTACCTCTCACAGTGCATTCCAGATCCTAACCATTCAACTGCCCCTGTCTCCATCACACTCGCAGTGCATTCCAGATCCTCCTAACTCGATTGACTGTCTCCATTACACTCTCAGTGCATTCTAAAGCCTAACTACTCGAATGACCCTGTCTCCACCACAATTTCAGACAGTACATTCCAGATCCTAATCACTCGATTGACACTGTCTCCACCACTCTCAGCAAGCGCATTCCAGATCCCAACTTCTCGATTGACCCTGTCTCCACCACAAGCTCAGACAGTGCATTCCATATCCTAAGCACTCGATTGAACCTGCCTCCACCACACTCTAAGATAATGCATTCCAGATCCTAACCACTCAATTAACTCTGTGCCCATCACAATCTCAGACAGTGCATTTCAGACCCTAACCACTTGACTGAACCTGCCTCCACCACACACTCAGACAGTGCATTCCAGATCCTATCCACTCAATTGAAACTGCCTCCACTACTCTCACAGTGCATTCCAAATCCTAACCACTCGATTAAGCTTGTCTTCACCACTCTCTCAGACAGTGCATTCCAGATCCTAACCACTCGATTAAGCCTGTCTTCACCATACTCTCAGGCAGTGCATTCCAGATCCTAACCACTCGATTAAGCCTGTCTTCACCACACTCTCAGGCTGTGCATTCCAGATCCTAACCACTCGATTGACCCTGCCTCCACCACACTCTCAGGCAGTGCATTCCAGATCCTAACCACTCACCACTCGATTGACCGTCTTCATCACACTCAGGGGTTGCGTTCCAGATCCTAACCATTCGTTTCACTGTCTCCATTACACCGTCAGTGCATTCCAGACCCTAACTACTCGACTGACCCTGTCTCCACCACACTCTCAGACAGTACATTCCAGGTCCTAACCACGCGATTGACCCTGTCTCCACCACACTCTCAGGCAGTTTATTCCAGATCCTGACCACTCGATTAACCCTGTCTTCATCACACTCTGACAGTGTATTCCAGATCCTAACCACTCGATTGAACCTGCCTCCACTAATCTCAGACAGTACATTCCAGATCCTAACCATTCAATTGACATTGTCTCCATCACACTCTCAGTGCATTCCAGATCCTTATAACTTGTTTGACTGTCTCCATTACACTCTCAGTGCATTCCAAAGCCTAACTACTCGATTGACCCTGTCTCCACCACAGTTTCAGACAGTTCGTTCCAGATCCTAACCACTTGATTGACCGTGTCTCCACCTCAATCTCAAGCAGTACATTCTAGATCCTAACCACCTAATTAACTCTGTGCCCATCACACTCTCAGACAGTGCATTCCAGATCCTAACCAATCACCACTTGATTGACCGTCTTCATCACTCTCAGCAAGCGCATTCCAGATCCCAACTTCTCGATTGACCCTGTCTCCACCACAAGCTCAGACAGTGCATTCCATCTCCTAACCACTCGATTGAACCTGCCTCCACCACACTCTAAGACAATGCATTCCAGATCCTAACCACTCAATTAACTCTGTGCCCATCACAATCTCAGACAGTGCATTCCAGACCCTAACCACTTGACTGAACCTGCCTCCACCACACACTCAGACAGTGCATTCCAGATCCTATCCACTCAATTGGAACTGCCTCCACTACTCTCACAGTGCATTCCAGATCCTAACCACTCGATTGACCCTGTCTCCACCACACTCTCAGGCAGTGCATTCCAGACCCTAACCACTCGATTGACCGTGTCTCCACCACACTCTCAGGCAGTGCGTTCCAGATACTAACCACTCGATTGACCCTGTCCACCAGCCTTTCAGGCAGTGCATTCCAGATCCTAACCACTCGATTGACCCTGTCTCCATCACAGTCTCGTACAGTGCATTCCAGATCCTAACCACTCGATTGAACCTGCCTCCACCTCAATCTCAGGCAGTGCATTCCCGATCCTAACTACTCGATTGAACCTGCCTCCACCACTCTCAGGCAGTGCATTCCAGCTCCTAACCACTCGATTAAGCCTGTCTTCACCACACACTGAGGCAGTGCGTTCCAGATACTAACCACTCGATTGACCCTGTCCACCAACCTTTCAGGCAGTGCATTCCAGATCCTAACCACTTGATTGAACATTTCTCCACCTCAATCTCAGGCAGTGTATTCCAGACCCTAACCACTCGATTGAACCTGTCTCCACCACACTCTCAGACAGTGCGTTCCAGATGCTAACCACTCAATTGGCCCCTTCCACCAGCCTTTCAGGCAGTTCATTCCAGATCCTAACCACTCGATTGACCATGTCCACCAGCTTTTCAGGCAGTGCATTCCAGATGCTAACCACTCGATTAACGCTGTCTGCACCACACTCTCAGACAGTGCATTCCAGATCCTAACCACTCGATTGACCCTATCTCCATCACAGTCTCATACAGTGCATTCCAGATCCTAACCACTCGCTTGACCCTGTCTCCACCAGCCTTTCATGCAGTGCATATCAGATCCTAACCACTCGTTTAACGCTGTCTCCACCACACTCTCAGGCAGTGCATTCCAGATCCTAACCACTCGCTTGACTCTGTCTCCACCAGCCTTTCAGGCAGTGCGTTCTATATCCTAACCACTCGATTGAACCTGCCTCCACCACTCTCAGGCAGTGCATTCCAGATCCTAACCAATCGATTGACCCAGTCTCCATCACACTCTCAAACAGTGCATTCCAGATCCTAACCACTCGATTGAACCTGCCTTTACCACATTCTCAGGCAGTGCATTCCAAATCCTAACCACTCGATTGACCCTGTCTCCACCACATTCTCATACAGTGCATTCCAGATCCCAACTACTCGATTGACCCTGTCTCCACCACACACTCAGGCAGTGCATTCCAGATCCTAACCACTCGATTAAGCCTGTCTTCACCACACTCTCAGGCAGTGCATTCCAGATCCTAACCACTCGATTAAGCCTGTCTTCACCACACTCTCAGGCAGTGCATTCCAGATCCTAACCACTCGATTAAGCCTGTCTTCACCACAATCTCAGGCTGTGCATTCCAGATCCTAACCACTCGATTGACCCTGCCTCCACCACACTCTCAGGCAGTGCATTCCAGATCCTAACCACTCACCACTCGATTGACCGTCTTCATCACACTCAGGCGTTGCGTTCCAGATCCTAACCATTCGTTTCACTGTCTCCATTACACGGTCAGTGCATTCCAGACCCTAACTACTCGACTGACCCTGTCCCAACCACACTCTCAGACAGTACATTCCAGGTCCTAACCACGCGATTGACCCTGTCTCCACCACACTCTCAGACAGTACATTCCAGGTCCTAACCACGCGATTGACCCTGTCTCCACCACACTCTCTAGGAGTGCATTCCAGATCCTGACCACTCGATTAACCCTGTCTTCATCACACTCTGACAGTGTATTCCAGATCCTAACCACTCGATTGACCCTGTCTCCAACACACTCTCAGGCAGTGTATTCCAGATCCTGACCAGTCGATTAACCCTGTCATCATCACAGTCTGACAGTGTATTCCAGATCCTAACCACTCGATTGAACCTGCCTCCACTAATCTCAGACAGTACATTCCAAATCCTAACCATTCAATTGACACTGTCTCCATCACACTCTCAGTGCATTCCAGATCCTTATAACTTGTTTGACTGTCTCCATTACACTCTCAGTGCATTCCAAAGCCTAACTACTCGATTGACCCTGTCTCCACCACAGTTTCAGACAGTTCGTTCCAGATCCTAACCACTTGATTGACCGTGTCTCCACCTCAATCTCAAGCAGTACATTCCAGATCCTAACCACCTAATTAACTGTGTGCCCATCACACTCTCAGACAGTGCATTCCAGATCCTAACCACTCACCACTCGATTGACCGTCTTCATCACACTCAGGCAGTGCGTTCCAGATCCTAACCACTCGTGTCACTGTCTCCATTACACTCTCAGGCAGTGCATTCCAGATCCTAACCACTCGATTAATGCTGTCTTCACGACACTCTCAGGCTTTACAATCCAGATCCTAACCACGCGCTTGACCCTGTCTCCACCACACTCTCAGGCAGTGCATTCCAGATCCTAACCGCTCGATTGAACCTGCCTCCACCACACTCTCAGGCAGTGCATTCCAGATCCTAAACACTCGATTGACCCTGTCCCCACCATACTCTCAGAGAGTGCATTCCAGATCCTAACCACTCGATTGAACCTGCCTCCACCACTCTCATGCAGTGCCTTCCTGATCCTAACCACTCAATTGAACCTGCCTCCACCACTCTCAGGCCGTGCATTCCAAATCCGAAACACTCGATTGACCCTGTCTCCACCGCACTCTCAGACAGTGCACTCCAGATCCTAACTACTCGATTGACCCTGTCTCCACCACACTCTCAGGCAGTGCCTTCCCGATCCTGACCACTCGATTAACCCTGTTTTCATCACACTCAGATAGTGCATTCCAGACCCTAACTACTTGACTGAACCTGCCTCCACCGCTCTCAGGCACTGCATTCCAGATCCTAACCACTCGATTGACCCTGTCTCCAACACACTCTCAGGCTGTGCATTCGAGATGCTAACCACTCGATTAACCCTGTCTTCAACACATCAGACAGTGCATTCCAGATCCTAACTACTCGATTGAACCTGCCTCCACTACTCTCACAGTGCATTCCAGACCCTAACCACTCGATTGACCCTGTCTCCACCAGACTCTCAGGCAGAGCATTCAGATTCTAACCACTCGATTGACCCCGTCTCCACCACACTGTCAGGCAGTGCATTCCAGATCCTAAACACTCGATTGACCCTGTCTTCACCACCCTCTCAGACAGTACTTTCCTGATCCTAACCACTCGATTGACCCTGTCTCCACCACATTCTCAGACAGTCCATTCCACATCCTAACCACTCGATTGACACTGTCTCCACCACACTCTCAGGCAGTGCATTCCAGATCCGAACCACTCGATTGACCCTGTCTCCACCGCACTCTCAGGCAGTGCATTACAGATCCTAACCTTTCGATTGACCCTGTCTCCACCACACTCTCAGGCACTACATTCCAGATCCTAACCACTCGATTGAACCTGCCTCTACTACTCTTGGAATGTGCATTCCAGATCCTAACCATTCGATGGACCCAGTCTCCATCACATTTTCAGTGCATTCCAGCCCCTAACTACTCGATTGACCCTGTCTCCATCACACTCTCAGACAGTGCATTCCAGATCCTAACCACTCGATTAAACCTGCCTTCAGCACTCTCAGGCAGTGCATTTCAGATCCTAACCACTCGCTTGACCCTGTCTCCACCACACTCTCAAACAGTGCATTCCAGATACTAACCACTCGATTGACCCAGTCTCCATCACACTCTCAGTGCATTCCAGACCCTAACTACTTGGCTGAACCTGCCTCCACCACTCTCAGACAGTGCATTCCACATCCGAACCACTCGATTGACCCTGTCTCCACCGCACTCTCAGGCAGTGCATTACAGATCCTAACCTTTCGATTGACCCTGTCTCCACCACACTCTCAGGCACTACATTCCAGATCCTAACCACTCGATTGAACCTGCCTCTACTACTCTTGGAATGTGCATTCCAGATCCTAACCATTCGATGGACCCAGTCTCCATCACATTTTCAGTGCATTCCAGCCCCTAACTACTCGATTGACCCTGTCTCCATCACACTCTCAGACAGTGCATTCCAGATCCTAACCACTCGATTAAACCTGCCTTCAGCACTCTCAGGCAGTGCATTTCAGATCCTAACCACTCGCTTGACCCTGTCTCCACCACACTCTCAGACAGTGCATTCCAGATACTAACCACTCGATTGACCCAGTCTCCATCACACTCTCAGTGCATTCCAGACCCTAACTACTTGGCTGAACCTGCCTCCACCACTCTCAGACAGTGTATTCCACATCCGAACCACTCGATTGACTCTGTCTCCACCACACTCTCAGACAGTACATTCCAGGTCCTAACCACTCGATTGACCCTGTCTCCACCACAGTTTCAGACAGTGTATTCCAGATCCTAACCACTCGATTGACCCAGTCTCCACCACTCTCAGGCAGTGCATTCCAGATTCTAACAACTCGATTAACCCTGTCTCCATCACATTCTGTCAGTGCATTCCAGATCCTAACCATTTGATTGAACCTGTCTCCAACACTCTCAGGCAGTGCATTCCAGATCCTAACCACTAGATTGATCCTGCCTCCACCACACTCATTCAGTGCATTCCAGATCCTAACCACTCACCACTCGATTGACCGTCTTCATCACACTCAGGCGTTGCGTTCCAGATCCTAACCTTTCGTTTCACTGTCTGCATTACACCCTCAGTGCATTCCAGACCCTAACTACTCGACTGACCCTGTCTCCACCACACTCTCAGATAGTACATTCCAGGTCCTAACCACTCGATTGAACCTGCCTCCACCACACTCTCAGGCAGTGCATTCCAGATCCCGACCTCACGATTGACCGTGTCTCCACCACACTCTCAGGCAGTGCATTCCAGATCCTCACCACTCGAAAGAACCTGCCTCCACTACTCTTAGACAGTACATTCCAGATCCTAACCATTCGATGGACCCAGTCTCCATCTCACTCTCAACGCATTCAAGACCCTAACTATTTGACTGAACCTGCCTCCAGCACACTCTGAGGCAGTGCATATCAGATCCAAACCACTCGATTGACCCTGTCTCCATCACACTCTCAGACAGTGCATTCCAGATCCCAACCACTCGATTGAACCTGCCTCCACCAGCCTTTCAGGGAGTGCATTCCAGATCCTAACCACTCGATTAACGCTGTCTTCACCACACTCTCAGGCAGTGCATTCCAGATCCTAACCACTCGATTGAACCTGCCTCACTTACCTCTCACAGTGCATTCCAGATCCTAACCATTCAACTGCCCCTGTCTCCATCACACTCGCAGTGCATTCCAGATCCTTATAACTCGATTGACTGTCTCCATTACACTCTCAGTGCATTCTAAAGCCTAACTACTCGAATGACCCTGTCTCCACCACAATTTCAGACAGTACATTCCAGATCCTAATCACTCGATTGACCCTGTCTCCACCACTCTCAGCAAGCGCATTCCAGATCCCAACTTCTCGATTGACCCTGTCTCCACCACAAGCTCAGACAGTGCATTCCATATCCTAACCACTCGATTGAACCTGCCTCCACCACACTCTAAGACAATGCATTCCAGATTCTAACCACTCAATTAACTCTGTGCCCATCACAATCTCAGACAGTGCATTCCAGACCCTAACCACTTGACTGAACCTGCGTCCACCACACACTCAGACAGTGCATTCCAGATCCTATCCACTCAATTGAAACTGCCTCCACTACTCTCACAGTGCATTCCAAATCCTAACCACTCGATTAAGCTTGTCTTCACCACTCTCTCAGACAGTGCATTCCAGATCCTAACCACTCGATTAAGCCTGTCTTCACCATACTCTCAGGCAGTGCATTCCAGATCCTAACCACTCGATTAAGCCTGTCTTCACCACACTCTCAGGCTGTGCATTCCAAATCCTAACCACTCGATTGACCCTGCCTCCACCACACTCTCAGGCAGTGCATTCTAGATCCTAACAACTCACCACTCGATTGACTGTCTTCATCACACTCAGGGGTTGCGTTCCAGATCCTAACCATTCGTTTCACTGTCTCCATTACACCCTCAGTGCATTCCAGACCCTAACTACTCGACTGACCCTGTCTCCACCACACACTCAGACAGTACATTCCAGGTCCTAACCACGCGATTGACCCTGTCTCCACCACACTCTCAGGCAGTGTATTCCAGATCCTGACCAGTCGATTAACCCTGTCTTCATCACACTCTGACAGTGTATTCCAGATCCTAACCACTCAATTGAACCTGCCTCCACTAATCTCAGACAGTACATTCCAGATCCTAACCATTCAATTGACATTGTCTCCATCACACTCTCAGTGCATTCCAGATCCTTATAACTTGTTTGACTGTCTCCATTACACTCTCAGTGCATTCCAAAGCCTAACTACTCGATTGACCCTGTCTCCACCACAGTTTCAGACAGTTCGTTCCAGATCCTAACCACTTGATTGACCGTGTCTCCACCTCACTCTCAAGCAGTACATTCTAGCTCCTAACCACCTAATTAACTCTGTGCCCATCACACTCTCAGACAGTGCATTCCAGATCCTAACCAATCACCACTTGATTGACCGTCTTCATCACTCTCAGGCAGTGCGTTCCAGATCCTAACCACTCGTGTCACTGTCTCCATTATACTCTCAGGCAGTGCATTCCAGATCCTAACCATTCGATTAATGCTGTCTTCACGACACTCTCAGGCTTTACAATCCAGATCCTAACCACGCTTTTGACCCTGTCTCCACCACACTCTCAGGCAGTGCATTCCAGATCCTAACCACTCGATTGAACCTGTCTCCACCACTCTCAGCAAGCGCATTCCAGATCCCAACTTCTCGATTGACCCTGTCTCCACCACAAGCTCAGACAGTGCATTCCAGACCCTAACCACTTGACTGAACCTGCCTCCACCACACACTCGTACAGTGCATTCCAGATCCTAACCACTCGATTGAACCTGCCTCCACCTCAATCTCAGGCAGTGCATTCCCGATCCTAACCACTCGATTGAACCTGCCTCCACCACTCTCAGGCAGTGCATTCCAGATTCCAACTAGTTGATTGACCCTGTCTCCACCACACTCTCAGGCAGTGCATTCCAGCTCCTAACCACTCGATTAAGCCTGTCTTCACCACACACTGAGGCAGTGCGTTCCAGATACTAACCACTCGATTGACCCTGTCCACCAACCTATCAGGCAGTGCATTCCAGATCCTAACCACTTGATTGAACATTCCTCCACCTCAATCTCAGGCATTGTATTCCAGACCCTAACCACTCGATTGAACCTGTCTCCACCACACTCTCAGACAGTGCGTTCCAGATGCTAACCACTCAATTGACCCTGTCCACCAGCCTTTCAGGCAGTTCATTCCAGATCCTAACCACTCGATTGACCATGTCCACCAGCTTTTCAGGCAGTGCATTCCAGATGCTAACCACTCGATTAACGCTGTCTGCACCACACTCTCAGACAGTGCATTCCAGATCCTAACCACTCGATTGACCCTGTCTCCATCACAGTCTCATACAGTGCATTCCAGATCCTAACCACTCGATTGAACCTTCCTCCACCTCAATCTCAGGCAGTGCATTCCTGATCCTAACCACTCGATTGAACCTGCCTCCACCACTCTCAGGCAGTGCATTCCAGATCCCAACTACTCTATTGACCCTGTCTCCACCACACTCTCAGGCAGTGCATTCCAGTTCCTAACCACTCGATTAACCCTGTCTTCACCACACTCTCAGGCAGTGCATTCCAGATCCTAACCACTCGCTTGACCCTGTCTCCACCAGCCTTTCATGCAGTGCATATCAGATCCTAACCACTCGATTAACGCTGTCTCCACCACACTCTCAGGCAGTGCATTCCAGATCCTAACCACCTAATTAACTCTGTGCCCATCAAAATCTCAGACAGTGCATTCCAGATCCTAACCACTCACCACTCGATTGACCGTCTGCATCACACTCAGGCAGTGCGTTCCAGATCCTAACCACTCAATTAATGCTGTCTTCACCACACTCTCAGGCTTTACAATCCAGATCCTAACCACTCGATTGACACTATCTCCATCACAATCTCAGACATTGCATTCCAGATCCTAGCCACTCGATTGAACCTGTCTTCACTACACTCTCAGACAGTGCATTCCAGATCCTAACCACTCGATTGACCCAGTCTCCACCACTCTCAGGCAGTGCATTCCAGATCCTAACAACTCGATTAACCCTGTCTCCATCACATTCTGTCAGTGCATTCCAGATCCTAACCATTTGATTGAACCTGCATCCAACACTCTCAGGCTGTGCATTCCAGATCCTAACCACTCGATTGAACCTGCCTCCACCACACTCTCAGACAGTGCATTCCAGATCCCAACTACTCGATTGACCTTGTCTCCATCACATTCTCAGGTAGTGCATTCCAGATCCTAACCATTCGATTGAACCTGCCTCCAGCACACTCTCAGTGCATTCCAGATCCTAACCACTCGATTTAACCTGCCCCCACCACACTCTCAGACAGTGCATTCCAGATCCTAACAACTCTATTAACCCTGTCTCCATCACATTCAGACTGTGCATTCCATATTATAACCACTCGATTGATCCAGCCTCCACCACACTCAGTGCATTCCAGATCCTAACCACTCGATTGAAACTGCCTTCACCACACTCTCAGACAGTGCGTTCCAGGTCCTAACCACTCGATTGACCCTGTCTCCACCAAACTCTATGGGAGTGCTTTCCAGATCCTGACCACTTGACTGACACTTTCTCCACCACACTCACAGACATTGCATTCCAAATCCTAACCACTCGATTGACCCTGTCTCCACCACATTCTCATACAGTGCATTCCAGATCCCAACTACTCGATTGACCCTGTCTCCACCACACACTCAGGCAGTGCATTCCAGATCCTAACCACTCGATTAAGCCTGTCTTCACCACACTCTCAGGCAGTGCATTCCAGATCCTAACCACTCGATTAAGCCTGTCTTCACCACACTCTCAGGCAGTGCATTCCAGATCCTAACCACTCGATTAAGCCTGTCTTCACCACAATCTCAGGCTGTGCATTCCAGATCCTAACCACTCGATTGACCCTGCCTCCACCACACTCTCAGGCAGTGCATTCCAGATCCTAACCACTCACCACTCGATTGACCGTCTTCATCACACTCAGGCGTTGCGTTCCAGATCCTAACCATTCGTTTCACTGTCTCCATTACACGGTCAGTGCATTCCAGACCCTAACTACTCGACTGACCCTGTCCCAACCACACTCTCAGACAGTACATTCCAGGTCCTAACCACGCGATTGACCCTGTCTCCACCACACTCTCAGACAGTACATTCCAGGTCCTAACCACGCGATTGACCCTGTCTCCACCACACTCTCTAGGAGTGCATTCCAGATCCTGACCACTCGATTAACCCTGTCTTCATCACACTCTGACAGTGTATTCCAGATCCTAACCACTCGATTGACCCTGTCTCCAACACACTCTCAGGCAGTGTATTCCAGATCCTGACCAGTCGATTAACCCTGTCATCATCACAGTCTGACAGTGTATTCCAGATCCTAACCACTCGATTGAACCTGCCTCCACTAATCTCAGACAGTACATTCCAAATCCTAACCATTCAATTGACACTGTCTCCATCACACTCTCAGTGCATTCCAGATCCTTATAACTTGTTTGACTGTCTCCATTACACTCTCAGTGCATTCCAAAGCCTAACTACTCGATTGACCCTGTCTCCACCACAGTTTCAGACAGTTCGTTCCAGATCCTAACCACTTGATTGACCGTGTCTCCACCTCAATCTCAAGCAGTACATTCCAGATCCTAACCACCTAATTAACTCTGTGCCCATCAAAATCTCAGACAGTGCATTCCAGATCCTAACCACTCACCACTCGATTGACCGTCTGCATCACACTCAGGCAGTGCGTTCCAGATCCTAACCACTCAATTAATGCTGTCTTCACCACACTCTCAGGCTTTACAATCCAGATCCTAACCACTCGATTGACACTATCTCCATCACAATCTCAGACATTGCATTCCAGATCCTAGCCACTCGATTGAACCTGTCTTCACTACACTCTCAGACAGTGCATTCCAGATCCTAACCACTCGATTGACCCAGTCTCCACCACTCTCAGGCAGTGCATTCCAGATCCTAACAACTCGATTAACCCTGTCTCCATCACATTCTGTCAGTGCATTCCAGATCCTAACCATTTGATTGAACCTGCATCCAACACTCTCAGGCTGTGCATTCCAGATCCTAACCACTCGATTGAACCTGCCTCCACCACACTCTCAGACAGTGCATTCCAGATCCCAACTACTCGATTGACCTTGTCTCCATCACATTCTCAGGTAGTGCATTCCAGATCCTAACCATTCGATTGAACCTGCCTCCAGCACACTCTCAGTGCATTCCAGATCCTAACCACTCGATTTAACCTGCCCCCACCACACTCTCAGACAGTGCATTCCAGATCCTAACAACTCTATTAACCCTGTCTCCATCACATTCAGACTGTGCATTCCATATTATAACCACTCGATTGATCCAGCCTCCACCACACTCAGTGCATTCCAGATCCTAACCACTCGATTGAAACTGCCTTCACCACACTCTCAGACAGTGCGTTCCAGGTCCTAACCACTCGATTGACCCTGTCTCCACCAAACTCTATGGGAGTGCTTTCCAGATCCTGACCACTTGACTGACACTTTCTCCACCACACTCACAGACATTGCATTCCAGATCATAACCACTCGATTGAACCTGCCTCCACCACACTCTCAGACAGTGCATTCCAGATCCCAACTACTCGATTGACCTTGTCTCCATCACATTCTCAGGCAGTGCATTCCAGATCCTAACCATTCGATTGAACCTGCCTCCAGCACACTCTCAGTGCATTCCAGATCCTAACCACTCGATTTAACCTGCCTCCACCACACTCTCAGACAGTGCATTCCAGATCCTAACAACTCTATTAACCCTGTCTCCATCACATTCAGACTGTGCATTCCATATTATAACCACTTGATTGATCCAGCCTCCACCACACTCAGTGCATTCCAGATCCTAACCACTCGATTGACCCTGTCTCCACCAAACTCTATGGGAGTGCTTTCCAGATCCTGACCACTTGACTGACACTTTCTCCACCACACTCACAGACATTGCATTCCAGATCATAACCACTCGATTGAACCTGCATCCACTAGTCTCAGACAGTACATTCCAGATCCTAACCGTTCAATTGACCCTGTCTCCATCACACTCTCAGTGCATTCCAGATCCTAAAACTCGATTGACTGTCTCCATTACACTCTCAGTGCATTCCAGAGCCTAACTACTCGATTGACGCTGTCTCCACCACAGTTTCAGGCAGTGCATTCCAGATCCTAACCACTCGCTTGACCCTGTCTCCATCACACCCTCATACAGTGCATTCCAGATCCTAACCACTCGATTCAACATGCCTCCACCACAATCTCAGGCAGTGCATTCCAGATCCTAACCATTCAATTGATCCGGTCTCCACCACACTCTCAGACAGTGCATTCCAGATCCTAACCACTTGACTGAACCTGCCTCCACCAGCCTTTCAGGCAGTGAATTCCAGATCCTAACCACTTGATTGACCCTATCAGGACCACACTCTCAGACAGTGCTTTCCAGATCCTACCCACTTGATTGAGCCTGTCTACATCACACACAGGCTGTGCGTTTCAGATGCTAACCACTGTATTGACTGTCTCCATTGCACTTTCAGTGTATTCCAGCCCCTAAGTACTCGATTGACCCTGTCTCCACCACATTCTCAGGCAGTGCATTCCAGATCCTAACAACTCGATTAACCCTGTCTCCACCACACTCTCAGGCAGTGCATTCCAGATCCTAACAACTCGATTAACCCTGTCTCCACCACACTCTCAGGCAGTGCATTCCAGATCCTAACCACTCGCTTGACCCTGTCTCCACCAGCCTTTCAGTCAGTGCATTCCAGATCCTACCACTCGATTGACCCTGTCTGCACCACACTCTCAGATAGTGCATTCCAGATCCTAACCACTCGATTGACCCTGTCTCCATCACAGTCTCATACAGTGCATTCCAGATCCTAACCACTCGATTGAACCTTCCTCCACCTCAATCTCAGGCAGTGCATTCCAGATCCCAACTACTCGATTGACCCTGTCTCCACCACACTCTCAGGCAGTGCATTCCAGTTCCTAACCACTCGATTAACCCTGTCTTCACCACACTCTCAGGCAGTGCATTCCAGTTCCTAACCACTCGATTGAACCTGCCTCCACCAGCCTTTCAGGGAGTGCATTCCAGATCCTAACCACTCGATTAACGCTGTCTTCACCACACTCTCAGGCAGTGCATTCCAGATCCTAACCACTTGATTGACCCAGTCTCCATCACACTGTCAGACAGTGCATTCCAGATCCGAACCACTCGATTGAACCTGCCTCCCTTACCTCTCACAGTGCATTCCAGATCCTTATAACTCGATTGACTGTCTCCATTACACTCTCAGTGCATTCTAAAGCCTAACTACTCGAATGACCCTGTCTCCACCACAATTTCAGACAGTCCATTCCAGATCCTAATCACTCGATTGACCCTGTCTCCACCACTCTCAGCAAGCGCATTCCAGATCCCAACTTCTCGATTGACCCTGTCTCCACCACAAGCTCAGACAGTGCATTCCATATCCTAACCACTCGATTGAACCTGCCTCCACCACACTCTAAGACAATGCATTCCAGATCCTAACCACTCAATTAACTCTGTGCCCATCACATTCTCATACAGTGCATTCCAGATCCCAACTACTCGATTGACCCTGTCTCCACCACACTCTCAGGCTGTGCATTCCAGATCCTAACCACTCGATTGAACCTTCCTCCACCTCAATCTCAGGCAGTGCATTCCCGATCCTAACCACTCGATTGAACCTGCCTCCTCCACTCTCAGGCAGTGCATTCCAGATCCCAACTACTCGATTGACCCTGTCTCTACCACACTCTGAGGCAGTGCATTCCAGTTCCTAACCACTCGTTTAACCCTGTCTTCACCACACTCTCAGGCAGTGCATTCCAGATCCTAACCACTCGCTTGACCCTGTCTCCACCAGCCTTTCAGGCAGTGCATTCCAGATCCTAACCACTCGATTGAACCTGCCTCCACCACTCTCAGCAGTGCATTCCAGATCCTAACCACTCGATTGACCCAGTCTCCATCACACTCTCAAACAGTGCATTCCAGATCCTAACCACTCGATTGAACCTGCCTCCTCCACTCTCAGGCAGTGCATTCCAGATCCCAACTACTCGATTGACCCTGTCTCCACCACACTCTGAGGCAGTGCATTCCAGTTCCTAACCACTCGATTAACCCTGTCTTCACCACACTCTCAGGCAGTGCATTCCAGATCCTAACCACTCGCTTGACCCTGTCTCCACCACATTCTCATACAGTGCATTCCAGATCCCAACTACTCGATTGACCCTGTCTCCACCACACACTCAGGCAGTGCATTCCAGATCCTAACCACTCGATTAAGCCTGTCTTCACCACACTCTTAGGCAGTGCATTCCAGATCCTAACCACTCGATTAAGCCTGTCTTCACCACACTCTCAGGCAGTGCATTCCAGATCCTAACCACTCGATTAAGCCTGTCTTCACCACAATCTCAGGCTGTGCATTCCAGATCCTAACCACTCGATTGACCCTGCCTCCACCACACTCTCAGGCAGTGCATTCCAGATCCTAACCACTCACCACTCGATTGACCGTCTTCATCACACTCAGGCGTTGCGTTCCAGATCCTAACCATTCGTTTCACTGTCTCCATTACACCGTCAGTGCATTCCAGACCCTAACTACTCGACTGACCCTGTCTCCACCACACTCTCAGACAGTACATTCCAGGTCCTAACCACGCGATTGACCCTGTCTCCACCACACTCTCTAGGAGTGCATTCCAGATCCTGACCACTCGATTAACCCTGTCTTCATCACACTCTGACAGTGTATTCCAGATCCTAACCACTCGATTGACCCTGTCTCCAACACACTCTCAGGCAGTGTATTCCAGATCCTGTGACCAGTCGATTAACCCTGTCATCATCACAGTCTGACAGTGTATTCCAGATCCTAACCACTCGATTGAACCTGCCTCCACTAATCTCAGACAGTACATTCCAAATCCTAACCATTCAATTGACACTGTCTCCATCACACTCTCAGTGCATTCCAGATCCTTATAACTTGTTTGACTGTCTCCATTACACTCTCAGTGCATTCCAAAGCCTAACTACTCGATTGACCCTGTCTCCACCACAGTTTCAGACAGTTCGTTCCAGATCCTAACCACTTGATTGACCGTGTCTCCACCTCAATCTCAAGCAGTACATTCCAGATCCTAACCACCTAATTAACTCTGTGCCCATCACAATCTCAGACAGTGCATTCCAGATCCTAACCACTCACCACTCGATTGACCGTCTTCATCACACTCAGGCAGTGCGTTCCAGATCCTAACCACTCAATTAATGCTGTCTTCACCACACTCTCAGGCTTTACAATCCAGATCCTAACCACGCGCTTGACCCTGTCTCCACCACACTCTCAGGCAGTGCATTCCAGATCCTAACCACTCGATTGAACCTGCCTCCACCACACTCTCAGGCAGTGCATTCCAGATCCCAACCTCACGATTGACCGTGTCTCCACCACACTCTCAGGCAGTGCATTCCAGATCCTCACCACTCGAAAGAACCTGCCTCCACTACTCTTAGACAGTACATTCCAGATCCTAACCATTCGATGGACCCAGTCTCCATCTCACTCTCAACGCATTCAAGACCCTAACTACTTGACTGAACCTGCCTCCAGCACACTCTGAGGCAGTGCATATCAGATCCAAACCACTCGATTGACCTTGTCTCCATCACACTCTCAGACAGTGCATTCCAGATCCTTACCACTCGATTGAACCTGCCTCCACCAGCCTTTCAGGGAGTGCATTCCAGATCCTAACCACTCGATTAACGCTGTCTTCACCACACTCTCAGGCAGTGCATTTCAGATCCTAACCACTCGATTGAACCTGCCTCCCTTAGCTCTCACAGTGCATTCCAGATCCTAACCATTCAACTGCCCCTGTCTCCATCACACTCGCAGTGCATTCCAGATCCTTCTAACTTGATTGACTGTCTCCATTACACTCTCAGTGCATTCTAAAGCCTAACTACTCGAATGACCCTGTCTCCACCACTCTCAGCAAGCGCATTCCAGATCCCAACTTCTCGATTGACCCTGTCTCCACCACAAGCTCAGACAGTGCATTCCATATCCTAACCACTCGATTGAACCTGCCTCCACCACACTCTAAGACAATGCATTCCGGATCCTAACCACTCAATTAACTCTGTGCCCATCACACTCAGGCAGTGCGTTCCAGATCCTAACCACCCGTTTCACTGTCTCCCTTACACTCTCAGTGCATTCCAGACCCTAACTACTCGATTGACCCTGTCTCCACCACACTCTCAGACAGTACATTCCAGGTCCTAACCACTCGATTGACCCTGTCTCCACCACAGTTTCAGACAGTGCATTCCAGATCCTAATCACTCGATTGACCCTGTCTCCACCACACTCTCGGGCAGTGCATTCCAGATGCTAACCACTCGATTAACCCTGTCTTCACCACACTCTCAGGCAGTGCATTTCGGATCCTAACCACTTGCTTGACCCTGTCTCCACCAGCCTTTCAGGCAGTGCATTCCAGGTCCTAACCACTCGATTGAACCTGCCTCCACCACACTCAGACAGTGCATTCCAGACCCTTACTACTTGACTGAACCTGCCTCCAGCACACTCTCAGGCAGTGCATTCCAGATCCTAACCACCTAATTAACTCTGTGCCCATCAAAATCTCAGACAGTGCATTCCAGATCCTAACCACTCACCACTCGATTGACCGTCTGCATCACACTCAGGCAGTGCGTTCCAGATCCTAACCACTCAATTAATGCTGTCTTCACCACACTCTCAGGCTTTACAATCCAGATCCTAACCACTCGATTGACACTATCTCCATCACAATCTCAGACATTGCATTCCAGATCCTAGCCACTCGATTGAACCTGTCTTCACTACACTCTCAGACAGTGCATTCCAGATCCTAACCACTCGATTGACCCAGTCTCCACCACTCTCAGGCAGTGCATTCCAGATCCTAACAACTCGATTAACCCTGTCTCCATCACATTCTGTCAGTGCATTCCAGATCCTAACCATTTGATTGAACCTGCATCCAACACTCTCAGGCTGTGCATTCCAGATCCTAACCACTCGATTGAACCTGCCTCCACCACACTCTCAGACAGTGCATTCCAGATCCCAACTACTCGATTGACCTTGTCTCCATCACATTCTCAGGTAGTGCATTCCAGATCCTAACCATTCGATTGAACCTGCCTCCAGCACACTCTCAGTGCATTCCAGATCCTAACCACTCGATTTAACCTGCCCCCACCACACTCTCAGACAGTGCATTCCAGATCCTAACAACTCTATTAACCCTGTCTCCATCACATTCAGACTGTGCATTCCATATTATAACCACTCGATTGATCCAGCCTCCACCACACTCAGTGCATTCCAGATCCTAACCACTCGATTGAAACTGCCTTCACCACACTCTCAGACAGTGCGTTCCAGGTCCTAACCACTCGATTGACCCTGTCTCCACCAAACTCTATGGGAGTGCTTTCCAGATCCTGACCACTTGACTGACACTTTCTCCACCACACTCACAGACATTGCATTCCAAATCCTAACCACTCGATTGACCCTGTCTCCACCACATTCTCATACAGTGCATTCCAGATCCCAACTACTCGATTGACCCTGTCTCCACCACACACTCAGGCAGTGCATTCCAGATCCTAACCACTCGATTAAGCCTGTCTTCACCACACTCTCAGGCAGTGCATTCCAGATCCTAACCACTCGATTAAGCCTGTCTTCACCACACTCTCAGGCAGTGCATTCCAGATCCTAACCACTCGATTAAGCCTGTCTTCACCACAATCTCAGGCTGTGCATTCCAGATCCTAACCACTCGATTGACCCTGCCTCCACCACACTCTCAGGCAGTGCATTCCAGATCCTAACCACTCACCACTCGATTGACCGTCTTCATCACACTCAGGCGTTGCGTTCCAGATCCTAACCATTCGTTTCACTGTCTCCATTACACGGTCAGTGCATTCCAGACCCTAACTACTCGACTGACCCTGTCCCAACCACACTCTCAGACAGTACATTCCAGGTCCTAACCACGCGATTGACCCTGTCTCCACCACACTCTCAGACAGTACATTCCAGGTCCTAACCACGCGATTGACCCTGTCTCCACCACACTCTCTAGGAGTGCATTCCAGATCCTGACCACTCGATTAACCCTGTCTTCATCACACTCTGACAGTGTATTCCAGATCCTAACCACTCGATTGACCCTGTCTCCAACACACTCTCAGGCAGTGTATTCCAGATCCTGACCAGTCGATTAACCCTGTCATCATCACAGTCTGACAGTGTATTCCAGATCCTAACCACTCGATTGAACCTGCCTCCACTAATCTCAGACAGTACATTCCAAATCCTAACCATTCAATTGACACTGTCTCCATCACACTCTCAGTGCATTCCAGATCCTTATAACTTGTTTGACTGTCTCCATTACACTCTCAGTGCATTCCAAAGCCTAACTACTCGATTGACCCTGTCTCCACCACAGTTTCAGACAGTTCGTTCCAGATCCTAACCACTTGATTGACCGTGTCTCCACCTCAATCTCAAGCAGTACATTCCAGATCCTAACCACCTAATTAACTCTGTGCCCATCAAAATCTCAGACAGTGCATTCCAGATCCTAACCACTCACCACTCGATTGACCGTCTGCATCACACTCAGGCAGTGCGTTCCAGATCCTAACCACTCAATTAATGCTGTCTTCACCACACTCTCAGGCTTTACAATCCAGATCCTAACCACTCGATTGACACTATCTCCATCACAATCTCAGACATTGCATTCCAGATCCTAGCCACTCGATTGAACCTGTCTTCACTACACTCTCAGACAGTGCATTCCAGATCCTAACCACTCGATTGACCCAGTCTCCACCACTCTCAGGCAGTGCATTCCAGATCCTAACAACTCGATTAACCCTGTCTCCATCACATTCTGTCAGTGCATTCCAGATCCTAACCATTTGATTGAACCTGCATCCAACACTCTCAGGCTGTGCATTCCAGATCCTAACCACTCGATTGAACCTGCCTCCACCACACTCTCAGACAGTGCATTCCAGATCCCAACTACTCGATTGACCTTGTCTCCATCACATTCTCAGGTAGTGCATTCCAGATCCTAACCATTCGATTGAACCTGCCTCCAGCACACTCTCAGTGCATTCCAGATCCTAACCACTCGATTTAACCTGCCCCCACCACACTCTCAGACAGTGCATTCCAGATCCTAACAACTCTATTAACCCTGTCTCCATCACATTCAGACTGTGCATTCCATATTATAACCACTCGATTGATCCAGCCTCCACCACACTCAGTGCATTCCAGATCCTAACCACTCGATTGAAACTGCCTTCACCACACTCTCAGACAGTGCGTTCCAGGTCCTAACCACTCGATTGACCCTGTCTCCACCAAACTCTATGGGAGTGCTTTCCAGATCCTGACCACTTGACTGACACTTTCTCCACCACACTCACAGACATTGCATTCCAAATCCTAACCACTCGATTGACCCTGTCTCCACCACATTCTCATACAGTGCATTCCAGATCCCAACTACTCGATTGACCCTGTCTCCACCACACACTCAGGCAGTGCATTCCAGATCCTAACCACTCGATTAAGCCTGTCTTCACCACACTCTCAGGCAGTGCATTCCAGATCCTAACCACTCGATTAAGCCTGTCTTCACCACACTCTCAGGCAGTGCATTCCAGATCCTAACCACTCGATTAAGCCTGTCTTCACCACAATCTCAGGCTGTGCATTCCAGATCCTAACCACTCGATTGACCCTGCCTCCACCACACTCTCAGGCAGTGCATTCCAGATCCTAACCACTCACCACTCGATTGACCGTCTTCATCACACTCAGGCGTTGCGTTCCAGATCCTAACCATTCGTTTCACTGTCTCCATTACACGGTCAGTGCATTCCAGACCCTAACTACTCGACTGACCCTGTCCCAACCACACTCTCAGACAGTACATTCCAGGTCCTAACCACGCGATTGACCCTGTCTCCACCACACTCTCAGGCAGTGCATTCCAGATCCTAACCACTCACCACTCGATTGACCGTCTTCATCACACTCAGGCGTTGCGTTCCAGATCCTAACCATTCGTTTCACTGTCTCCATTACACCGTCAGTGCATTCCAGACCCTAACTACTCGACTGACCCTGTCTCCACCACACTCTCAGACAGTACATTCCAGGTCCTAACCACGCGATTGACCCTGTCTCCACCACACTCTCTAGGAGTGCATTCCAGATCCTGACCACTCGATTAACCCTGTCTTCATCACACTCTGACAGTGTATTCCAGATCCTAACCACTCGATTGACCCTGTCTCCAACACACTCTCAGGCAGTGTATTCCAGATCCTGTGACCAGTCGATTAACCCTGTCATCATCACAGTCTGACAGTGTATTCCAGATCCTAACCACTCGATTGAACCTGCCTCCACTAATCTCAGACAGTACATTCCAAATCCTAACCATTCAATTGACACTGTCTCCATCACACTCTCAGTGCATTCCAGATCCTTATAACTTGTTTGACTGTCTCCATTACACTCTCAGTGCATTCCAAAGCCTAACTACTCGATTGACCCTGTCTCCACCACAGTTTCAGACAGTTCGTTCCAGATCCTAACCACTTGATTGACCGTGTCTCCACCTCAATCTCAAGCAGTACATTCCAGATCCTAACCACCTAATTAACTCTGTGCCCATCACAATCTCAGACAGTGCATTCCAGATCCTAACCACTCACCACTCGATTGACCGTCTTCATCACACTCAGGCAGTGCGTTCCAGATCCTAACCACTCAATTAATGCTGTCTTCACCACACTCTCAGGCTTTACAATCCAGATCCTAACCACGCGCTTGACCCTGTCTCCACCACACTCTCAGGCAGTGCATTCCAGATCCTAACCACTCGATTGAACCTGCCTCCACCACACTCTCAGGCAGTGCATTCCAGATCCCAACCTCACGATTGACCGTGTCTCCACCACACTCTCAGGCAGTGCATTCCAGATCCTCACCACTCGAAAGAACCTGCCTCCACTACTCTTAGACAGTACATTCCAGATCCTAACCATTCGATGGACCCAGTCTCCATCTCACTCTCAACGCATTCAAGACCCTAACTACTTGACTGAACCTGCCTCCAGCACACTCTGAGGCAGTGCATATCAGATCCAAACCACTCGATTGACCTTGTCTCCATCACACTCTCAGACAGTGCATTCCAGATCCTTACCACTCGATTGAACCTGCCTCCACCAGCCTTTCAGGGAGTGCATTCCAGATCCTAACCACTCGATTAACGCTGTCTTCACCACACTCTCAGGCAGTGCATTTCAGATCCTAACCACTCGATTGAACCTGCCTCCCTTAGCTCTCACAGTGCATTCCAGATCCTAACCATTCAACTGCCCCTGTCTCCATCACACTCGCAGTGCATTCCAGATCCTTCTAACTTGATTGACTGTCTCCATTACACTCTCAGTGCATTCTAAAGCCTAACTACTCGAATGACCCTGTCTCCACCACTCTCAGCAAGCGCATTCCAGATCCCAACTTCTCGATTGACCCTGTCTCCACCACAAGCTCAGACAGTGCATTCCATATCCTAACCACTCGATTGAACCTGCCTCCACCACACTCTAAGACAATGCATTCCGGATCCTAACCACTCAATTAACTCTGTGCCCATCACACTCAGGCAGTGCGTTCCAGATCCTAACCACCCGTTTCACTGTCTCCCTTACACTCTCAGTGCATTCCAGACCCTAACTACTCGATTGACCCTGTCTCCACCACACTCTCAGACAGTACATTCCAGGTCCTAACCACTCGATTGACCCTGTCTCCACCACAGTTTCAGACAGTGCATTCCAGATCCTAATCACTCGATTGACCCTGTCTCCACCACACTCTCGGGCAGTGCATTCCAGATGCTAACCACTCGATTAACCCTGTCTTCACCACACTCTCAGGCAGTGCATTTCGGATCCTAACCACTTGCTTGACCCTGTCTCCACCAGCCTTTCAGGCAGTGCATTCCAGGTCCTAACCACTCGATTGAACCTGCCTCCACCACACTCAGACAGTGCATTCCAGACCCTTACTACTTGACTGAACCTGCCTCCAGCACACTCTCAGGCAGTGCATTCCAGATCCTAACCACCTAATTAACTCTGTGCCCATCAAAATCTCAGACAGTGCATTCCAGATCCTAACCACTCACCACTCGATTGACCGTCTGCATCACACTCAGGCAGTGCGTTCCAGATCCTAACCACTCAATTAATGCTGTCTTCACCACACTCTCAGGCTTTACAATCCAGATCCTAACCACTCGATTGACACTATCTCCATCACAATCTCAGACATTGCATTCCAGATCCTAGCCACTCGATTGAACCTGTCTTCACTACACTCTCAGACAGTGCATTCCAGATCCTAACCACTCGATTGACCCAGTCTCCACCACTCTCAGGCAGTGCATTCCAGATCCTAACAACTCGATTAACCCTGTCTCCATCACATTCTGTCAGTGCATTCCAGATCCTAACCATTTGATTGAACCTGCATCCAACACTCTCAGGCTGTGCATTCCAGATCCTAACCACTCGATTGAACCTGCCTCCACCACACTCTCAGACAGTGCATTCCAGATCCCAACTACTCGATTGACCTTGTCTCCATCACATTCTCAGGTAGTGCATTCCAGATCCTAACCATTCGATTGAACCTGCCTCCAGCACACTCTCAGTGCATTCCAGATCCTAACCACTCGATTTAACCTGCCCCCACCACACTCTCAGACAGTGCATTCCAGATCCTAACAACTCTATTAACCCTGTCTCCATCACATTCAGACTGTGCATTCCATATTATAACCACTCGATTGATCCAGCCTCCACCACACTCAGTGCATTCCAGATCCTAACCACTCGATTGAAACTGCCTTCACCACACTCTCAGACAGTGCGTTCCAGGTCCTAACCACTCGATTGACCCTGTCTCCACCAAACTCTATGGGAGTGCTTTCCAGATCCTGACCACTTGACTGACACTTTCTCCACCACACTCACAGACATTGCATTCCAAATCCTAACCACTCGATTGACCCTGTCTCCACCACATTCTCATACAGTGCATTCCAGATCCCAACTACTCGATTGACCCTGTCTCCACCACACACTCAGGCAGTGCATTCCAGATCCTAATCACTCGATTGACCCTGTCTCCACCACACTCTCGGGCAGTGCATTCCAGATGCTAACCACTCGATTAACCCTGTCTTCACCACACTCTCAGGCAGTGCATTTCGGATCCTAACCACTTGCTTGACCCTGTCTCCACCAGCCTTTCAGGCAGTGCATTCCAGGTCCTAACCACTCGATTGAACCTGCCTCCACCACACTCAGACAGTGCATTCCAGACCCTTACTACTTGACTGAACCTGCCTCCAGCACACTCTCAGGCAGTGCATTCCAGATCCTAACCACCTAATTAACTCTGTGCCCATCAAAATCTCAGACAGTGCATTCCAGATCCTAACCACTCACCACTCGATTGACCGTCTGCATCACACTCAGGCAGTGCGTTCCAGATCCTAACCACTCAATTAATGCTGTCTTCACCACACTCTCAGGCTTTACAATCCAGATCCTAACCACTCGATTGACACTATCTCCATCACAATCTCAGACATTGCATTCCAGATCCTAGCCACTCGATTGAACCTGTCTTCACTACACTCTCAGACAGTGCATTCCAGATCCTAACCACTCGATTGACCCAGTCTCCACCACTCTCAGGCAGTGCATTCCAGATCCTAACAACTCGATTAACCCTGTCTCCATCACATTCTGTCAGTGCATTCCAGATCCTAACCATTTGATTGAACCTGCATCCAACACTCTCAGGCTGTGCATTCCAGATCCTAACCACTCGATTGAACCTGCCTCCACCACACTCTCAGACAGTGCATTCCAGATCCCAACTACTCGATTGACCTTGTCTCCATCACATTCTCAGGTAGTGCATTCCAGATCCTAACCATTCGATTGAACCTGCCTCCAGCACACTCTCAGTGCATTCCAGATCCTAACCACTCGATTTAACCTGCCCCCACCACACTCTCAGACAGTGCATTCCAGATCCTAACAACTCTATTAACCCTGTCTCCATCACATTCAGACTGTGCATTCCATATTATAACCACTCGATTGATCCAGCCTCCACCACACTCAGTGCATTCCAGATCCTAACCACTCGATTGAAACTGCCTTCACCACACTCTCAGACAGTGCGTTCCAGGTCCTAACCACTCGATTGACCCTGTCTCCACCAAACTCTATGGGAGTGCTTTCCAGATCCTGACCACTTGACTGACACTTTCTCCACCACACTCACAGACATTGCATTCCAAATCCTAACCACTCGATTGACCCTGTCTCCACCACATTCTCATACAGTGCATTCCAGATCCCAACTACTCGATTGACCCTGTCTCCACCACACACTCAGGCAGTGCATTCCAGATCCTAACCACTCGATTAAGCCTGTCTTCACCACACTCTCAGGCAGTGCATTCCAGATCCTAACCACTCGATTAAGCCTGTCTTCACCACACTCTCAGGCAGTGCATTCCAGATCCTAACCACTCGATTAAGCCTGTCTTCACCACAATCTCAGGCTGTGCATTCCAGATCCTAACCACTCGATTGACCCTGCCTCCACCACACTCTCAGGCAGTGCATTCCAGATCCTAACCACTCACCACTCGATTGACCGTCTTCATCACACTCAGGCGTTGCGTTCCAGATCCTAACCATTCGTTTCACTGTCTCCATTACACGGTCAGTGCATTCCAGACCCTAACTACTCGACTGACCCTGTCCCAACCACACTCTCAGACAGTACATTCCAGGTCCTAACCACGCGATTGACCCTGTCTCCACCACACTCTCAGACAGTACATTCCAGGTCCTAACCACGCGATTGACCCTGTCTCCACCACACTCTCTAGGAGTGCATTCCAGATCCTGACCACTCGATTAACCCTGTCTTCATCACACTCTGACAGTGTATTCCAGATCCTAACCACTCGATTGACCCTGTCTCCAACACACTCTCAGGCAGTGTATTCCAGATCCTGACCAGTCGATTAACCCTGTCATCATCACAGTCTGACAGTGTATTCCAGATCCTAACCACTCGATTGAACCTGCCTCCACTAATCTCAGACAGTACATTCCAAATCCTAACCATTCAATTGACACTGTCTCCATCACACTCTCAGTGCATTCCAGATCCTTATAACTTGTTTGACTGTCTCCATTACACTCTCAGTGCATTCCAAAGCCTAACTACTCGATTGACCCTGTCTCCACCACAGTTTCAAACAGTTCGTTCCAGATCCTAACCACTTGATTGACCGTGTCTCCACCTCAATCTCAAGCAGTACATTCCAGATCCTAACCACCTAATTAACTCTGTGCCCATCAAAATCTCAGACAGTGCATTCCAGATCCTAACCACTCACCACTCGATTGACCGTCTGCATCACACTCAGGCAGTGCGTTCCAGATCCTAACCACTCAATTAATGCTGTCTTCACCACACTCTCAGGCTTTACAATCCAGATCCTAACCACTCGATTGACACTATCTCCATCACAATCTCAGACATTGCATTCCAGATCCTAGCCACTCGATTGAACCTGTCTTCACTACACTCTCAGACAGTGCATTCCAGATCCTAACCACTCGATTGACCCAGTCTCCACCACTCTCAGGCAGTGCATTCCAGATCCTAACAACTCGATTAACCCTGTCTCCATCACATTCTGTCAGTGCATTCCAGATCCTAACCATTTGATTGAACCTGCATCCAACACTCTCAGGCTGTGCATTCCAGATCCTAACCACTCGATTGAACCTGCCTCCACCACACTCTCAGACAGTGCATTCCAGATCCCAACTACTCGATTGACCTTGTCTCCATCACATTCTCAGGTAGTGCATTCCAGATCCTAACCATTCGATTGAACCTGCCTCCAGCACACTCTCAGTGCATTCCAGATCCTAACCACTCGATTTAACCTGCCCCCACCACACTCTCAGACAGTGCATTCCAGATCCTAACAACTCTATTAACCCTGTCTCCATCACATTCAGACTGTGCATTCCATATTATAACCACTCGATTGATCCAGCCTCCACCACACTCAGTGCATTCCAGATCCTAACCACTCGATTGAAACTGCCTTCACCACACTCTCAGACAGTGCGTTCCAGGTCCTAACCACTCGATTGACCCTGTCTCCACCAAACTCTATGGGAGTGCTTTCCAGATCCTGACCACTTGACTGACACTTTCTCCACCACACTCACAGACATTGCATTCCAAATCCTAACCACTCGATTGACCCTGTCTCCACCACATTCTCATACAGTGCATTCCAGATCCCAACTACTCGATTGACCCTGTCTCCACCACACACTCAGGCAGTGCATTCCAGATCCTAACCACTCGATTAAGCCTGTCTTCACCACACTCTCAGGCAGTGCATTCCAGATCCTAACCACTCGATTAAGCCTGTCTTCACCACACTCTCAGGCAGTGCATTCCAGATCCTAACCACTCGATTAAGCCTGTCTTCACCACAATCTCAGGCTGTGCATTCCAGATCCTAACCACTCGATTGACCCTGCCTCCACCACACTCTCAGGCAGTGCATTCCAGATCCTAACCACTCACCACTCGATTGACCGTCTTCATCACACTCAGGCGTTGCGTTCCAGATCCTAACCATTCGTTTCACTGTCTCCATTACACGGTCAGTGCATTCCAGACCCTAACTACTCGACTGACCCTGTCCCAACCACACTCTCAGACAGTACATTCCAGGTCCTAACCACGCGATTGACCCTGTCTCCACCACACTCTCAGGCAGTGCATTCCAGATCCTAACCACTCACCACTCGATTGACCGTCTTCATCACACTCAGGCGTTGCGTTCCAGATCCTAACCATTCGTTTCACTGTCTCCATTACACCGTCAGTGCATTCCAGACCCTAACTACTCGACTGACCCTGTCTCCACCACACTCTCAGACAGTACATTCCAGGTCCTAACCACGCGATTGACCCTGTCTCCACCACACTCTCTAGGAGTGCATTCCAGATCCTGACCACTCGATTAACCCTGTCTTCATCACACTCTGACAGTGTATTCCAGATCCTAACCACTCGATTGACCCTGTCTCCAACACACTCTCAGGCAGTGTATTCCAGATCCTGTGACCAGTCGATTAACCTGTCATCATCACAGTCTGACAGTGTATTCCAGATCCTAACCACTCGATTGAACCTGCCTCCACTAATCTCAGACAGTACATTCCAAATCCTAACCATTCAATTGACACTGTCTCCATCACACTCTCAGTGCATTCCAGATCCTTATAACTTGTTTGACTGTCTCCATTACACTCTCAGTGCATTCCAAAGCCTAACTACTCGATTGACCCTGTCTCCACCACAGTTTCAGACAGTTCGTTCCAGATCCTAACCACTTGATTGACCGTGTCTCCACCTCAATCTCAAGCAGTACATTCCAGATCCTAACCACCTAATTAACTCTGTGCCCATCACAATCTCAGACAGTGCATTCCAGATCCTAACCACTCACCACTCGATTGACCGTCTTCATCACACTCAGGCAGTGCGTTCCAGATCCTAACCACTCAATTAATGCTGTCTTCACCACACTCTCAGGCTTTACAATCCAGATCCTAACCACGCGCTTGACCCTGTCTCCACCACACTCTCAGGCAGTGCATTCCAGATCCTAACCACTCGATTGAACCTGCCTCCACCACACTCTCAGGCAGTGCATTCCAGATCCCAACCTCACGATTGACCGTGTCTCCACCACACTCTCAGGCAGTGCATTCCAGATCCTCACCACTCGAAAGAACCTGCCTCCACTACTCTTAGACAGTACATTCCAGATCCTAACCATTCGATGGACCCAGTCTCCATCTCACTCTCAACGCATTCAAGACCCTAACTACTTGACTGAACCTGCCTCCAGCACACTCTGAGGCAGTGCATATCAGATCCAAACCACTCGATTGACCTTGTCTCCATCACACTCTCAGACAGTGCATTCCAGATCCTTACCACTCGATTGAACCTGCCTCCACCAGCCTTTCAGGGAGTGCATTCCAGATCCTAACCACTCGATTAACGCTGTCTTCACCACACTCTCAGGCAGTGCATTTCAGATCCTAACCACTCGATTGAACCTGCCTCCCTTAGCTCTCACAGTGCATTCCAGATCCTAACCATTCAACTGCCCCTGTCTCCATCACACTCGCAGTGCATTCCAGATCCTTCTAACTTGATTGACTGTCTCCATTACACTCTCAGTGCATTCTAAAGCCTAACTACTCGAATGACCCTGTCTCCACCACTCTCAGCAAGCGCATTCCAGATCCCAACTTCTCGATTGACCCTGTCTCCACCACAAGCTCAGACAGTGCATTCCATATCCTAACCACTCGATTGAACCTGCCTCCACCACACTCTAAGACAATGCATTCCGGATCCTAACCACTCAATTAACTCTGTGCCCATCACACTCAGGCAGTGCGTTCCAGATCCTAACCACCCGTTTCACTGTCTCCCTTACACTCTCAGTGCATTCCAGACCCTAACTACTCGATTGACCCTGTCTCCACCACACTCTCAGACAGTACATTCCAGGTCCTAACCACTCGATTGACCCTGTCTCCACCACAGTTTCAGACAGTGCATTCCAGATCCTAATCACTCGATTGACCCTGTCTCCACCACACTCTCGGGCAGTGCATTCCAGATGCTAACCACTCGATTAACCCTGTCTTCACCACACTCTCAGGCAGTGCATTTCGGATCCTAACCACTTGCTTGACCCTGTCTCCACCAGCCTTTCAGGCAGTGCATTCCAGGTCCTAACCACTCGATTGAACCTGCCTCCACCACACTCAGACAGTGCATTCCAGACCCTTACTACTTGACTGAACCTGCCTCCAGCACACTCTCAGGCAGTGCATTCCAGATCCTAACCACCTAATTAACTCTGTGCCCATCAAAATCTCAGACAGTGCATTCCAGATCCTAACCACTCACCACTCGATTGACCGTCTGCATCACACTCAGGCAGTGCGTTCCAGATCCTAACCACTCAATTAATGCTGTCTTCACCACACTCTCAGGCTTTACAATCCAGATCCTAACCACTCGATTGACACTATCTCCATCACAATCTCAGACATTGCATTCCAGATCCTAGCCACTCGATTGAACCTGTCTTCACTACACTCTCAGACAGTGCATTCCAGATCCTAACCACTCGATTGACCCAGTCTCCACCACTCTCAGGCAGTGCATTCCAGATCCTAACAACTCGATTAACCCTGTCTCCATCACATTCTGTCAGTGCATTCCAGATCCTAACCATTTGATTGAACCTGCATCCAACACTCTCAGGCTGTGCATTCCAGATCCTAACCACTCGATTGAACCTGCCTCCACCACACTCTCAGACAGTGCATTCCAGATCCCAACTACTCGATTGACCTTGTCTCCATCACATTCTCAGGTAGTGCATTCCAGATCCTAACCATTCGATTGAACCTGCCTCCAGCACACTCTCAGTGCATTCCAGATCCTAACCACTCGATTTAACCTGCCCCCACCACACTCTCAGACAGTGCATTCCAGATCCTAACAACTCTATTAACCCTGTCTCCATCACATTCAGACTGTGCATTCCATATTATAACCACTCGATTGATCCAGCCTCCACCACACTCAGTGCATTCCAGATCCTAACCACTCGATTGAAACTGCCTTCACCACACTCTCAGACAGTGCGTTCCAGGTCCTAACCACTCGATTGACCCTGTCTCCACCAAACTCTATGGGAGTGCTTTCCAGATCCTGACCACTTGACTGACACTTTCTCCACCACACTCACAGACATTGCATTCCAAATCCTAACCACTCGATTGACCCTGTCTCCACCACATTCTCATACAGTGCATTCCAGATCCCAACTACTCGATTGACCCTGTCTCCACCACACACTCAGGCAGTGCATTCCAGATCCTAACCACTCGATTAAGCCTGTCTTCACCACACTCTCAGGCAGTGCATTCCAGATCCTAACCACTCGATTAAGCCTGTCTTCACCACACTCTCAGGCAGTGCATTCCAGATCCTAACCACTCGATTAAGCCTGTCTTCACCACAATCTCAGGCTGTGCATTCCAGATCCTAACCACTCGATTGACCCTGCCTCCACCACACTCTCAGGCAGTGCATTCCAGATCCTAACCACTCACCACTCGATTGACCGTCTTCATCACACTCAGGCGTTGCGTTCCAGATCCTAACCATTCGTTTCACTGTCTCCATTACACGGTCAGTGCATTCCAGACCCTAACTACTCGACTGACCCTGTCCCAACCACACTCTCAGACAGTACATTCCAGGTCCTAACCACGCGATTGACCCTGTCTCCACCACACTCTCAGACAGTACATTCCAGGTCCTAACCACGCGATTGACCCTGTCTCCACCACACTCTCTAGGAGTGCATTCCAGATCCTGACCACTCGATTAACCCTGTCTTCATCACACTCTGACAGTGTATTCCAGATCCTAACCACTCGATTGACCCTGTCTCCAACACACTCTCAGGCAGTGTATTCCAGATCCTGACCAGTCGATTAACCCTGTCATCATCACAGTCTGACAGTGTATTCCAGATCCTAACCACTCGATTGAACCTGCCTCCACTAATCTCAGACAGTACATTCCAAATCCTAACCATTCAATTGACACTGTCTCCATCACACTCTCAGTGCATTCCAGATCCTTATAACTTGTTTGACTGTCTCCATTACACTCTCAGTGCATTCCAAAGCCTAACTACTCGATTGACCCTGTCTCCACCACAGTTTCAGACAGTTCGTTCCAGATCCTAACCACTTGATTGACCGTGTCTCCACCTCAATCTCAAGCAGTACATTCCAGATCCTAACCACCTAATTAACTCTGTGCCCATCAAAATCTCAGACAGTGCATTCCAGATCCTAACCACTCACCACTCGATTGACCGTCTGCATCACACTCAGGCAGTGCGTTCCAGATCCTAACCACTCAATTAATGCTGTCTTCACCACACTCTCAGGCTTTACAATCCAGATCCTAACCACTCGATTGACACTATCTCCATCACAATCTCAGACATTGCATTCCAGATCCTAGCCACTCGATTGAACCTGTCTTCACTACACTCTCAGACAGTGCATTCCAGATCCTAACCACTCGATTGACCCAGTCTCCACCACTCTCAGGCAGTGCATTCCAGATCCTAACAACTCGATTAACCCTGTCTCCATCACATTCTGTCAGTGCATTCCAGATCCTAACCATTTGATTGAACCTGCATCCAACACTCTCAGGCTGTGCATTCCAGATCCTAACCACTCGATTGAACCTGCCTCCACCACACTCTCAGACAGTGCATTCCAGATCCCAACTACTCGATTGACCTTGTCTCCATCACATTCTCAGGTAGTGCATTCCAGATCCTAACCATTCGATTGAACCTGCCTCCAGCACACTCTCAGTGCATTCCAGATCCTAACCACTCGATTTAACCTGCCCCCACCACACTCTCAGACAGTGCATTCCAGATCCTAACAACTCTATTAACCCTGTCTCCATCACATTCAGACTGTGCATTCCATATTATAACCACTCGATTGAACCTGCCTCCACCACACTCAGTGCATTCCAGATCCTAACCACTCGATTGAAACTGCCTTCACCACACTCTCAGACAGTGCGTTCCAGGTCCTAACCACTCGATTGACCCTGTCTCCACCAAACTCTATGGGAGTGCTTTCCAGATCCTGACCACTTGACTGACACTTTCTCCACCACACTCACAGACATTGCATTCCAGATCATAACCACTCGATTGAACCTGCCTCCACCACACTCTCAGACAGTGCATTCCAGATCCCAACTACTCGATTGACCTTGTCTCCATCACATTCTCAGGCAGTGCATTCCAGATCCTAACCATTCGATTGAACCTGCCTCCAGCACACTCTCAGTGCATTCCAGATCCTAACCACTCGATTTAACCTGCCTCCACCACACTCTCAGACAGTGCATTCCAGATCCTAACAACTCTATTAACCCTGTCTCCATCACATTCAGACTGTGCATTCCATATTATAACCACTTGATTGATCCAGCCTCCACCACACTCAGTGCATTCCAGATCCTAACCACTCGATTGAAACTGCCTTCACCACACTCTCAGACAGTGCGTTCCAGGTCCTAACCACTCGATTGACCCTGTCTCCACCAAACTCTATGGGAGTGCTTTCCAGATCCTGACCACTTGACTGACACTTTCTCCACCACACTCACAGACATTGCATTCCAGATCATAACCACTCGATTGAACCTGCATCCACTAGTCTCAGACAGTACATTCCAGATCCTAACCGTTCAATTGACCCTGTCTCCATCACACTCTCAGTGCATTCCAGATCCTAAAACTCGATTGACTGTCTCCATTACACTCTCAGTGCATTCCAGAGCCTAACTACTCGATTGACGCTGTCTCCACCACAGTTTCAGGCAGTGCATTCCAGATCCTAACCACTCGCTTGACCCTGTCTCCATCACACCCTCATACAGTGCATTCCAGATCCTAACCACTCGATTCAACATGCCTCCACCACAATCTCAGGCAGTGCATTCCAGATCCTAACCATTCAATTGATCCGGTCTCCACCACACTCTCAGACAGTGCATTCCAGATCCTAACCACTTGACTGAACCTGCCTCCACCAGCCTTTCAGGCAGTGAATTCCAGATCCTAACCACTTGATTGACCCTATCAGGACCACACTCTCAGACAGTGCTTTCCAGATCCTACCCACTTGATTGAGCCTGTCTACATCACACACAGGCTGTGCGTTTCAGATGCTAACCACTGTATTGACTGTCTCCATTGCACTTTCAGTGTATTCCAGCCCCTAAGTACTCGATTGACCCTGTCTCCACCACATTCTCAGGCAGTGCATTCCAGATCCTAACAACTCGATTAACCCTGTCTCCACCACACTCTCAGGCAGTGCATTCCAGATCCTAACAACTCGATTAACCCTGTCTCCACCACACTCTCAGGCAGTGCATTCCAGATCCTAACCACTCGCTTGACCCTGTCTCCACCAGCCTTTCAGGCAGTGCATTCCAGATCCTACCACTCGATTGACCCTGTCTGCACCACACTCTCAGATAGTGCATTCCAGATCCTAACCACTCGATTGACCCTGTCTCCATCACAGTCTCATACAGTGCATTCCAGATCCTAACCACTCGATTGAACCTTCCTCCACCTCAATCTCAGGCAGTGCATTCCAGATCCCAACTACTCGATTGACCCTGTCTCCACCACACTCTCAGGCAGTGCATTCCAGTTCCTAACCACTCGATTAACCCTGTCTTCACCACACTCTCAGGCAGTGCATTCCAGTTCCTAACCACTCGATTGAACCTGCCTCCACCAGCCTTTCAGGGAGTGCATTCCAGATCCTAACCACTCGATTAACGCTGTCTTCACCACACTCTCAGGCAGTGCATTCCAGATCCTAACCACTTGATTGACCCAGTCTCCATCACACTGTCAGACAGTGCATTCCAGATCCGAACCACTCGATTGAACCTGCCTCCCTTACCTCTCACAGTGCATTCCAGATCCTTATAACTCGATTGACTGTCTCCATTACACTCTCAGTGCATTCTAAAGCCTAACTACTCGAATGACCCTGTCTCCACCACAATTTCAGACAGTCCATTCCAGATCCTAATCACTCGATTGACCCTGTCTCCACCACTCTCAGCAAGCGCATTCCAGATCCCAACTTCTCGATTGACCCTGTCTCCACCACAAGCTCAGACAGTGCATTCCATATCCTAACCACTCGATTGAACCTGCCTCCACCACACTCTAAGACAATGCATTCCAGATCCTAACCACTCAATTAACTCTGTGCCCATCACATTCTCATACAGTGCATTCCAGATCCCAACTACTCGATTGACCCTGTCTCCACCACACACTCAGGCAGTGCATTCCAGATCCTAACCACTCGATTAAGCCTGTCTTCACCACACTCTCAGGCTGTGCATTCCAGATCCTAACCACTCGATTGAACCTTCCTCCACCTCAATCTCAGGCAGTGCATTCCCGATCCTAACCACTCGATTGAACCTGCCTCCTCCACTCTCAGGCAGTGCATTCCAGATCCCAACTACTCGATTGACCCTGTCTCCACCACACTCTGAGGCAGTGCATTCCAGTTCCTAACCACTCGATTAACCCTGTCTTCACCACACTCTCAGGCAGTGCATTCCAGATCCTAACCACTCGCTTGACCCTGTCTCCACCAGCCTTTCAGGCAGTGCATTCCAGATCCTAACCACTCGATTGAACCTGCCTCCACCACTCTCAGCAGTGCATTCCAGATCCTAACCACTCGATTGACCCAGTCTCCATCACACTCTCAAACAGTGCATTCCAGATCCTAACCACTCGATTGAACCTGCCTCCTCCACTCTCAGGCAGTGCATTCCAGATCCCAACTACTCGATTGACCCTGTCTCCACCACACTCTGAGGCAGTGCATTCCAGTTCCTAACCACTCGATTAACCCTGTCTTCACCACACTCTCAGGCAGTGCATTCCAGATCCTAACCACTCGCTTGACCCTGTCTCCACCACATTCTCATACAGTGCATTCCAGATCCCAACTACTCGATTGACCCTGTCTCCACCACACACTCAGGCAGTGCATTCCAGATCCTAACCACTCGATTAAGCCTGTCTTCACCACACTCTTAGGCAGTGCATTCCAGATCCTAACCACTCGATTAAGCCTGTCTTCACCACACTCTCAGGCAGTGCATTCCAGATCCTAACCACTCGATTAAGCCTGTCTTCACCACAATCTCAGGCTGTGCATTCCAGATCCTAACCACTCGATTGACCCTGCCTCCACCACACTCTCAGGCAGTGCATTCCAGATCCTAACCACTCACCACTCGATTGACCGTCTTCATCACACTCAGGCGTTGCGTTCCAGATCCTAACCATTCGTTTCACTGTCTCCATTACACCGTCAGTGCATTCCAGACCCTAACTACTCGACTGACCCTGTCTCCACCACACTCTCAGACAGTACATTCCAGGTCCTAACCACGCGATTGACCCTGTCTCCACCACACTCTCTAGGAGTGCATTCCAGATCCTGACCACTCGATTAACCCTGTCTTCATCACACTCTGACAGTGTATTCCAGATCCTAACCACTCGATTGACCCTGTCTCCAACACACTCTCAGGCAGTGTATTCCAGATCCTGTGACCAGTCGATTAACCCTGTCATCATCACAGTCTGACAGTGTATTCCAGATCCTAACCACTCGATTGAACCTGCCTCCACTAATCTCAGACAGTACATTCCAAATCCTAACCATTCAATTGACACTGTCTCCATCACACTCTCAGTGCATTCCAGATCCTTATAACTTGTTTGACTGTCTCCATTACACTCTCAGTGCATTCCAAAGCCTAACTACTCGATTGACCCTGTCTCCACCACAGTTTCAGACAGTTCGTTCCAGATCCTAACCACTTGATTGACCGTGTCTCCACCTCAATCTCAAGCAGTACATTCCAGATCCTAACCACCTAATTAACTCTGTGCCCATCACAATCTCAGACAGTGCATTCCAGATCCTAACCACTCACCACTCGATTGACCGTCTTCATCACACTCAGGCAGTGCGTTCCAGATCCTAACCACTTGACTGAACCTGCCTCCACCAGCCTTTCAGGCAGTGAATTCCAGATCCTAACCACTTGATTGACCCTATCAGGACCACACTCTCAGACAGTGCTTTCCAGATCCTACCCACTTGATTGAGCCTGTCTACATCACACACAGGCTGTGCGTTTCAGATGCTAACCACTGTATTGACTGTCTCCATTGCACTTTCAGTGTATTCCAGCCCCTAAGTACTCGATTGACCCTGTCTCCACCACATTCTCAGGCAGTGCATTCCAGATCCTAACAACTCGATTAACCCTGTCTCCACCACACTCTCAGGCAGTGCATTCCAGATCCTAACAACTCGATTAACCCTGTCTCCACCACACTCTCAGGCAGTGCATTCCAGATCCTAACCACTCGCTTGACCCTGTCTCCACCAGCCTTTCAGGCAGTGCATTCCAGATCCTACCACTCGATTGACCCTGTCTGCACCACACTCTCAGATAGTGCATTCCAGATCCTAACCACTCGATTGACCCTGTCTCCATCACAGTCTCATACAGTGCATTCCAGATCCTAACCACTCGATTGAACCTTCCTCCACCTCAATCTCAGGCAGTGCATTCCAGATCCCAACTACTCGATTGACCCTGTCTCCACCACACTCTCAGGCAGTGCATTCCAGTTCCTAACCACTCGATTAACCCTGTCTTCACCACACTCTCAGGCAGTGCATTCCAGTTCCTAACCACTCGATTGAACCTGCCTCCACCAGCCTTTCAGGGAGTGCATTCCAGATCCTAACCACTCGATTAACGCTGTCTTCACCACACTCTCAGGCAGTGCATTCCAGATCCTAACCACTTGATTGACCCAGTCTCCATCACACTGTCAGACAGTGCATTCCAGATCCGAACCACTCGATTGAACCTGCCTCCCTTACCTCTCACAGTGCATTCCAGATCCTTATAACTCGATTGACTGTCTCCATTACACTCTCAGTGCATTCTAAAGCCTAACTACTCGAATGACCCTGTCTCCACCACAATTTCAGACAGTCCATTCCAGATCCTAATCACTCGATTGACCCTGTCTCCACCACTCTCAGCAAGCGCATTCCAGATCCCAACTTCTCGATTGACCCTGTCTCCACCACAAGCTCAGACAGTGCATTCCATATCCTAACCACTCGATTGAACCTGCCTCCACCACACTCTAAGACAATGCATTCCAGATCCTAACCACTCAATTAACTCTGTGCCCATCACATTCTCATACAGTGCATTCCAGATCCCAACTACTCGATTGACCCTGTCTCCACCACACACTCAGGCAGTGCATTCCAGATCCTAACCACTCGATTAAGCCTGTCTTCACCACACTCTCAGGCTGTGCATTCCAGATCCTAACCACTCGATTGAACCTTCCTCCACCTCAATCTCAGGCAGTGCATTCCCGATCCTAACCACTCGATTGAACCTGCCTCCTCCACTCTCAGGCAGTGCATTCCAGATCCCAACTACTCGATTGACCCTGTCTCCACCACACTCTGAGGCAGTGCATTCCAGTTCCTAACCACTCGATTAACCCTGTCTTCACCACACTCTCAGGCAGTGCATTCCAGATCCTAACCACTCGCTTGACCCTGTCTCCACCAGCCTTTCAGGCAGTGCATTCCAGATCCTAACCACTCGATTGAACCTGCCTCCACCACTCTCAGCAGTGCATTCCAGATCCTAACCACTCGATTGACCCAGTCTCCATCACACTCTCAAACAGTGCATTCCAGATCCTAACCACTCGATTGAACCTGCCTCCTCCACTCTCAGGCAGTGCATTCCAGATCCCAACTACTCGATTGACCCTGTCTCCACCACACTCTGAGGCAGTGCATTCCAGTTCCTAACCACTCGATTAACCCTGTCTTCACCACACTCTCAGGCAGTGCATTCCAGATCCTAACCACTCGCTTGACCCTGTCTCCACCACATTCTCATACAGTGCATTCCAGATCCCAACTACTCGATTGACCCTGTCTCCACCACACACTCAGGCAGTGCATTCCAGATCCTAACCACTCGATTAAGCCTGTCTTCACCACACTCTTAGGCAGTGCATTCCAGATCCTAACCACTCGATTAAGCCTGTCTTCACCACACTCTCAGGCAGTGCATTCCAGATCCTAACCACTCGATTAAGCCTGTCTTCACCACAATCTCAGGCTGTGCATTCCAGATCCTAACCACTCGATTGACCCTGCCTCCACCACACTCTCAGGCAGTGCATTCCAGATCCTAACCACTCACCACTCGATTGACCGTCTTCATCACACTCAGGCGTTGCGTTCCAGATCCTAACCATTCGTTTCACTGTCTCCATTACACCGTCAGTGCATTCCAGACCCTAACTACTCGACTGACCCTGTCTCCACCACACTCTCAGACAGTACATTCCAGGTCCTAACCACGCGATTGACCCTGTCTCCACCACACTCTCTAGGAGTGCATTCCAGATCCTGACCACTCGATTAACCCTGTCTTCATCACACTCTGACAGTGTATTCCAGATCCTAACCACTCGATTGACCCTGTCTCCAACACACTCTCAGGCAGTGTATTCCAGATCCTGTGACCAGTCGATTAACCCTGTCATCATCACAGTCTGACAGTGTATTCCAGATCCTAACCACTCGATTGAACCTGCCTCCACTAATCTCAGACAGTACATTCCAAATCCTAACCATTCAATTGACACTGTCTCCATCACACTCTCAGTGCATTCCAGATCCTTATAACTTGTTTGACTGTCTCCATTACACTCTCAGTGCATTCCAAAGCCTAACTACTCGATTGACCCTGTCTCCACCACAGTTTCAGACAGTTCGTTCCAGATCCTAACCACTTGATTGACCGTGTCTCCACCTCAATCTCAAGCAGTACATTCCAGATCCTAACCACCTAATTAACTCTGTGCCCATCACAATCTCAGACAGTGCATTCCAGATCCTAACCACTCACCACTCGATTGACCGTCTTCATCACACTCAGGCAGTGCGTTCCAGATCCTAACCACTCAATTAATGCTGTCTTCACCACACTCTCAGGCTTTACAATCCAGATCCTAACCACGCGCTTGACCCTGTCTCCACCACACTCTCAGGCAGTGCATTCCAGATCCTAACCACTCGATTGAACCTGCCTCCACCACACTCTCAGGCAGTGCATTCCAGATCCCAACCTCACGATTGACCGTGTCTCCACCACACTCTCAGGCAGTGCATTCCAGATCCTCACCACTCGAAAGAACCTGCCTCCACTACTCTTAGACAGTACATTCCAGATCCTAACCATTCGATGGACCCAGTCTCCATCTCACTCTCAACGCATTCAAGACCCTAACTACTTGACTGAACCTGCCTCCAGCACACTCTGAGGCAGTGCATATCAGATCCAAACCACTCGATTGACCTTGTCTCCATCACACTCTCAGACAGTGCATTCCAGATCCTTACCACTCGATTGAACCTGCCTCCACCAGCCTTTCAGGGAGTGCATTCCAGATCCTAACCACTCGATTAACGCTGTCTTCACCACACTCTCAGGCAGTGCATTTCAGATCCTAACCACTCGATTGAACCTGCCTCCCTTAGCTCTCACAGTGCATTCCAGATCCTAACCATTCAACTGCCCCTGTCTCCATCACACTCGCAGTGCATTCCAGATCCTTCTAACTTGATTGACTGTCTCCATTACACTCTCAGTGCATTCTAAAGCCTAACTACTCGAATGACCCTGTCTCCACCACTCTCAGCAAGCGCATTCCAGATCCCAACTTCTCGATTGACCCTGTCTCCACCACAAGCTCAGACAGTGCATTCCATATCCTAACCACTCGATTGAACCTGCCTCCACCACACTCTAAGACAATGCATTCCGGATCCTAACCACTCAATTAACTCTGTGCCCATCACACTCAGGCAGTGCGTTCCAGATCCTAACCACCCGTTTCACTGTCTCCCTTACACTCTCAGTGCATTCCAGACCCTAACTACTCGATTGACCCTGTCTCCACCACACTCTCAGACAGTACATTCCAGGTCCTAACCACTCGATTGACCCTGTCTCCACCACAGTTTCAGACAGTGCATTCCAGATCCTAATCACTCGATTGACCCTGTCTCCACCACACTCTCGGGCAGTGCATTCCAGATGCTAACCACTCGATTAACCCTGTCTTCACCACACTCTCAGGCAGTGCATTTCGGATCCTAACCACTTGCTTGACCCTGTCTCCACCAGCCTTTCAGGCAGTGCATTCCAGGTCCTAACCACTCGATTGAACCTGCCTCCACCACACTCAGACAGTGCATTCCAGACCCTTACTACTTGACTGAACCTGCCTCCAGCACACTCTCAGGCAGTGCATATCAGATCCTAACCACTCGATTGACACTATCTCCATCACAATCTCAGACATTGCATTCCAGATCCTAGCCACTCGATTGAACCTGTCTTCACTACACTCTCAGACAGTGCATTCCAGATCCTAACCACTCGATTGACCCAGTCTCCACCACTCTCAGGCAGTGCATTCCAGATCCTAACAACTCGATTAACCCTGTCTCCATCACATTCTGTCAGTGCATTCCAGATCCTAACCATTTGATTGAACCTGCCTCCAACACTCTCAGGCAGTGCATTCCAGATCCTAACCACTCGATTGAACCTGCCTCCACCACACTCTCAGACAGTGCATTCCAGATCCCAACTACTCGATTGACCTTGTCTCCATCACATTCTCAGGCAGTGCATTCCAGATCCTAACCATTCGATTGAACCTGCCTCCAGCACACTCTCAGTGCATTCCAGATCCTAACCACTCGATTTAACCTGCCTCCACCACACTCTCAGACAGTGCATTCCAGATCCTAACAACTCTATTAACCCTGTCTCCATCACATTCAGACTGTGCATTCCATATTATAACCACTCGATTGATCCAGCCTCCACCACACTCAGTGCATTCCAGATCCTAACCACTCGATTGAAACTGCCTTCACCACACTCTCAGACAGTGCGTTCCAGGTCCTAACCACTCGATTGACCCTGTCTCCACCAAACTCTATGGGAGTGCTTTCCAGATCCTGACCACTTGACTGACACTTTCTCCACCACACTCACAGACATTGCATTCCAGATCATAACCACTCGATTGAACCTGGATCCACTAGTCTCAGACAGTACATTCCAGATCCTAACCGTTCAATTGACCCTGTCTCCATCACACTCTCAGTGCATTCCAGATCCTAAAACTCGATTGACTGTCTCCATTACACTCTCAGTGCATTCCAGAGCCTAACTACTCGATTGACGCTGTCTCCACCACAGTTTCAGGCAGTGCATTCCAGATCCGAACCACTCGATTTACTCTGTCTCCATCACACCCTCATACAGTGCATTCCAGATCCTAACCACTCGATTCAACATGCCTCCACCACAATCTCAGGCAGTGCATTCCAGATCCTAACCATTCAATTGATCCGGTCTCCACCACACTCTCAGACAGTGCATTCCAGATCCTAACCACTTGACTGAACCTGCCTCCACCAGCCTTTCAGGCAGTGAATTCCAGATCCTAACCACTCGATTGACCCTATCAGGACCACACTCTCAGACAGTGCGTTCCAGATCCTACCCACTTGATTGAGCCTGTCTACATCACACACAGGCTGTGCGTTTCAGATGCTAACCACTGTATTGACTGTCTCCATTGCACTTTCAGTGTATTCCAGCCCCTAAGTACTCGATTGACCCTGTCTCCACCACATTCTCAGGCAGTGCATTCCAGATCCTAACAACTCGATTAACCCTGTCTCCACCACACTCTCAGGCAGTGCATTCCAGATCCTAACAACTCGATTAACCCTGTCTCCACCAGCCTTTCAGGCAGTGCATTCCAGATCCTAACCACTCGGTTGACCCTGTCTCCATCACAGTCTCATACAGTGCATTCCAGATCCTAACCACTCGATTGAACCTTCCTCCACCTCAATCTCAGGCAGTGCATTCCAGATCCCAACTACTCGATTGACCCTGTCTCCACCACACTCTCAGGCAGTGCATTCCAGTTCCTAACCACTCGATTAACCCTGTCTTCACCACACTCTCAGGCAGTGCATTCCAGCTCCTAACCACTCGATTGAACCTGCCTCCACCAGCCTTTCAGGGAGTGCATTCCAGATCCTAACCACTCGATTAACGCTGTCTTCACCACACTCTCAGGCAGTGCATTCCAGATCCTAACCACTTGATTGACCCAGTCTCCATCACACTGTCAGACAGTGCATTCCAGATCCGAACCAGTCGATTGAACCTGCCTCCCTTACCTCTCACAGTGCATTCCAGATCCTTATAACTCGATTGACTGTCTCCATTACACTCTCAGTGCATTCTAAAGCCTAACTACTCGAATGACCCTGTCTCCACCACAATTTCAGACAGTCCATTCCAGATCCTAATAACTCGATTGACCCTGTCTCCACCACTCTCAGCAAGCGCATTCCAGATCCCAACTTCTCGATTGACCCTGTCTCCACCACAAGCTCAGACAGTGCATTCCATATCCTAACCACTCGATTGAACCTGCCTCCACCACACTCTAAGACAATGCATTCCAGTTCCTAACCACTCAATTAACTCTGTGCCCATCACATTCTCATACAGTGCATTCCAGATCCCAACTACTCGATTGACCCTGTCTTCACCACACTCTCAGGCTGTGCATTCCAGATCCTAACCACTCGATTGACCCTGCCTCCACCACACTCTCAGGCAGTGCATTCCAGATCCTAACCACTCGATTGAACCTTCCTCCACCTCAATCTCAGGCAGTGCATTCCCGATCCTAACCACTCGATTGAACCTGCCTCCTCCACTCTCAGGCAGTGCATTCCAGATCCCAACTACTCGATTGACCCTGTCTCCACCACACTCTGAGGCAGTGCATTCCAGTTCCTAACCACTCGATTAACCCTGTCTTCACTACACTCTCAGGCAGTGCATTCCAGATCCTAACCACTCGCTTGACCCTGTCTCCACCAGCCTTTCATGCAGTGCATATCAGATCCTAACCACTCGATTAACGCTGTCTCCACCACACTCTCAGGCAGTGCATTCCAGATGCTAACCAATCGCTTGACTCTGTCTCCACCAGCCTTTCAGGCAGTGCGTTCTATATCCTAACCACTCGATTGAACCTGCCTCCACCACTCTCAGGCAGTGCATTCCAGATCCTAACCAATCGATTGACCCAGTCTCCATCACACTCTCAGGCAGTGCATTCCAGATCCTAACCACTTGATTGACCCAGTCTCCATCACACTGTCAGACAGTGCATTCCAGATCCGAACCACTCGATTGAACCTGCCTCCCTTACCTCTCACAGTGCATTCCAGATCCTTATAACTCGATTGACTGTCTCCATTACACTCTCAGTGCATTCTAAAGCCTAACTACTCGAATGACCCTGTCTCCACCACAATTTCAGACAGTCCATTCCAGATCCTAATCACTCGATTGACCCTGTCTCCACCACTCTCAGCAAGCGCATTCCAGATCCCAACTTCTCGATTGACCATGTCTCCACCACAAGCTCAGACAGTGCATTCCATATCCTAACCACTCAATTGAACCTGCCTCCACCACACTCTAAGACAATGCATTCCAGATCCTAACCACTCAATTAACTCTGTGCCCATCACATTCTCATACAGTGCATTCCAGATCCCAACTACTCGATTGACCCTGTCTCCACCACACACTCAGGCAGTGCATTCCAGATCCTAACCACTCGATTAAGCCTGTCTTCACCACACTCTCAGGCTGTGCATTCCAGATCCTAACCACTCGATTGAACCTTCCTCCACCTCAATCTCAGGCAGTGCATTCCCGATCCTAACCACTCGATTGAACCTGCCTCCTCCACTCTCAGGCAGTGCATTCCAGATCCCAACTACTCGATTGACCCTGTCTCCACCACACTCTGAGGCAGTGCATTCCAGTTCCTAACCACTCGATTAACCCTGTCTTCACCACACTCTCAGGCAGTGCATTCCAGATCCTAACCACTCGCTTGACCCTGTCTCCACCAGCCTTTCATGCAGTGCATATCAGATCCTAACCACTCGATTAACGCTGTCTCCACCACACTCTCAGGCAGTGCATTCCAGATCCTAACCACTCGCTTGACTCTGTCTCCACCAGCCTTTCAGGCAGTGCGTTCTATATCCTAACCACTCGATTGAACCTGCCTCCACCACTCTCAGGCAGTGCATTCCAGATCCTAACCAATCGATTGACCCAGTCTCCATCACACTCTCAAACAGTGCATTCCAGATCCTAACCACTCGATTGAACCTGCCTCTACCACATTCTCAGGCAGTGCATTCCAGATCCTAACCACTCGATTGACCCTGTCTCCACCACATTCTCATACAGTGCATTCCAGATCCCAACTACTCGATTGACCCTGTCTCCACCACACACTCAGGCAGTGCATTCCAGATCCTAACCACTCGATTAAGCCTGTCTTCACCACACTCTCAGGCAGTGCATTCCAGATCCTAACCACTCGATTAAGCCTGTCTTCACCACACTCTCAGGCAGTGCATTCCAGATCCTAACCACTCGATTAAGCCTGTCTTCACCACAATCTCAGGCTGTGCATTCCAGATCCTAACCACTCGATTGACCCTGCCTCCACCACACTCTCAGGCAGTGCATTCCAGATCCTAACCACTCGCTTGACCCTGTCTCCACCAGCCTTTCAGGCAGTGCATTCCAGATCCTACCACTCGATTGACCCTGTCTGCACCACACTCTCAGACAGTGCATTCCAGATCCTAACCACTCGATTGACCCTGTCTCCATCACAGTCTCATACAGTGCATTCCAGATCCTAACCACTCGATTGAACCTTCCTCCACCTCAATCTCAGGCAGTGCATTCCATATCCTAACCACTCAATTGAACCTGCCTCCACCACACTCTAAGACAATGCATTCCAGATCCTAACCACTCAATTAACTCTGTGCCCATCACATTCTCATACAGTGCATTCCAGATCCCAACTACTCGATTGACCCTGTCTCCACCACACACTCAGGCAGTGCATTCCAGATCCTAACCACTCGATTAAGCCTGTCTTCACCACACTCTCAGGCTGTGCATTCCAGATCCTAACCACTCGATTGAACCTTCCTCCACCTCAATCTCAGGCAGTGCATTCCCGATCCTAACCACTCGATTGAACCTGCCTCCTCCACTCTCAGGCAGTGCATTCCAGATCCCAACTACTCGATTGACCCTGTCTCCACCACACTCTGAGGCAGTGCATTCCAGTTCCTAACCACTCGATTAACCCTGTCTTCACCACACTCTCAGGCAGTGCATTCCAGATCCTAACCACTCGCTTGACCCTGTCTCCACCAGCCTTTCATGCAGTGCATATCAGATCCTAACCACTCGATTAACGCTGTCTCCACCACACTCTCAGGCAGTGCATTCCAGATCCTAACCACTCGCTTGACTCTGTCTCCACCAGCCTTTCAGGCAGTGCGTTCTATATCCTAACCACTCGATTGAACCTGCCTCCACCACTCTCAGGCAGTGCATTCCAGATCCTAACCAATCGATTGACCCAGTCTCCACCACATTCTCATACAGTGCATTCCAGATCCCAACTACTCGATTGACCCTGTCTCCACCACACACTCAGGCAGTGCATTCCAGATCCTAACCACTCGATTAAGCCTGTCTTCACCACACTCTCAGGCAGTGCATTCCAGATCCTAACCACTCGATTAAGCTTGTCTTCACCACACTCTCAGGCAGTGCATTCCAGATCCTAACCACTCGATTAAGCCTGTCTTCACCACAATCTCAGGCTGTGCATTCCAGATCCTAACCACTCGATTGACCCTGCCTCCACCACACTCTCAGGCAGTGCATTCCAGATCCTAACCACTCGCTTGACCCTGTCTCCACCAGCCTTTCAGGCAGTGCATTCCAGATCCTACCACTCGATTGACCCTGTCTGCACCACACTCTCAGACAGTGCATTCCAGATCCTAACCACTCGATTGACCCTGTCTCCATCACAGTCTCATACAGTGCATTCCAGATCCTAACCACTCGATTGAACCTTCCTCCACCTCAATCTCAGGCAGTGCATTCCAGATCCCAACTACTCGATTGACCCTGTCTCCACCACACTCTCAGGCAGTGCATTGCAGTTACCTAACCACTCGATTAACCCTGTCTTCACCACACTCTCAGGCAGTGCATTCCAGTTCCTAACCACTCGATTGAACCTGCCTCCACCAGCCTTTCAGGGAGTGCATTCCAGAGTCCTACCACTCGATTAACGCTGTCTTCACCACACTCTCAGGCAGTGCATTCCAGATCCTAACCACTTGATTGACCCAGTCTCCATCACACTGTCAGACAGTGCATTCCAGATCCGAACCACTCGATTGAACCTGCCTCCCTTACCTCTCACAGTGCATTCCAGATCCTATAACCAATCGATTGACCCTGTCTCCATCACACTCTCAGGCAGTGCATTCCAGATCCTAACACTCGATTGACCCTGTCTCCATCACACTTCAGACAGTGCATTCCAGATCCTAACCACTCGATTGACCCTGCCTCCACCACCTCTCACAGTGCATTCCAGATCCCAACTTCTCGATTGACTGTCTCCATTACACTCTCAGTGCATTCCATATCCTAACCACTCGAATTGACCCTGTCTCCACCACAATTTCAGACAAGTGCATTCCAGATCCTAATCACTCGATTGACCCTGTCTCCATCACACTCTCAGCAGTGCATTCCAGATCCCAACTTCTCGATTGACCCTGTCTCCACCACAAGCTCAGACAGTGCATTCCATATCCTAACCACTCGATTGAACCTGCTTCCACCACACTCTCAGACAATGCATTCCAGATCCTAACCACTCGATTAACTCTGCCCCATCACATCTTCATACAGTGCATTCCAGATCCAACTACTCGATTGACCCTGTCTCCACCACACTCTCAGGCAGTGCATTCCAGATGCTAACCACTCGATTGACCCGCTCTCGACCTTACTATCAGACAATGCATACCAGATCCTAACCACTCGATAAAGCCTGTCTCCACCACACTCTCAGGGAGTGCATTCCAGATCCTAACCACTCGATTGACCCTGCCTCCACCACACTCTCAGGCAGTGCATTCCAGATCCTAACCACTCGATTGACCCTGTCTCCACCATCCTTTCAGGCAGTGCATTCCAGATCCTAACCACTCGATTGACCTGTCTCCACCACACTCTCAGACAGTGCATTCCAGATCCTAACCACTCGATTGACCCTGTCTCCACAGCCTCTCAGGCAGTGCATTCCAGATCCTAACCACTCGATTGAACCTTCCTCCACCCACTCTCAGGCAGTGCATTCCATATCCTAACCACTCGATTGAACCCTGCCTCCACCACACTCTCAGACAATGCATTCCAGATCCTAACCACTCAATTGAACTCTGTGCCCATCACATTCTCATACAGTGCATTCCAGATCCCAACTACTCGATTGACCCTGTCTCCACCACACACTCAGGCAGTGCATTCCAGATCCTAACCACTCGATTAACCCAGTCTTCACCACACTCTCAGGACAGTGCATTCCAGATCCTAACCACTCGATTGAACCTTCCTCCCTCAATCTCAGGCAGTGCATTCCAGATCCTAACCACTCGATTGACCTGTCTCCATTACACTCTCAGTGCATTCCAGATCCTAACTACTCGATTGACCCTGTCTCCACCACTCTTCAGGCAGTGCATTCCAGTTCCTAACCACTCGATTGACCCTGTCTCCACACACTCTCAGGCAGTGCATTCCAGATCCTAACTTCTCGATTGACCCTGTCTCCACCACAAGCTCATGCAGTGCATTCCAGATCCTAACCACTCGATTAACCTGTCTCCACCACACTCTCAGGCAGTGCATTCCAGTCCTAACCACTCGCTGACCCTGTCTCCACCAGCCTTTCATGCAGTGCTATCAGATCTCTAAACCACTCGATTTACGCTGCCTCCACCACTCTCAGGCAGTGCATTCCAGATCCTAACCAATCGATTGACCCAGTCTCCATCACACTCCTCAAACAGTGCATTTCCAGATCCTAACCACCGATTGAACCTGCTCTACCACATCTCAGGCAGTGCATTCCAGATCCTAACCACTCGATTGACCCTGTCTCCACCACATTCTCAGGCATTCCCACTACGATTGACCTGTCTCCACACACACTCAGGCGTGCATTCGATCCTAACCTCGATTAAGCTTTTCACACACTCTCAGCAGTGCATTCAATCTCCACGGCCTGTCCGTGCATTCCAGATCTAACACTCGATTAAGCCTGTCTTCACCCCACTCTCCGGCTGTGCATTCCAATCCTAACCACTCGATTGACCCTGCCTCCCACCAACACTCTCAGGCAGTGCATTCCAGATCCTAACCACTCGCTGCCCCTGTCTCACCCAGCCTTTCAGGCAGTGCATTCCAGATCCTACCACTCGATTGACCCTGTCTGCACCACACTCTCAGACAGTGCATTCCAGATCCTAACCACTCGATTGACCCTGTCTCCATCACAGTCTCATACAGGCATTCCAGATCCTAACCACTCGATTGAACCTTCCTCCACCTCAATCTCAGGCAGTGCATTCCAGATCCCAACTACTCGATTGACCCTGTCTCCACCACACTCTCAGGCAGTGCATTGCAGTTCCTAACCACTCGATTAACCCTGTCTTCACCACACTCTCAGGCAGTGCATTCCAGTTCCTAACCACTCGATTGAACCTGCCTCCACCAGCCTTTCAGGGAGTGCATTCCAGATCCTAACCACTCGATTAACGCTGTCTTCACCACACTCTCAGGCAGTGCATTCCAGATCCTAACCACTTGATTGACCCAGTCTCCATCACACTGTCAGACAGTGCATTCCAGATCCGAACCACTCGATTGAACCTGCCTCCCTTACCTCTCACAGTGCATTCCAGATCCTTATAACTCGATTGACTGTCTCCATTACACTCTCAGTGCATTCTAAAGCCTAACTACTCGAATGACCCTGTCTCCACCACAATTTCAGACAGTCCATTCCAGATCCTAATCACTCGATTGACCCTGTCTCCACCACTCTCAGCAAGCGCATTCCAGATCCCAACTTCTCGATTGACCCTGTCTCCACCACAAGCTCAGACAGTGCATTCCATATCCTAACCACTCGATTGAACCTGCCTCCACCACACTCTAAGACAATGCATTCCAGATCCTAACCACTCAATTAACTCTGTGCCCATCACATTCTCATACAGTGCATTCCAGATCCCAACTACTCGATTGACCCTGTCTCCACCACACACTCAGGCAGTGCATTCCAGATCCTAACCACTCGATTAAGCCTGTCTTCACCACACTCTCAGGCTGTGCATTCCAGATCCTAACCACTCGATTGACCCTGCCTCCACCACACTCTTAGGCTGTGCATTCCAGATCCTAACCACTCGATTGAACCTTCCTCCACCTCAATCTCAGGCAGTGCATTCCCGATCCTAACCACTCGATTGAACCTGCCTCCTCCACTCTCAGGCAGTGCATTCCAGATCCCAACTACTCGATTGACCCTGTCTCCACCACACTCTGAGGCAGTGCATTCCAGTTCCTAACCACTCGATTAACCCTGTCTTCACCACACTCTCAGGCAGTGCATTCCAGATCCTAACCACTCGCTTGACCCTGTCTCCACCAGCCTTTCATGCAGTGCATATCAGATCCTAACCACTCGATTAACGCTGTCTCCACCACACTCTCAGGCAGTGCATTCCAGATCCTAACCACTCGCTTGACTCTGTCTCCACCAGCCTTTCAGGCAGTGCGTTCTATATCCTAACCACTCGATTGAACCTGCCTCCACCACTCTCAGGCAGTGCATTCCAGATCCTAACCAATCGATTGACCCAGTCTCCATCACACTCTCAAACAGTGCATTCCAGATCCTAACCACTCGATTGAACCTGCCTCTACCACATTCTCAGGCAGTGCATTCCAGATCCTAACCACTCGATTAACGCTGTCTTCACCACACTCTCAGGCAGTGCATTCCACATCCTAACCACTTGATTGACCCAGTCTCCATCACACTGTCAGACAGTGCATTCCAGATCCGAACCACTCGATTGAACCTGCCTCCCTTACCTCTCACAGTGCATTCCAGATCCTTATAACTCGATTGACTGTCTCCATTACACTCTCAGTGCATTCTAAAGCCTAACTACTCGAATGACCCTGTCTCCACCACAATTTCAGACAGTCCATTCCAGATCCTAATCACTCGATTGACCCTGTCTCCACCACTCTCAGCAAGCGCATTCCAGATCCCAACTTCTCGATTGACCCTGTCTCCACCACAAGCTCAGACAGTGCATTCCATATCCTAACCACTCGATTGAACCTGCCTCCACCACACTCTAAGACAATGCATTCCAGATCCTAACCACTCAGTTAACTCTGTGCCCATCACATTCTCATACAGTGCCTTCCAGATCCCAACTACTCGATTGACCCTGTCTCCACCACACACTCAGGCAGTGCATTCCAGATCCTAACCACTCGATTAAGCCTGTCTTCACCACACTCTCAGGCTGTGCATTCCAGATCCTAACCACTCGATTGACCCTGCCTCCACCACACTCTCAGGCAGTGCATTCCAGATCCTAAACACTCGATTGAACCTTCCTCCACCTCAATCTCAGGCAGTGCATTCCAGATCCTAACCACTCGATTGACCCTGTCTCCACCACATTCTCATACAGTGCATTCCAGATTTCAACTACTCGATTGACCCTGTCTCCACCACACACTCAGGCAGTGCATTCCAGTTCCTAACCACTCGATTAAGCCTGTCTTCACCACACTCTCAGGCAGTGCATTCCAGATCCTAACCACTCGATTAAGCCTGTCTTCACCACACTCTCAGGCAATGCATTCCAGATCCTAACCACTCGATTAAGCCTGTCTTCACCACAATCTCAGGCTGTGCATTCCAGATCCTAACCACTCGATTGACCCTGCCTCCACCACACTCTCAGGCAGTGCATTCCAGATCCTAACCACTCACCACTCGATTGACCGTCTTCATCACACTCAGGCGTTGCGTTCCAGATCCTAACCATTCGTTTCACTGTCTCCATTACACCCTCAGTGCATTCCAGACCCTAACTACTCGACTGACCCTGTCTCCACCACACTCTCAGACAGTACATTCCAGGTCCTAACCACGCGATTGACCCTGTCTCCACCACACTCTCTAGGAGTGCATTCCAGATCCTGACCACTCGATTAACCCTGTCTTCATCACACTCTGACAGTGTATTCCAGATCCTAACCACTCGATTGACCCTGTCTCCAACACACTCTCAGGCAGTGTATTCCAGATCCTGACCAGTCGATTAACCCTGTCATCATCACAGTCTGACAGTGTATTCCAGATCCTAACCACTCGATTGAACCTGCCTCCACTAATCTCAGACAGTACATTCCAAATCCTAACCATTCAATTGACACTGTCTCCATCACCCTCTCAGTGCATTCCAGATCCTTATAACTTGTTTGACTGTCTCCATTACACTCTCAGTGCATTCCAAAGCCTAACTACTCGATTGACCCTGTCTCCACCACAGTTTCAGACAGTTCGTTCCAGATCCTAACCACTTGATTGACCGTGTCTCCACCTCAATCTCAAGCTGTACATTCCAGATCCTAACCACCTAATTAACTCTGTGCCCATCACAATCTCAGACAGTGCATTCCAGATCCTAACCTCTCACCACTCGATTGACCGTCTTCATCACACTCAGGCAGTGCGTTCCAGATCCTAACCACTCGATTAATGCTGTCTTCACCACACTCTCAGGCTTTACAATCCAGATCCTAACCATGCGCTTGACCCTATCTCCACCACACTCTCAGGCAGTGCATTCCAGATCCTAACCACTCGATTGAACCTGCCTCCACCACACTCTCAGGCAGTGCATTCCAGATCCCAACCTCACGATTGACCGTGTCTCCACCACACTCTCAGGCAGTGCATTCCAGATCCTCACCACTCGAAAGAACCTGCCTCCACTACTCTTAGACAGTACATTCCAGATCCTAACCATTCGATGGACCCAGTCTCCATCTCACTCTCAACGCATTCAAGACCCTAACTATTTGACTGTACCTGCCTCCAGCACACTCTGAGGCAGTGCATATCAGATCCAAACCACTCGATTGACCCTGTCTCCATCACACTCTCAGACAGTGCATTCCAGATCCTAACCACTCGATTGAACCTGCCTCCACCAGCCTTTCAGGGAGTGCATTCCAGATCCAAACCACTCGATTAACGCTGTCTTCTCCACACTCTCAGGCAGTGCATTCCAGATCCTAACCACTCGATTGAACCTGCCTCCCTTTGCTCTCACAGTGCATTCCAGATCCTAACCATTCAACTGCCCCTGTCTCCATCACACTCGCAGTGCATTCCAGATCCTTATAACTCGATTGACTGTCTCCATGACACTCTCAGTGCATTCTAAAGCCTAACTACTCGAATGACCCTGTCTCCACCACAATTTCAGACAGTACATTCCAGATCCTAATCACTCGATTGACCCTGTCTCCACCACTCTCCGCAAGCGCATTCCAGATCCCAACTTCTCGATTGACCCTGTCTCCACCACAAGCTCAGACAGTGCATTCCATATCCTAAGCACTCGATTGAACCTGCCTCCACCACACTCTAAGACAATGCATTCCAGATCCTAACCACTCAATTAACTCTGTGCCCATCACAATCTCAGACAGTGCATTCCAGACCCTAACCACTTGACTGAACCTGCCTCCACCACACACTCAAACAGTGCATTCCAGATCCTATCCACTCAATTGAAACTGCCTCCACTACTCTCACAGTGCATTCCAAATCCTAACCACTCGATTAAGCTTGTCTTCACCACTCTCTCAGACAGTGCATTCCAGATCCTAACCACTCGATTAAGCCTGTCTTCACCATACTCTCAGGCAGTGCATTCCAGATCCTAACCACTCGATTAAGCCTGTCTTCACCACACTCTCAGGCTGTGCATTCCAGATCCTAACCACTCGATTGACCCTGCCTCCACCACACTCTCAGGCAGTGCATTCCAGATCCTAACCACTCACCACTCGATTGACCGTCTTCATCACACTCAGGCGTTGCGTTCCAGATCCTAACCATTCGTTTCACTGTCTCCATTACACCCTCAGTGCATTCCAGACCCTAACTACTCGACTGACACTGTCTCCACCACACACTCAGACAGTACATTCCAGGTCCTAACCACGCGATTGACCCTGTCTCCACCACACTCTCAGGCAGTTTATTCCAGATCCTGACCAGTCGATTAACCCTGTCTTCATCACACTCTGACAGTGTATTCCAGATCCTAACCACTCGATTGAACCTGCCTCCACTAATCTCAGACAGTACATTCCAGATCCTAACCATTCAATTGACATTGTCTCCATCACACTCTCAGTGCATTCCAGATCCTTATAACTTGTTTGACTGTCTCCATTACACTCTCAGTGCATTCCAAAGCCTAACTACTCGATTGACCCTGTCTCCACCACAGTTTCAGACAGTTCGTTCCAGATCCTAACCACTTGATTGACCGTGTCTCCACCTCAATCTCAAGCAGTACATTCTAGATCCTAACCAATCACCACTTGATTGACCGTCTTCATCACTCTCAGGCAGTGCGTTCCAGATCCTAACCACTCGTGTCACTGTCTCCATTACACTCTCAGGCAGTGCATTCCAGATCCTAACCATTCGATTAATGCTGTCTTCACGACACTCTCAGGCTTTACAATCCAGATCCTAACCACGCGTTTGACCCTGTCTCCACCACACTCTCAGGCAGTGCATTCCAGATCCCAACTACTCGATTGACCCTGTCTCCACCACACTCTGAGGCAGTGCATTCCAGTTCCTAACCACTCGATTAACCCTGTCTTCACCACACTCTCAGGCAGTGCATTCCAGATCCTAACCACTCGCTTGACCCTGTCTCCACCAGCCTTTCATGCAGTGCATATCAGATCCTAACCACTCGATTAACGCTGTCTCCACCACACTCTCAGGCAGTGCATTCCAGATCCTAACCACTCGCTTGACTCTGTCTCCACCAGCCTTTCAGGCAGTGCGTTCTATATCCTAACCACTCGATTGAACCTGCCTCCACCACTCTCAGGCAGTGCATTCCAGATCCTAACCAATCGATTGACCCAGTCTCCATCACACTCTCAAACAGTGCATTCCAGATCCTAACCACTCGATTGAACCTGCCTCTACCACATTCTCAGGCAGTGCATTCCAGATCCTAACCACTCGATTGACCCTGTCTCCACCACATTCTCATACAGTGCATTCCTGATCCCAACTACTCGATTGACCCTGTCTCCACCACACACTCAGGCAGTGCATTCCAGATCCTAACCACTCGATTAAGCCTGTCTTCACCACACTCTCAGGCAGTGCATTCCAGATCCTAACCACTCGATTAAGCCTGTCTTCACCACACTCTCAGGCAGTGCATTCCAGATCCTAACCACTCGATTAAGCCTGTCTTCACCACAATCTCAGGCTGTGCATTCCAGATCCTAACCACTCGATTGACCCTGCCTCCACCACACTCTCAGGCAGTGCATTCCAGATCCTAACCACTCGCTTGACCCTGTCTCCACCAGCCTTTCAGGCAGTGCATTCCAGATCCTACCACTCGATTGACCCTGTCTGCACCACACTCTCAGACAGTGCATTCCAGATCCTAACCACTCGATTGACCCTGTCTCCATCACAGTCTCATACAGTGCATTCCAGATCCTAACCACTCGATTGAACCTTCCTCCACCTCAATCTCAGGCAGTGCATTCCAGATCCCAACTACTCGATTGACCCTGTCTCCACCACACTCTCAGGCAGTGCATTGCAGTTCCTAACCACTCGATTAACCCTGTCTTCACCACACTCTCAGGCAGTGCATTCCAGTTCCTAACCACTCGATTGAACCTGCCTCCACCAGCCTTTCAGGGAGTGCATTCCAGATCCTAACCACTCGATTAACGCTGTCTTCACCACACTCTCAGGCAGTTCATTCCACATCCTAACCACTTGATTGACCCAGTCTCCATCACACTGTCAGACAGTGCATTCCAGATCCGAACCACTCGATTGAACCTGCCTCCCTTACCTCTCACAGTGCATTCCAGATCCTTATAACTCGATTGACTGTCTCCATTACACTCTCAGTGCATTCTAAAGCCTAACTACTCGAATGACCCTGTCTCCACCACAATTTCAGACAGTCCATTCCAGATCCTAATCACTCGATTGACCCTGTCTCCACCACTCTCAGCAAGCGCATTCCAGATCCCAACTTCTCGATTGACCCTGTCTCCACCACAAGCTCAGACAGTGCATTCCATATCCTAACCACTCGATTGAACCTGCCTCCACCACACTCTAAGACAATGCATTCCAGATCCTAACCACTCAATTAACTCTGTGCCCATCACATTCTCATACAGTGCATTCCAGATCCCAACTACTCGATTGACCCTGTCTCCACCACACACTCAGGCAGTGCATTCCAGATCCTAACCACTCGATTAAGCCTGTCTTCACCACACTCTCAGGCTGTGCATTCCAGATCCTAACCACTCGATTGACCCTGCCTCCACCACACTCTTAGGCTGTGCATTCCAGATCCTAACCACTCGATTGAACCTTCCTCCACCTCAATCTCAGGCAGTGCATTCCCGATCCTAACCACTCGATTGAACCTGCCTCCTCCACTCTCAGGCAGTGCATTCCAGATCCCAACTACTCGATTGACCCTGTCTCCACCACACTCTGAGGCAGTGCATTCCAGTTCCTAACCACTCGATTAACCCTGTCTTCACCACACTCTCAGGCAGTGCATTCCAGATCCTAACCACTCGCTTGACCCTGTCTCCACCAGCCTTTCATGCAGTGCATATCAGATCCTAACCACTCGATTAACGCTGTCTCCACCACACTCTCAGGCAGTGCATTCCAGATCCTAACCACTCGCTTGACTCTGTCTCCACCAGCCTTTCAGGCAGTGCGTTCTATATCCTAACCACTCGATTGAACCTGCCTCCACCACTCTCAGGCAGTGCATTCCAGATCCTAACCAATCGATTGACCCAGTCTCCATCACACTCTCAAACAGTGCATTCCAGATCCTAACCACTCGATTGAACCTGCCTCTACCACATTCTCAGGCAGTGCATTCCAGATCCTAACCACTCGATTAACGCTGTCTTCACCACACTCTCAGGCAGTGCATTCCACATCCTAACCACTTGATTGACCCAGTCTCCATCACACTGTCAGACAGTGCATTCCAGATCCGAACCACTCGATTGAACCTGCCTCCCTTACCTCTCACAGTGCATTCCAGATCCTTATAACTCGATTGACTGTCTCCATTACACTCTCAGTGCATTCTAAAGCCTAACTACTCGAATGACCCTGTCTCCACCACAATTTCAGACAGTCCATTCCAGATCCTAATCACTCGATTGACCCTGTCTCCACCACTCTCAGCAAGCGCATTCCAGATCCCAACTTCTCGATTGACCCTGTCTCCACCACAAGCTCAGACAGTGCATTCCATATCCTAACCACTCGATTGAACCTGCCTCCACCACACTCTAAGACAATGCATTCCAGATCCTAACCACTCAGTTAACTCTGTGCCCATCACATTCTCATACAGTGCCTTCCAGATCCCAACTACTCGATTGACCCTGTCTCCACCACACACTCAGGCAGTGCATTCCAGATCCTAACCACTCGATTAAGCCTGTCTTCACCACACTCTCAGGCTGTGCATTCCAGATCCTAACCACTCGATTGACCCTGCCTCCACCACACTCTCAGGCAGTGCATTCCAGATCCTAAACACTCGATTGAACCTTCCTCCACCTCAATCTCAGGCAGTGCATTCCAGATCCTAACCACTCGATTGACCCTGTCTCCACCACATTCTCATACAGTGCATTCCAGATTTCAACTACTCGATTGACCCTGTCTCCACCACACACTCAGGCAGTGCATTCCAGTTCCTAACCACTCGATTAAGCCTGTCTTCACCACACTCTCAGGCAGTGCATTCCAGATCCTAACCACTCGATTAAGCCTGTCTTCACCACACTCTCAGGCAATGCATTCCAGATCCTAACCACTCGATTAAGCCTGTCTTCACCACAATCTCAGGCTGTGCATTCCAGATCCTAACCACTCGATTGACCCTGCCTCCACCACACTCTCAGGCAGTGCATTCCAGATCCTAACCACTCACCACTCGATTGACCGTCTTCATCACACTCAGGCGTTGCGTTCCAGATCCTAACCATTCGTTTCACTGTCTCCATTACACCCTCAGTGCATTCCAGACCCTAACTACTCGACTGACCCTGTCTCCACCACACTCTCAGACAGTACATTCCAGGTCCTAACCACGCGATTGACCCTGTCTCCACCACACTCTCTAGGAGTGCATTCCAGATCCTGACCACTCGATTAACCCTGTCTTCATCACACTCTGACAGTGTATTCCAGATCCTAACCACTCGATTGACCCTGTCTCCAACACACTCTCAGGCAGTGTATTCCAGATCCTGACCAGTCGATTAACCCTGTCATCATCACAGTCTGACAGTGTATTCCAGATCCTAACCACTCGATTGAACCTGCCTCCACTAATCTCAGACAGTACATTCCAAATCCTAACCATTCAATTGACACTGTCTCCATCACCCTCTCAGTGCATTCCAGATCCTTATAACTTGTTTGACTGTCTCCATTACACTCTCAGTGCATTCCAAAGCCTAACTACTCGATTGACCCTGTCTCCACCACAGTTTCAGACAGTGCATTCCAGATCCTAACCACTCGATTGAACCTGCCTCCACCAGCCTTTCAGGGAGTGCATTCCAGATCCAAACCACTCGATTAACGCTGTCTTCTCCACACTCTCAGGCAGTGCATTCCAGATCCTAACCACTCGATTGAACCTGCCTCCCTTTGCTCTCACAGTGCATTCCAGATCCTAACCATTCAACTGCCCCTGTCTCCATCACACTCGCAGTGCATTCCAGATCCTTATAACTCGATTGACTGTCTCCATGACACTCTCAGTGCATTCTAAAGCCTAACTACTCGAATGACCCTGTCTCCACCACAATTTCAGACAGTACATTCCAGATCCTAATCACTCGATTGACCCTGTCTCCACCACTCTCCGCAAGCGCATTCCAGATCCCAACTTCTCGATTGACCCTGTCTCCACCACAAGCTCAGACAGTGCATTCCATATCCTAAGCACTCGATTGAACCTGCCTCCACCACACTCTAAGACAATGCATTCCAGATCCTAACCACTCAATTAACTCTGTGCCCATCACAATCTCAGACAGTGCATTCCAGACCCTAACCACTTGACTGAACCTGCCTCCACCACACACTCAAACAGTGCATTCCAGATCCTATCCACTCAATTGAAACTGCCTCCACTACTCTCACAGTGCATTCCAAATCCTAACCACTCGATTAAGCTTGTCTTCACCACTCTCTCAGACAGTGCATTCCAGATCCTAACCACTCGATTAAGCCTGTCTTCACCATACTCTCAGGCAGTGCATTCCAGATCCTAACCACTCGATTAAGCCTGTCTTCACCACACTCTCAGGCTGTGCATTCCAGATCCTAACCACTCGATTGACCCTGCCTCCACCACACTCTCAGGCAGTGCATTCCAGATCCTAACCACTCACCACTCGATTGACCGTCTTCATCACACTCAGGCGTTGCGTTCCAGATCCTAACCATTCGTTTCACTGTCTCCATTACACCCTCAGTGCATTCCAGACCCTAACTACTCGACTGACACTGTCTCCACCACACACTCAGACAGTACATTCCAGGTCCTAACCACGCGATTGACCCTGTCTCCACCACACTCTCAGGCAGTTTATTCCAGATCCTGACCAGTCGATTAACCCTGTCTTCATCACACTCTGACAGTGTATTCCAGATCCTAACCACTCGATTGAACCTGCCTCCACTAATCTCAGACAGTACATTCCAGATCCTAACCATTCAATTGACATTGTCTCTATCACACTCTCAGTGCATTCCAGATCCTTATAACTTGTTTGACTGTCTCCATTACACTCTCAGTGCATTCCAAAGCCTAACTACTCGATTGACCCTGTCTCCACCACAGTTTCAGACAGTTCGTTCCAGATCCTAACCACTTGATTGACCGTGTCTCCACCTCAATCTCAAGCAGTACATTCTAGATCCTAACCACCTAATTAACTCTGTGCCCATCACACTCTCAGACAGTGCATTCCAGATCCTAACCAATCACCACTTGATTGACCGTCTTCATCACTCTCAGGCAGTGCGTTCCAGATCCTAACCACTCGTGTCACTGTCTCCATTACACTCTCAGGCAGTGCATTCCAGATCCTAACCATTCGATTAATGCTGTCTTCACGACACTCTCAGGCTTTACAATCCAGATCCTAACCACGCGTTTGACCCTGTCTCCACCACACTCTCAGGCAGTGCATTCCAGATCCTAACCACTCGATTGAACCTGTCTCCACCACTCTCAGCAAGCGCATTCCAGATCCCAACTTCTCGATTGACCCTGTCTCCACCACAAGCTCAGACAGTGCATTCCATATCCTAACCACTCGATTGAACCTGCCTCCACCACACTCTAAGACAATGCATTCCAGATCCTAACCACTCAATTAATTCTGTGCCCATCACAATCTCAGACAGTGCATTCCAGACCCTAACCACTTGACTGAACCTGCCTCCACCACACACTCAGACAGTGCATTCCAGATCCTATCCACTCAATTGGAACTGCCTCCACTACTCTCACGGTGCATTCCAGATCCTAACCACTCGATTGACCCTGTCTCCACCACACTCTCAGGCAGTGCATTCCAGACCCTAACCACTCGATTGACCGTGTCTCCACCACACTCTCAGGCAGTGCGTTCCAGATACTAACCACTCGATTGACCCTGTCCACCACCCTTTCAGGCAGTGCATTCCAGATCCTAACCACTCGATTGACCCTGTCTCCATCACAGTCTCGTACAGTGCATTCCAGGTCCTAACCACTCGATTGAACCTGCCTCCACCTCAATCTCAAGCATTGCATTCCCGATCCTAACCACTCGATTGAACCTGCCTCCACCACTCTCAGGCAGTGCATTCCAGATTCCAACTACTTGATTGACCCTGTCTCCACCACACTCTCAGGCAGTGCATTCCAGTTCCTAACCACTCGATTAAGCCTGTCTTCACCACACACTGAGGCAGTGCGTTCCAGATACTAACCACTCGATTGACCCTGTCCACCAACCTTTCAGGCAGTGCATTCCAGATCCTAACCACTTGATTGAACATTTCTCCACCTCAATCTCAGGCAGTGTATTCCAGACCCTAACCACTCGACTGAACCTGTCTCCACCACACTCTCAGACAGTGCGTTCCAGATGCTAACCACTCAATTGACCCTGTCCACCAGCCTTTCAGGCAGTTCATTCCAGATCCTAACCACTCGATTGACCATGTCCACCAGCTTTTCAGGCAGTGCATTCCAGATGCTAACCACTCGATTAACGCTGTCTGCACCACACTCTCAGACAGTGCATTCCAGATCCTAACCACTCGATTGCACCTTCCTCCACCTCAATCTCAGGCAGTGCATTCCCGATCCTAACCACTCGATTGAACCTGCCTCCACCACTCTCAGGCAGTGCATTCCAGATCCCAACTACTCGATTGACCCTGTCTCCACCACACTCTCAGGCAGTGCATTCCAGTTCCTAACCACTCGATTAACCCTGTCTTCACCACACTCTCAGGCAGTGCATTCCAGATCCTAACCACTCGCTTGACCCTGTCTCCACCAGCCTTTCATGCAGTGCATATCAGATCCTAACCACTCGATTAACGCTGTCTCCACCACACTCTCAGGCAGTGCATTCCAGATCCTAACCACTCGCTTGACTTTGTCTCCACCAGCCTTTCAGGCAGTGCGTTCTATATCCTAACCACTCGATTGAACCTGCCTCCACCACTCTCAGGCAGTGCATTCCAGATCCTAACCAATCGATTGACCCAGTCTCCATCACACTCTCAGGCAGTGCATTCCAGATCCTAACCACTCGATTGACCCTGTCTCCACCACATTCTCATACAGTGCATTCCAGATTTCAACTACTCGATTGACCCTGTCTCCACCACACACTCAGGCAGTGCATTCCAGATCCTAACCACTCGATTAAGCCTGTCTTCACCACACTCTCAGGCAGTGCATTCCAGATCCTAACCACTCGATTAAGCCTGTCTTCACCACACTCTCAGGCAGTGCATTCCAGATCCTAACCACTCGATTAAGCCTGTCTTCACCACAATCTCAGGCTGTGCATTCCAGATCCTAACCACTCGATTGACCCTGCCTCCACCACACTCTCAGGCAGTGCATTCCAGATCCTAACCACTCACCACTCGATTGACCGTCTTCATCACACTCAGGCGTTGCGTTCCAGATCCTAACCATTCGTTTCACTGTCTCCATTACACCCTCAGTGCATTCCAGACCCTAACTACTCGACTGACCCTGTCTCCACCACACTCTCAGACAGTACATTCCAGGTCCTAACCACGCGATTGACCCTGTCTCCACCACACTCTCTAGGAGTGCATTCCAGATCCTGACCACTCGATTAACCCTGTCTTCATCACATTCTGACAGTGTATTCCAGATCCGAACCACTCGATTGACCCTGTCTCCAACACACTCTCAGGCAGTGTATTCCAGATCCTGACCAGTCGATTAACCCTGTCATAATCACAGTCTGACAGTGTATTCCAGATCCTAACCACTCGATTGAACCTGCCTCCACTAATCTCAGACAGTACATTCCAAATCCTAACCATTCAATTGACACTGTCTCCATCACCCTCTCAGTGCATTCCAGATCCTTATAACTTGTTTGACTGTCTCCATTACACTCTCAGTGCATTCCAAAGCCTAACTACTCGATTGACCCTGTCTCCACCACAGTTTCAGACAGTTCGTTCCAGATCCTAACCACTTGATTGACCGTGTCTCCACCTCAATCTCAAGCTGTACATTCCAGATCCTAACCACCTAATTAACTCTGTGCCCATCACAATCTCAGACAGTGCATTCCAGATCCTAACCTCTCACCACTCGATTGACCGTCTTCATCACACTCAGGCAGTGCGTTCCAGATCCTAACCACTCGATTAATGCTGTCTTCACCACACTCTCAGGCTTTACAATCCAGATCCTAACCACGCGCTTGACCCTGTCTCCACCACACTCTCAGGCAGTGCATTCCAGATCCTAACCACTCGATTGAACCTGCCTCCACCACACTCTCAGGCAGTGCATTCTAGATCCCAACCTCACGATTGACCGTGTCTCCACCACACTCTCAGGCAGTGCATTCCAGATCCTCACCACTCGAAAGAACCTGCCTCCACTACTCTTAGACAGTACATTCCAGATCCTAACCATTCGATGGACCCAGTCTCCATCTCACTCTCAACGCATTCAAGACCCTAACTACTTGACTGAACCTGCCTCCAGCACACTCTGAGGCAGTGCATATCAGATCCAAACCACTCGATTGACCTTGTCTCCATCACACTCTCAGACAGTGCATTCCAGATCCTAACCACTCGATTGAACCTGCCTCCACCAGCCTTTCAGGGAGTGCATTCCAGATCCTAACCACTCGATTAACGCTGTCTTCACCACACTCTCAGGCAGTGCATTTCAGATCCTAACCACTCGATTGAACCTGCCTCCCTTAGCTCTCACAGTGCATTCCAGATCCTAACCATTCAACTGCCCCTGTCTCCATCACACTCGCAGTGCATTCCAGATCCTTATAACTCGATTGACTGTCTCCATGACACTCTCAGTGCATTCTAAAGCCTAACTACTCGAATGACCCTGTCTCCACCACAATTTCAGACAGTACATTCCAGATCCTAATCACTCGATTGACCTTGTCTCCACCACTCTCCGCAAGCGCATTCCAGATCCCAACTTCTCGATTGACCCTGTCTCCACCACAAGCTCAGACAGTGCATTCCATATCCTAAGCACTCGATTGAACCTGCCTCCACCACACTCTAAGACAATGCATTCCAGATCCTAACCACTCAATTAACTCTGTGCCCATCACAATCTCAGACAGTGCATTCCAGACCCTAACCACTTGACTGAACCTGCCTCCACCACACACTCAAACAGTGCATTCCAGATCCTATCCACTCAATTGAAACTGCCTCCACTACTCTCACAGTGCATTCCAAATCCTAACCACTCGATTAAGCTTGTCTTCACCACTCTCTCAGACAGTGCATTCCAGATCCTAACCACTCGATTAAGCCTGTCTTCACCATACTCTCAGGCAGTGCATTCCAGATCCTAACCACTCGATTAAGCCTGTCTTCACCACACTCTCAGGCTGTGCATTCCAGATCCTAACCACTCGATTGACCCTGCCTCCACCACATTCTCAGGCAGTGCATTCCAGATCCTAACCACTCACCACTCGATTGACCGTCTTCATCACACTCAGGCGTTGCGTTCCAGATCCTAACCATTCGTTTCACTGTCTCCATTACACCCTCAGTGCATTCCAGACCCTAACTACTCGACTGACCCTGTCTCCACCACACACTCAGACAGTACATTCCAGGTCCTAACCACGCGATTGACCCTGTCTCCACCACACTCTCAGGCAGTTTATTCCAGATCCTGACCAGTCGATTAACCCTGTCTTCATCACACTCTGACAGTGTATTCCAGATCCTAACCACTCGATTGAACCTGCCTCCACTAATCTCAGACAGTACATTCCAGATCCTAACCATTCAATTGACATTGTCTCCATCACACTCTCAGTGCATTCCAGATCCTTATAACTTGTTTGACTGTCTCCATTACACTCTCAGTGCATTCCAAAGCCTAACTACTCGATTGACCCTGTCTCCACCACAGTTTCAGACAGTTCGTTCCAGATCCTAACCACTTGATTGACCGTGTCTCCACCTCAATCTCAAGCAGTACATTCTAGATCCTAACCACCTAATTAACTCTGTGCCCATCACACTCTCAGACAGTGCATTCCAGATCCTAACCAATCACCACTTGATTGACCGTCTTCATCACTCTCAGGCAGTGCGTTCCAGATCCTAACCACTCGTGTCACTGTCTCCATTACACTCTCAGGCAGTGCATTCCAGATCCTAACCATTCGATTAATGCTGTCTTCACGACACTCTCAGGCTTTACAATCCAGATCCTAACCACGCGTTTGACCCTGTCTCCACCACACTCTCAGGCAGTGCATTCCAGATCCTAACCACTCGATTGAACCTGTCTCCACCACTCTCAGCAAGCGCATTCCAGATCCCAACTTCTCGATTGACCCTGTCTCCACCACAAGCTCAGACAGTGCATTCCATATCCTAACCACTCGATTGAACCTGCCTCCACCACACTCTAAGACAATGCATTCCAGATCCTAACCACTCAATTAATTCTGTGCCCATCACAATCTCAGACAGTGCATTCCAGACCCTAACCACTTGACTGAACCTGCCTCCACCACACACTCAGACAGTGCATTCCAGATCCTATCCACTCAATTGGAACTGCCTCCACTACTCTCACGGTGCATTCCAGATCCTAACCACTCGATTGACCCTGTCTCCACCACACTCTCAGGCAGTGCATTCCAGACCCTAACCACTCGATTGACCGTGTCTCCACCACACTCTCAGGCAGTGCGTTCCAGATACTAACCACTCGATTGACCCTGTCCACCACCCTTTCAGGCAGTGCATTCCAGATCCTAACCACTCGATTGACCCTGTCTCCATCACAGTCTCGTACAGTGCATTCCAGGTCCTAACCACTCGATTGAACCTGCCTCCACCTCAATCTCAAGCATTGCATTCCCGATCCTAACCACTCGATTGAACCTGCCTCCACCACTCTCAGGCAGTGCATTCCAGATTCCAACTACTTGATTGACCCTGTCTCCACCACACTCTCAGGCAGTGCATTCCAGTTCCTAACCACTCGATTAAGCCTGTCTTCACCACACACTGAGGCAGTGCGTTCCAGATACTAACCACTCGATTGACCCTGTCCACCAACCTTTCAGGCAGTGCATTCCAGATCCTAACCACTTGATTGAACATTTCTCCACCTCAATCTCAGGCAGTGTATTCCAGACCCTAACCACTCGACTGAACCTGTCTCCACCACACTCTCAGACAGTGCGTTCCAGATGCTAACCACTCAATTGACCCTGTCCACCAGCCTTTCAGGCAGTTCATTCCAGATCCTAACCACTCGATTGACCATGTCCACCAGCTTTTCAGGCAGTGCATTCCAGATGCTAACCACTCGATTAACGCTGTCTGCACCACACTCTCAGACAGTGCATTCCAGATCCTAACCACTCGATTGCACCTTCCTCCACCTCAATCTCAGGCAGTGCATTCCCGATCCTAACCACTCGATTGAACCTGCCTCCACCACTCTCAGGCAGTGCATTCCAGATCCCAACTACTCGATTGACCCTGTCTCCACCACACTCTCAGGCAGTGCATTCCAGTTCCTAACCACTCGATTAACCCTGTCTTCACCACACTCTCAGGCAGTGCATTCCAGATCCTAACCACTCGCTTGACCCTGTCTCCACCAGCCTTTCATGCAGTGCATATCAGATCCTAACCACTCGATTAACGCTGTCTCCACCACACTCTCAGGCAGTGCATTCCAGATCCTAACCACTCGCTTGACTTTGTCTCCACCAGCCTTTCAGGCAGTGCGTTCTATATCCTAACCACTCGATTGAACCTGCCTCCACCACTCTCAGGCAGTGCATTCCAGATCCTAACCAATCGATTGACCCAGTCTCCATCACACTCTCAGGCAGTGCATTCCAGATCCTAACCACTCGATTGACCCTGTCTCCACCACATTCTCATACAGTGCATTCCAGATTTCAACTACTCGATTGACCCTGTCTCCACCACACACTCAGGCAGTGCATTCCAGATCCTAACCACTCGATTAAGCCTGTCTTCACCACACTCTCAGGCAGTGCATTCCAGATCCTAACCACTCGATTAAGCCTGTCTTCACCACACTCTCAGGCAGTGCATTCCAGATCCTAACCACTCGATTAAGCCTGTCTTCACCACAATCTCAGGCTGTGCATTCCAGATCCTAACCACTCGATTGACCCTGCCTCCACCACACTCTCAGGCAGTGCATTCCAGATCCTAACCACTCACCACTCGATTGACCGTCTTCATCACACTCAGGCGTTGCGTTCCAGATCCTAACCATTCGTTTCACTGTCTCCATTACACCCTCAGTGCATTCCAGACCTTAACTACTCGACTGACCCTGTCTCCACCACACTCTCAGACAGTACATTCCAGGTCCTAACCACGCGATTGACCCTGTCTCCACCACACTCTCTAGGAGTGCATTCCAGATCCTGACCACTCGATTAACCCTGTCTTCATCACATTCTGACAGTGTATTCCAGATCCGAACCACTCGATTGACCCTGTCTCCAACACACTCTCAGGCAGTGTATTCCAGATCCTGACCAGTCGATTAACCCTGTCATCATCACAGTCTGACAGTGTATTCCAGATCCTAACCACTCGATTGAACCTGCCTCCACTAATCTCAGACAGTACATTCCAAATCCTAACCATTCAATTGACACTGTCTCCATCACCCTCTCAGTGCATTCCAGATCCTTATAACTTGTTTGACTGTCTCCATTACACTCTCAGTGCATTCCAAAGCCTAACTACTCGATTGACCCTGTCTCCACCACAGTTTCAGACAGTTCGTTCCAGATCCTAACCACTTGATTGACCGTGTCTCCACCTCAATCTCAAGCTGTACATTCCAGATCCTAACCACCTAATTAACTCTGTGCCCATCACAATCTCAGACAGTGCATTCCAGATCCTAACCTCTCACCACTCGATTGACCGTCTTCATCACACTCAGGCAGTGCGTTCCAGATCCTAACCACTCGATTGAACCTGCCTCCACCACACTCTCAGGCAGTGCATTCTAGATCCCAACCTCACGATTGACCGTGTCTCCACCACACTCTCAGGCAGTGCATTCCAGATCCTCACCACTCGAAAGAACCTGCCTCCACTACTCTTAGACAGTACATTCCAGATCCTAACCATTCGATGGACCCAGTCTCCATCTCACTCTCAACGCATTCAAGACCCTAACTACTTGACTGAACCTGCCTCCAGCACACTCTGAGGCAGTGCATATCAGATCCAAACCACTCGATTGACCTTGTCTCCATCACACTCTCAGACAGTGCATTCCAGATCCTAACCACTCGATTGAACCTGCCTCCACCAGCCTTTCAGGGAGTGCATTCCAGATCCTAACCACTCGATTAACGCTGTCTTCACCACACTCTCAGGCAGTGCATTTCAGATTCTAACCACTCGATTGAACCTGCCTCCCTTAGCTCTCACAGTGCATTCCATATCCTAACCATTCAACTGCCCCTGTCTCCATCACACTCGCAGTGCATTCCAGATCCTTATAACTCGATTGACTGTCTCCATTACACTCTCAGTGCATTCTAAAGCCTAACTACTCGAATGACCCTGTCTCCACCAATCTCAGCAAGCGCATTCCAGATCTCAACTTCTCGATTGACCCTGTCTCCACCACAAGCTCAGACAGTGCATTCCATATCCTAACCACTCGATTGAACCTGCCTCCACCACACTCTAATACAATGCATTCCAGATCCTAACCACTCAATTAACTCTGTGCCCATCACACTCAGGCAGTGCGTTCCAGAACCTAACCACCCGTTTCACTGTCTCCCTTACACTCTCAGTGCATTCCAGACCCTAACTACTCGATTGACCCTGTCTCCACCACACTCTCAGACAGTACATTCCAGGTCCTAACCACTCAATTGACCCTGTCTCCACCACACTCTCAGGCAGTGCATTCCAGATCCTAACCACTCGATTGAACCTGCCTCCACCACACTCTCAGGCAGTGCATTCTAGATCCCAACCTCACGATTGACCGTGTCTCCACCACACTCTCAGGCAGTGCATTCCAGATCCTCACCACTCGAAAGAACCTGCCTCCACTACTCTTAGACAGTACATTCCAGATCCTAACCATTCGATGGACCCAGTCTCCATCTCACTCTCAACGCATTCAAGACCCTAACTACTTGACTGAACCTGCCTCCAGCACACTCTGAGGCAGTGCATATCAGATCCAAACCACTCGATTGACCTTGTCTCCATCACACTCTCAGACAGTGCATTCCAGATCCTAACCACTCGATTCAACCTGCCTCCACCAGCCTTTCAGGGAGTGCATTCCAGATCCTAACCACTCGATTATCGCTGTCTTCACCACACTCTCAGGCAGTGCATTTCAGATTCTAACCACTCGATTGAACCTGCCTCCCTTAGCTCTCACAGTGCATTCCATATCCTAACCATTCAACTGCCCCTGTCTCCATCACACTCGCAGTGCATTCCAGATCCTTATAACTCGATTGACTGTCTCCATTACACTCTCAGTGCATTCTAAAGCCTAACTACTCGAATGACCCTGTCTCCACCAATCTCAGCAAGCGCATTCCAGATCCCAACTTCTCGATTGACCCTGTCTCCACCACAAGCTCAGACAGTGCATTCCATATCCTAACCACTCGATTGAACCTGCCTCCACCACACTCAGGCAGTGCGTTCCAGATCCTAACCACCTGTTTCACTGTCTCCCTTACACTCTCAGTGCATTCCAGACCCTAACTACTCGATTGACCCTGTCTCCACCACACTCTCAGACAGTACATTCCAGGTCCTAACCACTCGATTGACCCTGTCTCCACCACAGTTTCAGACAGTGCATTCCAGATCCTAATCACTCGATTGACCCTGTCTCCACCAAACCCTATGGGAGTGCTTTCCAGATCCTGACCACTTGACTGACACTTTCTCCACCACACTCACAGACATTGCATTCCAGATCATAACCACTCGATTGAACCTGCATCCACTAGTCTCAGACAGTACATTCCAGATCCTAACCGTTCAATAGACCCTGTCTCCATCACACTCTCAGTGCATTCCAGATCCTAAAACTCGATTGACTGTCTCCATTACACTCTCAGTGCATTCCAGAGCCTAACTACTCGATTGACGCTGTCTCCACCACAGTTTCAGGCAGTGCATTCCAGATCCGAACCACTCGATTTACTCTGTCTCCATCACACCCTCATACAGTGCATTCCAGATCCTAACCACTCGATTCAACATGCCTGCACCACAATCTCAGGCAGTGCATTCCAGATCCTAACCATTCAATTGATCCGGTCTCCACCACACTCTCAGACAGTGCATTCCAGATCCTAACCACTTGATTGAACCTGCCTCCACCAGCCTTTCAGGCAGTGAATTCCAGGTCCTAACCACTCGATTGACCCTATCAGGACCACACTCTCAGACAGTGCGTTCCAGATCCTAACCACTTGATTGACCCTGTCTACATCACACACAGGCTGTGCGTTTCAGATGCTAACCACTGTATTGACTGTCTCCATTGCACTTTCAGTGGATTCCAGCCCCTAAGTACTCGATTGACCCTGTCTCCACCACATTCTCAGGCAGTGCATTCCAGATCCTAACAACTCGATTAACCCTGTCTCCACCACACTCTCAGGCAGTGCATTCCAGATCCTAACAACTCGATTAACCCTGTCTCCACCACACTCTCAGGCAGTGCATTCCAGATCCTAACCACTCGCTTGACCCTGTCTCCACCAGCCTTTCAGGCAGTGCATTCCAGATCCTACCACTCGATTGACCGTGTCTACACCACACTATCAGGCAGTGCATTCCAGATCCTAACCACTCGGTTGACCCTGTCCACCAGCCTTTCAGGCAGTGCATTCCAGATCCTAACCACTCGATTAACGCTGTCTGCACCACACTCTCAGACAGTGCATTCCAGATCCTAACCACTCGATTGACCCTGTCTCCATCACAGTCTCATACAGTGCATTCCAGATCCTAACCACTCGATTGAACCTTCCTCCACCTCAATCTCAGGCAGTGCATTCCAGATCCCAACTACTCGATTGACCCTGTCTCCACCACACTCTCAGGCAGTGCATTCCAGTTCCTAACCACTCGATTAACCCTGTCTTCACCACACTCTCAGGCAGTGCATTCCAGTTCCTAACCACTCGATTGAACCTGCCTCCACCAGCCTTTCAGGGAGTGCATTCCAGATCCTAACCACTCGATTATCGCTGTCTTCACCACACTCTCAGGCAGTGCATTCCAGATCCTAACCACTTGATTGACCCAGTCTCCATCACACTGTCAGACAGTGCATTCCAGATCCTAACCACTCGATTGAACCTGCCTCCCTTACCTCTCACAGTGCATTCCAGATCCTTATAACTCGACTGACTGTCTCCATTACACTCTCAGTGCATTCTAAAGCCTAACTACTCGAATGACCCTGTCTCCACCACAATTTCAGACAGTACATTCCAGATCCTAATCACTCGATTGAACCTGTCTCCACCACTCTCAGCAAGCGCATTCCAGATCCCAACTTCTCGATTGACCCTGTCTCCACCACAAGCTCAGACAGTGCATTCCATATCCTAAGCACTCGATTGAACCTGCCTCCACCACACTCTAAGACAATGCATTCCAGATCCTAACCACTCAATTAACTCTGTGCCCATCACACTCAGGCAGTGCGTTCCAGATCCTAACCACCCGTTTCACTGTCTCCCTTACACTCTCAGTGCATTCCAGACCCTAACTACTCGATTGACCCTGTCTCCACCACACTCTCAGACAGTACATTCCAGGTCCTAACCACTCGATTGACCCTGCCTCCACCACAGTTTCAGACAGTGCATTCCAGATCCTAATCACTCGATTGACCCTGTCTCCACAACACTCTCGGACAGTGCATTCCAGATGCTAACCACTCGATTAACCCTGTCTTCACCACACTCTCAGGCAGTGCTTTTCGGATCCTAACCACTTGCTTGACCCTGTCTCCACCAGCCTTTCAGGCAGTGCATTCCAGGTCGTAACCACTCGATTGAACCTGCCTCCACCACACTCAGACAGTGCATTCCAGACCCTAACTACTTGACTGAACCTGCCTCCAGCACACTCTCAGGCAGTGCATATCAGATCCTAACCACTCGATTGACACTGTCTCCATCACAATCTCAGACATTGCATTCCAGATCCTAGCCACTCGATTGAACCTGTCTTCACTACACTCTCGGTGCATCCCAGATCCTTATAACTCGATTGACTGTCTCCATCACACTTTCAGCGCGTTCCAGATCCTCACCATTCGATTGACCTGTCTCCACCACACACTCAGACAGTTTATTCCAGATCCTAATTCTCGATTGAACCTGTCTGCACGACACTCTCAGGCAGTACATTCCAGATCCTAACAACTCTATTAACCCTGTCTCCATCACATTCAGACAGTGCATTCCAGATCCTAACCATTTGAATGAACCTGCCTCCAACACTCTCAGGCAATGCATTTCAGATCCTAACCACTTGATTGACCTTGTCTGCACCGCACTCTCAGACAGTGCATTCCAGATCCCAACTACTCGATTGTCCCTGTCTCCACCACACTCTCAGACAGTACATTCCAGGTCCTAACCACGCGATTGACCCTGTCACCACCAAACTCTATGGAAGTGCTTTCCAGATCCTGACCACTCGATTAACCCTGTCTCCATTACACTCTCAGTGCATTCCAGATCCTAATAACTCGATTGACTGTCTCCATTACACTCTCAGTGCATTCCAGAGCCTAACTACTCGATTGACCCTGTCTCCACCACAGTTTCAGACAGTGCATTCCAGATCCTAACCACTTACTTGACCCTGTCTCCACCACACTATCGGGCAGTGCATTCCAGATCCTGACCACTCGATTAACCCTGTCTTCACCACACTCTCAGGCAGTGCATTCCAGATCCTAACCACTAGCTTGACGCTGTCTCCACCAGGCTTTCAGGCAGTGTATTCCAGATGCTACCAACTCGATTGAACCTGCCTCCACCACAATCTCTGGCAGTGCATTCCAGATCCTAACCACTCGATTGAACATGCCTCCACCACAATCACAGACAGTGCATTCCAGATCCTAACCACTCGATTGACCCTGTCTTCATCACACACAGGCAGTGCGTTTCAGATACTAAACACTGTATTGGCTGTCTCCATTGCACTCTCAGTGAATTCCAGACCCTCACCACTCGATTTAACCTTCCTCCACCACATTCTCAGGCAGTGCATTCCAGATCCTAACCATTCGATTGACCCTGTCTCCAACACACACTCACGCAGTGCATTCCAGATCCTAACCACTCGATTGACCCTGTCTCCACCACAATCTCTGGCAGTGCATTCCAGATCCTAACCACTCGATTGACCCTGTCTCCACCACACTCTCAGACAGTGCATTCCAGAACATAACCACTCAATTGACCCTGTCTGCACCACACTCTCAGACAGTGCATTCCAGATCCTAATCACTCAATTGACCCAGTCGACATCACACTCAGGCAGTGCGTTTCAGATGCTAACCACTGTATTGACTGTCTCCATTGCACTCTCAGTGCATTCCAGATCCTAACCACTCGATTGACCCGGTCTCCACCACACTCTCAGACAGTGCATTCCATATCCTAACCACTCGATTGACCCTGTCTCCACCACACTCTCAGGCAGTGCATTCCATATCCTAACCACTCGATTGACCCTGTCTGCACCACACTCTCAGACAGTGCATTCGAGATCCTAATCACGCAATTGACCCTGCCTCCACCACTTTCAGGCAGTGCATTCCAGATCCTAACCACTCGATTAAGCCTGTCTTCACCACACTCTCAGGCAGTGCATTCCAGATCCTAACCACTCGATTAAGCCTGTCTACACCACACTCTCAGGCAGAGCATTCCAGATCCTAACCACTCGATTTAGCCTGTCTTCACCACACTCTCAGGCTGTGCATTCCAGATCCTAACCACTCGATTGACCCTGCCTCCACCACACTCAGGCAGTGCATTCCAGATCCTAACCACTCACCACTCGATTGACCGTCTTCATCACACTCAGGCGTTGCGTTCCAGACCCTAACTACTCGACTGACCCTGTCTCCACCACACTCTCAGACAGTACATTACAGGTCCTAACTTCGCGATTGACCCTGTCTCCACCACACTCACTAGGAGAGCATTCCAGATCCTGACCACTCGATTAACCCTGTCTTCATCACACTCTGACAGTGTATTCCAGATCCTAACCACTCGATTGACCCTGTCTCCAACACACTCTCAGGCAGTGCATTCCAGATCCTGACCAGTCGATTAACCCTGTCTTCATCACACTCTCAGACAGTGCATTCCAGATCCTAACCACTCGATTGAACCTGCCTCCACCAGCCTTTCAGGGAGTGCATTCCAGATCCTAACCACTCGATTAACGCTGTCTTCACCACACTCTCAGGCAGTGCATTCCAGATCCTAACCACTCAATTGAACCTGCCTCCCTTACCTCTCACAGTGCATTCCAGATACTAACCATGCAACTGCCCCTGTCTCCATCACACTCGCAGTGCATTCCAGATCCTTATAACTCGATTGACTGTCTCCATTACACTCTCAGTGCATTCTAAAGCCTAACTACTCGAATGACCCTGTCTCCACCACAATTTCAGACAGTACATTCCAGATCCTAATCACTTGATTGACCCTGTCTCCACCACACACTCAGACAGTGCATTCCAGATCCTAACCACTCAATTAACTCTGTGCCCATCACAATCTCAGACAGTGCATTCCAGACCCTAAACACTTGACTGAACCTGCCTCCACCACACACTCAGACAGTGCATTCCAGATCCTATCCACTCGATTGACCGTGTCTCCATCACACTCTCAGGCAGTGGGTTCCAGATACTAACCACTCGATTGACCCTGTCCACCAGCCTTTCAGGCAGTGCATTCCTGATCCTATCCACTCAATTGAAACTGCCTCCACTACTCTCACAGTGCATTCCAGATCCTAACCACTCGATTAAGCTTGTCTTCACCACTCTCTCAGACAGTGCATTCCAGATGCTAACCACTCGATTGAATCTGCCTCCACTACTCTTAGAGAGTACATTCCAGATCCTAACCATTCGATGGACCCAGTCTCCATCACACTCTCAACGCATTCCAGACCCTAACTACCTGTCTGAACCTGCCTCCAGCACACTCTGAGGCAGTGCATATCAGATCCTAACCACTCGATTGACCCTATCTCCACCACATTCTCAGGCAGTGCATTCCAGACCCTAACCACTCGATTGACCGTGTCTCCACCACACTCTCAGGCAGTGCGTTCCAGATACTAACCACTCGATTGACCCTGTCCACCAGCCTTTCAGGCAGTGCATTCCAGATCCTAACCACTCGATTGACCCTGTCCACCAACCTTTCAGGCAGTGCATTCCAGATCCTAACCACTCGATTGAACATTCCTCCACCTCAATCTCAGGCAGTGTATTCCAGACCCTAACCACTCGATTGAACCTGTCTCCACCACACTCTCAGGCAGTGCGTTCCAGATGCTAACCACTCAATTGACCCTGTCCACCAGCCTTTCAGGCAGTGCATTCCAGATCCTAACCACTCGATTGACCTTGTCCACCAGCCTTTCAGGCAGTGCATTCCAGATGCTAACCACTCGATTAACGCTGTCTGCACCACACTCTCAGACAGTGCATTCCAGATCCTAACCACTCGATTGACCCTTCCTCCACCTCAATCTCAGGCAGTGCATTCCCGATCCTAACCAGTCGATTGAACCTGCCTCCACCACTCTCAAGCAGTGCATTCCAGATCCCAACTACTCGATTGACCCTGTCTCCACCACACTCTCAGGCAGTGCATTCCAGTTCCTAACCACACGATTAACCCTGTCTTCTCCACACTCTCAGGCAGTGCATTCCAGTTCCTAACCACTCGCTTGACCCTGTCTCCACCAGCCTTTCATGCAGTGCATATCAGATCCTAACCACTCGATTAATGCTGTCTCCACCACACTCTCAGGCAGTGCATTCCAGATCCTAACCACTTGCTTGACCCTGTCTCCACCAGCCTTTCAGGCAGTGCATTCCAGATCCTAACCACTCGATTGAACCTGCCTCCACCACTCTCAGGCAGTGCATTCCAGATCCTAACCACTCGATTGACCCAGTCTCCATCACACTCTCAAACAGTGCATTCCAGATCCTAACCACTCGATTGAACCTGCCTCTACCACATTCTCAGGCAGTGCATTCCAGATCCCAACTACTCGATTGACCCTGTCTCCACCACACACTCAGGCAGTGCATTCCAGATCCTAACCACTCGATTAAGCCAGTCTTCACCACACTCTCAGGCAGTGCATTCCAGATCCTAACCACTCGATTAAGCCTGTCTTCACCACACTCTCAGGCAGTGCATTCCAGATCCTAACTACTCGATTAAGCCTGTCTTCACCACACTCTGACAGTGTATTCCAGATCCTAACCACTCGATTGACCCTGTCTCCAACACACTCTCAGGCAGTGCATTCCAGATCCTGACCACTCGATTAACCCTGTCTTCATCACACTCTGACAGTGTATTCCAGATCCTAACCACTCGATTGACCCTGTCTCCAACACACTCTCAGGCAGTGCATTCCAGATCCTGACCAGTCGATTAACCCTGTCTTCATCACACTCTGACAGTGTATTCCATATCCTAACCACTCGATTGAACCTGCCTCCACCACACTCTCAGTGCATTCCAGATCCTAACCACTCGATTGAACCTGCCTCCACTAATCTCAGACAGTACATTCCAGATCCTAACCATTCAATTGACACTGTCTCCATCACACTCTCAGTGCATTCCAGATCCTTATAACTTGTTTGACTGTCTCCATTACACTCTCAGTGCATTCCAAAGCCTAACTACTCGATTAACCCTGTCTCCACCACAGTTTCAGACAGTTCGTTCCAGATCCTAACCACTTGATTGAGCGTGTCTCCACCTCACTCTCAAGCAGTACATTCCAGATCCTAACCACCTAATTAACTGTGTGCCCATCACACTCTCAGACAGTGCATTCCAGATCCTAACCACTCACCACTCGATTGACCGTCTTCATCACACTCAGGCAGTGCGTTCCAGATCCTAACCACTCGTGTCACTGTCTCCATTACACTCTCAGGCAGTGCATTCCAGATCCTAACCACTCGATTAATGCTGTCTCCACCACACTCTCAGGCAGTGCATTCCAGATCCTAACCACTCGATTGAACCTGCCTCCACCACACTCTCAGGCAGTGCATTCCAGATCCCAACCTCACGATTGACCGTGTCTCCACCACACTCTCAGGCAGTGCATTCCAGATCCTCACCACTCGAAAGAACCTGCCTCCACTACTCTTAGACAGTACATTCCAGATCCTAACCATTCGATGGACCCAGTCTCCATCTCACTCTCAACGCATTCAAGACCCTAACTATTTGACTGAACCTGCCTCCAGCACACTCTGAGGCAGTGCATATCAGATCCAAACCACTCGATTGACCCTGTCTCCATCACACTCTCAGACAGTGCATTCCAGACCCTAACCACTCGATTGAACCTGCCTCCACCAGCCTTTCAGGGTGTGCATTCCAGATCCTAACCACTCGATTAACGCTGTCTTCACCACACTCTCAGGCAGTGCTTTCCAGATCCTAACCACTGCATTGAACCTGCCTCCCTTACCTCTCACAGTGCATTCCAGATCCTAACCATTCAACTGCCCCTGTCTCCATCACACTCGCAGTGCATTCCAGATCCTTATAACTCGATTGACTGTCTCCATTACACTCTCAGTGCATTCTAAAGCCTAACTACTCGAATGACCCTGTCTCCACCACAATTTCAGACAGTACATTCCAGATCCTAATCACTCGATTGACCCTGTCTCCACCACTCTCAGCAAGCGCATTCCAGATCCCAACTTCTCGATTGACCCTGTCTCCACCAGACTTTCATGCAGTGCATATCAGATCCTAACCACTCGATTAACGCTGTCTCCACCACACTCTCAGGCAGTGCATTCCAGATCCTAATCACTCGCTTGACTCTGTCTCCACCAGCCTTTCAGGCAGTGCGTTCTATATCCTAACCACTCGATTGAACCTGCCTCCACCACTCTCAGGCAGTGCATTCCAGATCCTAACCACTCGATTGACCCAGTCTCCATCACACTCTCAAACAGTGCATTCCAGATCCTAACCACTCGATTGAACCTGCCTCTACCACATTCTCAGGCAGTGCATTCCAGATCCTAACCACTCGATTAAGCCTGTCTTCACCACACTCTGAGGCAGTGCATTCCAGATCCTAACCACTCGATTAAGCCTGTCTTCACCACACTCTTGGGCAGTGCATTCCAGATCCTAACCACTCGATTAAGCCTGTCTTCACCACAATCTCAGGCTGTGCATTCCAGATCCTAACCACTCGATTGACCCTGCCTCCACCACACTCTCAGGCAGTGCATTCCAGATCCTAACCACTCACCACGCGATTGACCGTCTTCATCACGCTCAGTCGTTGCGTTCCAGATCCTAACCATTCGTTTCACTGTCTCCATTCCACGGTCAGTGCATTCCAGACCCTAACTACTCGACTGACCCTGTCTCCACCAACCTCTCAGACAGTACATTCCAGGTCCGAACCACGCGATTGACCCTGTCTCCACCACACTCTCTAGGAGTGCATTCCAGATCCTGACCACTCGATTAACCCTGTCTTCATCACACTCTGACAGTGTATTCCAGATCCTAACCACTTACTTGACCCTGTCTCCACCACACTATCGGGCAGTGCATTCCAGATCCTAACCACTAGCTTGACGCTGTCTCCACCAGGCTTTCAGCCAGTGTATTCCAGATGCTACCAACTCGATTGAACCTGCCTCCACCACAATCACAGACAGTGCATTCCAGATCCTAACCACTCGATTGACCCTGTCTTCATCACACACAGGCAGTGCGTTTCAGATACTAAACACTGTATTGACTGTCTCCATTGCACTCTCAGTGAATTCCAGACCCTCACCACTCGATTTAACCTTCCTCCACCACATTCTCAGGCAGTGCATTCCAGATCATAACCACTCGATTGACCCTGTCTCCAACACACACTCACGCAGTGCATTCCAGATCCTAACCACTCGATTGACCCTGTCTCCACCACAATCTCTGGCAGTGCATTCCAGATCCTAACCACTCGATTGACCCTGTCTCCACCACACTCTCAGACAGTGCATTCCAGAACATAACCACTCAATTGACCCTGTCTGCACCACACTCTCAGACAGTGCATTCCAGATCCTAATCACTCAATTGACCCAGTCGACATCACACTCAGGCAGTGCGTTTCAGATGCTAACCACTGTATTGACTGTCTCCATTGCACTCTCAGTGCATTCCAGATCCTAACCACTCGATTGACCCGGTCTCCACCACACTCTCAGACAGTGCATTCCATATCCTAACCACTCGATTGACCCTGTCTCCACCACACTCTCAGGCAGTGCATTCCATATCCTAACCACTCGATTGACCCTGTCTGCACCACACTCTCAGACAGTGCATTCGAGATCCTAATCACGCAATTGACCCTGCCTCCACCACTCTCAGGCAGTGCATTCCAGATCCTAACCACTCGATTAAGCCTGTCTTCACCACACTCTCAGGCAGTGCATTCCAGATCCTAACCACTCGATTAAGCCTGTCTTCACCACACTCTCAGGCAGTGCATTCCAGATCCTAACCACTCGATTTAGCCTGTCTTCACCACACTCTCAGGCAGTGCATTCCAGATCCTAACCACTCGATTGACCCTGCCTCCACCACACTCAGGCAGTGCATTCCAGATCCTAACCACTCACCACTCGATTGACCGTCTTCATCACACTCAGGCGTTGCGTTCCAGACCCTAACTACTCGACTGACCCTGTCTCCACCACACTCTCAGACAGTACATTCCAGGTCCTAACTTCGCGATTGACCCTGTCTCCACCACACTCACTAGGAGAGCATTCCAGATCCTGACCACTCGATTAACCCTGTCTTCATCACACTCTGACAGTGTATTCCAGATCCTAACCACTCGATTGACCCTGTCTCCAACACACTCTCAGGCAGTGCATTCCAGATCCTGACCAGTCGATTACCCCTGTCTTCATCACACTCTGACAGTGTATTCCATATCCTAACCACTCGATTGAACCTACCTCCACCACACTCTCAGTGCATTCCAGATCCTAACCACTCGATTGAACCTGCCTCCACTAATCTCAGACAGTACATTCCAGATCCTAACCATTCAATTGACACTGTCTCCATCACACTCTCAGTGCATTCCAGATCCTTATAACTTGTTTGACTGTCTCCATTATACTCTCAGTGCATTCCAAAGCCTAACTACTCGATTGACCCTGTCTCCACCACAGTTTCAGACAGTTCGTTCCAGATCCTAACCACTTGATTGAGCGTGTCTCCACCTCACTCTCAAGCAGTACATTCCAGATCCTAACCACCTAATTAACTGTGTGCCCATCACAATCTCAGACAGTGCATTCCAGATCCTAACCACTCACCACTCGATTGACCGTCTTCATCACACTCAGGCAGTGCGTTCCAGATCCTAACCACTCGTGTCACTGTCTCCATTACGCTCTCAGGCAGTGCATTCCAGATCCTAACCACTCGATTAATGCTGTCTTCACGACACTCTCAGGCTTTACAATCCAGATCCTAACCACGCGCTTGACCCTGTCTCCACCACACTCTCAGGCAGTGCATTCCAGATCCTTACCGCTCGATTGAACCTGCCTCCACCACACTCTCAGGCAGTGCATTCCAGATCCCAACCTCACGATTGACCGTGTCTCCACCACACTCTCAGGCAGTGCATTCCAGATCCTCACCACTCGAAAGAACCTGCTTCCACTACTCTTAGACAGTACATTCCAGATCCTAACCATTCGATGGACCCAGTCTCCATCTCACTCTCAACGCATTCAAGACCCTAACTATTTGACTGAACCTGCCTCCAGCACACTCTGAGGCAGTGCATATCAGATCCAAACCACTCGATTGACCCTGTCTCCATCACACTCTCAGACAGTGCATTCCAGATCCTAACCACTCGATTAACGCTGTCTTCACCACACTCTCAGGCAGTGCATTCCAGATCCTAACCACTCAATTGAACCTGCCTCCCTTACCTCTCACAGTGCATTCCAGATCCTAACCATTCAACTGCCCCTGTCTCCATCACACTCGCAGTGCATTCCAGATCCTTATAACTCGATTGACTGTCTCCATTACACTCTCAGTGCATTCTAAAGCCTAACTACTCGAATGACCCTGTCTCCACCACAATTTCAGACAGTACATTCCAGACCCTAAACACTTGACTGAACCTGCCTCCACCACACACTCAGACAGTGCATTCCAGATCCTATCCAGTCGATTGACCGTGTCTCCACCACACTCTCAGGCAGTGGGTTCCAGATACTAACCACTCGATTGACCCTGTCCACCAGCCTTTCAGGCAGTGCATTCCTGATCCTATCCACTCAATTGAAACTGCCTCCACTACTCTCACAGTGCATTCCAGATCCTAACCACTCGATTGAACCTGCCTCCACCACACTCTCAGGCAGTGCATTCCAGATCCCAACCTCACGATTGACCGTGTCTCCACCACACTCTCAGGCAGTGCATTCCAGATCCTCACCACTCGAAAGAACCTGCTTCCACTACTCTTAGACAGTACATTCCAGATCCTAACCATTCGATGGACCCAGTCTCCATCTCACTCTCAACGCATTCAAGACCCTAACTATTTGACTGAACCTGCCTCCAGCACACTCTGAGGCAGTGCATATCAGATCCAAACCACTCGATTGACCCTGTCTCCATCACACTCTCAGACAGTGCATTCCAGATCCTAACCACTCGATTGAACCTGCCTCCACCAGCCTTTCAGGGAGTGCATTCCAGATCCTAACCACTCGATTAACGCTGTCTTCACCACACTCTCAGGCAGTGCATTCCAGATCCTAACCACTCAATTGAACCTGCCTCCCTTACCTCTCACAGTGCATTCCAGATCCTAACCATTCAACTGCCCCTGTCTCCATCACACTCGCAGTGCATTCCAGATCCTTATAACTCGATTGACTGTCTCCATTACACTCTCAGTGCATTCTAAAGCCTAACTACTCGAATGACCCTGTCTCCACCACAATTTCAGACAGTACATTCCAGACCCTAAACACTTGACTGAACCTGCCTCCACCACACACTCAGACAGTGCATTCCAGATCCTATCCAGTCGATTGACCGTGTCTCCACCACACTCTCAGGCAGTGGGTTCCAGATACTAACCACTCGATTGACCCTGTCCACCAGCCTTTCAGGCAGTGCATTCCTGATCCTATCCACTCAATTGAAACTGCCTCCACTACTCTCACAGTGCATTCCAGATCCTAACCACTCGATTAAGCTTGTCTTCACCACTCTCTCAGACAGTGCATTCCAGATGCTAACCACTCGATTGAATCTGCCTCCACTACTCTTAGAGAGTACATTCCAGATCGTAACCATTCGATGGACCCAGTCTCCATCACACTCTCAACGCATTCCAGACCCTAACTACCTGTCTGAACCTGCCTCCAGCACACTCTGAGGCAGTGCATTCCAGACCCTAACCACTCGATTGACCGTGTCTCCATCACACTCTCAGGCAGTGCGTTCCAGATACTAACCACTCGATTGACCCTGTCCACCAGCCTTTCAGGCAGTGCATTCCAGATCCTAACCACTCGATTGACCCTGTCCACCAACCTTTCAGGCAGTGCATTCCAGATCCTAACCACTCGATTGAACATTCCTCCACCTCAATCTCAGGCAGTGTATTCCAGACCCTAACCACTCGATTGAACCTGTCTCCACCACACTCTCAGGCAGTGCGTTCCAGATGCTAACCACTCAATTGACCCTGTCCACCAGCCTTTCAGGCAGTGCATTCCAGATCCTAACCACTCGATTGACCTTGTCCACCAGCCTTTCAGGCAGTGCATTCCAGATGCTAACCACTCGATTAACGCTGTCTGCACCACACTCTCAGACAGTGCATTCCAGATCCTAACCACTCGATTGACCCTTCCTCCACCTCAATCTCAGGCAGTGCATTCCCGATCCTAACCAGTCGATTGAACCTGCCTCCACCACTCTCAAGCAGTGCATTCCAGATCCCAACTGCTCGATTGACCCTGTCTCCACCACACTCTCAGGCAGTGCATTCCAGTTCCTAACCACACGATTAACCCTGTCTTCACCACACTCTCAGGCAGTGCATTCCAGTTCCTAACCACTCGCTTGACCCTGTCTCCACCAGCCTTTCATGCAGTGCATATCAGATCCTAACCACTCGATTAATGCTGTCTCCACCACACTCTCAGGCAGTGCATTCCAGATCCTAACCACTCGCTTGACCCTGTCTCCATCAGCCTTTCAGGCAGTGCATTCCAGATCCTAACCACTCGATTGAACCTGCCTCCACCACTCTCAGGCTGTGCATTCCAGATCCTAACCACTCGATTGACCCAGTCTCCATCACACTCTCAAACAGTGCATTCCAGATCCTAACCACTCGATTGAACCTGCCTCTACCACATTCTCAGGCAGTGCATTCCAGATCCCAACTACTCGATTGACCCTGTCTCCACCACACACTCAGGCAGTGCATTCCAGATCCTAACCACTCGATTAAGCCTGTCTTCACCACACTCTCAGGCAGTGCATTCCAGATCCTAACCACTCGATTAAGCCTGTCTTCACCACACTCTCAGGCAGTGCATTCCAGATCCTAACCACTCGATTAAGCCTGTCTTCACCACACTCTGATAGTGTATTCCAGATCCTAACCACTCGATGGACCCAGTCTCCATCTCACTCTCAACGCATTCAAGACCCTAACTATTTGACTGAACCTGCCTCCAGCACACTCTGAGGCAGTGCATATCAGATCCAAACCACTCGATTGACCCTGTCTCCATCACACTCTCAGACAGTGCATTCCAGATCCTAACCACTCGATTGAACCTGCCTCCACCAGCCTTTCAGGGAGTGCATTCCAGATCCTAACCACTCGATTAACGCTGTCTTCACCACACTCTCAGGCAGTGCATTCCAGATCCTAACCACTCAATTGAACCTGCCTCCCTTACCTCTCACAGTGCATTCCAGATCCTAACCATTCAACTGCCCCTGTCTCCATCACACTCGCAGTGCATTCCAGATCCTTATAACTCGATTGACTGTCTCCATTACACTCTCAGTGCATTCTAAAGCCTAACTACTCGAATGACCCTGTCTCCACCACAATTTCAGACAGTACATTCCAGATCCTAATCACTCGATTGACCCTGTCTCCACCACAAGCTCAGACAGTGCATTCCATATCCTAACCACTCGATTGAACCTGCCTCCACCACACTCTAAGACAATGCATTCCAGATCCTAACTACTCAATTAACTCTGTGCCCATCACAATCTCAGACAGTGCATTCCAGACCCTAAACACTTGACTGAACCTGCCTCCACCACACACTCAGACAGTGCATTCCAGATCCTATCCACTCGATTGACCGTGTCTCCACCACACTCTCAGGCAGTGGGTTCCAGATACTAACCACTCGATTGACCCTGTCCACCAGCCTTTCAGGCAGTGCATTCCTGATCCTATCCACTCAATTGAAACTGCCTCCACTACTCTCACAGTGCATTCCAGATCCTAACCACTCGATTAAGCTTGTCTTCACCACTCTCTCAGACAGTGCATTCCAGATGCTAACCACTCGATTGAATCTGCCTCCACTACTCTTAGAGAGTACATTCCAGATCGTAACCATTCGATGGACCCAGTCTCCATCACACTCTCAACGCATTCCAGACCCTAACTACCTGTCTGAACCTGCCTCCAGCACACTCTGAGGCAGTGCATATCAGATCCTAACCACTCGATTGACCCTATCTCCACCACACTCTCAGGCAGTGCATTCCAGACCCTAACCACTCGATTGACCGTGTCTCCACCACACTCTCAGGCAGTGCGTTGCAGATACTAACCACTCGATTGACCCTGTCCACCAGCCTTTCAGGCAGTGCATTCCAGATCCTAACCACTCGATTGACCCTGTCCACCAACCTTTCAGGCAGTGCATTCCAGATCCTAACCACTCGATTGAACATTCCTCCACCTCAATCTCAGGCAGTGTATTCCAGACCCTAACCACTCGATTGAACCTGTCTCCACCACACTCTCAGGCAGTGCGTTCCAGATGCTAACCACTCAATTGACCCTGTCCACCAGCCTTTCAGGCAGTGCATTCCAGATCCTAACCAATCGATTGACCTTGTCCACCAGCCTTTCAGACAGTGCATTCCAGATCCTAACCACTCGATTGACCCTTCCTCCACCTCAATCTCAGGCAGTGCATTCCCGATCCTAACCAGTCGATTGAACCTGCCTCCACCACTCTCAAGCATTGCATTCCAGATCCCAACTACTCGATTGACCCTGTCTCCACCACACTCTCAGGCAGTGCATTCCAGTTCCTAACCACACGATTAACCCTGTCTTCACCACACTCTCAGGCAGTGCATTCCAGTTCCTAACCACTCGCTTGACCCTGTCACCACCAGCCTTTCATGCAGTGCATATCAGATCCTAACCACTCGATTAATGCTGTCTCCACCACACTCTCAGGCAGTGCATTCCAGATCCTAACCACTCGCTTGACCCTGTCTCCATCAGCCTTTCAGGCAGTGCATTCCAGATCCTAACCACTCGATTGAACCTGCCTCCACCACTCTCAGGCAGTGCATTCCAGATCCTAACCACTCGATTGACCCAGTCTCCATCACACTCTCAAACAGTGCATTCCAGATCCTAACCACTCGATTGAACCTGCCTCCACCACTCTCAAGCAGTGCATTCCAGATCCCAACTACTCGATTGACCCTGTCTCCACCACACACTCAGGCAGTGCATTCCAGATCCTAACCACTCGATTAAGCCAGTCTTCACCACACTCTCAGGCAGTGCATTCCAGATCCTAACCACTCGATTAAGCCTGTCTTCACCACACTCTCAGGCAGTGCATTCCAGATCCTAACCACTCGATTAAGCCTGTCTTCACCACACTCTGACAGTGTATTCCAGATCCTAACCACTCGATTGACCCTGTCTCCAACACACTCTCAGGCAGTGCATTCCAGATCCTGACCACTCGATTAACCCTGTCTTCATCACACTCTGACAGTGTATTCCATATCCTAACCACTCGATTGAACCTACCTCCACCACACTCTCAGTGCATTCCAGATCCTAACCACTCGGTTGAACCTGCCTCCACTAATCTCAGACAGTACATTCCAGATCCTAACCATTCAATTGACACTGTCTCCATCACACTCTCAGTGCATTCCAGATCCTTATAACTTGTTTGACTGTCTCCATTATACTCTCAGTGCATTCCAAAGCCTAACTACTCGATTGACCCTGTCTCCACCACAGTTTCAGACAGTTCGTTCCAGATCCTAACCACTTGATTGACCGTTTCTCCACCTCACTCTCAAGCAGTACATTCCAGATCCTAACCACCTAATTAATTCTGTGCCCGTCACACTCTCAGACAGTGCATTCCAGATCCTAACCACTCGATTGAACCTGCCTCTACCACATTCTCAGGCAGTGCATTCCAGATCCTAACCACTCGATTGACCCTGTCTCCAACACACTCTCAGGCAGTGCGTTCCAGATACTAACCACTCGATTGACCCTGTCCACCAGCCTTTCAGGCAGTGCATTCCTGATCCTATCCACTCAATTGAAACTGCCTCCACTACTCTCACAGTGCATTCCAGATCCTAACCATTCGATTAAGCTTGTCTTCACCACTCTCTCAGACAGTGCATTCCAGATGCTAACCACTCGATTGAATCTGCCTCCACTACTCTTAGAGAGTACATTCCAGATCCTAACCATTCGATGGACCCAGTCTCCATCACACTCTCAACGCATTCCAGACCCTAACTACCTGTCTGAACCTGCCTCCAGCACACACTGAGGCAGTGCATATCAGATCCTAACCACTTGATTGACCATATCTCCACCACACTCTCAGGCAGTGCATTCCAGACCCTAACCACTCGATTGACCGTGTCTCCACCACACTCTCAGGCAGTGCGTTCCAGATACTAACCACTCGATTGACCCTGTCCACCAGCCTTTCAGGCAGTGCATTCCAGATCCTAACCACTCGATTGACCCTGTCCACCAACCTTTCAGGCAGTGCATTCCAGATCCTAACCACTCGATTGACCTTGTCCACCAGCCTTTCAGGCAGTGCATTCCAGATGCTAACCACTCGATTAACGCTGTCTGCACCACACTCTCAGACAGTGCATTCCAGATCCTAACCACTCGATTGACCCTTCCTCCACCTCAATCTCAGGCAGTGCATTCCCGATCCTAACCAGTCGATTGAACCTGCCTCCACCACTCTCAAGCAGTGCATTCCAGATCCCAACTACTCGATTGACCCTGTCTCCACCACACACTCAGGCAGTGCATTCCAGATCCTAACCACTCGATTAAGCCAGTCTTCACCACACTCTCAGGCAGTGCATTCCAGATCCTAACCACTCGATTAAGCCTGTCTTCACCACACTCTCAGGCAGTGCATTCCAGATCCTAACCACTCGATTAAGCCTGTCTTCACCACACTCTGACAGTGTATTCCAGATCCTAACCACTCGATTGACCCTGTCTCCAACACACTCTCAGGCAGTGCATTCCAGATCCTGACCACTCGATTAACCCTGTCTTCATCACACTCTGACAGTGTATTCCATATCCTAACCACTCGATTGAACCTACCTCCACCACACTCTCAGTGCATTCCAGATCCTAACCACTCGATTGAACCTGCCTCCACTAATCTCAGACAGTACATTCCAGATCCTAACCATTCAATTGACACTGTCTCCATCACACTCTCAGTGCATTCCAGATCCTTATAACTTGTTTGACTGTCTCCATTATACTCTCAGTGCATTCCAAAGCCTAACTACTCGATTGACCCTGTCTCCACCACAGTTTCAGACAGTTCGTTCCAGATCCTAACCACTTGATTGACCGTGTCTCCACCTCACTCTCAAGCAGTACATTCCAGATCCTAACCACCTAATTAATTCTGTGCCCGTCACACTCTCAGACAGTGCATTCCAGATCCTAACCACTCACCACTCGATTGACCGTCTTCATCACACTCAGGCAGTGCGTTCCAGATCCTAACCACTCGTGTCACTGTCTCCATTACACTCTCAGGCAGTGCATTCCAGATCCTAACCACTCGATTAATGCTGTCTTCACGACACTCTCAGGCTTTACAATCCAGATCCTAACCACGCGCTTGACCCTGTCTCCACCACACTCTCAGGCAGTGCATTCCAGATCCTAACCGCTCGATTGAACCTGCCTCCACCACACTCTCAGGCAGTGCATTCCAGATCCCAACCTCACGATTGACCGTGTCTCCACCACACTCTCAGGCAGTGCATTCCAGATCCTCACCACTCGAAAGAACCTGCTTCCACTACTCTTAGACAGTACATTCCAGATCCTAACCATTCGATGGACCCAGTCTCCATCTCACTCTCAACGCATTCAAGACCCTAACTATTTGACTGAACCTGCCTCCAGCACACTCTGAGGCAGTGCATATCAGATCCAAACCACTCGATTGACCCTGTCTCCATCACACTCTCAGACAGTGCATTCCAGATCCTAACCACTCGATTGAACCTGCCTCCACCAGCCTTTCAGGGAGTGCATTCCAGATCCTAACCACTCGATTAACGCTGTCTTCACCACACTCCCAGGCAGTGCATTCCAGATCCTAACCACTGCATTGAACCTGCCTCCCTTACCTCTCACAGTGCATTCCAGATCCTAACCATTCAACTGCCCCTGTCTCCATCACACTCGCAGTGCATTCCAGATCCTTATAACTCGATTGACTGTCTCCATTACACTCTCAGTGCATTCTAAAGCCTAACTACTCGAATGACCCTGTCTCCACCACAATTTCAGACAGTACATTCCAGATCCTAATCACTCGATTGACCCTGTCTCCACCACAAGCTCAGACAGTGCATTCCATATCCTAACCACTCGATTGAACCTGCCTCCACCACACTCTAAGACAATGCATTCCAGATCCTAACCACTCAATTAACTCTGTGCCCATCACAATCTCAGACAGTGCATTCCAGACCCTAAACACTTGACTGAACCTGCCTCCACCACACACTCGGACAGTGCATTCCAGATCCTATCCACTCGATTGACCGTGTCTCCACCACACTCTCAGGCAGTGCGTTCCAGGTACTAACCACTCGATTGACCCTGTCCACCAGCCTTTCAGGCAGTGCATTCCTGATCCTATCCTCTCAATTGAAACTGCCTCCACTACTCTCACAGTGCATTCCAGATCCTAACCACTCGATTAAGCTTGTCTTCACCACTCTCTCAGACAGTGCATTCCAGATGCTAACCACTCGATTGAATCTGCCTCCACTACTCTTAGAGAGTACATTCCAGATCGTAACCATTCGATGGACCCAGTCTCCATCACACTCTCAACGCATTCCAGACCCTAACTACCTGTCTGAACCTGCCTCCAGCACACTCTGAGGCAGTGCATATCAGATCCTAACCTCTCGATTGACCCTATCTCCACCACACTCTCAGGCAGTGCATTCCAGACCCTAACCACTCGATTGACCGTGTCTCCACCACACTCTCAGGCAGTGCGTTCCAGATACTAACCACTCGATTGACCCTGTCCACCAGCCTTTCAGGCAGTGCATTCCAGATCCTAACCACTCGATTGACCCTGTCCACCAACCTTTCAGGCAGTGCATTCCAGATCCTAACCACTCGATTGAACATTCCTCCACCTCAATCTCAGGCAGTGTGTTCCAGACCCTAACCACTCGATTGAACCTGTCTCCACCACACTCTCAGGCAGTGCGTTCCAGATGCTAACCACTCAATTGACCCTGTCCACCAGCCTTTCAGGCAGTGCATTCCAGATCCTAACCACTCGATTGACCTTGTCCACCAGCCTTTCAGGCAGTGCATTCCAGATGCTAACCACTCGATTAACGCTGTCTGCAACACACTCTCAGACAGTGCATTCCAGATCCTAACCACTCGATTGACCCTTCCTCCACCTCAATCTCAGGCTGTGCATTCCCGATCCTAACCAGTCGATTGAACCTGCCTCCACCACTCTCAAGCAGTGCATTCCAGATCCCAACTACTCGATTGACCCTGTCTCCACCACACTCTCAGGCAGTGCATTCCAGTTCCTAACCACACGATTAACCCTGTCTTCACCACACTCTCAGGCAGTGCATTCCAGTTCCTAACCACTCGCTTGACCCTGTCTCCACCAGCCTTTCATGCAGTGCATATCAGATCCTAACCACTTGATTAATGCTGTCTCCACCACACTCTCAGGCAGTGCATTCCAGATCCTAAACACTCGCTTGACCCTGTCTCCACCAGCCTTTCAGGCAGTGCATTCCAGATCCTAACCACTCGATTGAACCTGCCTCCACCACTCTCAGGCAGTGCATTCCAGATCCTAACCACTCGATTGACCCAGTCTCCATCACACTCTCAAACAGCGCATTCCAGATCCTAACCACTCGATTGAACCTGCCTCCAGCACACTCTGAGGCAGTGCATATCAGATCCAAACCACTCGATTGACCCTGTCTCCATCACACTCTCAGACAGTGCATTCCAGATCCTAACCACTCGATTGAACCTGCCTCCACCAGCCTTTCAGGGAGTGCATTCCAGATCCTAACCACTCGATTAACGTTGTCTTCACCACACTCTCAGGCAGTGCATTCCAGATCCTAACCACTCAATTGAACCTGCCTCCCTTACCTCTCACAGTGCATTCCAGATCCTAACCATTCAACTGCCCCTGTCTCCATCACACTCGCAGTGCATTCCAGATCCTTATAACTCGATTGACTGTCTCCATTACACTCTCAGTGCATTCTAAAGCCTAACTACTCGAATGACCCTGTCTCCACCACAATTTCAGACAGTACATTCCAGATCCTAATCACTCGATTGACCCTGTCTCCACCACAAGCTCAGACAGTGCATTCCATATCCTAACCACTCGATTGAACCTGCCTCCACCACACTCTAAGACAATGCATTCCAGATCCTAACCACTCAATTAACTCTGTGCCCATCACAATCTCAGACAGTGCATTCCAGACCCTAAACACTTGACTGAACCTGCCTCCACCACACACTCAGACAGTGCATTCCAGATCCTATCTACTCGATTGACCGTGTCTCCACCACACTCTCAGGCAGTGCGTTCCAGGTACTAACCACTCGATTGACCCTGTCCACCAGCCTTTCAGGCAGTGCATTCCTGATCCTATCCTCTCAATTGAAACTGCCTCCACTACTCTCACAGTGCATTCCAGATCCTAACCACTCGATTAAGCTTGTCTTCACCACTCTCTCAGACAGTGCATTCCAGATGCTAACCACTCGATTGAATCTGCCTCCACTACTCTTAGAGAGTACATTCCAGATCGTAACCATTCGATGGACCCAGTCTCCATCACACTCTCAACGCATTCCAGACCCTAACTACCTGTCTGAACCTGCCTCCAGCACACTCTGAGGCAGTGCATATCAGATCCGAACCACTCGATTGACCCTATCTCCACCACACTCTCAGGCAGTGTATTCCAGACCCTAACCACTCGATTGACCGTGTCTCCACCACACTCTCAGGCAGTGCGTTCCAGATGCTAACCACTCAATTGACCCTGTCCACCAGCCTTTCAGGCAGTGCATTCCAGATCCTAACCACTCGATTGACCTTGTCCACCAACCTTTCAGGCAGTGCATTCCAGATGCTAACCACTCGATTAACGCTGTCTGCCTCCACTACTCTTAGACAGTACATTCCAGATCCTAACCATTCGATGGACCCAGTCTCCATCTCACTCTCAACGCATTCAAGACCCTAACTATTTGACTGAACCTGCCTCCAGCACACTCTGAGGCAGTGCATATCAGATCCAAACCACTCGATTGACCCTGTCTCCATCACACTCTCAGACAGTGCATTCCAGATCCTAACCACTCGATTGAACCTGCCTCCACCAGCCTTTCAGGGAGTGCATTCCAGATCCTAACCACTCGATTAACGCTGTCTTCACCACACTCTCAGGCAGTGCATTCCAGATCCTAACCACTCAATTGAACCTGCCTCCCTTACCTCTCACAGTGCATTCCAGATCCTAACCATTCAACTGCCCCTGTCTCCATCACACTCGCAGTGCATTCCAGATCCTTATAACTCGATTGACTGTCTCCATTACACTCTCAGTGCATTCTAAAGCCTAACTACTCGAATGACCCTGTCTCCACCACAATTTCAGACAGTACATTCCAGATCCTAATCACTCGATTGACCCTGTCTCCACCACAAGCTCAGACAGTGCATTCCATATCCTAACCACTCGATTGAACCTGCCTCCACCACACTCTAAGACAATGCATTCCAGATCCTAACCACTCAATTAACTCTGTGCCCATCACAATCTCAGACAGTGCATTCCAGACCCTAAACACTTGACTGAACCTGCCTCCACCACACACTCAGACAGTGCATTCCAGATCCTATCCACTCGATTGACCGTGTCTCCACCACACTCTCAGGCAGTGCGTTCCAGATACTAACCACTCGATTGACCCTGTCCACCAGCCTTTCAGGCAGTGCATTCCTGATCCTATCCACTCAATTGAAACTGCCTCCACTACTCTCACAGTGCATTCCAGATCCTAACCATTCGATTAAGCTTGTCTTCACCACTCTCTCAGACAGTGCATTCCAGATGCTAACCACTCGATTGAATCTGCCTCCACTACTCTTAGAGAGTACATTCCAGATCCTAACCATTCGATGGACCCAGTCTCCATCACACTCTCAACGCATTCCAGACCCTAACTACCTGTCTGAACCTGCCTCCAGCACACACTGAGGCAGTGCATATCAGATCCTAACCACTCGATTGACCATATCTCCACCACACTCTCAGGCAGTGCATTCCAGACCCTAACCACTCGATTGACCGTGTCTCCACCACACTCTCAGGCAGTGCGTTCCAGATACTAACCACTCGATTGACCCTGTCCACCAGCCTTTCAGGCAGTGCATTCCAGATCCTAACCACTCGATTGACCCTGTCCACCAACCTTTCAGGCAGTGCATTCCAGATCCTAACCACTCGATTGAACATTCCTCCACCTCAATCTCAGGCAGTGTATTCCAGACCCTAACCACTCGATTGAACCTGTCTCCACCACACTCTCAGGCAGTGCGTTCCAGATGCTAACCACTCAATTGACCCTGTCCACCAGCCTTTCAGGCAGTGCATTCCAGATCCTAACCACTCGATTGACCTTGTCCACCAGCCTTTCAGGCAGTGCATTCCAGATCCTAACCACTCGATTAACGCTGTCTGCACCACACTCTCAGACAGTGCATTCCAGATCCTAACCACTCGATTGACCCTTCCTCCACCTCAATCTCAGGCAGTGCATTCCCGATCCTAACCAGTCGATTGAACCTGCCTCCACCACTCTCAAGCAGTGCATTCCAGATCCCAACTACTCGATTGACCCTGTCTCCACCACACACTCAGGCAGTGCATTCCAGATCCTAACCACTCGATTAAGCCAGTCTTCACCACACTCTCAGGCAGTGCATTCCAGATCCTAACCACTCGATTAAGCCTGTCTTCACCACACTCTCAGGCAGTGCATTCCAGATCCTAACCACTCGATTAAGCCTGTCTTCACCACACTCTGACAGTGTATTCCAGATCCTAACCACTCGATTGACCCTGTCTCCAACACACTCTCAGGCAGTGCATTCCAGATCCTGACCACTCGATTAACCCTGTCTTCATCACACTCTGACAGTGCATTCCAGATCCTAACCACTCGATTGAACCTGCCTCCACTAATCTCAGACAGTACATTCCAGATCCTAACCATTCAATTGACACTGTCTCCATCACACTCTCAGTGCATTCCAGATCCTTATAACTTGTTTGACTGTCTCCATTATACTCTCAGTGCATTCCAAAGCCTAACTACTCGATTGACCCTGTCTCCACCACAGTTTCAGACAGTTCGTTCCAGATCCTAACCACTTGATTGACCGTGTCTCCACCTCACTCTCAAGCAGTACATTCCAGATCCTAACCACCTAATTAATTCTGTGCCCGTCACACTCTCAGACAGTGCATTCCAGATCCTAACCACTCGATTGAACCTGCCTCTACCACATTCTCAGGCAGTGCATTCCAGATCCTAACCACTCGATTGACCCTGTCTCCAACACACTCTCAGGCAGTGCGTTCCAGATACTAACCACTCGATTGACCCTGTCCACCAGCCTTTCAGGCAGTGCATTCCTGATCCTATCCACTCAATTGAAACTGCCTCCACTACTCTCACAGTGCATTCCAGATCCTAACCATTCGATTAAGCTTGTCTTCACCACTCTCTCAGACAGTGCATTCCAGATGCTAACCACTCGATTGAATCTGCCTCCACTACTCTTAGAGAGTACATTCCAGATCCTAACCATTCGATGGACCCAGTCTCCATCACACTCTCAACGCATTCCAGACCCTAACTACCTGTCTGAACCTGCCTCCAGCACACACTGAGGCAGTGCATATCAGATCCTAACCACTCGATTGACCATATCTCCACCACACTCTCAGGCAGTGCATTCCAGACCCTAACCACTCGATTGACCGTGTCTCCACCACACTCTCAGGCAGTGCGTTCCAGATACTAACCACTCGATTGACCCTGTCCACCAGCCTTTCAGGCAGTGCATTCCAGATCCTAACCACTCGATTGACCCTGTCCACCAACCTTTCAGGCAGTGCATTCCAGATCCTAACCACTCGATTGACCTTGTCCACCAGCCTTTCAGGCAGTGCATTCCAGATGCTAACCACTCGATTAACGCTGTCTGCACCACACTCTCAGACAGTGCATTCCAGATCCTAACCACTCGATTGACCCTTCCTCCACCTCAATCTCAGGCAGTGCATTCCCAATCCTAACCAGTCGATTGAACCTGCCTCCACCACTCTCAAGCAGTGCATTCCAGATCCCAACTACTCGATTGACCCTGTCTCCACCACACACTCAGGCAGTGCATTCCAGATCCTAACCACTCGATTAAGCCAGTCTTCACCACACTCTCAGGCAGTGCATTCCAGATCCTAACCACTCGATTAAGCCTGTCTTCACCACACTCTCAGGCAGTGCATTCCAGATCCTAACCACTCGATTAAGCCTGTCTTCACCACACTCTGACAGTGTATTCCAGATCCTAACCACTCGATTGACCCTGTCTCCAACACACTCTCAGGCAGTGCATTCCAGATCCTGACCACTCGATTAACCCTGTCTTCATCACACTCTGACAGTGTATTCCATATCCTAACCACTCGATTGAACCTACCTCCACCACACTCTCAGTGCATTCCAGATCCTAACCACTCGATTGAACCTGCCTCCACTAATCTCAGACAGTACATTCCAGATCCTAACCATTCAATTGACACTGTCTCCATCACACTCTCAGTGCATTCCAGATCCTTATAACTTGTTTGACTGTCTCCATTATACTCTCAGTGCATTCCAAAGCCTAACTACTCGATTGACCCTGTCTCCACCACAGTTTCAGACAGTTCGTTCCAGATCCTAACCACTTGATTGACCGTGTCTCCACCTCACTCTCAAGCAGTACATTCCAGATCCTAACCACCTAATTAATTCTGTGCCCGTCACACTCTCAGACAGTGCATTCCAGATCCTAACCACTCACCACTCGATTGACCGTCTTCATCACACTCAGGCAGTGCGTTCCAGATCCTAACCACTCGTGTCACTGTCTCCATTACACTCTCAGGCAGTGCATTCCAGATCCTAACCACTCGATTAATGCTGTCTTCACGACACTCTCAGGCTTTACAATCCAGATCCTAACCACGCGCTTGACCCTGTCTCCACCACACTCTCAGGCAGTGCATTCCAGATCCTAACCGCTCGATTGAACCTGCCTCCACCACACTCTCAGGCAGTGCATTCCAGATCCCAACCTCACGATTGACCGTGTCTCCACCACACTCTCAGGCAGTGCATTCCAGATCCTCACCACTCGAAAGAACCTGCTTCCACTACTCTTAGACAGTACATTCCAGATCCTAACCATTCGATGGACCCAGTCTCCATCTCACTCTCAACGCATTCAAGACCCTAACTATTTGACTGAACCTGCCTCCAGCACACTCTGAGGCAGTGCATATCAGATCCAAACCACTCGATTGACCCTGTCTCCATCACACTCTCAGACAGTGCATTCCAGATCCTAACCACTCGATTGAACCTGCCTCCACCAGCCTTTCAGGGAGTGCATTCCAGATCCTAACCACTCGATTAACGCTGTCTTCACCACACTCCCAGGCAGTGCATTCCAGATCCTAACCACTGCATTGAACCTGCCTCCCTTACCTCTCACAGTGCATTCCAGATCCTAACCATTCAACTGCCCCTGTCTCCATCACACTCGCAGTGCATTCCAGATCCTTATAACTCGATTGACTGTCTCCATTACACTCTCAGTGCATTCTAAAGCCTAACTACTCGAATGACCCTGTCTCCACCACAATTTCAGACAGTACATTCCAGATCCTAATCACTCGATTGACCCTGTCTCCACCACAAGCTCAGACAGTGCATTCCATATCCTAACCACTCGATTGAACCTGCCTCCACCACACTCTAAGACAATGCATTCCAGATCCTAACCACTCAATTAACTCTGTGCCCATCACAATCTCAGACAGTGCATTCCAGACCCTAAACACTTGACTGAACCTGCCTCCACCACACACTCGGACAGTGCATTCCAGATCCTATCCACTCGATTTACCGTGTCTCCACCACACTCTCAGGCAGTGCGTTCCAGGTACTAACCACTCGATTGACCCTGTCCACCAGCCTTTCAGGCAGTGCATTCCTGATCCTATCCTCTCAATTGAAACTGCCTCCACTACTCTCACAGTGCATTCCAGATCCTAACCACTCGATTAAGCTTGTCTTCACCACTCTCTCAGACAGTGCATTCCAGATGCTAACCACTCGATTGAATCTGCCTCCACTACTCTTAGAGAGTACATTCCAGATCGTAACCATTCGATGGACCCAGTCTCCATCACACTCTCAACGCATTCCAGACCCTAACTACCTGTCTGAACCTGCCTCCAGCACACTCTGAGGCAGTGCATATCAGATCCTAACCACTCGATTGACCCTATCTCCACCACACTCTCAGGCAGTGCATTCCAGACCCTAACCACTCGATTGACCGTGTCTCCACCACACTCTCAGGCAGTGCGTTCCAGATACTAACCACTCGATTGACCCTGTCCACCAGCCTTTCAGGCAGTGCATTCCAGATCCTAACCACTCGATTGACCCTGTCCACCAACCTTTCAGGCAGTGCATTCCAGATCCTAACCACTCGATTGAACATTCCTCCACCTCAATCTCAGGCAGTGTGTTCCAGACCCTAACCACTCGATTGAACCTGTCTCCACCACACTCTCAGGCAGTGCGTTCCAGATGCTAACCACTCAATTGACCCTGTCCACCAGCCTTTCAGGCAGTGCATTCCAGATCCTAACCACTCGATTGACCTTGTCCACCAGCCTTTCAGGCAGTGCATTCCAGATGCTAACCACTCGATTAACGCTGTCTGCAACACACTCTCAGACAGTGCATTCCAGATCCTAACCACTCGATTGACCCTTCCTCCACCTCAATCTCAGGCTGTGCATTCCCGATCCTAACCAGTCGATTGAACCTGCCTCCACCACTCTCAAGCAGTGCATTCCAGATCCCAACTACTCGATTGACCCTGTCTCCACCACACTCTCAGGCAGTGCATTCCAGTTCCTAACCACACGATTAACCCTGTCTTCACCACACTCTCAGGCAGTGCATTCCAGTTCCTAACCACTCGCTTGACCCTGTCTCCACCAGCCTTTCATGCAGTGCATATCAGATCCTAACCACTTGATTAATGCTGTCTCCACCACACTCTCAGGCAGTGCATTCCAGATCCTAAACACTCGCTTGACCCTGTCTCCACCAGCCTTTCAGGCAGTGCATTCCAGATCCTAACCACTCGATTGAACCTGCCTCCACCACTCTCAGGCAGTGCATTCCAGATCCTAACCACTCGATTGACCCAGTCTCCATCACACTCTCAAACAGCGCATTCCAGATCCTAACCACTCGATTGAACCTGCCTCCAGCACACTCTGAGGCAGTGCATATCAGATCCAAACCACTCGATTGACCCTGTCTCCATCACACTCTCAGACAGTGCATTCCAGATCCTAACCACTCGATTGAACCTGCCTCCACCAGCCTTTCAGGGAGTGCATTCCAGATCCTAACCACTCGATTAACGTTGTCTTCACCACACTCTCAGGCAGTGCATTCCAGATCCTAACCACTCAATTGAACCTGCCTCCCTTACCTCTCACAGTGCATTCCAGATCCTAACCATTCAACTGCCCCTGTCTCCATCACACTCGCAGTGCATTCCAGATCCTTATAACTCGATTGACTGTCTCCATTACACTCTCAGTGCATTCTAAAGCCTAACTACTCGAATGACCCTGTCTCCACCACAATTTCAGACAGTACATTCCAGATCCTAATCACTCGATTGACCCTGTCTCCACCACAAGCTCAGACAGTGCATTCCATATCCTAACCACTCGATTGAACCTGCCTCCACCACACTCTAAGACAATGCATTCCAGATCCTAACCACTCAATTAACTCTGTGCCCATCACAATCTCAGACAGTGCATTCCAGACCCTAAACACTTGACTGAACCTGCCTCCACCACACACTCAGACAGTGCATTCCAGATCCTATCTACTCGATTGACCGTGTCTCCACCACACTCTCAGGCAGTGCGTTCCAGGTACTAACCACTCGATTGACCCTGTCCACCAGCCTTTCAGGCAGTGCATTCCTGATCCTATCCTCTCAATTGAAACTGCCTCCACTACTCTCACAGTGCATTCCAGATCCTAACCACTCGATTAAGCTTGTCTTCACCACTCTCTCAGACAGTGCATTCCAGATGCTAACCACTCGATTGAATCTGCCTCCACTACTCTTAGAGAGTACATTCCAGATCGTAACCATTCGATGGACCCAGTCTCCATCACACTCTCAACGCATTCCAGACCCTAACTACCTGTCTGAACCTGCCTCCAGCACACTCTGAGGCAGTGCATATCAGATCCGAACCACTCGATTGACCCTATCTCCACCACACTCTCAGGCAGTGTATTCCAGACCCTAACCACTCGATTGACCGTGTCTCCACCACACTCTCAGGCAGTGCGTTCCAGATGCTAACCACTCAATTGACCCTGTCCACCAGCCTTTCAGGCAGTGCATTCCAGATCCTAACCACTCGATTGACCTTGTCCACCAACCTTTCAGGCAGTGCATTCCAGATGCTAACCACTCGATTAACGCTGTCTGCCTCCACTACTCTTAGACAGTACATTCCAGATCCTAACCATTCGATGGACCCAGTCTCCATCTCACTCTCAACGCATTCAAGACCCTAACTATTTGACTGAACCTGCCTCCAGCACACTCTGAGGCAGTGCATATCAGATCCAAACCACTCGATTGACCCTGTCTCCATCACACTCTCAGACAGTGCATTCCAGATCCTAACCACTCGATTGAACCTGCCTCCACCAGCCTTTCAGGGAGTGCATTCCAGATCCTAACCACTCGATTAACGCTGTCTTCACCACACTCTCAGGCAGTGCATTCCAGATCCTAACCACTCAATTGAACCTGCCTCCCTTACCTCTCACAGTGCATTCCAGATCCTAACCATTCAACTGCCCCTGTCTCCATCACACTCGCAGTGCATTCCAGATCCTTATAACTCGATTGACTGTCTCCATTACACTCTCAGTGCATTCTAAAGCCTAACTACTCGAATGACCCTGTCTCCACCACAATTTCAGACAGTACATTCCAGATCCTAATCACTCGATTGACCCTGTCTCCACCACAAGCTCAGACAGTGCATTCCATATCCTAACCACTCGATTGAACCTGCCTCCACCACACTCTAAGACAATGCATTCCAGATCCTAACCACTCAATTAACTCTGTGCCCATCACAATCTCAGACAGTGCATTCCAGACCCTAAACACTTGACTGAACCTGCCTCCACCACACACTCAGACAGTGCATTCCAGATCCTATCCACTCGATTGACCGTGTCTCCACCACACTCTCAGGCAGTGCGTTCCAGATACTAACCACTCGATTGACCCTGTCCACCAGCCTTTCAGGCAGTGCATTCCTGATCCTATCCACTCAATTGAAACTGCCTCCACTACTCTCACAGTGCATTCCAGATCCTAACCATTCGATTAAGCTTGTCTTCACCACTCTCTCAGACAGTGCATTCCAGATGCTAACCACTCGATTGAATCTGCCTCCACTACTCTTAGAGAGTACATTCCAGATCCTAACCATTCGATGGACCCAGTCTCCATCACACTCTCAACGCATTCCAGACCCTAACTACCTGTCTGAACCTGCCTCCAGCACACACTGAGGCAGTGCATATCAGATCCTAACCACTCGATTGACCATATCTCCACCACACTCTCAGGCAGTGCATTCCAGACCCTAACCACTCGATTGACCGTGTCTCCACCACACTCTCAGGCAGTGCGTTCCAGATACTAACCACTCGATTGACCCTGTCCACCAGCCTTTCAGGCAGTGCATTCCAGATCCTAACCACTCGATTGACCCTGTCCACCAACCTTTCAGGCAGTGCATTCCAGATCCTAACCACTCGATTGAACATTCCACCACCTCAATCTCAGGCAGTGTATTCCAGACCCTAACCACTCGATTGAACCTGTCTCCACCACACTCTCAGGCAGTGCGTTCCAGATCCTAACCACTCAATTGAACCTGCCTCCCTTACCTCTCACAGTGCATTCCAGATCCTAACCATTCAACTGCCCCTGTCTCCATCACACTCGCAGTGCATTCCAGATCCTTATAACTCGATTGACTGTCTCCATTACACTCTCAGTGCATTCTAAAGCCTAACTACTCGAATGACCCTGTCTCCACCACAATTTCAGACAGTACATTCCAGATCCTAATCACTCGATTGACCCTGTCTCCACCACAAGCTCAGACAGTGCATTCCATATCCTAACCACTCGATTGAACCTGCCTCCACCACACTCTAAGACAATGCATTCCAGATCCTAACCACTCAATTAACTCTGTGCCCATCACAATCTCAGACAGTGCATTCCAGACCCTAAACACTTGACTGAACCTGCCTCCACCACACACTCGGACAGTGCATTCCAGATCCTATCCACTCGATTTACCGTGTCTCCACCACACTCTCAGGCAGTGCGTTCCAGGTACTAACCACTCGATTGACCCTGTCCACCAGCCTTTCAGGCAGTGCATTCCTGATCCTATCCTCTCAATTGAAACTGCCTCCACTACTCTCACAGTGCATTCCAGATCCTAACCACTCGATTAAGCTTGTCTTCACCACTCTCTCAGACAGTGCATTCCAGATGCTAACCACTCGATTGAATCTGCCTCCACTACTCTTAGAGAGTACATTCCAGATCGTAACCATTCGATGGACCCAGTCTCCATCACACTCTCAACGCATTCCAGACCCTAACTACCTGTCTGAACCTGCCTCCAGCACACTCTGAGGCAGTGCATATCAGATCCTAACCACTCGATTGACCCTATCTCCACCACACTCTCAGGCAGTGCATTCCAGACCCTAACCACTCGATTGACCGTGTCTCCACCACACTCTCAGGCAGTGCGTTCCAGATACTAACCACTCGATTGACCCTGTCCACCAGCCTTTCAGGCAGTGCATTCCAGATCCTAACCACTCGATTGACCCTGTCCACCAACCTTTCAGGCAGTGCATTCCAGATGCTAACCACTCGATTAACGCTGTCTGCACCACACTCTCAGACAGTGCATTCCAGATCCTAACCACTCGATTGACCCTTCCTCCACCTCAATCTCAGGCAGTGCATTCCCGATCCTAACCAGTCGATTGAACCTGCCTCCACCACTCTCAAGCAGTGCATTCCAGATCCCAACTACTCGATTGACCCTGTCTCCACCACACTCTCAGGCAGTGCATTCCAGTTCCTAACCACTCGCTTGACCCTGTCTCCACCAGCCTTTCATGCAGTGCATATCAGATCCTAACCACTCGATTAATGCTGTCTCCACCACACTCTCAGGCAGTGCATTCCAGATCCTAACCACTCTCTTGACCCTGTCTCCACCAGCCTTTCAGGCAGTGCATTCCAGATCCTAACCACTCGATTGAACCTGCCTCCACCACTCTCAGGCAGTGCATTCCAGATCCTAACCACTCGATTGACCCAGTCTCCATCACACTCTCAAACAGTGCATTCCAGATCCTAACCACTCGATTGAACCTGCCTCTACCACATTCTCAGGCAGTGCATTCCAGATCCCAACTACTCGATTGACCCTGTCTCCACCACACACTCAGGCAGTGCATTCCAGATCCTAACCACTCGATTAAGCCAGTCTTCACCACACTCTCAGGCAGTGCATTCCAGATCCTAACCACTCGATTAAGCCTGTCTTCACCACACTCTCAGGCAGTGCATTCCAGATCCTAACCAATCGATTAAGCCTGTCTTCACCACACTCTGACAGTGTATTCCAGATCCTAACCACTCGATTGACCCTGTCTCCAACACACTCTCAGGCAGTGCATTCCAGATCCTGACCACTCGATTAACCCTGTCTTCATCACACTCTGACAGTGTATTCCAGATCCTAACCACTCGATTGACCCTGTCTCCAACACACTCTCAGGCAGTGCATTCCAGATCCTGACCAGTCGATTAACCCTGTCTTCATCACACTCTGACAGTGTATTCCATATCCTAACCACTCGATTGAACCTGCCTCCACCACACTCTCAGTGCATTCCAGATCCTAACCACTCGATTGAACCTGCCTCCACTAATCTCAGACAGTACATTCCAGATCCTAACCATTCAATTGACACTGTCTCCATCACACTCTCAGTGCATTCCAGATCCTTATAACTTGTTTGACTGTCTCCATTACACTCTCAGTGCATTCCAAAGCCTAACTACTCGATTGACCCTGTCTCCACCACAGTTTCAGACAGTTCGTTCCAGATCCTAACCACTTGATTGACCGTGTCTCCACCTCACTCTCAAGCAGTACATTCCAGATCCTAACCACCTAATTAACTGTGTTCCCATCACACTCTCAGACAGTGCATTCCAGATCCTAACCACTCACCACTCGATTGACCGTCTTCATCACACTCAGGCAGTGCGTTCCAGATCCTAACCACTCGGTTCATGCTGTCTTCATCACACTCTCAGGCTTTACAATCCAGATCCTAACCACGCGCTTGACCCTGTCTCCACCACACTCTCAGGCAGTGCATTCCAGATCCTAACCACTCGATTGAACCTGCCTCCACCACACTCTCAGGCAGTGCATTCCAGATCCCAACCTCACGATTGACCGTGTCTCCACCACACTCTCAGGCAGTGCATTCCAGATCCTCACCACTCGAAAGAACCTGCCTCCACTACTCTTAGACAGTACATTCCAGATCCTAACCATTCGATGGACCCAGTCTCCATCTCACTCTCAACGTATTCAAGACCCTAACTATTTGACTGAACCTGCCTCCAGCACACTCTGAGGCAGTGCATATCAGGTCCAAACCACTCGATTGACCCTGTCTCCATCACACTCTCAGACAGTGCATTCCAGATCCTAACCACTCGCTTGAACCTGCCTCCACCAGCCTTTCAGGGAGTGCATTCCAGATCCTAACCACTCGATTAACGCTGTCTTTACCACACTCTCAGGCATTGCATTCCAGATCCTAACCACTCGATTGAACCTGCCTCCCTTACCTCTCACAGTGCATTCCAGATCCTAACCATTCAACTGCCCCTGTCTCCATCACACCCGCAGTGCATTCCAGATCCTTATAACTCGATTGACTGTCTCCATTACACTCTCAGTGCATTCTAAAGCCTAACTACTCGAATGACCCTGTCTCCACCACAATTTCAGACAGTACATTCCAGATCCTAATCACTCGATTGACCCTGTCTCCACCACTCTCAGCAAGCGCATTCCAGATCCCAACTTCTCGATTGACCCTGTCTCCACCAGACTCTCAGACAGTGCATTCCAGATCCTAACCACTCCCTTGACCCTGTCTCCACCAGCCTTTCATGCAGTGCATATCAGATCCTAACCACTCGATTGACCCTGTCTGCACCACATTCTCAGACAGTGCATTCCAGATCTCAACTACTCGATTGACCCTGTCTCCACCACACACTCAGGCATTGCATTCCAGATCCTAAGCACTCGATTAAGCCTGTCTTCACCACACTCTCAGGCAGTGCATTCCAGATCCTAACCACTCGATTAAGCCTGTCTTCACCACACTCTCAGGCAGTGCATTCCAGATCCTAACCACTCGATTAATTCTGTCTTCACCACACTCTCAGGCTGTGCATTACAGATGCTAACCACTCGTTTGACCCTGCCTCCACCACACTCTCAGGCAGTGCATTCCAGATCCTAACCACTCACCACTCGATTGACCGTCTTCATCACGCTCAGGCGTTGCGTTCCAGATCCTAACCATTCGTTTCGCTGTCTCCCTTACACCCTCAGTGTATTCCAGACCCTAACTACTCAACTGACCCTGTCTCCACCACACTCTCAGACAGTACATTCCAGGTCCTAAGCACGCGATTGACCCTGTCTCCACCACACTCTCTAGGAGTGCATTCCAGATCCTGACCACTCGATTAACCCTGTCTTCATCACACTCTGACAGTGTATTCCAGATCCTAACCACTCGATTGACCCTGTCTCCAGCACACTCTCAGGCAGTGCATTCCAGATCCTGACCAGTTGATTAACCCTGTCTTCATCACACTCTGACAGTGTATTCCATATCCTAACCATTCGATTGAACCTGCCTCCACCACACTCTCAGTGCATTCCAGACCCTAACCACTCGATTGAACCTGCCTCCACTAATCTCAGACAGTACATTCCAGATCCTAACCATTCAATTGACACTGTCTCCATCACACTCTCAGTGCATTCCAGATCCTTATAACTTGTTTGACTGTCTCCATTACACTCTCAGTGCATTCCAAAGCCTAACTACTCGATTGACCCTGTCTCCACCACAGTTTCAGACAGTTCGTTTCAGATCCCAACCACTTGATTGACCGTGTCTCCATCTGACTCTCAAGCAGTACATTCCAGATCCTAACCACCTAATTAACTCTGTGCCCATCACACTCTCAGACAGTGCATTCCAGATCCTAACCACTCACCACTCGATTGACCGTCTTCATCACACTCAGGCAGTGCGTTCCAGATCCTAACCACTCGATTAACGCTGTCTTCACCACACTCTCAGGCAGTGCATTTCTGATCCTAACCACTCGATTGAACCTGCCTCCCTTACCTCTCACAGTGCATTCCAGATCCTAACCATTCAACTGCCCCTGTCTCCATCACACTCGCAGTGCATTCCAGATCCTTATAACTCGATTGACTGTCTCCATTACACTCTCAGTGCATTCTAAAGCCTAACTACTCGAATGACCCTGTCTCCACCACTCTCAACAAGCGCATTCCAGATCCCAACTTCTCGATTGACCCTGTCTCCACCACAAGCTCAGACAGTGCATTCCATATCCTAACCACTCGATTGAACCTGCCTCCACCACACTCTAAGACAATGCATTCCAGATCCTAACCACTCAATTAACTCTGTGCCCATCACAATCTCAGACAGTGCATTCCAGACCCTAACCACTTGACTGAACCTGCCTCCACCACACACTCAGACAGTGCATTCCAGATCCTATCCACTCAATTGAAACTGCCTCCACTACTCTCACAGTGCATTCCAGATCCTAACCACTCGATTAAGCATGTCTCCACCACTCTCTCAGACAGTGCATTCCAGATGCTAACCACTCGATTGAATCTGCCTCCATTACTCTTAGAGAGTACATTCCAGATCCTAACCATTCGATGGACCCAGTCTGCATCACACTCTCAACGCATTCCAGACCCTAACTACCTGATTGAACATTCCTCCACCTCAATCTCAGGCAGTGTATTCCAGACCCTAACCACTCGAATGAACCTGTCTCCACCACACTCTCAGGCAGTGCGTTCCAGATGCTAACCACTCAATTGACCCTGTCCACCAGCCTTTCAGGCAGTGCATTCCAGATCCTAACCACTCAATTGACCCTGTCTCCATCACAGTCTCATACAGTGCATTCCAGATCCTAACCACTCGATTGAACCTTCCTCCACCTTAATCTCAGGCAGTGCATTCCCGATCCTAACCACTCGATTGAACCTGCCACCACCACTCTCAGGCAGTGCATTCCAGATCCCAACTACTCGATTGACCCTGTCTCCACCACACTCTCAGGCAGTGCATTCATGTTCCTAACCTCTCGCTTGACCCTGTCTCCACCAGCCTTTCATGCAGTGCATATCAGATCCTAACCTCTCGATTAACGCTGTCTCCACCACACTCTCAGGCAATGCATTCCAGATCCTAACCACTCGCTTGACTCTGTCTCCACCAGTCTTTCAGGCAGTGCGTTCCATATCCTAACCACTCGATTGAACCTGCCTCTACCACATTCTCAGGCAGTGCATTCCAGATCCTAACCACTCGATTGACCCTGTCTCCACCACATTCTCAGACAGTGCATTCCAGATCCCAACTACTCGATTGACCCTGTCTCCACCACACACTCAGGCAGTGCATTCCAGATCCTAACCACTCGTGTCACTGTCTCCATTACACTCTCAGGCAGTGCATTCCAGATGCTAACCACTCGATTAATGCTGTCATCACCACACTCTCAGGCTTTACAATCCAGATCCTAACCACGCGCTTGACCCTGTCTCCACCACACTCTCAGGCAGTGCATTCCAGATCCTAACCACTCGATTGAACCTGCCTCCACCACACTCTCAGGCAGTGCATTCCAGATCCCAACCTCACGATTGACCGTGTCTCCACCCCACTCTCAGGCAGTGCATTCCAGATCCTCACCACTCGAAAGAACCTGCCTCCACTACTCTTAGACAGTACATTCCAGATCCTAACCATTCGATGGACCCAGTCTCCATCTCACTCTCAACGCATTCAAGACCCTAACTATTTGACTGAACCTGCCTCCAGCACACTCTGAGGCATTGCATATCAGATCCAAACCACTCGATTGACCCTGTCTCCATCACACTCTCAGACAGTGCATTCCAGATCCTAACCACTCGATTGAACCTGCCTCCACCAGCCTTTCAGGGAGTGCATTCCAGATCCTAACCACTCGATTAACGCTGTCTTCACCACACTCTCAGGCAGTGCATTTCAGATCCTAACCACTCGATTGAACCTGCCTCCCTTAGCTCTCACAGTGCATTCCAGATCCTAACCATTCAACTGCCCCTGTCTCCATCACACTCGCAGTGCATTCCAGATCCTTATAACTCGATTGACTGTCTCCATTACACTCTCAGTGCATTCTAAAGCCTAACTACTCGAATGACCCTGTCTCCACCACTCTCAGCAAGCGCATTCCAGATCCCAACTTCTCGATTGACCCTGTCTCCACCACAAGCTCAGACAGTGCATTCCAGATCCTAACCACTCGATTAAGCCTGTCTTCACCACACTCTCAGGCTGTGCATTCCAGATCCTAACCACTCGTTTGACCCTGCCTCCACCACACTCTCAGGCAGTGAATTCCAGATCCTAACCAGTCACCATTCGATTGACCGTCTTCATCACGCTCAGGCTTTGCGTTCCAGATCCTAACCATTCATTTCACTGTCTCCATTACACCCTCAGTGCATTCCAGACCCTAACTACTCGACTGACCCTGTCTCCACCACACTCTCAGACAGTACATTCCAGGTCCTAACCACGCGATTGACCCTGTCTCCACCACACTCTCTAGGAGTGCATTCCAGATCCTGACAACTCGATTAACCCTGTCTTCATCACACTCTGACAGTGTATTCCATATCCTAACCATTCGATTGAACCTGCCTCCACCACACTCTCAAGCAGTACATTCCAGATCCTAACCACCTAATTAACTCTGAGCCCATCACACTCTCAGACAGTGCATTCCAGATCCTAACCACTCACCACTCGATTGACCGTCTTCATCACACTCAGGCAGTGTGTTCCAGATCCTAACCACTCGTGTCACTGTCTCCATTACACTCTCAGGCAGTGCATTCCAGATCCTAACCTTTCGATTAATGCTGTCTTCACCACACTCTCAGGCTTTACAATCCAGATCCTAACCACGCGCTTGACCCTGTCTCCACCACACTCTCAGGCAGTGCATTCCAGATCCTAACCACTCGATTGAACCTGCCTCCACCACACTCTCAGGCAGTGCATTCCAGATCCTCACCACTCGAAAGAACCTGCCTCCACTACTCTTAGACAGTACATTCCAGATCCTAACCATTCGATGGACCCAGTCTCCATCATACTCTCAACGCATTCCAGAGCCTAACTACTTGACTGAACCTGCCTCCAGCACACTCTGAGGCAGTGCATATCAGATCCAAACCAATCGATTGACCCTGTCTCCATCACACGCTCAGACAGTGCATTCCAGACCCTAACCACTCGATTGAACCTGCCTCCACCAGCCTTTCAGGGAGTGCATTCCAGATCCTAACCACTCGATTAACACTGTCTACACCACACTCTCAGGCAGTGCATTCCAGATCCTAACCACTTGATTGACCCAGTCTCCATCACACTGTCAGACAGTGCATTCCAGATCCTAACTACTCGATTGAACCTGCCTCCCTTACCTCTCACAGTGCATTCCAGATCCTTATAACTCGATTGACTGTCTCCATTACACTCTCAGTGCATTCTAAAGCCTAACTACTCGAATGACCCTGTCTCCACCACAATTTCAGACAGTACATTCCAGATCCTAATCACTCGATTGACCCTGTCTCCACCACTCTCAGCAAGCGCATTCCAGATCCCAACTTCTCGATTGACCCTGTCTCCACCACAAACTCAGACAGTGCATTCCATATCCTAACCACTCGATTGAACCTGCCTCCACCACACTCTAAGACGATGCATTTCAGATCCTAACCACTCAATTAACCCTGTGCCCATCACACTCAACCAGTGCGTTCCAGATCCTAACCACCCGTTTCACTGTCTCCCTTACACTCTCAGTGCATTCCAGACCCTAACTACTCGATTGACCCTGTCTCCACCACACTCTCAGACAGTACATTCCAGGTCCTAACCACTCGATTGACCCTGTCTCCACAACACTCTCGGGCAGTGCATTCCAGATGCTAACCACTGGATTAACCCTGTCTTCACCACACTCTCAGGCAGTGCATTTCGGATCCTAACCATTTGCTTGACCCTGTCTCCACCAGCCTTTCAGGCAGTGCATTCCAGGTCCTAACCACTCGATTGAACCTGCCTCCACCACACTCAGACAGTGCATTCCAGACCCTAACTACTTGACTGAACCTGCTTCCAGCACACTCTCAGGCAGTGCATATCAGATCCTAACCACTCAATTGACACTGTCTCCATCACAATCTCAGACATTGCATTCCAGATCCTCACCACTCGATTGAACCTGTCTTCACTACATTCTCGGTGCATCCCAGATCCTAATAACTCGATTGACTGTCTCCATCACACTCTCAGTGCGTTCCAGATCCTAACCACTCGATTGACCTGTCTCCACCACACACTCAGTGTATTCCAGATCCTAATTGCTCGATTGAACCTGTCTGCACGACACTTTCAGGCAGTGCATTCCAGATCCTAACAACTCTATTAACCATGTCTCCATCACATTCAGACAGTGCATTCCAGATCCTAACCATTTGAATGAACCTGCCTCCAACACTCTCAGGCAATGCATTTCAGATCCTAACCACTCGATTGACCTTGTCTGCACCGCACTCTCAGACAGTGCATTCCAGATCCCAACTACTCGATTGTTCCTGTCTCCACCACATTCTCAGGCAGTGCATTCCATGTCCTAACCATTCGATTGATCCAGCCTCCAACACACTCTCAGTGCATTCCAGATCCTAACCACTCGATTGAACCTGCCTCCACCACACTCTCAGGCAGTGCATTCCAGATCCTAACCACTCGATTGAACATTCCTCCACCTCAATCTCAGGCAGTGTATTCCAGACCCTAACCACTCGATTGAACCTGTCTCCACCACACTCTCAGGCAGTGCGTTCCAGATGCTAACCACTCAATTGACCCTGTCCACCAGCCTTTCAGGCAGTGCATTCCAGATCCTAACCACTCGATTGACCGTGTCCACCAGCCTTTCAGGCAGTGCATTCCAGATCCTAACCACTCGATTGACCCTGTCTCCATCACAGTCTCATACAGTGCATTCCAGATCCTAACCACTCGATTGAACCTTCCTCCACCTCAATCTCAGGCAGTGCATTCCAGATCCCAACTACTCGATTCACCCTGTCTCCACCACACTCTCAGGCAGTGCATTCCAGTTCCTAACCACTCGATTAACCCTGTCTTCACAACACTCTCAGGCAGTGCATTCCATTTCCTAACCACTCGATTGAACCTGCCTCCACCAGCCTTTCAGGGAGTGCATTCCAGATCCTAACCACTCGATTAACGCTGTCTTCACCACACTCTCAGACAGTGCATTCCAGATCCTAACCACTCGATTGACCCTGTCTCCACCACATTCTCAGGCAGTGCATTCCAGATCCTAACCACTCGATTGACCCTGTCTCCACCACTCTCAGGCAGTGCATTCCAGATCCTAACCTCTCGATTGACCCTATATTCACCGCACTCTCAGACAGTGCATTCCAGATCATAACAACTCGATTAACCCTGTCTCCATCACATTCTGTCAGTGCATTCCAGATCCTAACCATTTGATTGAACCTGCCTCCAACACTCTCAGGCAGTGCTTTCCAGATCCTAACCACTCGATTGAACCTGCCTCCACCACACTCTCAGACAGTGCATTCCAGATCCCAACTACTCGATTGACCTTGTCTCCATCACATTCTCAGGCAGTGCATTCCAGATCCTAACCATTCGATTGAACCTGCCTCCAGCACACTCTCAGTGCATTCCAGATCCTAACCACTCAATTTAACCTGCCTCCACCACACTCTCAGACAGTGCATTCCAGATCCTAACAACTCTATTAACCCTGTCTCCATCACATTGAGACTGTGCATTCCATATTATAACCGCTCGATTGATCCAGCCTCCACCACACTCAGTGCATTCCAGATCCTAACCACTCGATTGAAACTGCCTTCACCACACTCTCAGACAGTGCGTTCCAGGTCCTAACCACTCGATTGACCCTGTCTCCACCAAACTCTATGGGAGTGCTTTCCAGATCCTGACCACTTGACTGACACTTTCTCCACCACACTCACAGACATTGCATTCCAGATCATAACCACTCGATTGAACCTGCATCCACTAGTCTCAGACAGTACATTCCAGATCCTAACCATGCAATTGACCCTGTCTCCATCACACTCTCAGTGCATTCCAGATCCTAAAACTCGATTGACTGTCTCCATTACACTCTCAGTGCATTCCAGAGCCTAACTACTCGATTGACGCTGTCTCCACCACAGTTTCAGGCAGTGCATTCCACATCCTAACCACTCGATTCAACATGCCTCCACCACAATCTCAGGCAGTGCATTCCATATCCTAACCATTCAATTGACCCTGTCTCCACCACACTTTCAGACAGTGCATTCCAGATCCTAACCACTCGATTGACCCTTTCTCCACCACACTCTCAGGCAGTGCGTTCCACACCCTAACCATTCAATTGACCCTGTCTCCGTCACACTCTCAGTGCATTCCAGATACAAATAACTCGATTGACTGTCTCCATCACACTCTCAGTGCATTCCAGACCCTAACCACTTGACTGAACCTGCCTCCACCAGCCTTTCAGGCAGTGAATTCCAGATCCTAACCACTCGATTGACCCTATCAGGACCACACTCTCAGACAGTGCGTTCCAGATCCTAACCACTTGATTGACCCTGTCTACATCACACACAGGCAGTGCGTTTCAGATGCTAACCACTGTATTGACTGTCTCCATTGCACTTTCAGTGGATTCCAGCCCCTAAGTACTCGATTGACCCTGTCTCCACCAAATTCTCAGGCAGTGCATTCCAGATCCTAACAACTCGATTAACCCTGTCTCCACCACACTCTCAGGCAGTGCATTCCAGATCCTAACCACTCGCTTGACCCTGTCTCCACTGCCTTTCAGGCAGTGCATTCCAGATCCTACCACTCGATTGACCGTGTCTACACCACACTCTCAGGCAGTGCATTCCAGATCCTAACCACTCGATTGAACCTGCCTCCAACACTCTCAGGCATTGCATTCCAGATCCTAACCATTCGATTGAACCTGCCTCCACTACTCTTAGACAGTGCATACCCGATCTTAACCATTCGATGGACCCAGTCTCCATCACACTCTCAGCGCATTCCGCACCCTAACTACTTGACTGAACCTGCCTCCACCACACTCTCAAGCAGTGCATATCAGATCGTAACCACTCGATTGACCCTGTCTCCATCACACACTCACGCATTTCATTCCAGATCCTAACCACTCGATTGACCCTGCCTCCACCACACTCTCAGGTAGTGCATTCCAGTTCCTAACCATTCGATTGACCCAGTCTCCACCACACTCTGAGACAGTATATTCCAGACCATAACCACTCGATTGACCCTGTCTCCATCAAACACTCACGCAGTGCATTCCAGATCCTAACCACTCGATTGACCCTGTCTCCAGCACATTCTCAGGCAGTGCATTCCAGCTCCTAACCACTCGATTAACCCTGTCTTCACCACACACTCAGGCAGTGCGTTCCAGCTCCTAACCACTCGATTAACCCTGTCTTCACCACACACTCAGGCAGTGCGTTCCAGATACTGACCACTCGATTGACCCTGTCCACCAGCCTGTCAGGCAGTGCATTCCAGATCCTAACCACTCGATTGAACATTCCTCCACCTCAATCTCAGGCAGTGTATTCCAGACCCTAACCACTCGATTGAACCTGTCTCCACCACACTCTCAGGCAGTGCGTTCCAGATGCTAACCACTCAATTGACCCTGTCCACCAGCCTTTCAGGCAGTGCATTCCAGATCCTAACCACTCGATTGACCGTGTCCACCAGCCTTTCAGGCAGTGCATTCCAGATCCTAACCACTCGATTGACCCTGTCTCCATCACAGTCTCATACAGTGCATTCCAGATCCTAACCACTCGAATGAACCTTCCTCCACCTCAATCTCAGGCAGTGCATTCCAGATCCCAACTACTCGATTGACCCTGTCTCCACCACACTCTCAGGCAGTGCATTCCAGTTCCTAACCACTCGATTAACCCTGTCTTCACCACACTCTCAGGCAGTGCATTCCTTTTCCTAACCACTCGATTGAACCTGCCTCCACCAGCCTTTCAGGGAGTGCATTCCAGATCCTAACCACTCGATTAACGCTGTCTTCACCACACTCTCAGGCAGTGCATTCCAGATCCTAACCACTTGATTGACCCAGTCTCCATCACACTGTCAGACAGTGCATTCCAGATCCTAACCACTCGATTGAACCTGCCTCCCTTACCTCTCACAGTGCATTCCAGATCCTTATGACTCGATTGACTGTCTCCATTACACTCTCAGTGCATTCTAAAGCCTAACTACTCGAATGACCCTGTCTCCACCACAATTTCAGACAGTACATTCCAAATCCTAATCACTCGATTGACCCTGTCTCCACCACTCTCAGCAAGCGCATTCCAGATCCCAACTTCTCGATTGACCCTGTCTCCACCACAAGCTCAGACAGTGCATTCCATATCCTAACCACTCGATTGAACCTGCCTCCACCACACTCTAAGACAATGCATTCCAGATCCTAACCACTCAATTAACCCTGTGCCCATCACACTCAGGCAGTGCGTTCCAGATCCTAACCACTCGTTTCACTGTCTCCCTTACACTCTGAGTGCATTCCAGACCCTAACTACTCGATTGACCCTGTCTCCACCACAATTTCAGACAGTACATTCCAGGTCCTAACCACTCGATTGACCCTGTCTCCACCACAGTTTCAGACAGTGCATTCCAGATCCTAATCACTCGATTGACCCTGTCTCCACCACACTCTCGGGCAGTGCATTCCAGATGCTAACCACTCGATTAACCCTGTCTTCACCACACCCTCAGGCAGTGCATTTCGGATCCTAACCACTTGCTTGACCCTGTCTCCACCAGCCTTTCTGGCAGTGCATTCCAGGTCCTAACCACTCGATTGAACCTGCCTCCACCACACTCAGACAGTGCATTCCAGACCCTAACTACTTGACTGAACCTGCCTCCAGCACACTCTCAGGCAGTGCATATCAGATCCTAACCACTCAATTGACACTGTCTCCATCACAATCTCAGACATTGCATTCCAGATCCTAGCCACTCGACTGAACCTGTCTTCACTACACTCTCGGTGCATCCCAGATCCTAATAACTCGATTGACTGTCTCCATCACATTCTCAGCGCGTTCCAGATCCTAACCACTCGATTGACCTGTCTCCACCACACACTCAGACAGTGTATTCCAGATCCTAATTGCTCGATTGAACCTGTCTGCACGACACTCTCAGGCAGTACATTCCAGATCCTAACAACTCTATTAACCCTGTCTCCATCACATTCAGACAGTGCATTCCAGATCCTAACCATTTGAATGAACCTGCCTCCAACACTCTCAGGCAATGCATTTCAGATCCTAACCACTTGATTGACCTTGTCTGCACCGCACTCTCAGACAGTGCATTCCAGATCCCAACTACTCGATTGTCCCTGTCTCCACCAGACTCTCAGACAGTACATTCCAGGTCCTAACCACGCGATTGACCCTGTCACCACCAAACTCTATGGAAGTGCTTTCCAGATCCTGACCACTCGATTAACCCTGTCTCCATTACACTCTCAGTGCATTCCAGATCCTAATACTCGATTGACTGTCTCCATTACACTCTCAGTGCATTCCAGAGCCTAACTACTCGATTGACCCTGTCTCCACCACAGTTTCAGACAGTGCATTCCAGATCCTAACCACTTACTTGACCCTGTCTCCACCACACTATCGGGCAGTGCATTCCAGATCCTGACCACTCGATTAACCCTGTCTTCACCACACTCTCAGGCAGTGCATTCCAGATCCTAACCACTAGCTTGACGCTGTCTCCACCAGGCTTTCAGGCAGTGTATTCCAGATGCTACCAACTCGATTGAACCTGCCTCCACCACAATCTCTGGCAGTGCATTCCAGATCCTAACCACTCGATTGAACATGCCTCCACCACAATCACAGACAGTGCATTCCAGATCCTAACCACTCGATTGACCCTGTCTTCATCACACACAGGCAGTGCGTTTCAGATATAAACACTGTATTGACTGTCTCCATTGCACTCTCAGTGAATTCCAGACCCTCACCACTCGATTTAACCTTCCTCCACCACATTGTCAGGCAGTGCAGTCCAGATCCTAACCACTCGATTGACCCTGTCTCCAACACACACTCACGCAGTGCATTCCAGATCCTAACCACTCGATTGACCCTGTCTCCACCACAATCCCTGGCAGTGCATTCCAGATCCTAACCACTCGATTGACCCTGTCTCCACCACACTCTCAGACAGTGCATTCCAGAACATAACCACTCAATTGACCCTGTCTGCACCACACTCTCAGACAGTGCATTCCAGATCCTAATCACTCAATTGACCCAGTCTCCGCCACTCTCAGGCAGTGCATTCCAGATCTTAACCATTCAATTTACCCTGTCTCCACTACTCTCAGACAGTGCATTCCAGATCATAACCAGTCGATTGATCCGGCCTCCACTAATCACACACAGTACATTCCAGATCCTAACCATTCAATTGACCCTGTCTCCGTCACACTCTCAGTGCATTCCAGATCCTAATAACTCGATTGACTGTCTCCATTACACTCTCAGTGCATTCCAGAGCCTAACTACTCGATTGACCCTGTCTCCACCACAGTTTCAGACAGTGCATTCCAGATCCTAACCACTCAATTGACCCTGTCTGCACCACACTCTCAGACAGTGCATTCCATATCCTAACCACTTCTTTGAACCTGCCTCCACCACACTCTCAGACAGTGCATTCCAGATCCTAACAACTCGATTGACCCGATCTCCACCACACTCTCAGACAGTGCATTCCAGAACCTAACCACTCGATCGAACCTGTCTTCACCACACTTTCAGGCAGTGCATTCCAGATCCTAGCCACTTGATGGACCCTGTCTCCACCACACTCTCAGACAGTGCATTCCAGAACATAACTACTCGATTGACCCTGTCTGCACCACACTCTCAGACAGTGCATTCCAGATCCTAACCACTCAATTGACACTGTCTCCATCACAATCTCAGACATTGCATTCCAGATCCTAGCCACTCGATTGAACCTGTCTTCACTACACTCTCGGTGCATCCCAGATCCTAATAACTCGATTGACTGTCTCCATCACACTCTCAGCGCGTTCCAGATCCTAACCACTCGATTGACCCAGTCTACATCACACTCAGGCAGTGCGTTTCAGATGCTAACCACTGTATTGACTGCCTCATTGCACTCTCAGTGCATTCCAGATCCTAACCACTCGATTGACCCGGTCTCCACCACACTCTCAGGCAGTGCATTCCATATCCTAACCACTCGATTGACCCTGTCTCCACCACACTCTCAGGCAGTGCATTCCATATCCTAACCACTCGATTGACCCTGTCTGCACCACACTCTCAGACAGTGCATTCCAGATCCTAATCACTCAATTGACCCTGCCTCCACCACTCTCAGGCAGTGCATTCCAGATCCTAACCATTCGATTGACCCTGCCTCCACCACTCTCAGGCAGTGCATTCCTGATCCTAACCACTTGATTGACCCTGTCTCCACCACACTCTCAGGCATTGCATTCCATATCCTAACCACTCGATTGAACCTGCCTCCACTACTCTTAGACAGTACATTCTAGATCCTAACCATTCGATGGACCCAGTCTCCATCACACTCTCAGCGCGTTCCAGATCCGAGCCGCTCGATTGACCCTGTCTCCAACACACACTCAGACAGTGCATTCCAGATCATAACCAGTCGATTGATCCGGCCTCCACTAATCACACACAGTACATTCCAGATCCTAACCATTCAATTGACCCTGTCTCCGTCACACTCTCAGTGCATTCCAGATCCTAATAACTCGATTGACTGTCTCCATTACACTCTCAGTGCATTCCAGAGCCTAACTACTCGATTGACCCTGTCTGCACCACAGTTTCAGACAGTGCATTCCAGATCCTAACCACTCAATTGACCCTGTCTGCACCACACTCTCAGACAGTGCATTCCATATCCTAACCACTTCTTTGAACCTGCCTCCACCACACTCTCAGACAGTGCATTCCAGATCCTAACCACTCGATTGACCCTGTCTCCACCACACTCTCAGACAGGGCATTCCAGATCCTAACCACTCGATTGATCCTGTCTCCACCACAATCGCAGACAGTATATTCCAGATCCTAACCACTTGATTGACCCTGTCTTCAGCACACTCAGGCAGTGCGTTCCAGATCCTAACCACTCGTTTGACTGACTTCATTACACTCTCAGTGCATTCCAGTCCCTAACCACTCGATTGACCCTGTCTCCACCGCACTCAAAGACAGTGCATTCCAGGTCCTAACAACTCGATTGACCCTGTCTCCACCACACTCTCTGGGAGTGCATTCCAGACCCTGACCACTCGATTAACCCTGTCTTCATCACAGTCAGACAGTGCATTCCAGATCCTAACCACTCGATTGACCCTGTCTCCACCACACTCTCAGGCAGTGCATTCCAGATCCTAACCACTCGATTGACACAGTCTCCACCACACTCTCTGGGAGTGCATTTCAGATCCTCACCACTCGATTAACCCTGTCTTCACCACACTCTCAGGCAGTGCATTCCAGATCCTAATCACTTGATTGACCCTGTCTCCACCAGCCTGTCAGACAGTGCATTTCAGATCCTATCCACTCGATTAACGCTGTCTTCACCACACTCTAGGCAGTGCAATCCAGATCCTAAACACTCGCTTGACCCTGTCTCCACCAGCCTTTCAGGCAGTGCATTCCAGATGCTAACCACTCGATTGACCCTGTCTGGACCATACTCTCAGGCAGGGAATTCCAGATCCTAACCACTCGATTGAACCTGCCTCCACCACTCTCAGGCAGTGCATTCCAGATCCTAACCACTCGATTGACCCTGTCTCCATCACACTCTCAGAGATTGCATTCCAGATCCCAACTACTCGATTGACCCTGTCTCCACCACACTCTCAGTCAGTGCATTCCAGATCCTAACCCCTCGATTGACCGTGTCTCCACCACACTCTCAGGCGGTGCATTCCAGATCCTAACCACTCGTTTGAACCTGCCTCCACCTCGCTCTCAAGCTGTACCTTCCAAATCCTAACCACTCAATTAACTCTGTGCCCATCACACTCTCAGACAGTGCATTCCAGATCCTAACCACTCACCACTTGATTGACCGTCTTCATCACACTCAGGCAGTGCGTTCCAGATCCTACCCACTCGTGTCACTGTCTCCATTAAACTCTCAGTGCATTCCAGACCCTACCTACTCAATTGACCCTGTCTCCATCACACTCTCAGACTGTGCTTTCCAGATCCTAACCACTCGATTGAACCTGCATCCAGCACAATCTCTGGGAGTGCATTCCAGATCCTGACCACTCGATTAACCCTGTCTTCATCACACTCAGGCAATGCGTTCCAGATCCTAACCACTCATTTGACTGTCTCCATTACACTCAGTGCATTCCAGTCCCTAACTACTCGATTGCCCCTGTCTCCTCCACACTCTCAGACAGTGCATTCCAGATCGTAATTACGCGATTGAACCTGTCTCCACCACTCTCAGGCTGTGCATTCCAGATCCTAACCACTCGATTGACCCTGTCTCCTCCGCACTCTCAGACATTGCATTCCAGCTCCCAACTCCTCGATTGACCCTGTGTCCACCACATTCTCAGATAGTGCATTCCATATCCTAACCACTCGATTGACCCTGCCTCCACCACACTCTCAGGCAGTGCTTTCCAGATCCTAACAACTTGATTAATCCTGTGTTCATCACATTCAGACAGTGCATTCCAGATCCTAACCACTTGATTGAAAATGCCTCCACCTCAATCTCAGGCACTGCGTTCCAGATCCTAAACACTTGATTGACCCTTTCTCCACCACACTCTCAGACAGTGCGTTCCAGATCTTAAACACTTGATTGACCCTTTCTCCACCACACTCTCAGACAGTGTGTTCCAGATCCTAATAACTCGATTGAATGTCTCCATTACACTCTCAGTGAATTCCAGAGCCTTACTACTCGGTTGACCCTGTCTCCACCACAGTTTCAGACAGTGCATTCCAGATCCTAATCATTCGATTGACCCTGTCTCCAACACTCTCAGGCATTGCATTCCAGATCCTAACCACGCGATTGAACCTGCCCCCACTACTCTTAGACAGCGCATTCCAGATCCTAACCATTTGATGGACCCAGTCTCCATCACACTCTTAAAGCATTCCAGACCCTAACTACTTGACTGAACCTGCCTCCAGCACACTCTGAGGCAGTGCATATCAGATCCTAACCACTCAATTGACCCTGTCTCCATCACACTCTCAGGCAGTGCATTCCAGATCCTAACCACTCGACTGACCCTGTCTCCACCAACCTTTCAGGCAGTGAATTCCAGATCCTAACCACTCGATTAACACTGTCTTCACCACACTCTCAGGCAGTGCTTTCCAGATCCTAACAACTTGATTAACCCTGTGTCCATCACATTCAGACAGTGCATTCCAGATCCTAACCACTTGATTGATCCTGTCTTCAGCACACTCAGGCAATGCATTCCAGTCCCTAACTACTCGATTGACCCTGTCTCCAACACACTCTCAGACAGTGCGTTCCGGATCCGGATCACTCAATTGACCCTGTCTCCACCACTCTCAGGCAGTGCATTCCAGATCCTAACGACTCGATTGACCCTGTCTCCACCGCACTCTCAGACATTGCATACCAGATCCAAACTACTCGATTGACACTGTCTCCACCACACTCTTAGGCAGTGCTTTCCAGATCCTAACAACTTGATTAACCTTGTGTCCATCACACTCTCAGTGCATTCAAGATCCTAACCACTCGATTAACCCTGTCTCCACCACATTCTCAGACAGTGCATTCCAGATTCGAACCATTTGATTGACCCTGTCTTCATCACACTCAGGCAGTGCGTTCCAGATCCTAACAACTCGTTTCACTGTCTCCATTAGACCCTCAGTGCATTCCAGACCTAACTACTCGATTGACCCTGTCTCCACCACACTCTCAGACAGTACATTCCAGGTCCTAACCACTCGATTGACCCTCTCTCCACCAACCTCCCTGGGAGTGCATTCCAGATCCTGACAACTCGATTACCCTGTCTTCATCACACTCAGACAGTGCATTCCAGATCCTAACCACTCGATTGACCCTGTCTCCACCACACTCTCAGGCAGTGCATTCCAGATCCTAATAACTCGATTGACTGTCTCCATCACGCTCTCAGTGCATTCCAGACCCTAACCACTTGACTGAACCTGCCTCCGCCACACACTCAGACAGTGCATTCCAGATCCTATCCACTCAATTGAAACTGCCTCCACTACTCTCACAGTGCATTCCAGATCCTAACCACTCGATTAAGCTTGTCTTCACCACTCTCTCAGACAGTGCATTCCAGATGCTAACCACTCGATTGAATCTGCCTCCACTACTCTTAGAGAGTGCATTCCAGATCCTAACCATTCGATGGACCCAGTCTTCATCACACTCTCAACGCATTCCAGACCCTAACTACCTGTCTGAACCTGCCTCCAGCACACTCTGAGGCAGTGCATATCAGATCCTAACCACTCGATTGACCCTATCTCCACCACACTCTCAGGCAGTGCATTCCAGACCCTAACCACTCGATTGACCGTGTCTCCACCACACTCTCAGGCAGTGCGTTGCAGATACTAACCACTCGATTGACCCTGTCCACCAGCCTTTCAGGCAGTGAATTCCAGATGCTAACCACTCGATTGACCCTGTCCACCAGCCTTTCAGGCAGTGCATTCCAGATCCTAACCACTCGATTGAACATTCCTCCACCTCAATCTCAGGCAGTGTATTCCAGACCCTAACCACTCGATTGAACCTGTCTCCACCACACTCTCAGGCAGTGCGTTCCAGATGCTAACCACTCAATTGACCCTGTCCACCAGCCTTTCAGGCAGTGCATTCCAGATCCTAACCACTCGATTGACCGTGTCCACCAGCCTTTCAGGCAGTGCATTCCAGATGCTAACCACTCGATTAACGCTGTCTGCACCACACTCTCAGACAGTGCATTCCAGATCCTAATGACTCGATTGACCCTTCCTCCACCAAAAATCTCAGGCAGTGCATTCCCGATCCTAACCACTCGATTGACCCTGTCTCCATCACACTCTCAGAGATTGCATTCCAGATCCCAACTACTCGATTGACCCTGTCTCCACCACACTCTCAGTCAGTGCATTCCAGATCCTAACCCCTCGATTGACCGTGTCTCCACCACACTCTCAGGCGGTGCATTCCAGATCCTAACCACTCGTTTGAACCTGCCTCCACCTCGCTCTCAAGCTGTACCTTCCAAATCCTAACCACTCAATTAACTCTGTGCCCATCACACTCTCAGACAGTGCATTCCAGATCCTAACCACTCACCACTTGATTGACCGTCTTCATCACACTCAGGCAGTGCGTTCCAGATCCTACCCACTCGTGTCACTGTCTCCATTAAACTCTCAGTGCATTCCAGACCCTACCTACTCAATTGACCCTGTCTCCATCACACTCTCAGACTGTGCTTTCCAGATCCTAACCACTCGATTGAACCTGCATCCAGCACAATCTCTGGGAGTGCATTCCAGATCCTGACCACTCGATTAACCCTGTCTGCACCACACTCTCAGACAGTGCATTCCATATCCTAACCACTTCTTTGAACCTGCCTCCACCACACTCTCAGACAGTGCATTCCAGATCCTAACCACTCGATTGACCCTGTCTCCACCACACTCTCAGACAGGGCATTCCAGATCCTAACCACTCGATTGATCCTGTCTCCACCACAATCGCAGACAGTATATTCCAGATCCTAACCACTTGATTGACCCTGTCTTCAGCACACTCAGGCAGTGCGTTCCAGATCCTAACCACTCGTTTGACTGACTTCATTACACTCTCAGTGCATTCCAGTCCCTAACCACTCGATTGACCCTGTCTCCACCGCACTCAAAGACAGTGCATTCCAGGTCCTAACAACTCGATTGACCCTGTCTCCACCACACTCTCTGGGAGTGCATTCCAGACCCTGACCACTCGATTAACCCTGTCTTCATCACAGTCAGACAGTGCATTCCAGATCCTAACCACTCGATTGACCCTGTCTCCACCACACTCTCAGGCAGTGCATTCCAGATCCTAACCACTCGATTGACACAGTCTCCACCACACTCTCTGGGAGTGCATTTCAGATCCTCACCACTCGATTAACCCTGTCTTCACCACACTCTCAGGCAGTGCATTCCAGATCCTAATCACTTGATTGACCCTGTCTCCACCAGCCTGTCAGACAGTGCATTTCAGATCCTATCCACTCGATTAACGCTGTCTTCACCACACTCTAGGCAGTGCAATCCAGATCCTAAACACTCGCTTGACCCTGTCTCCACCAGCCTTTCAGGCAGTGCATTCCAGATGCTAACCACTCGATTGACCCTGTCTGGACCATACTCTCAGGCAGGGAATTCCAGATCCTAACCACTCGATTGAACCTGCCTCCACCACTCTCAGGCAGTGCATTCCAGATCCTAACCACTCGATTGACCCTGTCTCCATCACACTCTCAGAGATTGCATTCCAGATCCCAACTACTCGATTGACCCTGTCTCCACCACACTCTCAGTCAGTGCATTCCAGATCCTAACCCCTCGATTGACCGTGTCTCCACCACACTCTCAGGCGGTGCATTCCAGATCCTAACCACTCGTTTGAACCTGCCTCCACCTCGCTCTCAAGCTGTACCTTCCAAATCCTAACCACTCAATTAACTCTGTGCCCATCACACTCTCAGACAGTGCATTCCAGATCCTAACCACTCACCACTTGATTGACCGTCTTCATCACACTCAGGCAGTGCGTTCCAGATCCTACCCACTCGTGTCACTGTCTCCATTAAACTCTCAGTGCATTCCAGACCCTACCTACTCAATTGACCCTGTCTCCATCACACTCTCAGACTGTGCTTTCCAGATCCTAACCACTCGATTGAACCTGCATCCAGCACAATCTCTGGGAGTGCATTCCAGATCCTGACCACTCGATTAACCCTGTCTTCATCACACTCAGGCAATGCGTTCCAGATCCTAACCACTCATTTGACTGTCTCCATTACACTCAGTGCATTCCAGTCCCTAACTACTCGATTGCCCCTGTCTCCTCCACACTCTCAGACAGTGCATTCCAGATCGTAATTACGCGATTGAACCTGTCTCCACCACTCTCAGGCTGTGCATTCCAGATCCTAACCACTCGATTGACCCTGTCTCCTCCGCACTCTCAGACATTGCATTCCAGCTCCCAACTCCTCGATTGACCCTGTGTCCACCACATTCTCAGATAGTGCATTCCATATCCTAACCACTCGATTGACCCTGCCTCCACCACACTCTCAGGCAGTGCTTTCCAGATCCTAACAACTTGATTAATCCTGTGTTCATCACATTCAGACAGTGCATTCCAGATCCTAACCACTTGATTGAAAATGCCTCCACCTCAATCTCAGGCACTGCGTTCCAGATCCTAAACACTTGATTGACCCTTTCTCCACCACACTCTCAGACAGTGCGTTCCAGATCTTAAACACTTGATTGACCCTTTCTCCACCACACTCTCAGACAGTGTGTTCCAGATCCTAATAACTCGATTGAATGTCTCCATTACACTCTCAGTGAATTCCAGAGCCTTACTACTCGGTTGACCCTGTCTCCACCACAGTTTCAGACAGTGCATTCCAGATCCTAATCATTCGATTGACCCTGTCTCCAACACTCTCAGGCATTGCATTCCAGATCCTAACCACGCGATTGAACCTGCCCCCACTACTCTTAGACAGCGCATTCCAGATCCTAACCATTTGATGGACCCAGTCTCCATCACACTCTTAAAGCATTCCAGACCCTAACTACTTGACTGAACCTGCCTCCAGCACACTCTGAGGCAGTGCATATCAGATCCTAACCACTCAATTGACCCTGTCTCCATCACACTCTCAGGCAGTGCATTCCAGATCCTAACCACTCGACTGACCCTGTCTCCACCAACCTTTCAGGCAGTGAATTCCAGATCCTAACCACTCGATTAACACTGTCTTCACCACACTCTCAGGCAGTGCTTTCCAGATCCTAACAACTTGATTAACCCTGTGTCCATCACATTCAGACAGTGCATTCCAGATCCTAACCACTTGATTGATCCTGTCTTCAGCACACTCAGGCAATGCATTCCAGTCCCTAACTACTCGATTGACCCTGTCTCCAACACACTCTCAGACAGTGCGTTCCGGATCCGGATCACTCAATTGACCCTGTCTCCACCACTCTCAGGCAGTGCATTCCAGATCCTAACGACTCGATTGACCCTGTCTCCACCGCACTCTCAGACATTGCATACCAGATCCAAACTACTCGATTGACACTGTCTCCACCACACTCTTAGGCAGTGCTTTCCAGATCCTAACAACTTGATTAACCTTGTGTCCATCACACTCTCAGTGCATTCAAGATCCTAACCACTCGATTAACCCTGTCTCCACCACATTCTCAGACAGTGCATTCCAGATTCGAACCATTTGATTGACCCTGTCTTCATCACACTCAGGCAGTGCGTTCCAGATCCTAACAACTCGTTTCACTGTCTCCATTAGACCCTCAGTGCATTCCAGACCTAACTACTCGATTGACCCTGTCTCCACCACACTCTCAGACAGTACATTCCAGGTCCTAACCACTCGATTGACCCTCTCTCCACCAACCTCCCTGGGAGTGCATTCCAGATCCTGACAACTCGATTACCCTGTCTTCATCACACTCAGACAGTGCATTCCAGATCCTAACCACTCGATTGACCCTGTCTCCACCACACTCTCAGGCAGTGCATTCCAGATCCTAATAACTCGATTGACTGTCTCCATCACGCTCTCAGTGCATTCCAGACCCTAACCACTTGACTGAACCTGCCTCCGCCACACACTCAGACAGTGCATTCCAGATCCTATCCACTCAATTGAAACTGCCTCCACTACTCTCACAGTGCATTCCAGATCCTAACCACTCGATTAAGCTTGTCTTCACCACTCTCTCAGACAGTGCATTCCAGATGCTAACCACTCGATTGAATCTGCCTCCACTACTCTTAGAGAGTGCATTCCAGATCCTAACCATTCGATGGACCCAGTCTTCATCACACTCTCAACGCATTCCAGACCCTAACTACCTGTCTGAACCTGCCTCCAGCACACTCTGAGGCAGTGCATATCAGATCCTAACCACTCGATTGACCCTATCTCCACCACACTCTCAGGCAGTGCATTCCAGACCCTAACCACTCGATTGACCGTGTCTCCACCACACTCTCAGGCAGTGCGTTGCAGATACTAACCACTCGATTGACCCTGTCCACCAGCCTTTCAGGCAGTGAATTCCAGATGCTAACCACTCGATTGACCCTGTCCACCAGCCTTTCAGGCAGTGCATTCCAGATCCTAACCACTCGATTGAACATTCCTCCACCTCAATCTCAGGCAGTGTATTCCAGACCCTAACCACTCGATTGAACCTGTCTCCACCACACTCTCAGGCAGTGCGTTCCAGATGCTAACCACTCAATTGACCCTGTCCACCAGCCTTTCAGGCAGTGCATTCCAGATCCTAACCACTCGATTGACCGTGTCCACCAGCCTTTCAGGCAGTGCATTCCAGATGCTAACCACTCGATTAACGCTGTCTGCACCACACTCTCAGACAGTGCATTCCAGATCCTAATGACTCGATTGACCCTTCCTCCACCAAAAATCTCAGGCAGTGCATTCCCGATCCTAACCACTCGATTGACCCTGTCTCCATCACACTCTCAGAGATTGCATTCCAGATCCCAACTACTCGATTGACCCTGTCTCCACCACACTCTCAGTCAGTGCATTCCAGATCCTAACCCCTCGATTGACCGTGTCTCCACCACACTCTCAGGCGGTGCATTCCAGATCCTAACCACTCGTTTGAACCTGCCTCCACCTCGCTCTCAAGCTGTACCTTCCAAATCCTAACCACTCAATTAACTCTGTGCCCATCACACTCTCAGACAGTGCATTCCAGATCCTAACCACTCACCACTTGATTGACCGTCTTCATCACACTCAGGCAGTGCGTTCCAGATCCTACCCACTCGTGTCACTGTCTCCATTAAACTCTCAGTGCATTCCAGACCCTACCTACTCAATTGACCCTGTCTCCATCACACTCTCAGACTGTGCTTTCCAGATCCTAACCACTCGATTGAACCTGCATCCAGCACAATCTCTGGGAGTGCATTCCAGATCCTGACCACTCGATTAACCCTGTCTTCATCACACTCAGGCAATGCGTTCCAGATCCTAACCACTCATTTGACTGTCTCCATTACACTCAGTGCATTCCAGTCCCTAACTACTCGATTGCCCCTGTCTCCTCCACACTCTCAGACAGTGCATTCCAGATCGTAATTACGCGATTGAACCTGTCTCCACCACTCTCAGGCTGTGCATTCCAGATCCTAACCACTCGATTGACCCTGTCTCCTCCGCACTCTCAGACATTGCATTCCAGCTCCCAACTCCTCGATTGACCCTGTGTCCACCACATTCTCAGATAGTGCATTCCATATCCTAACCACTCGATTGACCCTGCCTCCACCACACTCTCAGGCAGTGCTTTCCAGATCCTAACAACTTGATTAATCCTGTGTTCATCACATTCAGACAGTGCATTCCAGATCCTAACCACTTGATTGAAAATGCCTCCACCTCAATCTCAGGCACTGCGTTCCAGATCCTAAACACTTGATTGACCCTTTCTCCACCACACTCTCAGACAGTGCGTTCCAGATCTTAAACACTTGATTGACCCTTTCTCCACCACACTCTCAGACAGTGTGTTCCAGATCCTAATAACTCGATTGAATGTCTCCATTACACTCTCAGTGAATTCCAGAGCCTTACTACTCGGTTGACCCTGTCTCCACCACAGTTTCAGACAGTGCATTCCAGATCCTAATCATTCGACTGACCCTGTCTCCAACACTCTCAGGCATTGCATTCCAGATCCTAACCACGCGATTGAACCTGCCCCCACTACTCTTAGACAGCGCATTCCAGATCCTAACCATTTGATGGACCCAGTCTCCATCACACTCTTAAAGCATTCCAGACCCTAACTACTTGACTGAACCTGCCTCCAGCACACTCTGAGGCAGTGCATATCAGATCCTAACCACTCAATTGACCCTGTCTCCATCACACTCTCAGGCAGTGCATTCCAGATCCTAACCACTCGACTGACCCTGTCTCCACCAACCTTTCAGGCAGTGAATTCCAGATCCTAACCACTCGATTAACACTGTCTTCACCACACTCTCAGGCAGTGCTTTCCAGATCCTAACAACTTGATTAACCCTGTGTCCATCACATTCAGACAGTGCATTCCAGATCCTAACCACTTGATTGATCCTGTCTTCAGCACACTCAGGCAATGCATTCCAGTCCCTAACTACTCGATTGACCCTGTCTCCAACACACTCTCAGACAGTGCGTTCCGGATCCGGATCACTCAATTGACCCTGTCTCCACCACTCTCAGGCAGTGCATTCCAGATCCTAACGACTCGATTGACCCTGTCTCCACCGCACTCTCAGACATTGCATACCAGATCCAAACTACTCGATTGACACTGTCTCCACCACACTCTTAGGCAGTGCTTTCCAGATCCTAACAACTTGATTAACCTTGTGTCCATCACACTCTCAGTGCATTCAAGATCCTAACCACTCGATTAACCCTGTCTCCACCACATTCTCAGACAGTGCATTCCAGATTCGAACCATTTGATTGACCCTGTCTTCATCACACTCAGGCAGTGCGTTCCAGATCCTAACAACTCGTTTCACTGTCTCCATTAGACCCTCAGTGCATTCCAGACCTAACTACTCGATTGACCCTGTCTCCACCACACTCTCAGACAGTACATTCCAGGTCCTAACCACTCGATTGACCCTCTCTCCACCAACCTCCCTGGGAGTGCATTCCAGATCCTGACAACTCGATTACCCTGTCTTCATCACACTCAGACAGTGCATTCCAGATCCTAACCACTCGATTGACCCTGTCTCCACCACACTCTCAGGCAGTGCATTCCAGATCCTAATAACTCGATTGACTGTCTCCATCACGCTCTCAGTGCATTCCAGACCCTAACCACTTGACTGAACCTGCCTCCGCCACACACTCAGACAGTGCATTCCAGATCCTATCCACTCAATTGAAACTGCCTCCACTACTCTCACAGTGCATTCCAGATCCTAACCACTCGATTAAGCTTGTCTTCACCACTCTCTCAGACAGTGCATTCCAGATGCTAACCACTCGATTGAATCTGCCTCCACTACTCTTAGAGAGTGCATTCCAGATCCTAACCATTCGATGGACCCAGTCTTCATCACACTCTCAACGCATTCCAGACCCTAACTACCTGTCTGAACCTGCCTCCAGCACACTCTGAGGCAGTGCATATCAGATCCTAACCACTCGATTGACCCTATCTCCACCACACTCTCAGGCAGTGCATTCCAGACCCTAACCACTCGATTGACCGTGTCTCCACCACACTCTCAGGCAGTGCGTTGCAGATACTAACCACTCGATTGACCCTGTCCACCAGCCTTTCAGGCAGTGAATTCCAGATGCTAACCACTCGATTGACCCTGTCCACCAGCCTTTCAGGCAGTGCATTCCAGATCCTAACCACTCGATTGAACATTCCTCCACCTCAATCTCAGGCAGTGTATTCCAGACCCTAACCACTCGATTGAACCTGTCTCCACCACACTCTCAGGCAGTGCGTTCCAGATGCTAACCACTCAATTGACCCTGTCCACCAGCCTTTCAGGCAGTGCATTCCAGATCCTAACCACTCGATTGACCGTGTCCACCAGCCTTTCAGGCAGTGCATTCCAGATGCTAACCACTCGATTAACGCTGTCTGCACCACACTCTCAGACAGTGCATTCCAGATCCTAATGACTCGATTGACCCTTCCTCCACCAAAAATCTCAGGCAGTGCATTCCCGATCCTAACCACTCGATTGAACCTGCCTCCACCACTCTCAAGCAGTGCATTCCAGATCCCAACTACTCAATTGACCCTGTCTGCACCACACTCTCAGGCAGTGCATTCCAGTTCCTAACCACTCGATTAACCCTGTCTTCACCACACTCTCAGGCAGTGCATTCCAGTTCCTAACCACTCGCTTGACCCTGTCTCCACCAGCCTTTCATGCAGTGCATATCAGATCCTAACCACTCGATTAACGCTGTCTCCACCACACTCTCAGGCAGTGCATTCCAGATCCTAACCACTCGCTTGACCCTGTCTCCACCAGCCTTTCAGGCAGTGCGTTCCATATCCTAACCACTCGATTGAACCTGCCTCCACCACTCTCAGGCAGTGCATTCCAGATCCTAACCACTCGATTGACCCAGTCTCCATCACACTCTCAAACAGTGCATTCCAGATCCTAACCACTCGATTGAACCTGCCTCTACCACATTCTCAGGCAGTGCATTCCACATCCTAACCACTCGATTAAGCCTGTCTTCACCACACTCTCAGGCAGTGCATTCCAGATCCTAACCACTCGATTAAGCCTGTCTTCACCACACTCTCAGGCAGTGCATTCCAGATCCTAACCACTCGATTAAGCCTGTCTTCACCACACTCTCAGGCTGTGCATTCCAGGTCGTAAACACTCGATTGACCCTGCCTCCACCACACTCAGGCAGTGCATTCTAGATCCTAACCACTCACCACTCGATTGACCGTCTTCATCACACTCAGGCGTTGCGTTCCAGATCCTAACCATTCGTTTCACTGTCTCCATTACACCCTCAGTGCATTCCAGACGCTAACTACTCGACTGACCTTGTCTCCACCACACTCTCAGACAGTACATTCCAGGTCCTAACCACGCGATTGAACCTGTCTCCACCATACTCTCTAGGAGTGCATTCCAGATCCTGACCACTCGATTAACCCTGTCTTCATCACACTCTGACAGTGTATTCCAGATCCTAACCACTCGATTGACCCTGTCTCCAACACACTCTCAGGCAGTGCATTCCAGATCCTGACCAGTCGATTAACCCTGTCTTCATCACACTCTGACAGTGTATTCCATATCCTAACCACTCGATTGAACCTGCCTCCACCACACTCTCAGTGCATTCCAGATCCTAACCACTCGATTGAACCTGCCTCCACTAATCTCAGACAGTACATTCCAGATCCTAACCATTCAATTGACACTGTCTCCATCACACTCTCAGTGCATTCCAGATCCTTATAACTTGTTTGACTGTCTCCATTACACTCTCAGTGCATTCCAAAGCCTAACTACTCGATTGACCCTGTCTCCACCACAGTTTCAGACAGTTCGTTCCAGATCCTAACCACTTGATTGACCGTGTCTCCACCTCACTCTCAAGCAGTACATTCCAGATCCTAACCACCTAATTAACTCTGTGCCCATCACACTCTCAGACAGTGCATTCCAGATCCTAACCACTCACCACTCGATTGACTGTCTTCATCACACTCAGGCAGTGCGTTCCAGATCCTAACCACTCGTGTCACTGTTTCCATTACACTCTCAGGCAGTGCATTCCAGATCCTAACCACTCGATTAATGCTGTCTTCACCACACTCTCAGGCTTTACAATCCAGATCCTAACCACTCGAAAGAACCTGCCTCCACTACTCTTAGACAGTACATTCCAGATCCTAACCATTCGATGGACCCAGTCTCTTTCTCACTCTCAACGCATTCAAGATCCTAACTATTTGACTGAACCTGCCTCCAGCACACTCTGAGGCAGTGCATATCAGATCCAAACCACTCGATTGACCCTGTCTCCATCACACTCTCAGACAGTGCATTCCAGATCCTAACCACTCGATTGAACCTGCCTCCACCAGCCTTTCAGGGAGTGCATTCCAGATCCTAACCACTCGATTAACGCTGTCTTCACCACACTCTCAGGCAGTGCTTTCCAGATCCTAACCACTCCATTGAACCTGCCTCCCTTACCTCACACAGTGCATTCCAGATCCTAACCACTCGATTAAGCTTGTCTTCACCACTCTCTCAGACAGTGCATTCCAGATGCTAGCCACTCGATTGAATCTGCCTCCATTACTCTTAGAGAGTACATTCCAGATCCTAACCATTCGATGGACCCAGTCTGCATCACACTGTCAACGCATTCCAGACCCTAACTACCTGACTGAACCTGCCTCCAGCACACTCTGAGGCAGTGCATATCAGATCCAAACCACTCGATTGACGCTGTCTCCACCACACTCTCAGGCAGTGCATTCTAGACCCTAACCACTAGATTGACCCTGTCTCCACCACACTCTCAGGCAGTGCATTCCAGATCCTAACCACTCGATTGACCCAGTCTCCATCACACTCTCAAACAGTGCATTCCAGATCCTAACCACTCGATTGAACCTGCCTCTACCACATTCTCAGGCAGTGCATTCCAGATCCCAACTAATCGATTGACCCTGTCTCCACCACACACTCAGGCAGTGCATTCCAGATCCTAACCACTCGATTAAGCCTGTCTTCACCACACTCTCAGGCAGTGCATTCCAGATCCTAACCACTCGATTAAGCCTGTCTTCACCACACTCTCAGGCAGTGCATTCCAGATCCTAACCACTCGATTGACCCTGCCTCCACTACACTCAGGCAGTGCATTCCAGATCCTAACCACTCACCACTCGATTGACCGTCTTCATCACACTCAGGCGTTGCGTTCCAGATCCTAACCATTCGTTTCACTGTCTCCATTACACCCTCAGTGCATTCCAGACCCTAACTACTCGACTGACCCTTTCTCCACCACACTCTCAGACAGTACATTCCAGGTCCTAACCACGCGATTGACCCTGTCTCCACCACACTCTCTAGGAGTGCATTCCAGATCCTGACCACTCGATTAACCCTGTCTTCATCACACTCTGACAGTGTATTCCAGATCCTAACCACTCGATTGACCCTGTCTCCAACACACTCTCAGGCAGTGTATTCCAGATCCTGACCAGTCGATTAACCCTGTCTTCATCACACTCTGACAGTGTATTCCATATCCTAACCACTCGATTGAACCTGCCTCCACCACACTCTCAGTGCATTCCAGATCCTAACCACTCGATTGAACCTGCCTCCACTAATCTCAGACAGTACATTCCAGATCCTAACCATTCAATTGACACTGTCTCCATCACACTCTCAGTGCATTCCAGATCCTTATAACTTGTTTGACTGTCTCCATTACACTCTCAGTGCATTCCAAAGCCTAACTACTCGATTGACCCTGTCTCCACCACAGTTTCAGACAGTTCATTCCAGATCCTAACCACTTGATTGACCGTGTCTCCACCTCACTCTCAAGCAGTACATTCCAGATCCTAACCACCTAATTAACTGTGTGCCCATCACACTCTCAGACAGTGCATTCCAGATCCTAACCACTCACCACTCGATTGACCGTCTTCATCACACTCAGGCAGTGCGTTCCAGATCCTAACCACTCGTGTCACTGTCTCCATTACACGCTCAGGCAGTGCATTCCAGATCCTAACCACTCGATTAATGCTGTCTTCACCACACTCTCAGGCTTTACAATCCAGATCCTAACCACACGCTTGACCCTGTCTCCACCACACTCTCAGGCAGTGCATTCCAGATCCCAACCTCACGATTGACCGTGTCTCCACCACACTCTCAGGCAGTGCATTCCAGATCCTCACCACTCGAAAGAACCTGCCTCCACTACTCTTAGACAGTACATTCCAGATCCTAACCAGTCGATGGACCCAGTCTCCATATCACTCTCAACGCATTCAAGACCCTAACTATTTGACTGAACCTGCCTCCAGCACACTCTGAGGCAGTGCATATCAGATCCAAACCACTCGATTGACCCTGTCTCCATCACACTCTCAGACAGTGCATTCCAGACCCTAACCACTCGATTGAACCTGCCTCCACCAGCCTTTCAGGGTGTGCATTCCAGATCCTAACCACTCGATTAACGCTGTCTTCACCACACTCTCAGGCAGTGCTTTCCAGATCCTAACCACTGCATTGAACCTGCCTCCCTTACCTCTCACAGTGCATTCCAGATCCTAACCATTCAACTGCCCCTGTCTCCATCACACTCGCAGTGCATTCCAGATCCTTATAACTCGATTGACTGTCTCCATTACACTCTCAGTGCATTCTAAAGCCTAACTACTCGAATGACCCTGTCTCCACCACAATTTCAGACAGTACATTCCAGATCCTAATCACTCGATTGACCCTGTCTCCACCACTCTCAGCAAGCGCATTCCAGATCCCAACTTCTCGATTGACCCTGTCTCCACCACAAGCTCAGACAGTGCATTCCATATCCTAACCACTCGATTGAACCTGCCTCCACCACACTCTAAGACAATGCATTCGAGATCCTAACCACTCAATTAACTCTGTGCCCATCACAATCTCAGACAGTGCATTCCAGACCCTAACCACTTGACTGAACTTGCCTCCACCACACACTCAGACAGTGCATTCCAGATCCTATCCATTCAATTGAAACTGCCTCCACTACTCTCACAGTGCATTCCAGATCCTAACCACTCGATTAAGCTTGTCTTCACCACTCTCTCAGACAGTGCATTCCAGATGCTAGCCACTCGATTGACCCTGTCTTCATCACACTCTCAGGCAGTGCGTTCCAGATACTAACCACTCGTTTGACCCTGTCCACCAGCCTTTCAGGCAGTGCATTCCAGATCCTAACCACTCGATTGACCGTGTCCACCAGCCTTTCAGGCAGTGCATTCCAGATGCTAACCACTCGATTAACGCTGTCTGCACCACACTCTCAGACAGTGCATTCCAGATCCTGACCACTCGATTAACCCTGTCTTCACCACACTCTCAGGCAGTGCATTCCAGATCCTAACCACTAGCTTGACGCTGTCTCCACCAGGCTTTCAGGCAGTGTATTCCAGATGCTACCAACTCGATTGAACATGCCTCCACCACAATCACAGACAGTGCATTCCAGATCCTAACCACTCGATTGACCCTGTCTTCATCACACACAGGTTGTGCGTTTCAGATACTAAACACTGTATTGACTGTCTCCTTTGCACTCTCAGTGAATTCCAGACCCTCACCACTCGATTTAACCTTCCTCCACCACATTCTCAGGCTGTGCATTCCAGATCCTAACCACTCGATTGACCCTGTCTCCAACACACAATCACGCAGTGCATTCCAGATCCTAACCACTCGATTGACCCTGTCTGCACCACACTCTCAGGCAGTGCATTCCAGATCCTAATCACTCAATTGACCCTGCCTCCACCACTCTCAGGCAGTGCATTCCAGATCCTAACCATTCGATTGACCCTGTCTCCACTACTCTCAGACAGTGCATTCCAGATCCTAACCATTCAATTGACCCCGTCACCACCACACTCTCAGACAGTGCATTCCAGAACCTAACCACTCGATCGAAACTGTCTTCACCACACTCTCAGGCAGTGCATTCCTTATCCTAACCACTTGATTGACCCTGTCTCCACCACACTCTCAGGCATTGCATTCCATCTCCTAACCAGTCGATTGATCCGGCCTCCACTAATCACACACAGTACATTCCAGATCCTAACCATTCAATTGACCCTGTCTCCATCACACTCTCAGTGCATTCCAGATCCTAATAACTCGATTGACTGTCTCCATTACACTCTCAGTGCATTCCAGAGCCTAACTACTCGATTGACCCTGTCTCCACCACAGTTTCAGGCAGTACATTCCAGATCCTAACTACTCGATTGACCCTGTCTCCACCACACTCTCAGGCAGTGCATTCCATATCCTAACCACTCGATTGACCCTGTCTGCACCACACTCTCAGACAGTGCATTCCAGATCCTAATCACTCGATTGAACCTTTCACCACCAAACTCTCAGGCAGTGCATTCCATATCCTAACCACTCGATTGAACCTGCCTCCACTAATCTCAGACAGTACATTCCAGATCCTAACCATTCAATTGACACTGTCTCCATCACACTCTCAGTGCATTCCAGATCCTTATAACTTGTTTGACTGTCTCCATTACACTCTCAGTGCATTCCAAAGCTTAACTACTCGATTGACCCTGTCTCCACCACAGTTTCAGACAGTTCGTTCCAGATCCTAACCACTTGATTGACCGTGTCTCCACCTCACTCTCAGACAGTGCATTCCAGATCCTAACCACTCACCACTCGATTGACCGTCTTCATCACACTCAGGCAGTGCGTTCCAGATCCTAATCACTCGTGTCACTGTCTCCATTATACTCTCAGGCAGTGCATTCCAGATCCTAACCACTCGATTAATGCTGTCTTCACCACACTCTCAGGCTTTACAATCCAGATCCTAACCACGCGCTTGACCCTGTCTCCACCACACTCTCAGGCAGTGCATTCCAGATCCTAACCACTCGATTGAACCTGCCTCCACCACACTCTCAGGCAGTGCATTCCAGATCCCAACCTCACGATTGACCGTGTCTCCACCACACTCTCAGGCAGTGCATTCCAGATCCTCACCATTCGAAAGAACCTGCCTCCACTACTCTTAGACAGTACATTCCAGATCCTAACCATTCGATGGACCCAGTCTCCATCACACTCTCAACGCATTCAAGACCCTAACTATTTGACTGAACCTGCCTCCAGCACACTCTGAGGCAGTGCATATCAGATCCAAACCACTCGATTGACCCTGTCTCCATCACACTCTCAGACAGTGTATTCCAGATCCTAACCACTCGATTGAACCTGCCTCCACCAGCCTTTCAGGGAGTGCATTCCAGATCCTAACCAGTCGATTAACGCTGTCTTCACCACACTCTCAGGCAGTGCTTTCCAGATCCTAACCACTCCATTGAACCTGCCTCCCTTACCTCTCACAGTGCATTCCAGATCCTAACCATTCAACTGCCCCTGTCTCCATCACACTCGCAGTGCATTCCAGATCCTCCTAACTCGATTGACTGTCTCCATTACACTCTCAGTGCATTCTAAAGCCTAACAACTCGAATGACCCTGTCTCCACCACAATTTCAGACAGTACATTCCAGATCCTAATCACTCGATTGACCCTGTCTCCACCACTCTCAGCAAGCGCATTCCAGATCCCAACTTCTCGATTGACCCTGTCTCCACCACAAGCTCAGACAGTGCATTCCATATCCTAACCACTCGATTGAACCTGCCTCCACCACACTCTAAGACAATGCATTCCAGATCCTAACCACTCAATTAACTCTGTGCCCATCACAATCTCAGACAGTGCATTCCAGATCCTAACCACTCGATTAAGCTTGTCTTCACGACTCTCTCCGACAGTGCATTCCAGATGCTAACCACTCGATTGAATCTGCCTCCATTACTCTTAGAGAGTACATTCCAGATCCTAACCATTCGATGGACCCATTCTGCATCACACTCTCAACGCATTCCAGACCCTAACTACCTGATTGAACATTCCTCCACCTCAATCTCAGGCAGTGTATTCCAGACCCTAACCACTCGATTGAACCTGTCTCCACCACACTCTCAGGCAGTGCGTTCCAGATGCTAACCACTCAATTGACCCTGTCCACCAGCCTTTCAGGCAGTGCATTCCAGATCCTAACCACTCGATTGACCCTGTCTCCATCACAGTCTCATACAGTGCATTCCAGATCCTAACCACTCGATTGAACCTTCCTCCACCTCAATCTCAGGCAGTGCATTCCCGATCCTAACCACTCGATTGAACCTGCCACCACCACTCTCAGGCAGTGCATTCCAGATCCCAACTACTCGATTGACCCTGTCTCCACCACACTCTCAGGCAGTGCATTCCAGTTCCCAAACACTCGATTAACCCTGTCTTCACCACACTCTCAGGCAGTGCATTCCAGTTCCTAACCACTCGCTTGACCCTGTCTCCACCAGCCTTTCATGCAGTGCATATCAGATCCTTACCTCTCGATTAACGCTGTCTCCACCACACTCTCAGGCAGTGCATTCCAGATCCTAACCACTCGCTTGACCCTGTCTCCACCACTCTCAGGCAGTGCATTCCAGATCCTAACCACTCGATTGACCCATTCTCCATCACACTCTCAAACAGTGTATTCCAGATCCTAACCACTCGATTGAACCTGCCTCTACCACATCCTCAGGCAGTGCATTCCAGATCCTAACCACTTGATTGACCCTGTCTCCACCACATCCTCAGACAGTGCATTCCAGATCCCAACTATTCGATTGACCATGTCTCCACCACACACTCAGGCAGTGCATTCCAGATCCTAACCACTCGATTAAGCCTGTCTTCACCACACTCTCAGGCAGTGCATTCCAGATCCTAACCACTCGATTAAGCCTGTCTTCACCACACTCTCAGGCTGTGCATTCCAGATCCTAACCACTCGTTTGACCCTGCCTCCACCACACTCTCAGGCAGTGCATTCCAGATCCTAAACACTCACCACTCGATTGACCGTCTTCATCACGCTCAGGCGTTGCGTTCCAGATCCTAACCATTCGTTTCACTGTCTCCATTACACCCTCAGTGCATTCCTGACCCTAACTACTCGACTGACCCTGTCTCCACCACACTCTCAGACAGTACATTCCAGGTCCTAACCACGCGATTGACCCTGTCTCCACCACACTCTCTAGGAGTGCATTCCAGATCCTGACCACTCGATTAACCCTGTCTTCATCACACTCTGACAGTGTATTCCAGATCCTAACCACTCGATTGACCCTGTCTCCAACGCACTCTCAGGCAGTGCATTCCAGATCCTGACCAGTCGATTAACCCTGTCTTTATCACACTCTGACAGTGTATTCCATATCCTAACCATTCGATTGAACCTGCCTCCACCACACTCTCAGTGCATTCCAGATCCTTATAACTCGATTGACTGTCTCCATTACACTCTCAGTGCATTCTAAAGCCTAACTACTCGAATGACCCTGTCTCCACCACAAGCTCAGACAGTGCATTACATATCCTGACCACTCGATTAAACCTGCCTCCACCACACTCTAAGACAATGCATTGCAGATCCTAACCACTCAATTAACTCTGTGCCCATCACAATCTCAGACAGTGCATTCCAGACCCTAACCACTTGACTGAACCTGCCTCCACCACACACTCAGACAGTGCATTCCAGATCCTATCCACTCAATTGAAACTGCCTCCACTACTCTCACAGTGCATTCCAGATCCTAACCACTCGATTAAGCTTGTCTTCACCACTCTCTCAGACAGTGCATTCCAGATGCTAACCACTCAATTGAATCTGCCTCCATTACTCTTAGAGAGTACATTCCAGATCCTAACCATTCGATGGACCCAGTCTGCATCACACTCTCAACGCATTCCAGACCCTAACTACCTGATTGAACATTCCTCCACCTCAATCTCAGGCAGTGTATTCCAGACCCTAACCACTCGATTGAACCTGTCTCCACCACACTCTCAGGCAGTGCGTTCCAGATGCTAACCACTCAACTGACCCTGTCCACCAGCCTTTCAGGCAGTGCATTCCAGATCCTAACCACTCGATTGACCCTGTCTCCATCACAGTCTCATACAGTGCATTCCACATCCTAACCACTCGATTGAACCTTCCTCCACCTCAATCTCAGGCAGTGCATTCCCAATCCTAACCACTCGATTGAACCTGCCACCATCACTCTCAGGCAGGGCATTCCAGATCCCAACTACTCGATTGACCCTCTCTCCACCACACTCTCAGGCAGTGCATTCCAGATCCTAACCACTCGATTGAACCTGCCTCCACCACACTCTCAGGCAGTGCATTCCAGATCCCAACCTCACGATTGACCGTGTCTCCACCACACTCTCAGGCAGTGCATTCCAGATCCTCACCATTCGAAAGAACCTGCCTCCACTACTCTTAGACAGTACATTCCAGATCCTAACCATTCGATGGACCCAGTCTCCATCACACTCTCAACGCATTCAAGACCCTAACTATTTGACTGAACCTGCCTCCAGCACACTCTGAGGCAGTGCATATCAGATCCAAACCACTCGATTGACCCTGTCTCCATCACACTCTCAAACAGTGTATTCCAGATCCTAACCACTCGATTGAACCTGCCTCCACCAGCCTTTCAGGGAGTGCATTCCAGATCCTAACCAGTCGATTAACGCTGTCTTCACCACACTCTCAGGCAGTGCTTTCCAGATCCTAACCACTCCATTGAACCTGCCTCCCTTACCTCTCACAGTGCATTCCAGATCCTAACCATTCAACTGCCCCTGTCTCCATCACACTCGCAGTGCATTCCAGATCCTTATAACTCGATTGACTGTCTCCATTACACTCTCAGTGCATTCTAAAGCCTAACAACTCGAATGACCCTGTCTCCACCACAATTTCAGACAGTACATTCCAGATCCTAATCACTCGATTGACCCTGTCTCCACCACTCTCAGCAAGCGCATTCCAGATCCCAACTTCTCGATTGACCCTGTCTCCACCACAAGCTCAGACAGTGCATTCCATATCCTAACCACTCGATTGAACCTGCCTCCACCACACTCTAAGACAATGCATTCCAGATCCTAACCACTCAATTAACTCTGTGCCCATCACAATCTCAGACAGTGCATTCCAGATCCTAACCACTCGATTAAGCTTGTCTTCACGACTCTCTCCGACAGTGCATTCCAGATGCTAACCACTCGATTGAATCTGCCTCCATTACTCTTAGAGAGTACATTCCAGATCCTAACCATTCGATGGACCCATTCTGCATCACACTCTCAACGCATTCCAGACCCTAACTACCTGATTGAACATTCCTCCACCTCAATCTCAGGCAGTGTATTCCAGACCCTAACCACTCGATTGAACCTGTCTCCACCACACTCTCAGGCAGTGCGTTCCAGATGCTAACCACTCAATTGACCCTGTCCACCAGCCTTTCAGGCAGTGCATTCCAGATCCTAACCACTCGATTGACCCTGTCTCCATCACAGTCTCATACAGTGCATTCCAGATCCTAACCACTCGATTGAACCTTCCTCCACCTCAATCTCAGGCAGTGCATTCCCGATCCTAACCACTCGATTGAACCTGCCACCACCACTCTCAGGCAGTGCATTCCAGATCCCAACTACTCGATTGACCCTGTCTCCACCACACTCTCAGGCAGTGCATTCCAGTTCCCAAACACTCGATTAACCCTGTCTTCACCACACTCTCACGCAGTGCCTTCCAGTTCCTAACCACTCGCTTGACCCTGTCTCCACCAGCCTTTCATGCAGTGCATATCAGATCCTTACCTCTCGATTAACGCTGTCTCCACCACACTCTCAGGCAGTGCATTCCAGATCCTAACCACTCGCTTGACCCTGTCTCCACCACTCTCAGGCAGTGCATTCCAGATCCTAACCACTCGATTGACCCAGTCTCCATCACACTCTCAAACAGTGTATTCCAGATCCTAACCACTCGATTGAACCTGCCTCTACCACATCCTCAGGCAGTGCATTCCAGATCCTAACCACTTGATTGACCCTGTCTCCACCACATCCTCAGACAGTGCATTCCAGATCCCAACTATTCGATTGACCCTGTCTCCACCACACACTCAGGCAGTGCATTCCAGATCCTAACCAGTCGATTAAGCCTGTCTTCACCACACTCTCAGGCAGTGCATTCCAGATCCTAACCACTCGATTAAGCCTGTCTTCACCACACTCTCAGGCTGTGCATTCCAGATCCTAACCACTCGTTTGACCCTGCCTCCACCACACTCTCAGGCAGTGCATTCCAGATCCTAAACACTCACCACTCGATTGACCGTCTTCATCACGCTCAGGCGTTGCGTTCCAGATCCTAACCATTCGTTTCACTGTCTCCATTACACCCTCAGTGCATTCCAGACCCTAACTACTCGACTGACCCTGTCTCCACCACACTCTCTAGGAGTGCATTCCAGATCCTGACCACTCGATTAACCCTGTCTTCATCACACTCTGACAGTGTATTCCATATCCTAACCATTCGATTGAACCTGCCTCCACCACACTCTCAGTGCATTCCAGATCCTTATAACTCGATTGACTGTCTCCATTACACTCTCAGTGCATTCTAAAGCCTAACTACTCGAATGACCCTGTCTCCACCACAAGCTCAGACAGTGCATTCCATATCCTAACCACTCAATTAAACCTGCCTCCACCACACTCTAAGACAATGCATTGCAGATCCTAACCACTCAATTAACTCTGTGCCCATCACAATCTCAGACAGTGCATTCCAGACCCTAACCACTTGACTGAACCTGCCTCCACCACACACTCAGACAGTGCATTCCAGATCCTATCCACTCAATTGAAACTGCCTCCACTACTCTCACAGTGCATTCCAGATCCTAACCACTCGATTAAGCTTGTCTTCACCACTCTCTCAGACAGTGCATTCCAGATGCTAACCACTCAATTGAATATGCCTCCATTACTCTTAGAGAGTACATTCCAGATCCTAACCATTCGATGGACCCAGTCTGCATCACACTCTCAACGCATTCCATACCCTAACTACCTGATTGAACATTCCTCCACCTCAATCTCAGGCAGTGTATTCCAGACCCTAACCACTCGATTGAACCTGTCTCCACCACACTCTCAGGCAGTGCGTTCCAGATGCTAACCACTCAACTGACCCTGTCCACCAGCCTTTCAGGCAGTGCATTCCAGATCCTAACCACTCGATTGACCCTGTCTCCATCACAGTCTCATACAGTGCATTCCAGATCCTAACCACTCGATTGAACCTTCCTCCACCTCAATCTCAGGCAGTGCATTCCCGATCCTAACCACTCGATTGAACCTGCCACCACCACTCTCAGGCAGGGCATTCCAGATCCCAACTACTCGATTGACCCTGTCTCCACCACACTCTCAGGCAGTGCATATCAGATCCTAACCTCTCGATTAACGCTGTCTCCACCACACTCTCAGGCAGTGCATTCCAGATCCTAACCACTCGCTTGACTCTGTCTCCACCAGCCTTTCAGGCAGTGCATTCCAGATCCTAACCACTCGATTGACCCAGTCTCCATCACAGTCTCAAACAGTGCATTCCAGATCCTAACCACTCGATTGAACCTGCCTCTACCACATCCTCAGGCAGTGCATTCCAGATCCTAACCACTCGATTGACCCTGTCTCCACCACACACTCAGGCAGTGCATTCCAGATCCTAACCACTCGATTAAGCCTGTCTTCACCACACTCTCAGGCAGTGCATTCCAGATCCTAACCACTCGATTGAGCCTGTCTTCACCACACTCTCAGCCAGTGCATTCCAGATCCTAACCACTCGATTAAGCCTGTCTTCACCACACTCTCAGGCTGTGCATTCCAGATCCTAACCACTCGTTTGACCCTGCCTCCACCACTCTCTCAGGCAGTGCATTCCAGATCCTAACCACTCACCACTCGATTGACCGTCTTCATCACGCTCAGGCTTTGCGTTCCAGATCCTAACCATTCGTTTCACTGTCTCCATTACACCCTCAGTGCATTCCAGTCCCTAACTACTCGACTGACCCTGTCTCCACCACACTCTCAGACAGTACATTCCTGGTCCTAACCACGCGATTGACCCTGTCTCCACCACACTCTCTAGGAGTACATTCCAGATCCTGACCACTCGATTAACCCTGTCTTCATCACACTCTGACAGTGTATTCCAGATCCTAACCACTCGATTGACCCTGTCTCCAACACACTCTCAGGCAGTGCATTCCAGATCCTGACCAGTCGATTAACCCTGTCTTCATCACACTCTGACAGTGTATTCCATATCCTAACCACTCGATTGAACCTGCCTCCACCACACTCTCAGTGCATTCCAGATCCTAACCACTCGATTGAACCTGCCTCCACTAATCTCAGACAGTACATTCCAGATCCTAACCATTCAATTGACACTGTCTCCATCACACTCTCAGTGCATTCCAGATCCTTATAACTTGTTTGACTGTCTCCATTACACTCTCAGTGCATTCCAAAGCCTAACTACTCGATTGACCCTGTCTCCACCACAGTTTCAGACAGTTCGTTTCAGATCCCAACCACTTGATTGACCGTGTCTCCACCTCACTCTCAAGCAGTACATTCCAGATCCTAACCACCTAATTAACTGTGTGCCCATCACACTCTCAGACAGTGCATTCCAGATCCTAACCACTCACCACTCGATTGACCGTCTTCATCACACTCAGGCAGTGCGTTCCAGATCCTAACCACTCGTGTCACTGTCTCCATTACACTCTCAGGCAGTGCATTCCAGATCCTAACCACTCGATTAATGCTGTCTTCACCACACTCTCAGGCTTTACAATCCAGATCCTAACCACGCGCTTGACCCTGTCTCCACCACACTCTCAGGCAGTGCATTCCAGATCCTAACCACTCGATTGAACCTGCCTCCACCACACTCTCAGACAGTGCATTCCAGATACTAACCACTCGATTAAGCTTGTCTTCACCACACTCTCAGGCTGTGCATTCCAGAGCCTAACCACTTGATTGACCCAGTCTCCACCACACTCTCTGGGAGTGCATTCCAGATCCTGACCATTCGATTGACCCTGTCTCCACTACACTCTCAGGCAGTCCATTCCAGATCCTGACCACTTGATTGACCCTGTCTCCACCAGCCTTTCAGGCAGTGAATTCCAGATCCTAACCACTCGAAAGAACCTACCTTCACTACTCTTAGACAGTACATTCCAGATCCTAACCATTCGATGGACCCAGTCTCCATCACACTCTCAACGCATTCCAGACCCTAACTACTTGACTGACCCTGCCTCCAGCACACTCTGAGGCAGTGCATATCAGATCCAAACCAATCGATTGACCGTCTCCATCACACGCTCAGACAGTGCATTCCAGACCCTAACCACTCGATTGAACCTGCCTCCACCAGCCTTTCAGGGAGTGCATTCCAGATCCTAACCACTCGATTAACGCTGTCTTCACCACACTCTCAGGCAGTGCATTCCAGATCCTAACCACTTGATTGACCCAGTCTCCATCACACTGTCAGACAGTGCATTCCAGATCCTAACCACTCGATTGAACCTGCCTCCCTTACCTCTCACAGTGCATTCCAGATCCTTATGACTCGATTGACTGTCTCCATTACACTCTCAGTGCATTCTAATGCCTAACTACTCGAATGACCCAGTCTCCACCACAATTTCTGACAGTACATTCCAGATCCTAATCACTCGATTGACCCTGTCTCCACCACTCTCAGCAAGCGCATTCCAGATCCCAACTTCTCGATTGACCCTGTCTCCACCACAAGCTCAGACAGTGCATTCCATATCCTAACCACTCGATTGAACCTGCCTCCACCACACTCTAAGACAATGCATTCCAGATCCTAACCACTCAATTAACCCTGTGCCCATCACACTCAGGCAGTGCGTTCCAGATCCTAACCACTCGTTTCACTGTCTCCCTTACACTCTCAGTGCATTCCAGACCCTAACTACTCGATTGACCCTGTCTCCACCACACTCTCAGACAGTACATTCCAGGTCCTAACCACTCGATTGACCCTGTCTCCACCACAGTTTCAGACAGTGCATTCCAGATCCTAACCATTTGAATGAACCTGCCTCCAACACTCTCAGGCAATGCATTTCAGATCCTAACCACTCGATTGACCTTGTCTGCACCGCACTCTCAGGCAGTGCATTCCATGTCCTAACCATTCGATTGATCCAGCCTCCATCACACTCTCAGTGCATTCCAGATCCTAACCACTCGATTGAAACTGCCTTCACCACACTCTCAGACCGTGAGTTCCACGTCCTAACCACTCGATTGATCCTGTCTCCACCAAACTCTATGGGAGTGCTTTCCAGATCCTGACCACTTGACTGACACTTTCTCCACCACACTCACAGACCATTGCATTCCAGATCATAACCACTCGATTGAACCTGCATCCACTAGTCTCAGACAGTACATTCCAGATCCTAACCATTCAATTGACCCTGTCTCCATCACACTCTCAGTGCATTCCAGATCCTAAAACTCGATTGACTGTCTCCATTACACTCTCAGTGCATTCCAGAGCCTAACTACTCGATTGACGCTGTCTCCACCACAGTTTCAGGCAGTGCATTCCAGAACTTAACCACTCGATTGACCCTGTCTCCATCACACTCTCAGACAGTGCATTCCGGATCCTAACCACTCGATTCAACATGCCTCCACCACAATCTCAGGCAGTGCATTCCAGATCCTAACCACTCGATTGACCCTGTCTCCACCACACTCTCAGGCAGTGCGTTCCAGACCCTAACCATTCAATTGACCCTGTCTCCATCACACTCTCAGTGCATTCCAGACCCTATCCACTTGACTGAACCTGCCTCCACCAGCCTTTCAGGCAGTGAATTCCAGATCCTAACCACTCGATTGACCCTATCTGGACCACACTCTCAGTCAGTGCGTTCCAGATCCTAACCACTTGATTGATCCTGTCTACATCACACACAGGCAGTGCGTTTCAGATGCTAACCACTGTATTGACTGTCTCCATTGCACTTTCAGTGGATTCCAGCCCCTAAGTACTCGATTGACCCTGTCTCCACCACATTCTCAGGCAGTGCATTCCAGATCCTAACAACTCGATTAACCCTGTCTCCACCACACTCTCAGGTAGTGCATTCCAGATCCTAACCATTCGATTCACCCAGTCTCCATCACACTCTCAGCGCATTCCAGACCCTAACTATTTGACTGAACCTGCCTCCACCACACTCTCAGGCAGTGCGTATCAGATCCTAACCACTCGATTGACCCTGTCTCCATCACACACTCACGCATTGCATTCCAGATCCTAACCACTCGATTGACCCTGCCTCCACCACACTCTCAGGTAGTGCATTCCAGTTCCTAACCATTCGATTGACCCTGTCTCCACCACACTCTCAGTGCATTCCAGACTCTAACCACTCGATTTAACCTTCCTCCACCACGTTCTCACGCAGTGCATTCCAGATCCTAACCACTCAATTGACAGTGTCGCCACCACACTCTCAGGCAGCGCATTCCTGATCCTACCACTCGATTGACCGTGTCTACACCACACTCTCAGGCAGTGCATTCCAGATCCTAACCACTTAATTGAACCTGCCCCCAACACTCTCAGGCATTGCATTCCAGATCCTAACCACTCGATTGAACCTGCCTCCACTCATCTTAGACAGTACATTCTACATTCTAAGCATTTGATGGACCCAGTCTCCATCACACTCTCAGCGCATTCCAGACCCTAACTACTTGACTGAACCTGCCTCCACCACACTTTCAGGCAGTGCATATCAGATCCTAACCTCTCGATTGACCCTGTCTCCATCACACACTCACGCAGTGCATTCCAGATCCTAACCACTCGATTGACCATGCCTCCACCACACTCTCAGGCAGTGCATTCCAGATCCTAACGACTCGATTGACCCTGTCTCCACCACACTCTCAGATAGTGCATTCCAAATCCTAACCACTCGATTGACCCTGTCTCCACCACACTCTCAGACAGTGCATTCCAGATCCTAACCACTGGATTGACCCTGTCTCCACCACACTCTCAGACAGTGCATTCCGGATCCTAACCACTCGATTGACCCTGTCTCCACCACACTCTCAGGCAGTGCATTCCAGATCCTAACCACTCGATTGAACCTGCCTCCAACGCTCTCATGCAGTGCATTCCAGATCCTAACCACTCGATTGGAGCTGCCTCCACTACTCTTAGACATTGCATCCCAGATCCTAACCATTCGATGGACCCAGTCTCCATCACACTCTCAGTGCATTCCAGACCTTAACCACTTGGCTGACCCTGTCTCCACCACACTCTCAGACAGTATATTCCAGATCCTAACCGCTCGATTGACCCTGTCTCCGCCACACTCTCTGGGAGTGCATTCCAGATCCTGACCACTCGATTGAACCTGTCTTCAGCACACTCAGGCAGTGCATTCCAGATCCTAACCACTCGATTGACCATTGCCTCCACCACACTCTCAGGCAGTGCATTCCAGATCCTAACCACTCGATTGACCGTGTCTCCACCACACTCTCAGACAGTGCATTCCAGATCCTAATAACTCGATTGACTGTCTCCATTACACTCTCAGGCAGTGCATTCCAGATTCTAACTTCTCGATTGACCCTGTCTCCTACACGGTTTCAAACAGTGCATTGCAGATCCTAATCACTCGATTGACCCTGTCTCCACCACACTGTCGGGCAGTGCATTCCAGATCCTAACCACTCGATTGAACATGCCTCCACCACAATCTCAGGCAGTGCATTCCAGACCCTAACCAGTCGATTGACCCTGTCTTCATCACACTCAGGCAGTGCGTTTCAGATGCTAACCACTGTATTGACTGTCTCCATTGCACTCTCAGTGGATTCCCGACACTAACCACTCGACTGACCCTGTCTCCACCACATTCTCAGACAGTGCATTCCAGATCCTAACCACTCGATTGAACCTGTCTTCACCACACTCTCAGGCAGTGCATTCCAGACCCTAAACACTCGATTTAACATTCCTCCACCAGTCTCAACCAGTGCATTCCAGATCCTAACCACTCAATTAACTCTGTGCCCATCACACTCACAGACAGTGAATTCCAGATCTTAACCACTCAATTGACCCTGTCTTCATCACACTCAAGCAATGCGTTCCAGATCCAAACCACTTGTTTGACTGTCTCCATTATACTCTCAGTGCATTCCAGACCCTAACTACTCGACTGAATCTGTCTCCACCACACTCTCAGACAGTATATTCCAGATTCTAACCACTCGATTGCCCCTGTATCCACCACTCTCAGGCAGTGCATTCCAGATCCTAACCACTAGATTGACCCTATCTCCACCACACTCTCTGGGTGTGCATTCCAGATCCTGACCTCTCGATTAACCCTGTCTTCATCACACTCAGGCAGTGCATTCCAGATCGTAACCACTCGATTGACCGTGTCTCCAACTCACTCTCAATCAGGGCATTCCCGATCCTAACCACTCAATTACCTCTGTGCCAATCAAAATCTCAGACAGTGCATTCCAGATCCTAACCACTCACCACTCGATCGACCGTCTTCATCACACTCAGGCAGTGCATTCCAGATCCTAACCACTCGTTTCACTGTCTCCATTACACCCTCAGTGCATTCCAGATCCTAACCACTCGATTGAATCTGCCTCCACCACACTCTCAGACAGTGCATTCCAGATCCTAACCACTCGATTGAACCGGCCTCCACCACTCTCAGGCAGTGCATTCCAGAAACTAACCACTCGATTGCCCGGTCTTCATCACACTCTCAGACAGTGCATTCCAGATCCTAACCACTCGATTGAACCTGCCTCCACCACACTCTCAGGCAGTGCGTTCCAGATCCTAATACCTCGATTGACTGTCTCCTTCACACTCTCAGTGCACTCCAGACCCTAACCACTTGACTGAACCTGCCTCCACCACACTCTCAGGCAGTGCATTCCAGATCCTAACCACTCGATTAACCCTGTCTTCAACACACTCAGACAGTGAATTCCAGATCCTAACAACTCGATTGAAACTGCCTCCACTACTCTCACAGTGCATTCCTGATCCTAACTATTTGATTGACCCTGTCTCCACCACACTCTCAGGCAGTGCATTCCAGATCCTAACCACTCGATTGAACCTGCCTCCAACAGACTCAGGCATTGCATTCCAGATCCTAACCATTCGATGGACCCAGTCTCCATCACACTCTCAGGCAGTGCATATCAGATTCTAACCACTCGATTGACCCTGTCTCCATCACACTCTCAGACAGTGAATTCCAGATCCTAACCACTCGATTGAACCTGCCTTCACAACATTCTCAGACAGTGCTTTCCAGATCCCAACTACTCGATTCACCCTGCCTCCACCACATTCTTAGGCATTGCATGCCAAATCCCAACTACTCAATTGACCCTGTCTCCACCACATTCTCAGGCAGTGCATTCCAGATCCTTACCACTCACCACTCGTTGCACTGTCTCCATTGCACTCTCAGTGCGTTCCAGATCCTAACCACTCGATTGACCCTGTCGCCACCACACTCTCTGGGAGTGCATTCCTGATCCTGACCACTCGATTAACCCTGTCTTCATCACACTCAGACAGTGCATTCCAGATCCTAACAACTCGATTGAAACTGCCTCCACTAATCTCACAGTGCATCCCACTAACCACTCGATTAAGCTTGTCTTCACCACACTCTCAGGCTGTGCATTCCAGAGCCTAACCACTTGATTGACCCAGTCTCCACCACACTCTCTGGGAGTGCATTCCAGATCCTGACCATTCGATTGACCCTGTCTCCACTACACTCTCAGGCAGTCCATTCCAGATCCTGACCACTTGATTGACCCTGTCTCCACCAGCCTTTCAGGCAGTGAATTCCAGATCCTAACCACTCAATTAACGCTGTCTTCACCACACTCTCAGACAGTGCATTCCATATCCTAACCACTCGATTGACCCTGTCTTCATCACACTCAGGCAATGCTTTCCAGATCCAAACCACTCATTTGACTGTCTCCATTGTACTCTCAGTGCATTCCAGACCCTAACTACTCGACTGACTCTGTCTCCACCGCACTCTCAGACAGTATATTCCAGATCCTAACCACTCGATTGACCCTGTCTCCACCACATTCTCAGGCAGTGCATTCCAGATCCTAACCACTCGATTGACCCTGTCCCCATCACTCTCAGGCAGTGCATTCCAGATCCTAAGCACTCGATTGACCCTATATTCACCGCACTCTCAGACAGTGCATTCCAGATCATAACAACTCGATTAACCCTGTCTCCATCACATTCTGTCAGTGCATTCCAGATCCTAACCATTTGATTGAACCTGCCTCCAACACTCTCAGGCAGTGCTTTCCAGATCCTAACCACTCGATTGAACCTGCCTCCACCACACTCTCAGACAGTGCATTCCAGATCCCAACTACTCGTTTGACCTTGTCTCCATCACATTCTCAGGCAGTGCATTCCAGATCCTAACCATTCGATTGAACCTGCCTCCAGCACACTCTCAGTGCATTCCAGATCCTAACCACTCAATTTAACCTGCCTCCACCACACTCTCAGACAGTGCAATCCCGATCCTAACAACTCTATTAACCCTGTCTCCATCACATTCAGACTGTGCATTCCATATTATAACCACTCGATTGATCCAGCCTCCACCACACTCAGTGCATTCCAGATCCTAACCACTCGATTGAAACTGCCTTCACCACACTCTCAGACAGTGCGTTCCAGGTCCTAACCACTCGATTGACCCTGTCTCCACCAAACTCTATGGGAGTGCTTTCCAGATCCTGACCACTTGACTGACACTTTCTCCACCACACTCACAGACATTGCATTCCAAATCATAACCACTCGATTGAACCTGCATCCACTAGTCTCAGACAGTACATTCCAGGTCCTAACCATTCAATTGACCCTGTCTCCATCACACTCTCAGTGCATTCCAGATCCTAAAACTCGATTGACTGTCTCCATTACACTCTCAGTGCATTCCAGAGCCTAACTACTCGATTGACGCTGTCTCCACCACAGTTTCAGGCAGTGCATTCCACATCCTAACCACTCGATTGACCCTGTCTCCATCACACTCTCAGACAGTGCATTCCAGATCCTAACCACTCGATTCAACATGCCTCCACCACAATCTCAGGCAGTGCATTCCATATCCTAACCATTCAATTGACCCGGTCTCCACCACACTCTCAGCCAGTGCATTCCAGATCCTAACCACTCGATTGACCCTTTCTCCACCACACTCTCAGGCAGTGCGTTCCACACCCTAACCATTCAATTGACCCTGTCTCCATCACACTCTCAGTGCATTCCAGATACAAATAACTCGATTGACTGTCTCCATCACACTCTCAGTGCATTCCAGACCCTAACCACTTGACTGAACCTGCCTCCACCAGCCTTTCAGGCAGTGAATTCCAGATCCTAACCACTCGATTGACCCTATCAGGACCACACTCTCAGACAGTGCGTTCCAGATCCTAACAACTCGATTGACCCTGTCTACATCACACACAGGCAGTGCGTTTCAGATGCTAACCACTGTATTGACTGTCTCCATTGCACTTTCAGTGCATTCCAGATCCTAACAACTCGATTAACCCTGTCTCCACCACACTCTCAGGCAGTGCATTCCAGATCCTAACAACTCGATTAACCCTGTCTCCACCACACTCACAGGCAGTGCATTCCAGATCCTAACCACTCGCTTGACCCTGTCTCCACCAGCCTTTCAGGCAGTGCATTCCAGATCCTACCACTCGATTGACCGTGTCTACACCACACTATCAGGCAGTGCATTCCAGATCCTAACCACTCGATTGAACCTGCCTCCAACACTCTCAGGCATTGCATTCCAGATCCTAACCACTCGATTGACCATGCCTCCACCACACTCTCAGATAATGCATTCCAGATCTTAACCACTCGATTGACCCTGTCTCCACCACACTCTCAGACAGTGCATTCCAGATCCTAACCACTCGATTGACCCTGTCTCCACCACACTCTCAGACAGTGCATTCCAGATCCTAACCACTCGATTGACCCAGTCTCCATCACACTCTCAGCGCATTCCACACCCTAACTACTTGACTGAACCTGCCTCCACCACACTCTCAAGCAGTGCATATCAGATCGTAACCACTCGATTGACCCTGTCCCCATCACACTCTCAGACAGTGCATTCCAGATCCTAACCACTCGATTCAACATGCCTCCACCACAATCTCAGGCAGTGCATTCCATATCCTAACCATTCAATTGACCCGGTCTCCACCACACTCTCAGCCAGTGCATTCCAGATCCTAACCACTCGATTGACCCTTTCTCCACCACACTCTCAGGCAGTGCGTTCCACACCCTAACCATTCAATTGACCCTGTCTCCATCACACTCTCAGTGCATTCCAGATACAAATAACTCGATTGACTGTCTCCATCACACTCTCAGTGCATTCCAGACCCTAACCACTTGACTGAACCTGCCTCCACCAGCCTTTCAGGCAGTGAATTCCAGATCCTAACCACTCGATTGACCCTATCAGGACCACACTCTCAGACAGTGCGTTCCAGATCCTAACAACTCGATTGACCCTGTCTACATCACACACAGGCAGTGCGTTTCAGATGCTAACCACTGTATTGACTGTCTCCATTGCACTTTCAGTGCATTCCAGATCCTAACAACTCGATTAACCCTGTCTCCACCACACTCTCAGGCAGTGCATTCCAGGTCCTAACAACTCGATTAACCCTGTCTCCACCACACTCACAGGCAGTGCATTCCAGATCCTAACCACTCGCTTGACCCTGTCTCCACCAGCCTTTCAGGCAGTGCATTCCAGATCCTACCACTCGATTGACCGTGTCTACACCACACTATCAGGCAGTGCATTCCAGATCCTAACCACTCGATTGAACCTGCCTCCAACACTCTCAGGCATTGCATTCCAGATCCTAACCACTCGATTGACCATGCCTCCACCACACTCTCAGATAGTGCATTCCAGATCTTAACCACTCGATTGACCCTGTCTCCACCACACTCTCAGACAGTGCATTCCAGATCCTAACCACTCGATTGACCCTGTCTCCACCACACTCTCAGACAGTGCATTCCAGATCCTAACCACTCGATTGACCCAGTCTCCATCACACTCTCAGCGCATTCCACACCCTAACTACTTGACTGAACCTGCCTCCACCACACTCTCAAGCAGTGCATATCAGATCGTAACCACTCGATTGACCCTGTCCCCATCACACACTCACGCATTTCATTCCAGATCCTAACCACTCGATTGACCCTGCCTCCACCACACTCTCAGGTAGTGCATTCCAGTTCCTAACCATTCGATTGACCCAGTCTCCACCACACTCTGAGACAGTATATTCCAGACCATAACCACTCGATTGACCCTGTCTCCACCACACTCTCAGGCAGTGCATTCCAGATCCTAACAACTCGAATAACCCTGTCTCCACCACACTCTCAGGCATTGCATTCCAGATCCTAACCACTCGATTGAACCTGCATCCACTAATCTTAGACAGTACATTCTAGATCCTAACCATTTGATGGACCCAGTCTCCATCACACTCTCAGCTCATTCCAGACCCTAACTACTTGACTGAACCTGCCTCCACCACACTTTCAGGCAGTGCATATAAGATCCTAACCTCTCGATTGACCCTGTCTCCATCACACACTCACGCAGTGCATTCCAGATCCTAACCACTCGATTGACCATGCCTCCACCACACTCTCAGGCAGTGCATTCCAGATCCTAACCACTCGATTGACCATGCCTCCACCACACTCTCAGATAGTGCATTCCAGATCCTAACCACTCGATTGACCCAGTCTCCACCACACTCTCAGACAGTGCATTCCAGATCCTAACCACTCGATTGACCCTGTCTCCACCACACTCTCAGACAGTGCATTCCAGATCCTAACCACTCGATTGACCCAGTCTCCACCACACTCTCAGACAGTGCATTCCAGATCCTAACCACTCGATTGACCCTGTCTCCACCACACTCTCAGGCAGTGCATTCCAGATCCTAACCACTCGATTGACCCTGTCTCCACCAAACTCTCAGACAGTGCATTCCAGATCCTAACAACTCGATTAACCCTGTCTCCATCACATTCAGACAGTGGATTACAGATCGTAACCATTTGATTGACCCTGTCTTCATCACACTCAGGCAGTGCGTTCCAGATCCTAACCACTCGTTTGACTGTCTCCATTACACTCTCAGTGCATTCCAGATCCTAATAACTCGATTGACCCTGTCTCCACCATGCTCTCTGGGTGTGCATTCCAGATCCTGACCACTCGATTAATCCTGTCTTCATCACACTCAGACAGTGCATTCCAGATCCTAACTGCTCGATTGAAACTGTCTCTACCACACTCTCAGGCAGTGCATTCCAGATTCTAACCACTCAATTAACCCTGTCTCCATCACATTCAGACAGTGCTTTCCAGATCCTAACCACTCGAGTGAACCTGCCTCCAACGCTCTCACGCAGAGCATTCCAGATCCTAACCACTCGATTGGATCTGCCTCCACTACTCTTAGACATTGCATCCCAGATCCTAACCATTCGATGGACCCAGTCTCCATCACACTCTCAGTGCATTCCAGACCCTAACCACTTGGCTGACCCTGTCTCCACCACACTCTCAGACAGTATATTCCAGATGCTAACCACTCGATTGACCCAGTCTCCACCACACTCTCTGGGAGTGCATTCCAGATTCTAACTACTCGATTGACCCTGTCTCCACCACTCTCAGGCAGTGCATTCCAGATCCTAACCACTCGATTAACCCTATATTCACTGCAATCTCAGACAGTGCATTCCAGATCCCAACTACTCGATTGACCCTGTCTCCACCACATTCTCAGGCAGTGCATTCCAGATACTAACCACTCGATTAAGCTTGTCTTCACCACACTCTCAGGCTGTGCATTCCAGAGCCTAACCACTTGATTGACCCAGTCTCCACCACACTCTCTGGGAGTGCATTCCAGATCCTGACCATTCGATTGACCCTGTCTCCACTACACTCTCAGGCAGTCCATTCCAGATCCTGACCACTTGATTGACCCTGTCTCCACCAGCCTTTCAGGCAGTGAATTCCAGATCCTAACCACTCAATTAACGCTGTCTTCACCACACTCTCAGACAGTGCATTCCATATCCTAACCACTCGATTGACCCTGTCTTCATCACACTCAGGCAATGCTTTCCAGATCCAAACCACTCATTTGACTGTCTCCATTGTACTCTCAGTGCATTCCAGACCCTAACTACTCGACTGACTCTGTCTCCACCGCACTCTCAGACAGTATATTCCAGATCCTAACCACTCGATTGACCCTGTCTCCACCACATTCTCAGGCAGTGCATTCCAGATCCTAACCACTCGATTGACCCTGTCCCCATCACTCTCAGGCAGTGCATTCCAGATCCTAAGCACTCGATTGACCCTATATTCACCGCACTCTCAGACAGTGCATTCCAGATCATAACAACTCGATTAACCCTGTCTCCATCACATTCTGTCAGTGCATTCCAGATCCTAACCATTTGATTGAACCTGCCTCCAACACTCTCAGGCAGTGCTTTCCAGATCCTAACCACTCGATTGAACCTGCCTCCACCACACTCTCAGACAGTGCATTCCAGATCCCAACTACTCGATTGACCTTGTCTCCATCACATTCTCAGGCAGTGCATTCCAGATCCTAACCATTCGATTGAACCTGCCTCCAGCACACTCTCAGTGCATTCCAGATCCTAACCACTCAATTTAACCTGCCTCCACCACACTCTCAGACAGTGCAATCCCGATCCTAACAACTCTATTAACCCTGTCTCCATCACATTCAGACTGTGCATTCCATATTATAACCACTCGATTGATCCAGCCTCCACCACACTCAGTGCTTTCCAGATCCTAACCACTCGATTGAAACTGCCTTCACCACACTCTCAGACAGTGCGTTCCAGGTCCTAACCACTCGATTGACCCTGTCTCCACCAAACTCTATGGGAGTGCTTTCCAGATCCTGACCACTTGACTGACACTTTCTCCACCACACTCACAGACATTGCATTCCAGATCATAACCACTCGATTGAACCTGCATCCACTAGTCTCAGACAGTACATTCCAGGTCCTAACCATTCAATTGACCCTGTCTCCATCACACTCTCAGTGCATTCCAGATCCTAAAACTCGATTGACTGTCTCCATTACACTCTCAGTGCATTCCAGAGCCTAACTACTCGATTGACGCTGTCTCCACCACAGTTTCAGGCAGTGCATTCCACATCCTAACCACTCGATTGACCCTGTCTCCATCACACTCTCAGACAGTGCATTCCAGATCCTAACCACTCGATTCAACATGCCTCCACCACAATCTCAGGCAGTGCATTCCATATCCTAACCATTCAATTGACCCGGTCTCCACCACACTCTCAGCCAGTGCATTCCAGATCCTAACCACTCGATTGATCCTTTCTCCACCACACTCTCAGGCAGTGCGTTCCACACCCTAACCATTCAATTGACCCTGTCTCCATCACACTCTCAGTGCATTCCAGATACAAGTAACTCGATTGACTGTCTCCATCACACTCTCAGTGCATTCCAGACCCTAACCACTTGACTGAACCTGCCTCCACCAGCCTTTCAGGCAGTGAATTCCAGATCCTAACCACTCGATTGACCCTATCAGGACCACACTCTCAGACAGTGCGTTCCAGATCCTAACAACTCGATTGACCCTGTCTACATCACACACAGGCAGTGCGTTTCAGATGCTAACCACTGTATTGACTGTCTCCATTGCACTTTCAGTGCATTCCAGATCCTAACAACTCGATTAACCCTGTCTCCACCACACTCTCAGGCAGTGCATTCCAGATCCTAACAACTCGATTAACCCTGTCTCCACCACACTCACAGGCAGTGCATTCCAGATCCTAACCACTCGCTTGACCCTGTCTCCACCAGCCTTTCAGGCAGTGCATTCCAGATCCTACCACTCGATTGACCGTGTCTACACCACACTATCAGGCAGTGCATTCCAGATCCTAACCACTCGATTGAACCTGCCTCCAACACTCTCAGGCATTGCATTCCAGATCCTAACCACTCGATTGACCATGCCTCCACCACACTCTCAGATAGTGCATTCCAGATCTTAACCACTCGATTGACCCTGTCTCCACCACACTCTCAGACAGTGCATTCCAGATCCTAACCACTCGATTGACCCTGTCTCCACCACACTCTCAGACAGTGCATTCCAGATCCTAACCACTCGATTGACCCAGTCTCCATCACACTCTCAGCGCATTCCACACCCTAACTACTTGACTGAACCTGCCTCCACCACACTCTCAAGCAGTGCATATCAGATCGTAACCACTCGATTGACCCTGTCCCCATCACACACTCACGCATTTCATTCCAGATCCTAACCACTCGATTGACCCTGCCTCCACCACACTCTCAGGTAGTGCATTCCAGTTCCTAACCATTCGATTGACCCAGTCTCCACCACACTCTGAGACAGTATATTCCAGACCATAACCACTCGATTGACCCTGTCTCCACCACACTCTCAGGCAGTGCATTCCAGATCCTAACAACTCGAATAACCCTGTCTCCACCACACTCTCAGGCATTGCATTCCAGATCCTAACCACTCGATTGAACCTGCATCCACTAATCTTAGACAGTACATTCTAGATCCTAACCATTTGATGGACCCAGTCTCCATCACACTCTCAGCTCATTCCAGACCCTAACTACTTGACTGAACCTGCCTCCACCACACTCTCAAGCAGTGCATATCAGATCCTAACCACTCGATTGACCCTGTCTCCATCACACACTCACGCATTTCATTCCAGATCCTAACCACTCGATTGACCCTGCCTCCACCACACTCTCAGGTAGTGCATTCCAGTTCCTAACCATTCGATTGACCCAGTCTCCACCACACTCTGAGACAGTATATTCCAGACCATAACCACTCGATTGACCCTGTCTCCACCACACTCTCAGGCAGTGCATTCCAGATCCTAACAACTCGAATAACCCTGTCTCCACCACACTCTCAGGCATTGCATTCCAGATCCTAACCACTCGATTGAACCTGCATCCACTAATCTTAGACAGTACATTCTAGATCCTAACCATTTGATGGACCCAGTCTCCATCACACTCTCAGCTCATTCCAGACCCTAACTACTTGACTGAACCTGCCTCCACCACATTTTCAGGCAGTGCATATAAGATCCTAACCTCTCGATTGACCCTGTCTCCATCACACACTCACGCAGTGCATTCCAGATCCTAACCACTCGATTGACCATGCCTCCACCACACTCTCAGATAGTGCATTCCAGATCCTAACCACTCGATTGACCCTATCAGGACCACACTCTCAGACAGTGCGTTCCAGATCCTAACAACTCGATTGACCCTGTCTACATCACACACAGGCAGTGCGTTTCAGATGCTAACCACTGTATTGACTGTCTCCATTGCACTTTCAGTGCATTCCAGATCCTAACAACTCGATTAACCCTGTCTCCACCACACTCTCAGGCAGTGCATTCCAGGTCCTAACAACTCGATTAACCCTGTCTCCACCACACTCACAGGCAGTGCATTCCAGATCCTAACCACTCGCTTGACCCTGTCTCCACCAGCCTTTCAGGCAGTGCATTCCAGATCCTACCACTCGATTGACCGTGTCTACACCACACTATCAGGCAGTGCATTCCAGATCCTAACCACTCGATTGAACCTGCCTCCAACACTCTCAGGCATTGCATTCCAGATCCTAACCACTCGATTGACCATGCCTCCACCACACTCTCAGATAGTGCATTCCAGATCTTAACCACTCGATTGACCCTGTCTCCACCACACTCTCAGACAGTGCATTCCAGATCCTAACCACTCGATTGACCCTGTCTCCACCACACTCTCAGACAGTGCATTCCAGATCCTAACCACTCGATTGACCCAGTCTCCATCACACTCTCAGCGCATTCCACACCCTAACTACTTGACTGAACCTGCCTCCACCACACTCTCAAGCAGTGCATATCAGATCGTAACCACTCGATTGACCCTGTCCCCATCACACACTCACGCATTTCATTCCAGATCCTAACCACTCGATTGACCCTGCCTCCACCACACTCTCAGGTAGTGCATTCCAGTTCCTAACCATTCGATTGACCCAGTCTCCACCACACTCTGAGACAGTATATTCCAGACCATAACCACTCGATTGACCCTGTCTCCACCACACTCTCAGGCAGTGCATTCCAGATCCTAACCACTCGATTGACCCTGTCTCCACCACATTCAGACAGTGGATTACAGATCCTAACCATTTGATTGACCCTGTCTTCATCACACTCAGGCAGTGCGTTCCAGATCCTAACCACTCGTTTGACTGTCTCCATTACACTCTCAGTGCATTCCAGATCCTAATAACTCGATTGACCCTGTCTGAACCACGCTCTCTGGGTGTGCATTCCAGATCCTGACCACTCGATTAACCGTGTCTTCATCACACTCAGACAGTGCATTCCAGATCCTAACTGCTCGATTGAAACTGTCTCTACCACACTCTCAGGCAGTGCATTCCAGATTCTAACCACTCAATTAACCCTGTCTCCATCACATTCAGACAGTACTTTCCAGATCATAACCACTCGAGTGAACCTGCCTCCAACGCTCTCACGCAGAGCATTCCAGATCCTAACCACTCGATTGGATCTGCCTCCACTACTCTTAGACATTGCATCCCAGATCCTAACCATTCGATGGACCCAGTCTCCATCACACTCTCAGTGCATTCCAGACCCTAACCACTTGGCTGACCCTGTCTCCACCACACTCTCAGACAGTATATTCCAGATGCTAACCACTCGATTGACCCTGTCTCCACCACACTCTCTGGGAGTGCATTCCAGATTCTAACTACTCGATTGACCCTGTCTCCACCACTCTCAGGCAGTGCATTCCAGATCCTAACCACTCGATTGACCCTATATTCACTGCAATCTCAGACAGTGCATTCCAGATCCCAACTACTCGATTGACCCTGTCTCCACCACATTCTCAGGCAGGGCATTCCAGATCCTAACCACTCGATTGACCCAGTCTCCACCACTCTCAGGCAGTGCATTCCAGATCCTAACAACTCGATTAACCCTGTCTCCATCACATTCTGTCAGTGCATTCCAGGTCCTAACCATTTGATTGAACCTGCCTCCAACACTCTCAGGCAGTGCATTCCAGATCCTAACCACTCGATTGAACCTGCCTCCACCACACTCTCAGACAGTGCATTCCAGATCCCAACTACTCGATTGACCTTGTCTCCATCACATTCTCAGGCAGTGCATTCCAGATCCTAACCATTCGATTGAACCTGCCTCCAGCACACTCTCAGTCCATTCCAGATCCTAACCACTCGATTTAACCTGCCTCCACCACACTCTCAGACAATGCATTCCAGATCCTAACAACTCTATTAACCCTGTCTCCATCACATTGAGACTGTGCATTCCATATTATAACCACTCGATTGATCCAGCCTCCACCACACTCAGTGCATTCCAGATCCTAACCACTCGATTGAAACTGCCTTCACCACACTCTCAGACAGTGCGTTCCAGGTCCTAACCACTCGATTGACCCTGTCTCCACCAAACTCTATGGGAGTGCTTTCCAGATCCTGACCACTTGACTGACACTTTCTCCACCACACTCACAGACATTGCATTCCAGATCATAACCACTCGATTGAACCTGCATCCACTAGTCGCAGACAGTACATTCCAGATCCTAACCATTCAGTTGACCCTGTCTCCATCACACTCTCAGTGCATTCCAGATCCTAAAACTCGATTGACTGTCTCCATTACACTCTCAGTGCATTCCAGAGCCTAACTACTCGATTGACGCTGTCTCCACCACAGTTTCAGGCAGTGCATTCCAGATCCTAACCACTCGATTGACTCTGTCTCCATCACACTCTCAGACAGTGCATTCCAGATCCTAAACACTCGATTCAACATGCCTCCACCACAATCTCAGGCAGTGCATTCCAGATCCTAACCATTCAATTGACCCGGTCTCCACCACACTCTCAGGCAGTGCGTTCCACACCCTAACCATTCAATTGACCCTGTCTCCATCACACTCGTCAGTGCATTCCAGATACAAATAACTCGATTGACTGTCTCCATCACACTCTCAGTGCATTCCAGACCATAACCACTTGACTGAACCTGCCTCCACCAGCCTTTCAGGCAGTGAATTCCAGATCCTAACCACGCGATTGACCCTATCAGGACCACACTCTCAGACAGTGCGTTCCAGATCCTAACCACTTGATTGACCCTGTCTACATCACACTCAGGCAGTGCGTTCCATATCCTAACCACTCGTTTGACTGTCTCCATTACACTCTCAGTGCATTCCAGATCCAATCACTCGATTGACCCTGTCTCCACCACAACAAAAACAGAATTACCTGGAAAAACTAAGCAGGTCTGGCAGCATCGGCGGAGAAGAAAAGAGTTGACGCTTCGATTCCTCATGTCCCTTCGACAGAACTTGAGTTCGGGTCCAAGAAAGAGTTGAAATGTAAGCTGGTTTAAGGTGTGTGTGTGGGGGGCGGAGAGATAGAGAGACAGAGAGGTGAAGGGGGGGCGGGTGTGGTTGTAGGGACAAACAAGCAGTGATAGAAGCAGATCATCAAAAGATGTCAACGACAATAGTACAATAGAACACATAGGTGTTAAAGTTAAAGTTGGTGATATTATCTAAACGAATGTGCTAGTTAAGAATGGATGGTAGGGCACTCAAAGTATAGCTCTAGTGGGGTTTTTTTTTATATGGTGGGAAAAGGAAAATTTTTATAATTTATTGGGAAAAAAAAAGGAAGGGGGAAACAGAAAGGGGGTGGGGATGGGGAAGGGAGCTCACGACTTAAAGTTGTTGAATTCAATATTCAGTCCGGAAGGCTGTAAAGTCCTTAGTCAGAAGATGAGGTGTTGTTCCTCCAGTTTGCGTTGGGCTTCACTGGAACAATGCAGCAAGCCAAGGATAGACATGTGGGCAAGAGAGCAGGGTGGAGTGTTAAAATGGCAAGCGACAGGGAGGTTTGGGTCATTCTTGTGGACAGACCGCAGGTGTTCTGCAAAGCGGTCGCCCAGTTTACGTTTGGTCTCTCCAATGTAGAGGAGACCATATTGGGAGCAACGAATGCAGTAGACTAAGTTGGGGGAAATGCAAGTGAAATGCTGCTTCACTTGAAAGGAGTGTTTGGGTCCTTGGACGGTGAGGAGAGAGGAAGTCAAAGGGCAGGTGTTGCATCTTTTGCGTGGGCATGGGGTGGTGCCATAGGAGGGGGTTGAGGAGTAGGGGGTGATGGAGGAGTGGACCAGGGTGTCCCGGAGGGAGCGATCCCTACGGAATGCCGATAAGGGGGGGTGAAGGGAAGATGTGTTTGGTGGTGGCATCATGCTGGAGTTGGCGGAAATGGAAGATCTGTCGAAGGGTCATGAGGACTCGAAACGTCAACTCTTTTCTTCTCCACCGATGCTGCCAGACCTGCTGAGTTTTTCCAGGTAATTCTGTTTTTGTTTTGGACTTCCAGCATCCGCAGTTTTTTTGTTTTTATCCCTGTCTCCACCACACTGTCGGGCAATGCATTCCAGATCCTAACCACTCGATTGAACATGCCTCCACCACAATCTCAGGCAGTGCATTCCAGATCCTAACCACTCGATTGACCCTGTCTTCATCACACTCAGGCAGTGCGTTTCAGATGCTAACCACTGTATTGACTGTCTCCATTGCACTCTCAGTGGATTCCAGACCCTAACTACTCGATTTAACCTTCCTCCACCACAGTCCCAACCAGTGCATTCCAGATCCTAACCACTCAATTAACTCTGTGCCCATCACACTCACAGACAGTGCATTCCAGATCTTAACCACTCGATTGAACCTGTCTTCACCACACTCTCAGGCAGTGCATTCCAGACCCTAAACACTCGATTTAACCTTCCTCCACCACAGTATCAACCAGTGCATTCCAGATCCTAACCACTCAATTAACTCTGTGCCCATCACTCTCACAGACAGTGCATTCCAGATCTTAACCACTCGATTGACCCTGTCTTCATCACACTCAGGCAATGCGTTCCAGTTCCAAACCACTTGTTTGACTGTCTCCATTATACTCTCAGTGCATTCCAGACGCTAACTGCTCAACTGAATCTGTCTCCACCACACTCTCAGACAGTATATTCCAGATTCTAACCACTCGATTGACCCTGTATCCACCACTCTCAGGCAGTGCATTCCAGATCCTAGCCATTAGATTGACCCTATCTCCACCACACTCTCTGGGTGTGCATTCCAGATCCTGACCACTCGATTGAACCTGACTCCACTACTCTTAGACAGTACATTCTAGATCCTAACCATTCGATGGACCCAGTCTCCATCACACTCTCAGCGCGTTCCAGATCCTAACCACTCGATTGACCCTGCCTCCACCACACTCTAAGGCTGAGCATTCCAGATCCTAACCACTCGATTAACCCTGTCTTCATCACACTCAGGCAGTGCAATCCAGATCGTAACCACTCGATTGACCGTGTCTCCAACTCACTCTCAAGCAGTGCATTCCAGATCCTAACCACTCAATTACCTCTGTGCCAATCAAAATCTCAGACAGTGCGTTCCAGATCCTAACCACTCACCACTCGATTGAACCTGCCTCCACCACACTCTCAGACAGTGCATTCCAGATCCTAACCACTCGATTGAACCGGCCTCCACCACTCTCAGGCAGTGCATTCCAGAAACTAACCACGCGATTGCCCGGTCTCCATCACACTCTCAGATAGTGCATTGTAGATCCTAACCACTCGATTGAACCTGCCTCCACCACACTCTCAGGCAGTGCATTCCAGATCCTAACCACTCGATTAACCCGGTCTTCAACACACTCAGACAGTGCATTCCAGATCCTAACCACTTGATTGAAACTGCCTCCACTACTCTCACAGTGCATTCCAGATCCTAACTATTTGATTGACCCTGTCTCCAGCACATTCTCAGACAATGCTTTCCAGATCCAAACTACTCGATTCACCCTGCCTCCACCACATTCTCAGGCATAGCATTCCAAATCCCAACTACTCGATTGACCCTGTCTCCACCACACTCTCTGGAAGTGCATTCCAGATCCTGACCACTCGATTAACCCTGTCTTCAACACACTCAGACAGTGCATTCCAGATCCTAACAGCTCGATTGAAACTGCCTCCACTACTCTCACAGTGCATTCCACATCCTAACTATTCGATTGACCCTGTCTCCACCACACTATCAGGCAGTGCATTCCAGATCCTAACCACTCGATTAAGCTTTCTTCACCACACTCTCAGGATGTGCACTCTTGATCCTAACCACTGGATAGACCTAGTCTCCACCACAGTCTCTGGGTGTGCATTCCAGATCCTGACCACTCGATTAACCCTGTCTTCACCACACTCTCAGGCAGTGCAATCCAGATCCTAACCAGTCCCTTGACCCTGTCTCCACCAGCCTTTCAGGCAGTGCATTCCAGATGCTAACCACTCAATTGACGCTGTCTTCACCACACTCTCAGACAGTGCATTCCAGATCCTAACCACTTGATTGACCCTGTCTCCATCACCCTCTCAGACAGTGCATTCCAGATCCTAACCACTCGATTGACCCTGCCTCCACCACACTCTAAGGCTGAGCATTCCAGATCCTAACCACTCGATTAACCCTGTCTTCATCACACTCAGGCAGTGCAATCCAGATCGTAACCACTCGATTGACCGTGTCTCCAACTCACTCTCAAGCAGTGCATTCCAGATCCTAACCACTCAATTACCTCTGTGCCAATCAAAATCTCAGACAGTGCGTTCCAGATCCTAACCACTCACCACTCGATTGAACCTGCCTCCACCACACTCTCAGACAGTGCATTCCAGATCCTAACCACTCGATTGAACCGGCCTCCACCACTCTCAGGCAGTGCATTCCAGAAACTAACCACGCGATTGCCCGGTCTCCATCACACTCTCAGATAGTGCATTGTAGATCCTAACCACTCGATTGAACCTGCCTCCACCACACTCTCAGGCAGTGCATTCCAGATCCTAACCACTCGATTAACCCGGTCTTCAACACACTCAGACAGTGCATTCCAGATCCTAACCACTTGATTGAAACTGCCTCCACTACTCTCACAGTGCATTCCAGATCCTAACTATTTGATTGACCCTGTCTCCAGCACATTCTCAGACAATGCTTTCCAGATCCAAACTACTCGATTCACCCTGCCTCCACCACATTCTCAGGCATAGCATTCCAAATCCCAACTACTCGATTGACCCTGTCTCCACCACACTCTCTGGAAGTGCATTCCAGATCCTGACCACTCGATTAACCCTGTCTTCAACACACTCAGACAGTGCATTCCAGATCCTAACAGCTCGATTGAAACTGCCTCCACTACTCTCACAGTGCATTCCACATCCTAACTATTCGATTGACCCTGTCTCCACCACACTATCAGGCAGTGCATTCCAGATCCTAACCACTCGATTAAGCTTTCTTCACCACACTCTCAGGATGTGCACTCTTGATCCTAACCACTGGATAGACCTAGTCTCCACCACAGTCTCTGGGTGTGCATTCCAGATCCTGACCACTCGATTAACCCTGTCTTCACCACACTCTCAGGCAGTGCAATCCAGATCCTAACCAGTCCCTTGACCCTGTCTCCACCAGCCTTTCAGGCAGTGCATTCCAGATGCTAACCACTCAATTGACGCTGTCTTCACCACACTCTCAGACAGTGCATTCCAGATCCTAACCACTTGATTGACCCTGTCTCCATCACCCTCTCAGACAGTGCATTCCAGATCCTAACCACTCGATTGTACCTGCCTCCACCTCACTATCAAGCAGTGCCTTCCAGATCCTAACCACTCACCACTCGTTGCACTGTCTCCATTGCAATCTCAGTGCGTTCCAGATCCTAACCACTCGTTTGACCCTGTCTCCACCACACTCTCTGGGAGTGCATTCCAGATCCTGACCACTCGATTAACCCTGTCTTCACCACACTCTCAGGCAGTGCATTCCAGATCCTAACCACTTGATTGACCCTGTCTCCACCTGCCTTTCAGGCAGTGCATTCCAGACCCTAACTAGTCCCTTGACCCTGTCTCCACCAGCCTTTCGGGCAGTGCATTCCAGATGCTAACCACTCGATTGACGCTGTCTTCACCACACTCTCAGACAGTGCATTCCAGATCCGAACCACTTGATTGACCCTGTCTCCATCACCCCTCAGACAGTGCATTCCAGATCCTAACCACTCGATTGAAACTGCCTCCACCACACTCTCAGACAGTGCATTCCAGATCCTAACCATTCGATTGACCCTGTCTCCACCACACTCTCAGGCAGTGCATTCCAGATGCTAACCACTCGATTGACCGTGTCTCCACCACACTCTCAGGCAGTGCATTCCAGATGCTAACCACTCGATTGACCGTGTCTCCACTACACTCTCAGGCAGTGCTTTCCAGATCCTAACCACTCGATTGAACCTGCCTCCACCTCACTCTCAAGCAGTAGATTCCAGATCCTAACCACTCAATTAACTCTGTGCCCATCACACTCTCAGACAGTGCATTCCAGATCCTAACCACTCACCACTCGATTTACCGTCTTCATCACACTCAGGCAGTGTGTTCCAGATCCTAATCACTCGTGTCACTGTCTCCATTACACTCTCATTGCATTCCAAACCGTAACTACTCGATTGACAATGTCTCCACTACACTCTCAGACAGGACATTCTAGATCATAACCACTCGATTGACCCTGTCTCCACCACACTCTCAGGCAGTGCATTCCAGATCCTAATAACTCGATTGACCCTGTCTCCACCAGCCTTTCAGGCAGTGCATTCCAGATCCTAACCACTCGATTAACGCTGTCTTCACCACACTCTCAGGCAGTGCAATCCAGTTCCTTACCACGCGCTTGACCCTGTCTCCACCACACTCTCAGGCAGTGCGTTCCAAATCCTAACCACTCGATTGAACCTGCCTCCACTACTCTCACAGTGCATTCCAGATCCTAACTACTCGATTGATCCTGTCTCCACCACACTCTCAGGCAGTTCATTCTAGAACCTAACCACACGATTGACCGTGTCTCCACCACACTCTCAGGCATTGCATTCCAGATCCTAACCACTTGATGGAACCTGCCTCCACTACTCTTAGACAGTACATTCCAGATCCTAACCATTCGATGGACCCAGTCTCCATCACACTGTCAACGCATTCCAGACCCTAACTACTTGACTGAGCCTGCCTCCAGCACACTCTCAGGCAGTGCATATCAGATCCTAACCACTCGATTGAACCTGCCTCCAACACATTCTCAGACAGTGCTTTCCAGATCCCAACTGCTCCATTCACCCTGCCTCCACCACATTCTCAGGCATTGCATTCCAGATCCCAACTACTCGATTGACCCTGTCTCCACCACATTCTCAGGCAGTGCATTCCAGATCCTAACCACTCGATTGTACCTGCCTCCACTAGTCTCACAGTGCATTCCAGATACTAACAACTCGATTGAAACTGCCTCCACTACTGTCACAGTGCATTCCAGATCCTAACTATTCGATTGACACTGTCTCCACCACACTATCAGGCAGTGCATTCCAGATCCTAACCACTCGATTAAGCTTGTCTTCACCACACTCTCAGGCTGTGCACTCCAGATCCTAACCACTCGATTGACCCAGTCTCCACCACAGGCTCTGGGAGTGCATTCCAGATGCTGACCACTCGATTAACCCTGTCTTCACTACACTCTCAGGCAGTGCATTCCAGATCATAATCACTTGATTGACCCTGTCTCCACCAGCCTTTCAGGCAGTGCATTCCAGATCCTAACCACGCAATTAACGCTGTCTTCACCACACTCTCAGGCAGTGCAATCCAGATCCTAACCAGTCCCTTGACCCTGTCTCCACCAACCTTTCAGGCAGTGCATTCCAGATGCTAACCACTCGATTGACGCTGTCTTCACCACACTCTCAGACAGTGCATTCCAGATCCTAACCACTCACCACTCGATTGACCGTCTCCACCACACTATCAGGCAGTGCATTACAGATCCTAACCACTCGATTAAGCTTTCTTCACCACACTCTCAGGCTGTGCATTCTTGATCCTAACCACTGGATTGACCCAGTCTCCACCACAGTCTCTGGGAGTGTATTCCAGATCCTGACCACTCGATTAACCCTGTCTTCACCACACTCTCAGGCAGTGCATTCCAGATCCTAACCAGTTGATTGACCCTGTCTCCACCTGCCTTTCAGGCAGTGCATTCCAGACCCTAACCACTCGATTAACGCTGTCTTCACCACACTCTCAGGCAGTGCAATCCAGATCCTAACCAGTCCCTTGACCCTGTCTCCACCAGCCTTTCAGGCAGTGCATTCCAGATGCTAACCACTCGATTGATGCTGTCTTCACCACACTCTCAGACAGTGCATTCCAGATCCTAACCACTTGATTGACCCTGTCTCCACCACACTCTCTGGCAGTGCATTCCAGATGCTAACCACTCGATTGACCGTGTCTCCACCACACTCTCAGGCAATGCATTCCAGATCCTAACCACTCAATTAACTCTGTGCCCATCACACTCTCAGACAGTGCATTCCAGATCCTAACCACTCACCACGCGATTGACCGTCTTCATCACACTCAGGCAGTGCGTTCCAGATCCTAATCACTCGTGTCACTGTCTCCATTACACTCTCAGTGCATTCCAAACCGTAACTACTCGATTGACAATGTCTCCACCACACTCTCAGACAGGACATTCCAGATCATAACCACTCGATTGACCCTGTCTCCACCACACTCTCAGGCAGTGCATTCCAGATCCTAATAACTCGATTGACCCTGTCTCCACCAGCCTTTCGGGCAGTGCATTCCAGACCCTAACCACTCGATTAACCCTGTCTTCAACACACTCAGACAGTGCATTCCAGATCCTAACAACTCGATTGAAACTGCCTCCACTACTCTCACAGTGCATTCCAGATCCTAACTATTCGATTGACCCTGTCTCCACCACACTATCAGGCAGTGCATTCCAGTTCCTAACCACTCGATTAAGATTGTCTTCACCACACTCTCAGGCTATGCATTCCAGAGCCTAACCACTCGATTGACCCAGTCTCCACCACACTCTCTGGGAGTGCATACCAGATCCTGACCACTCGATTGACCCTGTCTCCACCAGCCTTTCAGGCAGTGCATTCTAGATCCTAACCACTCGATTAACGCTGTCTTCACCACACTCAGGCAATGCTTTCCAGATCCAAACCACTCATTTGACTGTCTCCATTGTACTCTCAGTGCATTCCAGACCCTAACTACTCGACTGACTCTGTCTCCACCGCACTCTCAGGCAGTGCATTCCAGATCCTAACCACTCGATTGACCCTGTCTCCACCACACTCTCAGATAGTGCATTCCAGATCCTAACCACTCGATTGACCCTGTCTCCACCACACTCTCAGACAGTGCATTCCAGATCCTAACCACTCGATTGACCCTGTCTCCACCACACTCTCAGACAGTGCATTCCAGATCCTAACCACTCGATTGACCCAGTCTCCACCACACTCTCAGACAGTGCATTCCAGATCCTAACCACTCGATTGACCCTGTCTCCACCACACTCTCAGGCAGTGCATTCCAGATCCTAACCACTCGATTGACCCTGTCTCCACCAAACTCTCAGACAGTGGATTCCAGATCCTAACAACTTGATTAACCCTGTCTCCATCACATTCAGACAGTGGATTCCAGATCCTAACCATTTGGTTGACCCTGTCTTCATCACACTCAGGCAGTGCGTTCCAGATCCTAACCACTCGTTTGACTGTCTCCATTACACTCTCAGTGCATTCCAGATCCTAATAACTCGATTGACCCTGTCTCCACCACACTCTCTGGGTGTGCATTCCAGATCCTGACCACTCGATTATCCCTGTCTTCATCACACTCAGACAGTGCATTCCAGATCCTAACTGCTCGATTGAAACTGTCTCTACCACACTCTGAGGCAGTGCATTCCAGATTCTAACCACTCAATTAACCCTGTCTCCATCACATTCAGACAGTGCTTTCCAGATCCTAACCACTCGAGTGAACCTGCCTCCAACGCTCTCACGCAGTGCATTTCAGATCCTAACCACTCGATTGGAGCTGCCTCCACTACTCTTAGACATTGCATCCCAGATCCTAACCATTCGATGGACCCAGTCTCCATCACACTCTCAGTGCATTCCAGACCCTAACCACTTGGCTGACCCTGTCTCCAGCACACTCTCAGACAGTATATTCCAGATCCTAACCACTCAATTGACCCTGTCCCCAACACACTCTCTGGGAGTGCATTCCAGATTCTAACTACTCGATTGACCCTGTCTCCACCACGGTTTCAGACAGTGCATTCCAGATCCTAATCACTCGATTGACCCTGTCTCCACCACAACAAAAACAGAATTACCTGGAAAAACTCAGCAGGTCTGGCAGCATCGGCGGAGAAGAAAAGAGTTGACGTTTCGAGTCCTCATGACCCTTCGACAGAACTTGAGTTCGGGTCCAAGAAAGAGTTGAAATATAAGCTGGTTTAAGGTGTGTGTGTGGGGGGCGGAGAGATAGAGAGACAGAGAGGTGGAGGGGTGGGGGTGTGGTTGTTGGGACAAACAAGCAGTGATAGAAGCAGATCATCAAAAGATGTCAACGACAATAGTACAATAGAACACATAGGTGTTAAAGTTAAAGTTGGTGATATTATCTAAACGAATGTGCTAATTAAGAATGGATGGTAGGGCACTCAAGGTATAGCTCTGGTGGGGTTTTTTTTTATATGGTGGGAAAAGGAAAATCTTTATAATTTATTGGGAAAAAAAAGGAAGGGGGAAACAGAAAGGGGGTGGGGATGGGGAAGGGAGCTCACGACCTAAAGTTGTTGAATTCAATATTCAGTCCGGAAGGCTGTAAAGTCCCTAGTCAGAAGATGAGGTGTTGTTCCTCCAGTTTGCGTTGGGCTTCACTGGAACAATGCAGCAAGCCAAGGATAGACATGTGGGCAAGAGAGCAGGGTGGAGTGTTAAAATGGCAAGCGACAGGGAGGTTTGGGTCATTCTTGTGGACAGACCGCAGGTGTTCTGCAAAGCGGTCGCCCAGTTTACGTTTGGTCTCTCCAATGTAGAGGAGACCACATTGGGAGCAACGAATGCAGTAGACTAAGTTGGGGGAAATGCAAGTGAAATGCTGCTTCACTTGAAAGGAGTGTTTGGGTCCTTGGACGGTGAGGAGAGAGGAAGTGAAGGGGCAGGTGTTGCATCTTTTGCGTGGGCATGGGGTGGTGCCATAGGAGGGGGTTGAGGAGTAGGGGGTGATGGAGGAGTGGACCAGGGTGTCCCGGAGGGAGCGATCCCTACGGAATGCCGATAAGGGGGGTGAAGGGAAGATGTGTTTGGTGGTGGCATCATGCTGGAGTTGGCGGAAATGGAAGATCTGTCGAAGGGTCATGAGGACTCGAAACGTCAACTCTTTTCTTCTCCGCCGATGCTGCCAGACCTGCTGAGTTTTTCCAGGTAATTCTGTTTTTGTTTTGGATTTCCAGCATCCGCAGTTTTTTTGTTTTTATCCCTGTCTCCACCACACTGTCGGGCAATGCATTCCAGATCCTAACCACTCGATTGAACATGCCTCCACCACAATCTCAGGCAGTGCATTCCAGATCCTAACCACTCGATTGACCCTGTCTTCATCACACTCAGGCAGTGCGTTTCAGATGCTAACCACTGTATTGACTGTCTCCATTGCACTCTCAGTGGATTCCAGACCCTAACTACTCGATTGACCCTGTCTCCACCACATTCTCAGACAGTGCATTCCAGATCCTAACCACTCGATTGAACCTTCCTCCACCACAGTCTCAACCAGAGCATTCCAGATCCTAACCACTCAATTAACTCTGTGCCCATCACACTCACAGACAGTGCATTCCAGATCTTAACCACTCGATTGACCCTGTCTTCATCACACTCAGGCAGTGCGTTCCAGATCCAAACCACTTGTTTGACTGTCTCCATTATACTCTCAGTGCATTCCAGACGCTAACTGCTCGACTGAATCTGTCTCCACCACACTCTCAGACAGTATATTCCAGATCCTAACCATTCGATTGAACCGGCCTCCACCACTCTCAGGCAGTGCATTCCAGAAACTAACCACGCGATTGCCCGGTTTCCATCACACTCTCAGACAGTGCATTCCAGATCCTAACCATCGATTGAACCTGCCTCCACCACACTCTCAGGCAGTGCATTCCAGATCCTAACCACTCGATTAAGCTTTCTTCTCCACACTCTCAGGCTGTGCATTCTTGATCCTAACCACTGGATTGACCCAGTCTCCACCACAGTCTCTGGGAGTGCATTCCAGATCCTGACCACTCGATTAACCCTGTCTTCACCACACTCTCAGGCAGTGCAGTCCAGACCCTAACCAGTCCCTTGACCCTGTCTGCACCAGCCTTTCAGGCAGTGCATTCCAGATGCTAACCACTCGATTGACCGTGTCTCCACCACACTCTCAGGCAGCGCATTCCAGATCCTAACCACTCGATTGAACCTGCCTCCACCTTACTCTAAAGCAGTAGATTCCAGATCCTAACCACTCAATTAACTCTGTGCCCATCACACTCTCAGACAGTGCATTCCAGATCCTAACCACTCACCACTTGATTGACCGTCTTCATCACACTCAGGCATTGCGTTCCAGATCCTAATCACTCGTGTCGCTGTCTCCATTACACTCTCAGTGCATTCCAAACCGTAACTACTCGATTGACAATGTCTCCACCACACTCTCAGACAGGACATTCCAGATCATAACCACTCGATTGACCCTGTCTCCACCACACTCTCAGACAGTACATTCCAAATCCTAACCATTCAATTGACCCTGTCTCCATCACACTCTCAGTACATTCCAGATCCTAAAACTCGATTGACTGTCTCCATTACACTCTCAGTGCATTCCAGAGCCTAACTACTCGATTGATGCCGTCTCCACCACAGTTTCAGGCAGTGCTTTCCAGATCCTAACCACTCGATTGACTCTGTCTCCATCACACTCTCAGACAGTGCATTCCAGATCCTAACCACTCGATTCAACATGCCTGCACCACAATCTCAGGCAGTGCATTCCAGATCCTAACCATTCAATTAACCCGGTCTCCACCACACTCTCAGACAGTGCATTCCAGATCCTAACCACTCGATTGACCCTTTCTCCACCACACTCTCAGGCAGTGCGTTCCACACCCTAAACATTCAATTGACCCTGTCTCCATCACAATCTCAGTGCATTCCAGATACAAATAACTCGATTGACTGTCTCCATCACGCTCTCAGTGCATTCCAGACCCTAACCACTTGACTGAACCTGCCTCCACCAGCCTTTCAGGCAGTGAATTCCAGATCCTAACCACTCGATTGACCCTATCAGGACCACACTCTCAGACAGTGCGTTCCAGATCCTAACCACTTGATTGACCCTGTCTACATCACACACAGGCAGTGCGTTTCAGATGCTAACCACTGTATTGACTGTCCCCATTGCACTTTCAGTGGATTCCAGCCCCTAAGTACTCGATTGACCCTGTCTCCACCACATTCTCAGGCAGTGCATTCCAGATCCTAACAACTCGATGAACCCTGTCTCCACCACACTCTCAGGCAGTGCATTCCAGATCCTAACAACTCGATTAACCCTGTCTCCACCACACTCTCAGGCAGTGCATTCCAGATCCTAACCACTCGCTTGACCCTGTCTCCACCAGCCTTTCAGGCAGTGTATTCCAGATCCTACCACTCGATTGACCGTGTCTACACCACACTATCAGGCAGTGCATTCCAGATCCTAACCACTCGATTGAACCTGCCTCCAACACTCTCAGGCATTGCATTCCAGATCCTAACCACTCGATTGAACCTGCCTCCACTACTCTTAGACAGTGCATTCTGGATCTTAACCATTCGATGGACCCAGTCTCCATCACACTCTCAGCGCATTCCACACCCTAACTACTTGACTGAACCTGCCTCCACCACACTCTCAAGCAGTGCATATCAGATCGTAACCACTCGATTGACCCTGTCTCCATCACACACTCACGCATTTCATTCCAGATCCTAACCACTCGATTGACCCTGCCTCCACCACACTCTCAGGTAGTGCATTCCAGTTCCTAACCATTCGATTGACCCAGTCTCCACCACACTCTGAGACAGTATATTCCAGACCATAACCACTCGATTGACCCTGTCTCCACCACACTCTCAGGCAGTGCATTCCAGATCCTAACAACTCGAATAACCCTGTCTCCACCACACTCTCAGTGCATTCCAGACCCGAACCACTCGATTTAACTTTCCTCCACCACATTCTCAAGCAGTGCGTTCCAGATCCTAACCACTCAATTGACCCTGTCGCCACCACACTCTCAGGCAGCGTACTCCTGATCCTACCACTCGATTGACCGTGTCCACACCACACTCGCAGGCAGTGCATTCCAGATCCTAACCACTCTTTTGAACCTGCCTCCAACACTCTCAGGCATTGCATTCCAGATCCTAACCACTCGATTGAACCTGCATCCACTAATCTTAGACAGTACATTCTAGATCCTAACCATTTGATGGACCCAGTCTCCATCACACTCTCAGCTCATTCCAGACCCTAACTACTTGACTGAACCTGCCTCCACCACACTTTCAGGCAGTGTATATCAGATCCTAACCTCTCGATTGACCCTGTCTCCATCACACACTCACGCAGTGAATTCCAGATCCTAACCACTCAATTGACCCTGTCTCCACCACACTCTCAGATAGTGCATTCCAGATCCTAACCACTCGATTGACCCTGTCTCCACCACACTCTCAGACAATGCATTCCAGATCCTAACAACTCGATTAACCCTGTCTCCATCACATTCAGACAGTGGATTCCAGATCCTAACAATTTGATTGACCCTGTCTTCATCACTCTCAGGCAGTGCATTCCAGATCCTAACCACTCGCTTGACTCTGTCTCCACCAGCCTTTCAGGCAGTGCATTCCAGATCCTACCACTCGATTGACCGTGTCTACACCACACTATCAGGCAGTGCATTCCAGATCCTAACCACTCGATTGACCGTGTCTACACCACACTATCAGGCAGTGCATTCCAGATCCTAACCACTCGATTGAACCTGCGTCCAACACTCTCAGGCATTGCATTCCTGATCCTAACCACTCAATTGAACCTGCCTCCACTACTCTTAGACAGTGCATTCTGGATCTTAACCATTCGATGGACCCAGTCTCCATCACACTCTCAGCGCATTCCACACCCTAACTACTTGACTGAACCTGCCTCCACCACACTCTCAAGCAGTGCATATCAGATCCTAACCACTCGATTGACCCTGTCTCCATCACACACTCACGCATTTCATTCCAGATCCTAACCACTCGATTGACCCTGCCTCCACCACACTCTCAGGTAGTGCATTCCAGTTCCTAACCATTCGATTGACCCAGTCTCCACCACACTCTGAGACAGTATATTCCAGACCATAACCACTCGATTGACCCTGTCTCCACCACACTCTCAGGCACTGCATTCCAGATCCTAACAACTCGAATAACCCTGTCTCCACCACACTCTCAGTGCATTCCAGACCCTTACCACTCGATTTAAACTTCCTCCACCACATTCTCACGCAGTGCGTTCCAGATCCTAACCACTCAATTGACCCTGTCGCCACCACACTCTCAGGCAGCGTATTCCTGATCCTAACCACTCGATTGAACCTGCATCCACTAATCTTAGACAGTACATTCTAGATCCTAACCATTTGATGGACCCAGTCTCCATCACACTCTCACCTAATTCCAGACCCTAACTACTTGACTGAACCTCCCTCCACCACACTTTCAGGCTGTGCATATCAGATCCTAACCTCTCGATTGACCCTGTCTCCATCACCCACTCACGCAGTGCATTCCAGATCCTAACCACTCGATTGACCATGCCTCCACCACACTCTCAGGCAGTGCATTCCAGATCCTAACCACTCGATTGACCCTGTCTCCACCACACTCTCAGATAGTGCATTCCAGATCCTAACCACTCGATTGACCCTGTCTCCACCACACTGTCAGACAGTGCATTCCAGATCCTAACCACTCGATTGACCCAGTCTCCACCACACTCTCAGACAGTGCATTCCAGATCCTAACCACTCGATTGACCCTGTCTCCACCACACTCACAGGCAGTGCATTCCAGATCCTAACCACTCGATTGACCCTGTCTCCACCAAACTCTCAGACAGTGGATTCCAGATCCTAACAACTCGATTAACCCTGTCTCCATCACATTCAGACAGTGGATTCCAGATCCTAACCATTTGATTGACCCTGTCTTCATCACACTCAGGCAGTGCGTTCCAGATCCTAACCACTCGTTTGACTGTCTCCATTACACTCTCAGTGCATTCCAGATCCAATCACTCGATTGACCCTGTCTCCACCACAACAAAAACAGAATTACCTGGAAAAACTCAGCAGGTCTGGCAGCATCGGCGGAGAAGAAAAGAGTTGACGTTTCGAGTCCTCATGACCCTTCGACAGAACTTGAGTTCGGGTCCAAGAAAGAGTTGAAATATAAGCTGGTTTAAGGTGTGTGTGTGGGGGGCGGAGAGATAGAGAGACAGAGAGGTGGAGGGGGGGGTGGGTGTGGTTGTAGGGACAAACAAGCAGTGATAGAAGCAGATCATCAAAAGATGTCAACGACAATAGTACAATAGAACACATAGGTGTTAAAGTTAAAGTTGGTGATATTATCTAAACGAATGTGCTAATTAAGAATGGATGGTAGGGCATTCAAGGTATAGCTCTAGTGGGGTTTTTTTTTATATATGGTGGGAAAAGGAAAATCTTTATAATTTATTGGAAAAAAAAAGGAAGGGGGAAACAGAAAGGGGGTGGGGATGGGGAAGGGAGCTCACGACCTAAAGTTGTTGAATTCAATATTCAGTCCGGAAGGCTGTAAAGTCCCTAGTCAGAAGATGAGGTGTTGTTCCTCCAGTTTGCGTTGGGCTTCACTGGAACAATGCAGCAAGCCAAGGATAGACATGTGGGCAAGAGAGCAGGGTGGAGTGTTAAAATGGCAAGCGACAGGGAGGTTTGGGTCATTCTTGTGGACAGACCGCAGGTGTTCTGCAAAGCGGTCGCCCAGTTTACGTTTGGTCTCTCCAATGTAGAGGAGACCACATTGGGAGCAACGAATGCAGTAGACTAAGTTGGGGGAAATGCAAGTGAAATGCTGCTTCACTTGAAAGGAGTGTTTGGGTCCTTGGACGGTGAGGAGAGAGGAAGTGAAGGGGCAGGTGTTGCATCTTTTGCGTGGGCATGGGGTGGTGCCATAGGAGGGGGTTGAGGAGTAGGGGGTGATGGAGGAGTGGACCAGGGTGTCCCGGAGGGAGCGATCCCTACGGAATGCCGATAAGGGGGTGAAGGGAAGATGTGTTTGGTGGTGGCATCATGCTGGAGTTGGCGGAAATGGAAGATCTGTCGAAGGGTCATGAGGACTCGAAACGTCAACTCTTTTCTTCTCCGCCGATGCTGCCAGACTTGCTGAGTTTTTCCAGGTAATTCTGTTTTTGTTTTGGATTTCCAGCATCCTCAGTTTTTTTGTTTTTATCCCTGTCTCCACCATACTGTCGGGCAATGCATTCCAGATCCTAACCACTCGATTGAACATGCCTCCACCACAATCTCAGGCAGTGCATTCCAGATCCTAACCACTCGATTGACCCTGTCTTCATCACACTCAGGCAGTGCGTTTCAGATGCTAACCACTGTATTGACTGTCTCCATTGCACTCGCAGTGGATTCCAGACCCTAACTACTCGATTGACCCTGTCTCCACCATATTCTCAGACAGTGCATTCCAGATCCTAACCACTCGATTGAACCTGCCTTCACCACACTCTCAGGCAGTGCATTCCAGACCCTAAACACTCGATTTAACCTTCCTCCACCACAGTCTCAACCAGCGAATTCCAGATCCTAACCACTCAATTAACTCTGTGCCCATCACACTCACAGACAGTGCATTCCAGATCTTAACCACTCGATTGACCCTGTCTTCATCACACACAGGCAGTGCGTTCCAGATCCAAACCACTTGTTTGACTGTCTCCATTATACTCTCAGTGCATTCCAGATGCTAACTGCTCGACTGAATCTGTCTCCACCACACTCTCAGACAGTATATTCCAGATCCTAACCATTCGATTGAACCGGCCTCCACCACTCTCAGGCAGTGCATTCCAGAAACTAACCACGCGATTGCCCGGTTTCCATCACACTCTCAGACAGTGCATTCCAGATCCTAACCATCGATTGAACCTGCCTCCACCACACTCTCAGGCAGTGCATTCCAGATCCTAACCACTCGATTGAATCTGCCTCCACCACACTCAGACAGTGCATTCCAGATCCTAACCACTTGATTGAAACTGCCTCCACTACTCTCACAGTGCATTCCAGATCCTAACTATTTGACTGACCCTGTCTCCACCACATTCTCAGACAGTGCTTTCCAGATCCCAGCTACTCGATTCACCCTGCCTCCACCACATTCTCAGGCATAGCATTCCAAGTCCCAACTACTCGATTGACCCTGTCTCCACCACATTCTCAGGCAGTGCATTCCAAGTCCTAACCACTCGATTGTACCTGCCTCCACCTCACTATCAAGCAGTGCCTTCCAGATCCTAACAACTCGATTGAAACTGCCTCCACTACTCTCACAGTGCATTCCACATCCTAACTATTCGATTGACCCTGTCTCCACCACACTATCAGGCAGTGCATTCCAGATCCTAACCACTCGATTAAGCTTTCTTCACCACACTCTCAGGCAGTGCATTCCAGATGCTAAACACTCGATTGACCGTGTCTCCACCACACTCTCAGACAGTGCATTCCAGATCCTAACCTCTCACCACTTGATTGACCGTCTTCATCACACTCAGGCAGTGCGTTCCAGATCCTAATCACTCGTGTCGCTGTCTCCATTATACTCTCAGTGCATTCCAAACCGTAACTACTCGATTGACAATGTCTCCACCACACTCTCAGACAGGACATTCCAGATCATAACCACTCGATTGACCCTGTCTCTACCACACTCTCAGGCCGTGCATTCCCGATCCTAATAACTCGATTGACCCTGTCTCCACCAGCCTTTCAGGCAGTGCATTCCAGATCCTAACCACTCGATTAACGCTGTCTTCACCACACTCTCAGGCAGTGCAATCCAGATCCTAACCACGCGCTTGACCCTGTCTCCACCACACCCTCAGGCAGTGCTTTCCAAATCCTAACCACTCAATTGAACCTGCCTGCACTACTCTCACAGTGCATTCCAGATCCTAACTACTCGATTGACCCTGTCTCCACCACAATCTCAGGCAGTGCATTCCAGAACCTAACCACACGATTGACCGTGTCTCCATCACACTCTCAGGCGTTGCATTCCAGATCCTAACCACTTGATAGAACCTGCCTCCACTACTCTTAGACAGTACATTCCAGATCCTAACCATTTGATGGACCCAGTCTCCATCACACTCTCAACGCATTCCAGACCCTAACTACTTGACTGAGCCTGCCTCCAGCACACTCTCAGGCAGTGCATATCAGATCCTAACCACTCGATTGAACCTGCCTCCAACACATTCTCAGACAGTGCTTTCCAGATCCCAACTGCTCCATTCACCCTGCCTCCACCACATTCTCAGGCAGTGCATTCCAGATCCTAACCACTCGATTGTACCTGCCTCCACTAGTCTCACAGTGCATTCCAGATCCTAACAACTCGGTTGAAACTGCCTCCACTACTGTCACAGTGCATTCCAGATCCTAACTATTCGATTCACACTGTCTCCACCACACTATCAGGCAGTGCATTCCAGATCCTAACCACTCGATTGACGCTGTCTTCACCACACTCTCAGACAGTGCATTCCAGATCCTAACCACTCGATTGAACCTGCCTCCGCCACTCTCAGGCAATGCATTCCAGATGCTAACCACTTGATTGACCCGGTCTCCATCACACTCTCAGACAGTGCATTCCAGATCCTAACCACTCGATTGAACCTGCCTCCACCTCACTCTCAGACAGTAGATTCCAGATCCTAACCACTCAATTAACTCTGTGCCCATCACCCTCTCAGACAGTGCATTCCAGATCCTAACCACTCACCACTCGATTGACCCTCTTCATCACACTCAGGCAGTGCGTTCCAGATCCTAATCACTCGTGTCACTGTCTCCATTACACTCTCAGTGCATTCCAAACCGTAACTACTCGATTGACAATGTCTCCACCAAACTATCAGGCAGTGCATTCCAGATCCTAACGACTCGATTAAGCTTTCTTCACCACACTCTCAGGCCGTGCATTCTTGATCCTAACCACTGGATTGACCCAGTCTCCACCACAGTCTCTGGGAGTGCATTCCAGATCCTGACCACTCGATTAACCCTGTCTTCACCACACTCTCAGGCAGTGCATTCCAGATCCTCACCACTTGATTGACCCTGTCTCCACCAGCCTTTCAGGCAGTGCATTCCAAACCCTAACCACTCGATTAACCCTGTCTTCAACACACTCAGACAGTGCATTCCAGATCCTAACAACTCGATTGAAACTGCCTCCACTACTCTCACAGTGCATTCCATATCCTAACTATTCGATTGACCCTGTCTCCACCACACTATCAGGCAGTGCATTCCAGATCCTAACCACTCGATTAAGCTTGTCTTCACCACACTCTCAGGCTGTGCGTTCCAGAGCCTAACCACATGATTGACCCTGTCTCCAACACTCTCAGGCATTGCATTCCAGATCCTAACCACGCGATTGAACCTGCCCCCACTACTCTTAGACAGTACATTCCAGATCCTAACCATTCGATGGACCCAGTCTCCATCACACTCTCAACGCATTCCAGACCCTAACTACTTGACTGAACCTGCCTCCAGCACTCTCTGAGGCAGTGCATATCAGATCCTGACCACTCGATTAACCCTGTCTTCATCACAGTCAGACAGTGCATTCCAGGTTCTAACCACTTGATTGACCCTTTCTCCACCACACTCTCAGACAGTGCATTCCAGATCCTAATCACTCGATTGACCCTGTCTCCACCAAACTCTCGGGCAGTGCATTCCAGCCCCTCACCACTCGATTAACCCTGTCTTCATCACACTCTCAGGGAGTGCATTCCACATCCTAACCACTCGCTTCACCCTTTCTCCACCAGCCTTTCAGTCAGTGTATTCCTGATCCTAACAACTCAATTGAACCTGCCTCCACCACTCTCAGGCAGTGCATTCCAGATCCTACCTAGTCGATTGACCCTGTCTCCACCACATTCTCAGGCAGTGCATTGCAGATCCTAACAACTTGATTAACCCTGTGTCCATCACATTCAGACAGTGCATTCCAGATCCTAACCACTTGATTGAACCTGCCTCCACTACTCTTAGACAGTACATTCGAGATCCTAACCATTCGATGGACCCAGTCTCCATCACATTCTCAGTGAATTCCAGATCCTAACTCCTTGACTGAACCTGCCTCCACCACTCTCAGGCAATGCATTCCAGATCCTAACCACTCGCTTGACCCTGTGTCCACCAGACTCTCAGGCAGTGCATTCCAGATCCTGAGAACTCGATTGAACCTGCCTCCACCAGTCTCAGGCAGTGCATTCCAGATCCTAAACACTTGATTGACCCTTTCTCCACCACACCCTCAGACAGTGTGTTCCGGATCCTAATAACCCGATTGAATGTCTCCATTACACCCTCAGTGCATTCCAGAGTCTAACTAGTCGATTGACCCTGTCTCCACCACACTCTCGGGCAGTGCATTCCAGATCATAACCACTCGATTAACCCTGTCTTCATCACACTCTCAGACAGTGCATTCCAGAGCCTAATCACCCGATTGACCCTGTCCACCAGCCTTTCAGGCAGTGCATTCCAAATGCTAACCACTCGATTAACGCTGTCTGCACCACACTCTCAGACAGTGCTTTCCAGATCCTAACCACTCGATTGACCCTGTCTCCATCACAGTCTCATACAGTGCATTCCAGATCCTAACCACTCAATTGAACCTTACTCCACCTCAATCTCAGGCAGTGCATTTCCGATCCTAACCACTCGATTGAACGTGCCTCCACCACTCTCAGGCAGTGCATTCCAGATCCCATCTACTCGATTGACCCTGTCTCCACCACACTCTCAGGCAGTGCATTCCAGTTCCTAACCACTCGATTAAGCCTGTCTTCACCACACTCTCAGACAGTGCATTCCAGATCCTAATCACTCGATTGACCCTGTCTCCACCACTCTCAGCACGTACATTCCAGATCCTAATACCTCGATTGACTGTCTCCATCACACTCTCAGTGTACTCCAGACCCTAACCACTTGACTGAACCTGCCTCCACCACACTCTCAGGCAGTGCATTCCAGATCCTAACCACTCGATTAACCCTGCCTTCAATACACTCAGGCAGTGCATTCCAGATCCTAACCTCTCGATTGAACCTGCCTCCAACACACTCAGGAATTGCATTCCAGATCCTAACCATTCGATGGACCCAGTCTCCATCACATTTTCAGTGCATTCCAGCCCCTAACTACTCGATTGACCCTGTCTCCATCACACTCTCAGACAGTGCATTCCAAATCCTAACCACTCGATTAAGCCTGTCTTCACCACACTCTCAGACAGTGCATTCCAGATCCTAATCACTCGATTGACCCTGTCTCCACCACTCTCTGCAAGTGCATTCCAGATCCTAATACATCGATTGACTGTCTCCATCATACTCTCAGTGCACTCCAGACCCTAACCACTTGACTGAACCTGCCTCCACCACACTCTCAGACAGTGCATTCCAGATCCTAACCATTCGATTGAACCTGCCTCCACCACATTCTCAGGCAGTGCATTCCAGATCCCAACTACTCGATTCACCCTGCCTCCACCACATTCTCAGGCAGTGCATTCCAGATCCTAACCACTCGATTGAACCTGCCTCCACTAATCTCAGACAGTACATTCCAGATCCTAACCATTCAATTGACCCTGTCTCCATCACAATCTCAGTGCATTCCAGATCCATATAACTCGATTGACAGTCTCCATTACATTCTCAGTGAATTCCAAAGCCTAACTACTCGATTGACCCTGTCTCCACGACTCTCAGCAAGTGCATTCCAGATCCTAACCACTCGATTGACCGTGTCTCCACCACACATTCAGGCAGTGCATTCCAGATCCTAACGTCTCGATTAAGCCTGTCTTGACCACACCCGCAGGCATTGCATTCCAGATCCTAACCACTCGATTGAACCTGCCTCCACTAATCTCAGACAGTTATTTCCAGATCCTAACCATTCAATTGACCGTGTCTCCATCACACTCTCAGTGCATTCCAGACCATGACCACTTGACTGAACGTGCCTCCACTACACTCTCAGGCAGTGCATTCCAGATCGTAACCACTCGATTAACTCTCAGTTCATTCCAGATCCTTATAACTCGATTGACTGTCTCCATTACATTCTCAGTGAATTCCAAAGCCTAACTACTCGATTGACCCTGTCTCCACCACATTCTCAGGCAGTGCATACCAGATCCTTACCATTCGATTGAACCTGCCTCCACTAATCTCAGACAGTGCATTCCAGATCCTAACCACTCGATTGACTGTGTCTCCACCTCACTCTCAAGCAGTGCATTCCAGATCCTAACCACTCACCACTCGATTGACCGTCTTCATCAAACTCAGGCAGTGCGTTCCAGATCCTCCCCACTCGATTAACCCTGTCTTCATCACACTCAGGCAGTGCGTTCCAGATCCTAAACACTCGATTAACCCTTTCTTCATCACACTCAGGCAGTGCATTCCAGACCCTAACTGCTCGATTAAGCCTGTCTTCACCACACACTCAGGCTGTGCATTCCAGATCCTAACCACTAGATTCAACCTGCATCCACTAGTCTCAGACAGTACATTCCAGATCCTAACCATTCAATTGACCCTGTCTCCATCACACTCTCAGTGCATTCCAGATCCTAACCACTCGATTGACCCTGTCTCCATCACACTCTCAGACAGTGCATTCCAGATCCTAACCACTCGATTCAACATGCCTCCACCACAATCTCAGGCAGTGCATTCCAGATCCTAACCATTCAATTGACCCGGTCTCCACCACACTCTCAGACAGTGCATTCCAGGTCCTAACCACTCGGTTGACCCTGTCTCCACCACACTCTCAGGCAGTGCGTTCCAGACCCTAACCATTCAATTGACCCTGTCTCCATCACACTCTCAGTGCATTCCAGATACAAATAACTCGATTGACTGTCTCCATCACACTCTCAGTGCATTCCAGACCCTAACCACTTGACTGAACCTGCCTCCACCAGCCTTTCAGGCAGTGAATTCCAGATCATAACCACTCGATTGACCATATCTGGACCACACTCTCAGACAGTGCATTCCAGATCCTAACCACTTGATTGACCCTGTCTACATCACACAGAGGCAGTGCGTTTCAGATCCTAACCACTGTATTGACTGTGTCCATTGCACTTTCAGTGGATTCCAGACCCTAAGTACTCGATTGACCCTGTCTCCACCGCATTCTCAGGCAGTGCATTCCAGATCCTAACAACTCGATGAACCCTGTCTCCACCACACTCTCAGGCAGTGCATTCCAGATCCTAACAACTCGATTAACCCTGTCTCCACCACACTCTCAGGCAGTGCATTCCAGATCCTAACAACTCGATTAACCCTGTCTCCACCACACTCTCAGGCAGTGCATTCCAGATCCTAACCACTCGCTTGACCCTGTCTCCACCAGCCTTTCAGGCAGTGCATTCCAGATCCTATCACTCGATTGACCGTGTCTACACCACACTCTCAGGCAGTGCATTCCAGATACTAACCACTCAGTTGAACCTGCCTCCACTTCTCCGACACAGTGCATTCTAGATCCTAACCATTTGATGGACCCAGTCTCCATCACACTCTCAGCGCATTCCACACCCTAACTACTTGACTGAACCTGCCTCCACCACACTCTCAGGCAGTGCATATCAGATCCTAACCACTCGATTGACCCTGTCTCCATCACACACTCACGCAGTGCATTCCAGATCCTAACCACTCGATTGACCCTGCCTCCACCACACTCTCAGGTAGTGCATTCCAGTTCCTAACCATTCGATTGACCCTGTCTCCACCACACTCTGAGACAGTATATTCCAGAACATAACCACTCGATTGACCCTGTCTCCACCACACTCTCAGGCAGTGCATTCCAGATCCTAACAACTCGATTAACCCTGTCTCCATCACATTCAGACAGTGGATTCCAGATCCTAACCATTTGATTGACCCTGTCTTCATCACACTCAGGCAGTGCGTTCCAGATCCTAACCACTTGTTGCACTGTCTCCATTACACTGTCAGTGCATTCCAGATCCTAATAACTCGATTGACCCTGTCTCCACCACACTCGCTGGGAGCGCATTCCAGATCCTGACCACTCGATTAACCCTGTCTTCATCACACTCAGACAGTGCATTCCACATCCTAACTGCTCGATTGAAACTGTCTCTACCACACTCTCAGGCAGTGCATTCCAGATTCTAACCACTCAATTAAACCTGTCTCCATCACATTCAGACAGTGCTTTCCAGATCCTAACCACTCGATTGAACCTGCCTCCAACGCTCTCACGCAGAGCATTCCAGATCCTAACCACTCGATTGGAGCTGCCTCCACTACTCTTAGACATTGCATCCCAGATCCTAACCATTCGATGGACCCAGTGTCCATCACACTCTCAGTGCATTCCAGACCCTAACCACTTGGCTGACCCTGTCTCCACCACACTCTCAGACAGTATATTCCAGATCCTAACCACTCGATTGACCCTGTCTCCACCACACTCTCTGGAAGTGCATTCCAGCTCCTGACCACTCGATTGAACCTGTCTTCAGCACACTCAGGCAGTGCGTTCCAGATCCTAACCACTCGTTTGACCCTGTCTCCATCACACTCTCAGGCAGTGCATTCCAGATTCTAACTACTCAATTGACCCTGTCTCCACCACAGTTTCAGACAGTGCATTCCAGATCCTAACCACTCGATTGAACATGCCTCCACCACAATCTCAGGCAGTGCATTCCAGATCCTAACCACTCGATTTACCCTGTCTTCATCTCACTCAGGCAGTGTGTTTCAGATGCTAACCACTGTATTGACTGTCTCCATTGCACTCTCAGTGGATTCCAGACCCTAACTACTCGATTGACCCTGTCTCCACCACATTCTCAGACAGTGCATTCCAGATCCTAACCACTCGATTGAACCTGTCTTCACCACACTCTCAGGCAGTGCATTCCAGACCCTAAACACTCGATTTAACCTTCCTCCACCACAGTCTCAACCAGTGCATTCCAGATCCTAACCACTCAATTAACTCTGTGCCCATCACACTCACAGACAGTGCATTCCAGACCCTAACTACTCAACTGACTCTGTCTCCACCACACTCTCAGACAGTATATTCCAGATTCTGACCACTCGATTGACCCTGTATCCACCACTCTCAGGCAGTGCATTCCAGATCCTAACCACTAGATTGACCCTATCTCCACCACACTCTCTGGGTGTGCATTCCAGATCCTGACCTCTCGATTAACCCTGTCTTCATCACACTCAAGCAGTGCATTCCAGATCGTAACCACTCGATTGACCGTGTCTCCAACACACTCTCAAACAGTGCATTCCAGATCCTAACCACTCGATTGAACCTGCCTCTACCACATTCTCAGGCAGTGCATTCCAGATCCTAACCACTCGATTGACCATGCCTCCACCACACTCTCAGGCAGTGCATTCCAGATCCTAACCACTCGATTGACCCTGTCTCCACCACACTCTCAGACAGTGCATTCCAGATCCTAATAACTCGATTGACTGTCTCCATTACACTCTCAGGCAGTGCATTCCAGATACTAACTTCTCGATTGACCCTGTCTCCTACACGGTTTCAGACAGTGCATTGCAGATCCTAATCACTCGATTGACCCTGTCTCCACCACACTGTCGGGCAGTGCATTCCAGATCCTAACCACTCGATTGAACATGCCTCCACCACAATCTCAGGCAGTGCATTCCAGATCGTAACCACTCGATTTACCCTGTCTTCATCTCACTCAGGCAGTGCGTTTCAGATGCTAACCACTGTATTGACTGTCTCCATTGCACTCTCAGTGGATTCCAGACCCTAACTACTCGATTCACCCTGTCTCCACCACATTCTCAGACAGTGCATTCCAGATCCTAACCACTCGATTGAACCTGTCTTCACCACACTCTCAGGCAGTGCATTCCAGACCCTAAACACTCGATTTAACCTTCCTCCACCACAGTCTCAACCAGTGCATTCCAGATCCTAACCACTCAATTAACTCTGTGCCCATCACACTCACAGACAGTGCATTCCAGACCCTAACTACTCAACTGACTCTGTCTCCACCACACTCTCAGACAGTATATTCCAGATTCTGACCACTCGATTGACCCTGTATCCACCACTCTCAGGCAGTGCATTCCAGATCCTAACCACTAGATTGACCCTATCTCCACCACACTCTCTGGGTGTGCATTCCAGATCCTGACCTCTCGATTAACCCTGTCTTCATCACACTCAAGCAGTGCATTCCAGATCGTAACCACTCGATTGACCGTGTCTCCAACTCACTCTCAAGCAGTGCATTCCAGATCCTAACCACTCAATTACCTCTGTGCCAATCACAATCTCAGACAGTGCATCCCAGATCCTAACCACTCACCACTCGATTGACCGTCTTCATCACACTCAGGCAGTGCGTTCCAGATCCTAACCACTCGTTTCACTGTCTCCATTACACCCTCAGTGCATTCCAGATCCTAACCACTCGATTGAACCTGCCTCCACCACACTCTCAGGCAGTGCATTCCAGATCCTAACCACTTGATTGAACCGGCCTCCACCACTCTCAGGCAGTGCATTCCAGAAACTAACCACCCGATTGACCCGGTCTCCATCACACTCTCAGACAGTGCATTCCAGATCCTAACCACTCGATTGAACCTGCCTCCACCACACTCTCAGGCAGTGCATTCCAGATCCTAATACCTCGATTGACTGTCTCCATCACACTCTCAGTGCACTCCAGACCCTAACCACTTGACTGAACCTGCCTCCACCACATTCTCAGGCAGTGCATTCCAGATCCTAACCACTCGATTGACCCTGCCTCCACCACACTCTCAGGTAGTGCATTCCAGTTCCTAACCATTCGTTTGACCCTGTCTCCACCACACTCTCAGGTAGTGCATTCCAGTTCCTAAGCATTCGATTGACCCTGTCTCCACCACACTCAGACAGTATATTCCAGACCATAACCACTCGATTGACCCTGTCTCCACCAACCTCTCAGGCAGTGCATTCCAGATCCTAACAACTCGATTAACCCTGTCACCATCACATTCAGACAGTGCATTCCAGATCCTAACCATTTGATTGACCTTGTCTCCATCTCACTCTCAGACAGTGGATTGCAGATCCTAACCATTTGATTGACCCTGTCTTCATCACACTCAGGCAGTGCGTTCCAGATCCTAACCACTCGTTGCACTGTCTCCATTACACTCTCAGTGCATTCCAGATCCTAACCACTCGTTTGACTGTCTCCATTACACTGTCAGTGCATTCCAGATCCTAATAACTCGATTGACCCTGTCTCCACCTCACTCTCTGGGAGTGCATTCCAGATCCTGACCACTCGATTGACCCTGTCTTCATCACACTCAGACGGTGCATTCCACATCCTAACTGCTCGATTGAAACTGTCTCTACCACACTCTCAGGCAGTGCATTCCAGATTCTAACCACTCAATTAACCCTGTCTCCATCACATTCAGACAGTGCTTTCCAGATCCTAACCACTCGATTGAACCTGCCTCCAAAGCTCTCACGCAGTGCATTCCAGATCCTAACCACTCGATTGGAGCTGCCTCCACTACTCTTAGACATTGCATCCCAGATCCTAACCATTCGATGGACCCAGTCTCCATCACACTCTCAGTGCATTCCAGACCCTAACCACTTGGCTGACCCTGTCTCCACCACACTCTCAGACAGTGCATTCCAGATCCTAACCATTTGATTGACCCTGTCTCCATCACACTCAGGCAGTGCGTTCCAGATCCTAACCACTCGTTGCACTGTCTCCATTACATTCACAGTGCATTCTAGATCCTAATAACTCGATTGACCCTGTCTCAACCACATCTCTGGGAGCGCATTCCAGATCCTGACCACTCGATTAACCATGTCTTCATCACACTCAGACAGTGCATTCCACATCCTAACTGCTCGATTGAAACTGTCTCTAACACACTCTCAGGCAGTGCATTCCAGATTCTAACCACTCAATTAACCCTGTCTCCATCAAATTCAGACAGTGCTTTCCAGATCCTAACCACTCGATTGAACCTGCCTCCAACGGTCTCACGCAGTGCATTCCAGATCCTAACCATTCGATGGACCCAGTCTCCATCACACTCTCAGGGCATTCCAGACCCTAACCAATTGGCTGACCCTGTCTCCACCACACTCTCAGACAGTATATTCCAGATCCTAACCACTCGATTGACTCTGTCTCCACCACACTCTCAGACAGTGCATTCCAGATCCTAATAACTCGATTGACTGTCTCCATTACACTCTCAGGCAGTGCATTCCAGATTCTAACTTCTCGATTGACCCTGTCTCCTACACGGTTTCAGACAGTGCATTGCAGATCCTAATCACTCGATTGACCCTGTCTCCACCACACTGTCGGGCAGTGCATTCCAGATCCTAACCACTCGATTGAACATGCCTCCACCACAATCTCAGGCAGTGCATTCCAGATCGTAACCACTCGATTTACCCTGTCTTCATCTCACTCAGGCAGTGCGTTTCAGATGCTAACCACTGTATTGACTGTCTCCATTGCACTCTCAGTGGATTCCAGACCCTAACTACTCGATTGACCCTGTCTCCACCATATTCTCAGACAGTGCATTCCAGATCCTAACCACTCGATTGAACCTGTCTTCACCACACTCTCAGGCAGTGCATTCCAGACCCTAAACACTCGATTTAACCTTCCTCCACCACAGTCTCAACCAGTGCATTCCAGATCCTAACCACTCAATTAACTCTGTGCCCATCACACTCACAGACAGTGCATTCCAGACCCTAACTACTCAACTGACTCTGTCTCCACCACACTCTCAGACAGTATATTCCAGATTCTGACCACTCGATTGACCCTGTATCCACCACTCTCAGGCAGTGCATTCCAGATCCTAACCACTAGATTGACCCTATCTCCACCACACTCTCTGGGTGTGCATTCCAGATCCTGACCTCTCGATTAACCCTGTCTTCATCACACTCAAGCAGTGCATTCCAGATCGTAACCACTCGATTGACCGTGTCTCCAACTCACTCTCAAGCAGTGCATTCCAGATCCTAACCACTCAATTACCTCTGTGCCAATCACAATCTCAGACAGTGCATCCCAGATCCTAACCACTCACCACTCGATTGACCGTCTTCATCACACTCAGGCAGTGCGTTCCAGATCCTAACCACTCGTTTCACTGTCTCCATTACACCCTCAGTGCATTCCAGATCCTAACCACTCGATTGAACCTGCCTCCACCACACTCTCAGGCAGTGCATTCCAGATCCTAACCACTTGATTGAACCGGCCTCCACCACTCTCAGGCAGTGCATTCCAGAAACTAACCACCCGATTGACCCGGTCTCCATCACACTCTCAGACAGTGCATTCCAGATCCTAACCACTCGATTGAACCTGCCTCCACCACACTCTCAGGCAGTGCATTCCAGATCCTAATACCTCGATTGACTGTCTCCATCACACTCTCAGTGCACTCCAGACCCTAACCACTTGACTGAACCTGCCTCCACCACACTCTCAGGCAGTGCATTCCAGATCCTAACCACTCGATTGACCCTGCCTCCACCACACTCTCAGGTAGTGCATTCCAGTTCCTAACCATTCGATTGACCCTGTCTCCACCACACTCTCAGGTAGTGCATTCCAGTTCCTAAGCATTCGATTGACCCTGTCTCCACCACACTCTCAGGTAGTGCATTCCAGTTCCTAAGCATTCGATTGACCCTGTCTCCACCACACTCAGACAGTATATTCCAGACCATAACCACTCGTTTGACCCTGTCTCCACCAACCTCTCAGGCAGTGCATTCCAGATCCTAACAACTCGATTAACCCTGTCACCATCACATTCAGACAGTGCATTCCAGATCCTAACCATTTGATTGACCTTGTCTCCATCTCACTCTCAGACAGTGGATTGCAGATCCTAACCATTTGATTGACCCTGTCTTCATCACACTCAGGCAGTGCGTTCCAGATCCTAACCACTCGTTGCACTGTCTCCATTACACTCTCAGTGCATTCCAGATCCTAATAACTCGATTGACCCTGTCTCCACCTCACTCTCTGGGAGTGCATTCCAGATCCTGACCACTCGATTAACCCTGTCTTCATCACACTCAGACGGTGCATTCCACATCCTAACTGCTCGATTGAAACTGTCTCTACCACACTCTCAGGTAGTGCATTCCAGTTCCTAAGCATTCGATTGACCCTGTCTCCACCACACTCAGACAGTATATTCCAGACCATAACCACTCGTTTGACCCTGTCTCCACCAACCTCTCAGGCAGTGCATTCCAGATCCTAACAACTCGATTAACCCTGTCACCATCACATTCAGACATTGCATCCCAGATCCTAACCATTCGATGGACCCAGTCTCCATCACACTCTCAGTGCATTCCAGACCCTAACCACTTGGCTGAACCTGTCTCTACTACACTCTCAGACAGTATATTCCAGATCCTAACCACTCAATTGACCCTGTCTCCACCACACTCTCTGGAAGTGCATTCCAGATCCTGACCACTCGATTGAACCTGTCTTCAGCACACTCAGGCAGTACGTTCCAGATCCTAACCACTCGTTTGACCCTGTCTCCATCACACTCTCAGTGCATTCCAGATCCTAATAACTCGATTGACTGTCTCCATTACACTCTCAGGCAGTGCATTCCAGATTCTAACTGCTCAATTGACCCTGTCTCCACCACAGTTTCAGACAGTGCATTCCAGATCCTAACCACTCGATTGAACATGCCTCCACCACAATCTCAGGCAGTGCATTCCAGATCCTAACCACTCGATTGAACATGCCTCCACCACAATCTCAGACAGTGCATTCCAGATCCTAACCACTCGATTGACCCTGTCTTCATCACACTCAGGCAGTGCGTTTCAGATGCTAACCACTGTATTGACTGTCTCCATTGCACTCTCAGTGGATTCCAGACCCTAACTACTCAATTGACCCTGTCTCCACCACATTCTCAGACAGTGCATTCCAGATCATAACCACGCGATTGAACCTGTCTTCACCACACTCTCAGGCAGTGCATTCCAGACCCTAAACACTCGATTTAACCTTCCTCCACCACAGTCTCAACCAGTGCATTCCAGATCCTAACCACTCAATTAACTCTGTGCCCATCACACTCACAGACAGTGCATTCCAGATCTTAACCACTCGATTGACCCTGTCTTCATCACACTCAGGCAATGCGTTCCAGATCCAAACCACTTGTTTGACTGTCTCCATTATACTCTCAGTGCATTCCAGACCCTAACTACTCGACTGACTCTGTCTCCACCACACTCTCAGACAGTATATTCCAGATTCTAACCACTCGATTGCCCCTGTATCCACCACTCTCAGGCAGTGCATTCCAGATCCTAACCACGAGATTGACCCTATCTCCACCACACTCTCTGGATGTGCATTCCAGATCCTGATCTCTCGATTAACCCTGTCTTCATCACACTCAGGCAGTGCATTCCAGATTGTAACCACTCGATTGACCGTGTCTCCAACTCACTCTCAAGCAGTGCATTCCAGATCCTAACCACTCAATTACCTCTGTGCCAATCACAATCTCAGACAGTGCATTCCAGATCCTAACCACTCACCACTCGATTGACCGTCTTCATCACACGCAGGCAGTGCGTTCTAGATCCTAACCACTCGTTTCACTGTCTCCATTACACCCTCAGTGCATTCCAGATCCTAACCACTCGATTGAACCTGCCTCCATCACATCTCAGACAGTGCATTCCAGATCCTAACCACTCGATTGAACCTGCTCCACCAGACTCTCAGGCAGTGCATTCCAGATCCTAATACCTCGATTGACTGTCTCCATCACACTCTCAGTGCACTCCAGACCCTAACCACTTGATTGAACCTGCCTCCACCACACTCTCAGGCAGTGCATTCCAGATCCTAACCACTCGATTAACCCTGTCTTCAACACACTCAGACAGTGCATTCCAGATCCTAACCACTCGATTGAACCTGCCTCCACCACATTCTCAGACAGTGCTTTCCACATCCCAACTACTCGATTCACCCTGACTCCACCACATTCTCAGGCATCGCATTCCAAATCCCAACTACTCGATTGACCCTGTCTCCACCACATTCTCAGGCAGTGCATTCCAGATCCTAACCACTCGATTGTACCTGCCTCCACTAATCTCAGATAGTGCATTCCAGATCCTAACCACTCGATTGACCGTGTCTCCACCTCACTCTCAAGCAGTGCCTTCCAGATCCTAACCACTCGATTGAACCTGCCTCCAACACTCTCAGGCATTGCATTCCAGATCCTAACCACTCGATTGAACCTGCCTCCACCACTCTTACACAGTGCATTCTGGATCCTAACCATTCGATGGACCCAGTCTCCATCACACTCTCAGTGCATTCCAGACCCTAACCACTTGGCTGAACCTGTCTCTACTACACTCTCAGACAGTATATTCCAGATCCTAACCACTCAATTGACCCTGTCTCCACCACACTCTCTGGAAGTGCATTCCAGATCCTGACCACTCGATTGAACCTGTCTTCAGCACACTCAGGCAGTACGTTCCAGATCCTAACCACTCGTTTGACCCTGTCTCCATCACACTCTCAGTGCATTCCAGATCCTAATAACTCGATTGACTGTCTCCATTACACTCTCAGGCAGTGCATTCCAGATTCTAACTGCTCAATTGACCCTGTCTCCACCACAGTTTCAGACAGTGCATTCCAGATCCTAACCACTCGATTGAACATGCCTCCACCACAATCTCAGGCAGTGCATTCCAGATCCTAACCACTCGATTGAACATGCCTCCACCACAATCTCAGGCAGTGCATTCCAGATCCTAACCACTCGATTGACCCTGTCTTCATCACACTCAGGCAGTGCGTTTCAGATGCTAACCACTGTATTGACTGTCTCCATTGCACTCTCAGTGGATTCCAGACCCTAACTACTCAATTGACCCTGTCTCCACCACATCCTCAGACAGTGCATTCCAGATCATAACCACGCGATTGAACCTGTCTTCACCACACTCTCAGGCAGTGCATTCCAGACCCTAAACACTCGATTTAACCTTCCTCCACCACAGTCTCAACCAGTGCATTCCAGATCCTAACCACTCAATTAACTCTGTGCCCATCACACTCACAGACAGTGCATTCCAGATCTTAACCACTCGATTGACCCTGTCTTCATCACACTCAGGCAATGCGTTCCAGATCCAAACCACTTGTTTGACTGTCTCCATTATACTCTCAGTGCATTCCAGACCCTAACTACTCGACTGACTCTGTCTCCACCACACTCTCAGACAGTATATTCCAGATTCTAACCACTCGATTGCCCCTGTATCCACCACTCTCAGGCAGTGCATTCCAGATCCTAACCACTAGATTGACCCTATCTCCACCACACTCTCTGGATGTGCATTCCAGATCCTGACCTCTCGATTAACCCTGTCTTCATCACACTCAGGCAGTGCATTCCAGATTGTAACCACTCGATTGACCGTGTCTCCAACTCACTCTCAAGCAATGCATTCCAGATCCTAACCACTCAATTACCTCTGTGCCAATCACAATCTCAGACAGTGCATTCCAGATCCTAACCACTCACCACTCGATTGACCGTCCTCATCACACGCAGGCAGTGCGTTCCAGATCCTAACCACTCGTTTCACTGTCTCCATTACACCCTCAGTGCATTCCAGATCCTAACCACTCAATTACCTCTGTGCCAATCACAATCTCAGACAGTGCATTCCAGATCCTAACCACTCACCACTCGATTGACCGTCTTCATCACACGCAGGCAGTGCGTTCTAGATCCTAACCACTCGTTTCACTGTCTCCATTACACCCTCAGTGCATTCCAGATCCTAACCACTCGATTGAACCTGCCTCCATCACATCTCAGACAGTGCATTCCAGATCCTAACCACTCGATTGAACCTGCTCCACCAGACTCTCAGGCAGTGCATTCCAGATCCTAATACCTCGATTGACTGTCTCCATCACACTCTCAGTGCACTCCAGACCCTAACCACTTGATTGAACCTGCCTCCACCACACTCTCAGGCAGTGCATTCCAGATCCTAACCACTCGATTAACCCTGTCTTCAACACACTCAGACAGTGCATTCCAGATCCTAACCACTCGATTGAACCTGCCTCCACCACATTCTCAGACAGTGCTTTCCACATCCCAACTACTCGATTCACCCTGACTCCACCACATTCTCAGGCATCGCATTCCAAATCCCAACTACTCGATTGACCCTGTCTCCACCACATTCTCAGGCAGTGCATTCCAGATCCTAACCACTCGATTGTACCTGCCTCCACTAATCTCAGATAGTGCATTCCAGATCCTAACCACTCGATTGACCGTGTCTCCACCTCACTCTCAAGCAGTGCCTTCCAGATCCTAACCACTCGATTGAACCTGCCTCCAACACTCTCAGGCATTGCATTCCAGATCCTAACCACTCGATTGAACCTGCCTCCACCACTCTTACACAGTGCATTCTGGATCCTAACCATTCGATGGACCCAGTCTCCATCACACTCTCAGTGCATTCCAGACCCTAACCACTTGGCTGAACCTGTCTCTACTACACTCTCAGACAGTATATTCCAGATCCTAACCACTCAATTGACCCTGTCTCCACCACACTCTCTGGAAGTGCATTCCAGATCCTGACCACTCGATTGAACCTGTCTTCAGCACACTCAGGCAGTACGTTCCAGATCCTAACCACTCGTTTGACCCTGTCTCCATCACACTCTCAGTGCATTCCAGATCCTAATAACTCGATTGACTGTCTCCATTACACTCTCAGGCAGTGCATTCCAGATTCTAACTGCTCAATTGACCCTGTCTCCACCACAGTTTCAGACAGTGCATTCCAGATCCTAACCACTCGATTGAACATGCCTCCACCACAATCTCAGGCAGTGCATTCCAGATCCTAACCACTCGATTGAACATGCCTCCACCACAATCTCAGGCAGTGCATTCCAGATCCTAACCACTCGATTGACCCTGTCTTCATCACACTCAGGCAGTGCGTTTCAGATGCTAACCACTGTATTGACTGTCTCCATTGCACTCTCAGTGGATTCCAGACCCTAACTACTCAATTGACCCTGTCTCCACCACATCCTCAGACAGTGCATTCCAGATCATAACCACGCGATTGAACCTGTCTTCACCACACTCTCAGGCAGTGCATTCCAGACCCTAAACACTCGATTTAACCTTCCTCCACCACAGTCTCAACCAGTGCATTCCAGATCCTAACCACTCAATTAACTCTGTGCCCATCACACTCACAGACAGTGCATTCCAGATCTTAACCACTCGATTGACCCTGTCTTCATCACACTCAGGCAATGCGTTCCAGATCCAAACCACTTGTTTGACTGTCTCCATTATACTCTCAGTGCATTCCAGACCCTAACTACTCGACTGACTCTGTCTCCACCACACTCTCAGACAGTATATTCCAGATTCTAACCACTCGATTGCCCCTGTATCCACCACTCTCAGGCAGTGCATTCCAGATCCTAACCACTAGATTGACCCTATCTCCACCACACTCTCTGGATGTGCATTCCAGATCCTGACCTCTCGATTAACCCTGTCTTCATCACACTCAGGCAGTGCATTCCAGATTGTAACCACTCGATTGACCGTGTCTCCAACTCACTCTCAAGCAATGCATTCCAGATCCTAACCACTCAATTACCTCTGTGCCAATCACAATCTCAGACAGTGCATTCCAGATCCTAACCACTCACCACTCGATTGACCGTCCTCATCACACGCAGGCAGTGCGTTCCAGATCCTAACCACTCGTTTCACTGTCTCCATTACACCCTCAGTGCATTCCAGATCCTAACCACTCGATTGAACCTGCCTCCATCACATCTCAGACAGTGCATTCCAGATCCTAACCACTCGATTGAACCTGCTCCACCAGACTCTCAGGCAGTGCATTCCAGATCCTAATACCTCGATTGACTGTCTCCATCACACTCTCAGTGCACTCCAGACCCTAACCACTTGATTGAACCTGCCTCCACCACACTCTCAGGCAGTGCATTCCAGATCCTAACCACTCGATTAACCCTGTCTTCAACACACTCAGACAGTGCATTCCAGATCCCAACTACTCGATTCACCCTGACTCCACCACATTCTCAGGCATCGCATTCCAAATCCCAACTACTCGATTGACCCTGTCTCCACCACATTCTCAGGCAGTGCATTCCAGATCCTAACCACTCGATTGTACCTGCCTCCACTAATCTCAGATAGTGCATTCCAGATCCTAACCACTCGATTGACCGTGTCTCCACCTCACTCTCAAGCAGTGCCTTCCAGATCCTAACCACTCGATTGAACCTGCCTCCAACACTCTCAGGCATTGCATTCCAGATCCTAACCGCTCGATTGAACCTGCCTCCACCACTCTTACACAGTGCATTCTGGATCCTAACCATTCGATGGACCCAGTCTCCATCACACTCTCAGCGCATTCCACACCCTAACTGCTTGACTGAACCTGCCTCCACCACACTCTCAGGCAGTGCATATCAGATCCTAACCACTCGATTGACCCTGTCTCCATCACACACTCACGCAGTGCATTCCAGATCCTAACCACTCGATTGACCCTGCCTCCACCACACTCTCAGGTCGTGCATTCCAGTTCCTAACCTTTCGATTGACCCTGTCTCCACCACACTCTGAGACAGTATATTCCAGACCATAACCACTCGATTGACCCTGTCTCCACCAACCTCTCAGGCAGTGCATTCCAGATCCTAACAACTCGATTCACCCTGTGTCCATCACATTCAGACAGAGCATTCCAGATCCTAACCATTTGATTGACCCTGTCTCCATTACACTCTCAGACAGTGGATTGCAGATCCTAACCATTTGATTGACCCTGTCTTCATCACACTCAGGCAGTGCGTTCCAGATCCTAACCACTCGATTGAACCTCTCACGCAGTGCATTCCAGATCCTAACCACTCGATTGGAGCTGCCTCCACTACTCTTAGACATTGCATCCCAGATCCTAACCATTCGATGGACCCAGTCTCCATCACACTCTCAGTGCATTCCAGACCCTAACCACTTGGCTGACCCTGTCTCCACCACACTCTCAGACAGTGGATTCCAGATCCTAACCATTTGATTGACCCTGTCTTCATCACACTCAGGCAGTGCGTTCCAGATCCTAATAACTCGATTGACTGTCTCCATTACACTCTCAGGCAGTGCATTCCAGATTCTAACTGCTCAATTGACCCTGTCTCCACCACACTCTCAGGCAGTGCATTCCAGATCCTAGTAACTCGATTGACCCTGTCTCCACCAGCCTTTCAGGCAGTGCATTCCAGATCCTAACCACTCGATTAACGCTGTCTTCACCAGACTCTCAGGCAGTGTAATCCAGATCCTAACCACGCGCTTGACCCTGTCTCCACCACACTCTCAGGCAGTGCATTCTAGATCCTAACCACTCGATTGAACCTGCCTCCACTACTCTCACAGTGCATTCCAGATCCTAACTACTCGATTGACCCTGTCTCCACCACACTCTCAGGCAGTGCATTCCAGATCCTAATACCTCGATTGACCGTCTCCATCACACTCTCAGTGCACTCCAGACCCTAACCACTTGACTGAACCTGCCTCCACCACACTCTCAGGCAGTGCATTCCAGATCCTAACCACTCGATTAACCCTGTCTTCAACACACTCAGACAGTGCATTCCAGATTCTAACAACTCGATTGAAACTGCCTCCACTACTCTCACAGTGAATTCCAGATCCTAACTATTCGATTGACCCTGTCTCCACCACACTATCAGGCAGTGCATTCCAGATCCTAACCACTCGATTGATCCTGTCTCCACCACACTATCAGGCAGTGCATTCCAGATCCTAACCACTCGATTGAACCTGCCTCCAACAGACTCAGGCATTGCATTCCAGATCTTAACCATTCGATGGACCCAGTCTCCATCACACTCTCAACGCATTCCAGACCCTAACTACTTGACTGAACCTGCCTCCAGCACACTCTGAGGCAGTGCATATCAGATCCTAACCACTAGATTGACCCTGTCGCCAGCACACTCTCAGGCAGTGCATTCCAGATCCTAACCACTCGTTTGAACCTGCCTCCACCACACTCTCTGGGAGTGCATTCCAGATCCTGACCACTCGATTGACCCTGTCTCCTCCGCACTCTCAGACAATGCATTCCAGATCCTAACCACTCGATTGACCCTGTCTCCATCACACTCTCAGTGCATTCCAGACCCTAACTACTTGACTGAGCCTGCCTCCAGCACACTCTCAGGCAGTGCATATCAGATCCTCACCACTCGATTGACCCTGTCTCCATCACACTCTCAGACAGTGCATTCCAGACCCTAACCACTCAATTGAACCTGCCTCCACCACACTCTCTGGGAGTGCATTCCAGATCCTGACCACTCGATTGACCCTGTCTCCTCCGCACTCTCAGACAATGCATTCCAGATCCTAACCATTCGATTGACCCTGTCTCCACCAGCCTTTCAGGCAGTGCATATCAGATCCTAACCACTCGATTGACCCTGTCTCCATCACACTCTCAGCGCGTTCCAGACCCTAACTACTTGACTAAACCTGTCTCCACCACACTCTCAGACAGTGCATTCCAGATCCTAACCACTCGATTGATCCCATCTCCACCACACTCAGACAGTGCATTCCAGATCCTGACCGCTCGATTGACCCTGTCTCCTCCGCACTCTCAGACATTGCATTCCAGATCCCAACTCCTCGATTGACCCTGTCTCCACCACACTCTCAGGCAGTGCTTTCCAGATCCTAACAACTTAATTAATCCTGTGTCCATCACATTCAGACAGTGCATTCCAGATCCTAACCACTTGATTGAAAATGCCTCCACCTCAATCTCAGGCACTGCGTTCCAGATCCTAAACACTTGATTGACCCTTTCTCCACCACAATCTCAGACAGTGCGTTCCAGATCCTAATAACTCGATTGAATGTCTCCATTACACTCTCAATGCATTCCAGAGCCTTAATACTCGAAGGACCCTGTCTCCACCACAGTTTCAGACAGTGCATTCCAGATCCTAATCATTTGATTGACCCTGTCTCCCCCAAACTCTCGGGCAGTGCATTCCAGACCCTAACCACTCAATTAACCCTGTCTTCATCACACTGTCTGGCATTGCATTCCAGATCCTAACCACGCGATTGACCCTTTCTCCAACACTCTCAGGCATTGCATTCCAGATCCTAACCACGCGATTGAACCTGCCCCCACTACTCTTAGACAGTACATTCCAGATCCTAACCATTCGATGGACCCAGTCTCCATCACAGTCTCAACGCATTCCAGACCCTAACTACTTGACTGAAACTGCCTCCAGCACACTCTGAGGCAGTGCATATCAGATCCTAACCACTCGATTGATCCTGTCTCCATCACATTCTCAGACAGTGCATTCCAGATCCTGACCACTCGCTTAACCCTGTTTTCATCACACTCAGTCAGTGCATTCCAGATCCTAACCACTCGATTGATCCTGTCTCCACCACACTATCAGGCAGTGCATTCCATATCCTAACCACTCGATTGACCCTGTCTTCATCACACTCAGGCAATGCTTTCCAGATCCAAACCACTCATTTGACTGTCTCCATTGTACTCTCAGTGCATTCCAGATCCTAACCAATCGATTGACTCTGTCTCCACGACACACTCAGGCAGTGCATTACAGATCCTAACCACTCGATTGACCCTGTCTTCACCACTCTCAGGCAGTGCATTCCAGATCCTAACCACTCGATTGACCCTATCTTCAGCGCACTCTCAGACAGTGCATTCCAGATCCCAACTACTTGATTGACCCTGTCTCCACCACATTCTCAGGCAGGGCATTCCAGATCCTAACCACTCGAATGACCCTGTCTCCACCAGCCTTTCAGGCAGTGCATATCAGATTCTAACAACTCGATTGACCCTGTCTCCATCACACTCTCAGTGCATTCCAGACCCTAACTACTTGTCTGAACCTGCCTCCACCACACTCTCAGACAGTGCATTCCAGATCCTAACCACTCGATTGATCCTGTCTCCACCACACTTTCAGGCAGTGCATTCCAGATCCTAACTCCTCGATTGATCCCGTCTCCACCACACTCAGACAGTGCAGTCCAGATCCTAACCACACGATTGATCCCGTCTCCACCACACTCTCTGGGAGTGCATTCCAGATCCTGACCACTCGATTGACCCTGTCTCCTCCGCACTCTCTGGGAGTGCATTCCAGATCCTGACCACTCGATTGACCCTGTCTGCACCACACGCTCAGACAGTGCATTCCAGATCCTAATCACTCGATTGACCCTGTCTCCACCACTCTCAGGCAGTGATTCCAGATCCTAACCACTCGATTGACCCTGTCTCCTCCGCACTCTTAGACATTGCATTCCAGATCCCAACTCCTCGATTGACCCTCTGTCCACCACCCTCTCAGGCAGTGCTTTCCAGATCTTAACAACTTGATTAATCCTGTGTCCATCACATTCAGACAGTGCATTCCAGATCCTAACCAGTTGAATGAAAATGCCTCCACCTCAATCTCAGGCAACTGTGTTCCAGATCCTAAACACATTATTGACCGTTTCTCCACCACAATCTCAGACAGTGCGTTCCAGATCCTAATAACTCGATTGAATGTCTCCATTACACTCTCAATGCATTCCAGAGCCTTAATACTCGAAGGACCCTGTCTCCACCACACTCTCAGGCAGTGCATTCCAGATCCTAACCTCGCGATTGAACCTGCCCCCACTACTCTTAGACAGTACATTCCAGATCCTAACCATTCGATGGACCCAGTCTCCATCACACTCTCAACACATTCCAGACCCTAACTACTTGACTGAACCTGCCTCCAGAACACTCTGAGGCAGTGCATATCAGATCCTGACCACTCGATTAATGCTGTCTTCACCACACTCTCAGGCAGTGCAATCCAGATCCTAACCACGCGCTTGACCCTGTTTCCACCACACTCTCAGGCAGTGCATTCCAGATCCTAACCACACGATTGACCCTGTCTCCTCCGCACTCTCAGACATTGCATTCCAGATCCCAACTCCTCAATTGACCCTCTCTCCACCACACTCTCAGGCAGTGCTTTCCAGATCCTAACAACTTAATTAATCATGTGTCCATCACATTCAGACAGTGCATTCCAGATCCTAACCACTTGATTGAAAATGCCTCCACCTCAATCTCAGGCACTGCGATCCAGATCCTAAACACTTTATTGACCGTTTCTCCACCACACTCTCAGACAGTACGTTCCAGATCCTAACTACTCGATTGACCCTGTCTCCACCACATTCTCAGGCAGTGCATTGCAGATCCTAACCACTTGATTGAACCTGCCTCCAACACTCGCAGGCAATGCATTCCAGATCCTAACCACTTGATTGAACCTGCCTCCATCACATTCTCAGTGCATTCCAGATCCTAACTCCTTGACTGAACCTGCCCCAAACACTCTCAGGCAATGCATTCCAGATCCTAACCACTCGATTAACCCTGTCTTCACCACACTCTCGGGCAGTGCATTCCAGATCCTAACCACTCGCTTGACCCTGTGTCCTCCAGACTCTCAGGCAGTGCATTCCAGATCCTAATCACTCGATTGAAACTGCCTCCACCACACTCTCAGGCAGTGCATTCCAGATCCTAACCACTCGATTGAACCTGCCTCCACCACATTCTCAGGCAGTGCATTCCAGATCCTAACCATTCGATTGTACCTGTCTCCACTAAGCTCAGACAGTACATTCCAGATCCTGACCATTAAATAGACCCTGTCTCCATCACACTCTCAGTGCATTCCAGATCCTTACAGCTCGATTGTCCCTCTCTCCACCACACTCTCTGGGAGTGCATTCCAGATCCTGACCACTCGATTAACCCTGTCTTCATCACAGTCTCAGGCAGTGAATTCCAGATTCTAATAACTCGATTGACCCTCTCTCCACCACACTCTCAGTGCATTCCAGACCCTAACCACTTGACTGAACCTGCCTCCACTACAATCTCAGGCAGTGCATTCCAGATCCTAACCACTCGATTAACCCTGTCTTCAACACACTCAGACAGTGCATTCCAGATCCTAACAACTCGATTTAAACTGCCTCCACTACTCTCACAGTGCATTCCAGATCCTAACTACTCGATTGAAACTGCCTCCACTACTCTCACAGTGCATTCCAGATCCTAACTACTCGATTGACCCAGTCTCCACCACACTATCAGGCAGTGCATTCCAGATCCTAACCACTCGATTGACCCTGTCTACACCACACTCTCTGGGAGTGCATTCCAGATCCTGACCACTCGCTTGACCCTGTCTCCGCCAGCCTTTCAGGCAGTGCATTCCAGATGCTAACCACTCGATTGACCCTCTCTGGACCACACTCTCAGGCAGTGCATTCCAGATCCCAACTACTCGTTTGACCCTGTCTCCACCACGCTCTCAGGCAGTGTATTCCAGATCCTAACCACTCGATTGACCGTCTCGCCACCACACTCTCAGGCAGTGCATTCCAGATCTTAACCATTCGATTGAACATGCCTCCAACACTCTCACGCATTGCATTCCAGATCCTAACCACTCAGTTGAACCTGCCTCCACTACTCTTAGACAGTACATTCCAGATCCTAACCATTTGATGGACCCAGCCTCCATCACACTCTCAACGCATTCCTGACCTTAACTACTCGATTGACCCTGTCTCCACCACACTCTCGGGCAGTGCATTCCAGATGCTAACCACTCGATTAACCCTGTCTTCACCACAATCTCAGGCAGTGCATTTCGGATCCTAACCACTCGATTGAACCTGCCTCCACTACTCTTAGACAGTACATTCCAGATCCTAACCATTCGATGGACCCAGTCTCCATCACACTCTCAGTGCATCCAGATCCTAATAACTCGATTGACTGTCTCCATCACACTCTCAGTTCATTCCCTAACTACTCGATTGACCCTGTCTCCACCACATTCTCAGACAGTGCGTACCAGATCCTAACCACTCGATTGACCTGTGTCCACCACACACTCAGACAGTGCATTCCAGATCCTAATTGCTCGATTGATCCTGTCTCCACCAGCCTTTCAGGCAGTGCATTCCAGATCCTAACCACTCGCTTGACCCTTTCTCCACCAGCCTTTCAGGCAGTGCATTCCAGATCCTAACCACTCGATTGACCCTATCTGGACCACACTCTCAGACAGTGCGTTCCAGAACCTAAGCACACGACTGACCCTGTCTCCATCACACACAGGCAGTGCGTTTCAGATGCTAACCACTGTATTGACTGTCTCCATTGCACTCTCAGTGGATTCCAGACCCTAACCACTCAATTTAACCTTCCTCCACCACATTCTCAGGCAGTGCATTCCAGACCCTAACCATTCAATTGACCCTGTCTCCATCACACTCTCAGTGCATTCCAGATACAAATAACTCGATTGACTGTCTCCATCACACTCTCATTGCATTCCAGACCCTAACCACTTGACTGAACCTGCCTCCACCACACTCTCAGGCAGTGCATTCCGGATCCTAACCACTCGCTTGACCCTGTCTCCACCAGCCTTTCAGGCAGTGCATTCCAGATCCTAACCACTCGCTTGACCCTTTCTCCACCAGCCTTTCAGGCAGTGCATTCCAGATCCTAACCACTCGATTGACCCTATCTGGACCACACTCTCAGACAGTGCGTTCCAGAACCTAAGCACACGACTGACCCTGTCTACATCACACACAGGCAGTGCGTTTCAGATGCTAACCACTGTATTGACTGTCTCCATTGCACTCTCAGTGGATTCCAGACTCTAACTACTCGATTGACCCTGTCTCCACCACATTCTCAGACAGTACATTCCAGACCATAACCACTCGATTGACCCTGTCTCCACCACACTCTCAGGCAGTGCATTCCAGACCCTAACCACTCGATTTAACCTTCCTCCACCACTCTCAGGCAGTGTGTTCCAGATCCTAACCACTCAATTGACCCTGTCTCCCCCACACTCTAAGCCAGTGCATTCAGATCCTACCACTCGATTCATCGTGTCTACATCACACTCTCAGGCAGTGCATTCCAGATCCTAACCACTCGATTGAACCTGCCTCCAACACTCTCAGGCATTGCATTCGAGATCCTAACCACTCGATTGAACCTGCCTCCACTACTCTTAAATAGTACATTCTAGATCCTAACCATTCGATGTACCCAGTCTCCATCACACTCTCAGCGCATTCCAGACCCTAACCACTTGGCTGACCCTGTCTCCACCACACTCTCAGACAGTATATTCCAGATCCTAACCACTCGATTGACCCTGTCTCCATCACACACTCACGCAGTGCATTCCAGATCCTAACCACTTGATTGACCCTGTCTCCACCACACTCTCAGACAATGCATTCCAGATCCTAACCACTTGATTGACCCTGTCTCCACCACACTCTCAGACAGTGCATTCCAGATCCTAACCATTTGATTGACCCTGTCTTCATCACACTCAGGCAGTGCATTCCAGATCCTAACCACTCGTTTGACTGTTTCCATTACACTCTCAGTGCAATCCAGATCCTAATAACTCGATTGACCCTGTCTCCACCACACTCTCTGGGTGTGCATTCCAGATCCTGACCTCTCGATTAACCCTGTCTTCATCACACTCAGACAGTGCATTCCAGATCCTAACTGCTCGATTGAACCTGTCTCTACCACACTCTCAGGCAGTGCATTCCAGATTCTACCCACTCGATTGGAGCTGCCTCCACTACTCTTAGATATTGCTTCCCAGATCCTAACCATTCGATGCACCCAGTCTCCATCAGTCTCTCAGTGCATTCCAGACCCTAACCACTTGGCTGACCCTGTCTCCACCACACTCTCAGACAGTATATTCCAGATCCTAACCACTCGATTAACCCTGTCTTCATCACACTCTCAGGCAGTGCATTCCAGATCCTAACAACTTGATTGAATCTGCCTCCACCACTCTCAGGCAGTGCGTTCCAGATCCTACCTATTCGATTAACCCTGTCTTCATCACACTCTCAGGCAGTGCATTCCATATCCTAACCACTCGATTTACCTTGTTTCCACCAGACTTTCAGACAGTGCATTCCAGATCCTAACCACTTGATTGACCCTGTCTCCACCACACTCTCATGCAATGCATTCCAGATCCTAACAACTCGATTAACTCTGTCTCCATCATATTCAGACAGTGCATTCCAGATCCTAACCACTCGTTTGAACCTGCCTACACCACATTCTCAGGCAGTGCATTCCAGACCCTAACCACTTGGCTGACCCTGTCTCCACCACACTCTCAGACAGTATATTCCAGATCCTAACCACTCGATTAACCCTGTCTTCATCACACTCTCAGGCAGTGCATTCCAGATCCTAACAACTTGATTGAATCTGCCTCCACCACTCTCAGACAGTGCGTTCCAGATCCTACCTATTCGATTAACCCTGTCTTCATCACACTCTCAGGCAGTGCATTCCATATCCTAACCACTCGATTGACCTTGTTTCCACCAGACTCTCAGACAGTGCATTCCAGATCCTAACCACTCGATTGACCCTGTCTCCACCACACTCTCATGCAATGCATTCCAGATCCTAACAACTCGATTAACTCTGTCTCCATCATATTCAGACAGTGCATTCCAGATCCTAACCACTCGTTTGAACCTGCCTACACCACATTCTCAGGCAGTGCATTCCAGATCCTAACCACTCGATTGACCCTGTCTCCACCGCACTCTCAGACAGTGCATTCCAGATCCTAACCACTCGATTAACGCTGTCTTCACCACACTATCAGGCAGTGCATTCCATATCCTAACCACTCGATTGATCCAGCCTCCACCACACTCTCAGACAGTGCGTTCCAGGTCCTAACCACTCGATTGATCATGTCTTCACCAAACTCTATGGGAGTGTTTTCCAGATCCTGACCACTCGATTAACCCTGTCTTCATCACTCTCAGACAGTGCATTCCAGATCCTAACTGCTCGATCGACCCTGTGTCCATCACACTCTCAGTGCATTCCAGATCCTAATAACTCGATTGACTGTCTCCATTACACTCTCAGTGCATTCCAGAGCCTAACTACTCGATTGACGCTGTCTCCACCACAGTTTCAGACAGTGCATTCCAGATCCTAACCACGTACTTGACCCTGTCTCCACCACACTCTCGGGCAGTGCATTCCAGATCCTAACCACTTGCTTGACCCTGTCTCCACCAACCTTTCAGGCAGTGTATTCCAGATCCTAACAACTCGATTGAACCTGCCTCCACCACTCTCAGACAGTGCATTCCAGATTCTAACCACTCGATTGACCCTGTCTTCATCACACTCAGGCAGTGCGTTTCAGATGCTAACCACTGTATTGACTGTCTCCATTGCACTCTCAGTGGATTCCAGACCCTAACCACTCGATTTAACCTTCCTCCACCACATTCTCAGGCAGTGAATTCCAGACACTAAACATTCAATTGACCCTGTCTCCATCACACTCTCAGTGCATTCCAGATACAAATAACTCGATTGACTGTCTCCATCACACTCGCATTGCATTCCAGACCCTAACCACTTGACTGAACCTGCCTCCACCACACTCTCAGGCATTGCATTCCAGATCCTAACCACTCGCTTGACCCTGTCTCCACCAGCCTTTCAGGCAGTGCATTCCAGATCCTAACCACTCGCTTGACCCTTTCTCCACCAGCCTTTCAGGCAGTGCATTCCAGATCCTAACCACTCGATTGACCCTATCTGGACCACACTCTCAGACAGTGCGTTCCAGAACCTAAGCACACGACTGACCCTGTCTACATCACACACAGGCAGTGCGTTTCAGATGCTAACCACTGTATTGACTGTCTCCATTGCACTCAGTGGATTCCAGACTCTAACTACTCGATTGACCCTGTCTCCACCACATTCTCAGACAGTACATTCCAGACCATAACCACTCGATTGACCCTGTCTCCACCACACTCTCAGGCAGTGCATTCCAGACCCTAACCACTCGATTTAACCTTCCTCCACCACTCTCAGGCAGTGTGTTCCAGATCCTAACCACTCAATTGACCCTGTCTCCCCCACACTCTAAGCCAGTGCATTCAGATCCTACCACTCGATTCATCGTGTCTACACCACACTCTCAGGCAGTGCATTCCAGATCCTAACCACTCGATTGAACCTGCCTCCAACACTCTCAGGCATTGCATTCGAGATCCTAACCACTCGATTGAACCTGCCTCCACTACTCTTAAATAGTACATTCTAGATCCTAACCATTCGATGTACCCAGTCTCCATCACACTCTCAGCGCATTCCAGACCCTAACCACTTGGCTGACCCTGTCTCCACCACACTCTCAGACAGTATATTCCAGATCCTAACCACTCGATTGACCCTGTCTCCATCACACACTCACGCAGTGCATTCCAGATCATAACCACTTGATTGACCTGTCTCCACCACACTCTCAGACAGTGCATTCCAGGTCCTAACCACTTGATTGACCCTGTCTCCACCACACTCTCAGACAGTGCATTCCAGGTCCCAACAACTCGATTAACCCTGTCTCCATCACATTCAGACAGTGCATTCCAGATCCTAACCATTTGATTGACCCTGTCTTCATCACACTCAGGCAGTGCATTCCAGATCCTAACCACTCGTTTGACTGTTTCCATTACACTCTCAGTGCAATCCAGATCCTAATAACTCGATTGACCCTGTCTCCACCACACTCTCTGGGTGTGCATTCCAGATCCTGACCTCTCGATTAACCCTGTCTTCATCACACTCAGACAGTGCATTCCAGATCCTAACTGCTCGATTGAACCTGTCTCTACCACACTCTCAGGCAGTGCATTCCAGATTCTACCCACTCGATTGGAGCTGCCTCCACTACTCTTAGATATTGCTTCCCAGATCCTAACCATTCGATGCACCCAGTCTCCATCAGTCTCTCAGTGCATTCCAGACCCTAACCACTTGGCTGACCCTGTCTCCACCACACTCTCAGACAATATATTCCAGATCCTAACCACTCGATTAACCCTGTCTTCATCACACTCTCAGGCAGTGCATTCCAGATCCTAACAACTTGATTGAATCTGCCTCCACCACTCTCAGGCAGTGCGTTCCAGATCCTACCTATTCGATTAACCCTGTCTTCATCACACTCTCAGGCAGTGCATTCCATATCCTAACCACTCGATTTACCTTGTTTCCACCAGACTTTCAGACAGTGCATTCCAGATCCTAACCACTTGATTGACCCTGTCTCCACCACACTCTCATGCAATGCATTCCAGATCCTAACAACTCGATTAACTCTGTCTCCATCATATTCAGACAGTGCATTCCAGATCCTAACCACTCGTTTGAACCTGCCTACACCACATTCTCAGGCAGTGCATTCCAGACCCTAACCACTTGGCTGACCCTGTCTCCACCACACTCTCAGACAGTATATTCCAGATCCTAACCACTCGATTAACCCTGTCTTCATCACACTCTCAGGCAGTGCATTCCAGATCCTAACAACTTGATTGAATCTGCCTCCACCACTCTCAGACAGTGCATTCCAGATCCTACCTATTCGATTAACCCTGTCTTCATCACACTCTCAGGCAGTGCATTCCATATCCTAACCACTCGATTGACCTTGTTTCCACCAGACTCTCAGACAGTGCATTCCAGATCCTAACCACTCGATTGACCCTGTCTCCACCACACTCTCATGCAATGCATTCCAGATCCTAACAACTCGATTAACTCTGTCTCCATCATATTCAGACAGTGCATTCCAGATCCTAACCACTCGTTTGAACCTGCCTACACCACATTCTCAGGCAGTGCATTCCAGATCCTAACCACTCGATTGACCCTGTCTCCACCGCACTCTCAGACAGTGCATTCCAGATCCTAACCACTCGATTAACGCTGTCTTCACCACACTATCAGGCAGTGCATTCCATATCCTAACCACTCGATTGATCCAGCCTCCACCACACTCTCAGACAGTGCGTTCCAGGTCCTAACCACTCGATTGATCCTGTCTTCACCAAACTCTATGGGAGTGTTTTCCAGATCCTGACCACTCGATTAACCCTGTCTTCATCACTCTCAGACAGTGCATTCCAGATCCTAACTGCTCGATCGACCCTGTGTCCATCACACTCTCAGTGCATTCCAGATCCTAATAACTCGATTGACTGTCTCCATTACACTCTCAGTGCATTCCAGAGCCTAACTACTCGATTGACGCTGTCTCCACCACAGTTTCAGACAGTGCATTCCAGATCCTAACCACGTACTTGACCCTGTCTCCACCACACTCTCGGGCAGTGCATTCCAGATCCTAACCACTTGCTTGACCCTGTCTCCACCAACCTTTCAGGCAGTGTATTCCAGATCCTAACAACTCGATTGAACCTGCCTCCACCACTCTCAGACAGTGCATTCCAGATTCTAACCACTCGATTGACCCTGTCTTCATCACACTCAGGCAGTGCGTTTCAGATGCTAACCACTGTATTGACTGTCTCCATTGCACTCTCAGTGGATTCCAGACCCTAACCACTCGATTTAACCTTCCTCCACCACATTCTCAGGCAGTGAATTCCAGACACTAAACATTCAATTGACCCTGTCTCCATCACACTCTCAGTGCATTCCAGATACAAATAACTCGATTGACTGTCTCCATCACACTCGCATTGCATTCCAGACCCTAACCACTTGACTGAACCTGCCTCCACCACACTCTCAGGCATTGCATTCCAGATCCTAACCACTCGCTTGACCCTGTCTCCACCAGCCTTTCAGGCAGTGCATTCCAGATCCTAACCACTCGCTTGACCCTTTCTCCACCAGCCTTTCAGGCAGTGCATTCCAGATCCTAACCACTCGATTGACCCTATCTGGACCACACTCTCAGACAGTGTGTTCCAGAACCTAAGCACACGACTGACCCTGTCTACATCACACACAGGCAGTGCGTTTCAGATGCTAACCACTGTATTGACTGTCTCCATTGCACTCTCAGTGGATTCCAGACTCTAACTACTCGATTGACCCTGTCTCCACCACATTCTCAGACAGTATATTCCAGACCATAACCACTCGATTGACCCTGTCTCCACCACACTCTCAGGCAGTGCATTCCAGACCCTAACCACTCGATTTAACCTTCCTCCACCACTCTCAGGCAGTGTGTTCCAGATCCTAACCACTCAATTGACCCTGTCTCCCCCACACTCTCAGGCAGTGCATTCAGATCCTACCACTCGATTCATCGTGTCTACATCACACTCTCAGGCAGTGCATTCCAGATCCTAACCACTCGATTGAACCTGCCTCCAACACTCTCAGGCATTGCATTCGAGATCCTAACCACTCGATTGAACCTGCCTCCTCTACTCTTAAATAGTACATTCTAGATCCTAACCATTCGATGTACCCAGTCTCCTTCACACTCTCAGCGCATTCCAGTCCCTAACTACTTGACTGAACCTGCCTCCACCATACTCTCAGGCAGTGCATATCAGATCCTAACCACTCGATTGACCCTGTCTCCATCACACACTCACGCAGTGCATTCCAGATCCTAACCACTCGATTGACCCTGTCTCCACCACACTCTCAGACAATGCATTCCAGATCCTAACCACTTGATTGACCCTGTCTCCACCACACTCTCAGACAGTGCATTCCAGGTCCCAACAACTCGATTAACCCTGTCTCCATCACATTCAGACAGTGCATTCCAGATCCTAACCATTTGATTGACCCTGTCTTCATCACACTCAGGCAGTGCATTCCAGATCCTAACCACTCGTTTGACTGTTTCCATTACACTCTCAGTGCAATCCAGATCCTAATAACTCGATTGACCCTGTCTCCACCACACTCTCTGGGTGTGCATTGCAGATCCTGACCTCTCGAGTAACCTTGTCTTCATCACACTCAGACAGTGCATTCCAGATCCTAACTGCTCGATTGAACCTGTCTCTACCACACTCTCAGGCAGTGCATTCCAGATTCTACCCACTCGATTGGAGCTGCCTCCACTACTCTTAAATATTGCTTCCCAGATCCTAACCATTCGATGCACCCAGTCTCCATCAGACTCTCAGTGCATTCCAGACCCTAACCACTTGGCTGACCCTGTCTCCACCACACTCTCAGACAGTATATTCCAGATCCTAACCACTCAATTAACCCTGTCTTCATCACACTCTCAGGCAGTGCATTCCAGATCCTAACAACTTGATTGAATCTGCCTCCACCACTCTCAGGCAGTGCGTTCCAGATCCTAACAACTTGATTGAATCTGCCTCCACCACTCTCAGGCAGTGCGTTCCAGATCCTACCTATTCAATTAACCCTGTCTTCATCACACTCTCAGGCAGTGCATTCCATATCCTAACCACTCGATATACCCTGTTTCCACCACACTTTCAGACAATGCATTCCATATCCTAACCACTCGATTTACCGTTTCCACCACACTCTCAGGCTGTGCATTCCAGATCTTAACCACTCGATTGACCCTGTTTCCACCACAGTCAGTCAGTGCATTCCAGATCCTAACCACTCGATTGACCCTGTCTCCACCACATTCTCAGACAGTGCATTCCATATCCAAAACAATCGATTGACCCTGTTTCCACCACATTCTCAGGCAGCGCATTCCAGATCCTAACCACTCGATTGACCCTGTCTCCACCACACTCTCATGCAATGCATTCCAGATCCTAACAACTCGATTAACTCTGTCTCCATCATACTCAGACAGTGTATTCCAGATCCTAACCACTTGATTGAAAGTGCCGCCAACACTCTCAGACATTGCATTCCAGATCCTAACCACTCGTTTGAACCTGCCTACACCACATTCTCAGGCAGTGCATTCCAGATCCTAACCACTCGATTGACCCTGTCTCCACCGCACTCTCAGACAGTGCATTCCAGATCCTAACCACTCGATTAACGCTGTCTTCAGCACACTATCAGGCAGTGCATTCCAGATCCTAACCACTCGCTTGACCGTGTCTCCACCAGCCTTTCAGGCAGTGCATTCCAGGTACTAACCACTCGATTGACCCTGTCTGGACCGCACTTTCAGACAGTGCATTCCAGATCCGAACCACTCGATTCAACCAGCCTCCACCACATTCTCAGGCAGTGCATTCCAGATCCCCACAACTCGATTGACCCTGTCTCCACCACATTCTCAGGCAGAGCATTCCAGATCCTAACCACTCGATAGAACCTGCGTCCACCACACTCTCAGTGCATTCCGGATCCTAACCACTCGATTGAAACTGCCTCCACTAATCTCAGACAGTACATTCCAGATCCTAACCATTCAATTGACACTGTCTCCATCACATTCTCAGTGCTTTCCAGATCCTTATAACTCGATTGAATGTCTCCATTACACTCTCAGTGCATTCCAAATCCTAACTACTCAATTGACCCTGTCTACACCACAGTTTCAGACAGTGCATTCCAGATCCTAACCACTCGATTGAACCTGCCTCCACTACTCTTAGACAGTATATTCCAGATCCTAACCATTTGATGGACCCAGTCTCCATCACACTCTCAACGCATTCCAGACTCTAACTACTTGACTGAACCTGCCTCCAGCACACTCTCTGGGAGTGCATTCCAGATCCTAACAACTCGATTAACCCTGTCTCCATCATATTCAGACAGTGCATTCCAGATCCTAACCATTCGATTGACCCTGTCTCCATCAGACTCTCAGTGCATTCCAGATCCTAATAACTCGATTGACTGTCTCCATCACACTCTCAGTTCATTCCAGACCATAACTACTCGATTGACCCTGTCTCCACCACATTCTCAGACAGTGCGTACCAGATCCTAACCACTCGATTGACCTGTGTCCACCACACACTCAGACAGTGCATTCCAGATCCTAATTGCTCGATTGAACCTGTCTCCACGACACTCTCAGGCAGTGCATTCCAGATCCTAACAACTCCACTAACCTTGTCTCCATCACATTCAGACAGTGCATTCCAGATCCTAACCATTTGAATGAACCTGCCTCCTACACTCTCAGGCAATGCATTCCATATCCTAACCACTCGATTGATCCAGCCTCCACCACACTCTCAGACAGTGCGTTCCAGGTCCTAACCACTCGATTGATCCTGTCTCCACCAAACTCTATGGGAGTGTTTTCCAGATCCTGACCACTCGATTAACCCTGTCTTCATCACACTCAGACAGTGCATTCCAGATCCTAACTGCTCGATTGACCCTGTGTCCATCACACTCTCAGTGCATTCCAGATCCTAATAACTCGATTGACTGTCTCCATTACACTCTCAGTGCATTCCAGAGCCTAACTACTCGATTGACGCTGTCTCCACCACAGTTTCAGACAGTGCATTCCAGATCCTAACCACGTACTTGACCCTGTCTCCACCACACTCTCGGGCAGTGCATTCCAGATCCTAACCACTTGCTTGACCCTGTCTCCACCAACCTTTCAGGCAGTGTATTCCAGATCCTAACAACTCGATTGAACCTGCCTCCACCACTCTCAGACAGTGCATTCCAGATTCTAACCACTCGATTGACCCTGTCTTCATCACCCTCAGGCAGTGCGTTTCAGATGCTAACCACTGTATTGACTGTCTCCATTGCACTCTCAGTGGATTCCAGACCCTAACCACTCGATTTAACCTTCCTCCACCACATTCTCAGGCAGTGCATTCCAGACCCTAACCATTCAATTGACCCTGTCTCCATCACACTCTCAGTGCATTCCAGATACAAATAACTCGATTGACTGTCTCCATCACACTCTCATTGCATTCCAGACCCTAACCACTTGACTGAACCTGCCTCCACCACACTCTCAGGCAGTGCATTCCAGATCCTAACCACTCGCTTGACCCTGTCTCCACCAGCCTTTCAGGCAGTGCATTCCAGATCCTAACCACTCGATTGACCCTATCTGGACCACACTCTCAGACAGTGCGTTCCAGAACCTAAGCACACGACTGACCCTGTCTACATCACACACAGGCAGTGCGTTTCAGATGCTAACCACTGTATTGACTGTCACCATTGCACTCTCAGTGGATTCCAGACCCTAACTACTCAATTGACCCTGTCTCCACCACATTCTCAGACAGTATATTCCAGACCATAACCACTCGATTGACCCTGTCTCCACCACACTCTCGGGCAGTGCATTCCAGATCCTAACCACTCGATTGACCCTGTCTCCCCCACACTCTCAGGCAGTGCATTCGAGATCCTAACCACTCGATTGAACCTGCCTCCAACACTCTCAGGCATTGCATTCGAGATCCTAACCACTCGATTGAACCTGCCTCCACTACTCTTAAAGCGTACATTCTAGATCCTAACCATTCGATGTACCCAGTCTCCATCACACTCTCAGCGCATTCCAGTCCCTAACTACTTGACTGAACCTGCCTCCACCACACTCTCAGGCAGTGCATATCAGATCCTAACCACTCGATTGACCCTGTCTCCATCACACACTTAAGCAGTGCATTCCAGATCCTAACCACTCGATTGACCCTGTCTCCACCACACTCTCTGGGTGTGCATTCCAGATCCTGACCTCTCGATTAACCCTGTCTTCATCACACTCAGACAGTGCATTCCAGATCCTAACTGCTCGATTGAACCTGTCTCCACCACACTCTCAGGCAGTGCATTCCAGATTCTAACCACTCGATTAACCCTGTCTCCATCACATTCAGACTGTGCATTCCAGATCCTAACCATATTATTGAACCTGCCTCGAACGCTCTCAGGCAGTGCATTCCAGATCCTAACCACTCGATTGACCCTGTCTTCATCACACTCTCAGACAGTGCATATCAGATCCTATCCACTCGATTGACCCTGTCTCCATCACACTCGCAGACAGTGCAATCCAGATCCTAACCACTCGATTGTACCTGCCTCCACCACAATCTCAGGCAATGTGTTCCAGATCCTTACAACTTGATTAACCCTCTCTCCATTACACTCTCAGTGCATTCCAGACCCTAACCACTCGATTGAACCTGTCTCCAGCACACTCAGACAATGAATCCCAGATCCTAACCATTCGATGGACCCATTCTCCATCACACACTCAGTGCATTCCAGACCCTAACCACTCGATTGAACCCGCCTCCAGCACACTCTCAGACAGTACGTTCCAGATCCTAACCACTCGATTAACCCTGTCTCCAACACACTCTCAGACAGTACGTTCCAGATCCTAACCACTCGATTAACCCTGTCTTCACCACATTCAGAGTGCATTCCAGATCCTAACCACTCTCTTGACCCTGTGTTCATCAAGCTCAGGCAGTGCGTCCCAGATCCTAACCATTCGATTGACTGTCTCCAGTACACTCTCGACAGTACATTCCAGACCCTAACTACTCGATTGACCCTGTCTCCACCACACTCTCACAGTACATTTCAGATCCAACCACTCGTTTGACCCTGTCTGCACCACACTATCAGACAGTGCATTCCAGACCCTAACCACTCGACTGGCCCTGTCTCCACCACACTCTCAGTGCATTCCAGATCCTAACAACTCTATTGACTGTCTCCATTACACTCTCAGTGCATTCCAGATCCTAAGCACTTGATTGAACCTGCCTCCACCACAATATCAGGCAGTGCGTTCCAGATCCTAAACACTCGATTGACCCTGTCTCCACCACTCTCTCAGACCGTGCATTCCAGATCCTAACCACTCGATTGAACCTGCCTCCACCACAATCTCAGGCGGTGCGTTCCAGATCCTAACCACTTGATTGACCCTGTCTCCACCACACTCTCAGACAGTGCATTCCAGATGCTAGCCACTTGATTGACCCTGTCTCCATCACACTCTCAGTGCATTCCAGAACCCAACTTCTCGATTGACGCTGCCTCCACCACAGTGCATTCCAGATCCTAACCACTCGATTGACCCTGTCTCCATCACACTCTCAGTGCGTTCCAGATCCTAACCACTCGATTGACCCTGTCTGCATCACACTCTCAAGCATTGCCTTCCAGATCCTAACTACTCGATTGACCGTCTCCACCACACTCCCTTTTTTCGAACAAAGGTGTAAGGTTTGCTATTCTACAGTCCTCTGGCACCGCCCACCCCCCCCCCCCCTACCCGAGTCCGTGGAAGTTATGGCCAGTGCCCTTGCAATTTCTACCCTCGCTACTGTAAAGAACCTAGACTTTTATTTCTTGGCTTGTGCCTTTAAGATTGGACTGCGGTTTTGTAAAGCTACAGTGGCTGCAATTTTTAGAAATGTTTTGTGAAGCAGGAAGAGAAGATCCACGATGTTGCTACTTCCAGGAACAAGGTGTCAGTTTGGACAATGATGCCAGAAAGAATGTCTAAGAGAGAACTGCCTAGCAACAGCGTTTGATTGGCTGTTGACCAGGGTATTTTGATAGCAGTAGCCAGCAGAAGGATCCCAACCTGCCAAGAGGAAAGACCAAGAAACCTCTCTCTTTCAATTCTCCATCAAGGGAAACAATTTTATCCTGTCCACTTTATCTATTCCCCTCATAATTTTGTACATCTCATTCAAGTCAGCTCTCAGCCTTCTTTGTTGTAAGGAAAACAACCCCAACCTATCCAATCTCTCCTTGTAGCTACACTTTTCTAACCCTGGTAACATTCTTGTAAACCTCCTCTGCACTCTCTCCAGAGCTATTACGTTCTATCTGTAATGTGGTGACCAGAACTGCACACAATACCCCAGTTGTGGTCTCACCAGTGTTTTATACAATTCCAACATTATATCCTTACTTTTATATTCTATTACTCTGCCAATGGAGAGCATTCCATATGCCTTCTTTACAACCTTGTCTACTTGAACTGCTGCCTTCAGGGGCCTGTGTACTTGTACGCCAAGATCTCTCACTTCATCTACCCCTCTTAATATATTCCCATTTATTTTGTAATCCCTGTAACTGTTTGACCTCCCTAAATGTATGACCTCACACTTCTCTATGTTAAAATCCATCTGCCACTTTACAACCCATCTATATTGTTTTGGTGATTATGACTATCCTGTACACTATCCATTACTCGGCCAATCTTTGTGTCATTTGCAAATTTCCCAATCGTGCCTCCCACGTTCATGTCCAAATCATTAATATATAACACAAACAGCAAGGGTCCCAACACTGAGCCCAGTGGAACACCACTTGAGGCTACTTCATTCGCAGTGCTATTGAACTGTTTTTGCCTCACCCTTAAAATCTTTGTTTTCTGTGTCTCGTGTGTGTTTGTTTGTGTATAGGGATTAAAAATGGATAAAGTTAAGAGTTAGCAGTTCATATTTCTTTCTTTTGTTATCGGTTATAAAGTTATTTACTTAAGTTTACAAACCTGGTGCTCATATTCTGTGAATCTAAATTCAATGACAGAGTTTGGTAGAATTGGGGCAGTTTGATTAAACTTTTCGCATTTATCACAGCTCAGGGAGCAGTGGGGCTTGATATTTTATCCCCAGTGAGTCGTGACACTTCCCTCAGTATCCTTGGATGATCTTATCTGTTCCCAATGCCTTATCAACTTTAAATACAGACAGCCTATGCAATACCCCCTCCATATCACTCTTAACCCTTCTCGTGGCTGAATTTTCTCCTCCTTCACCACGGCCTGAGTAGCATCTTCTTCCTTGGTAAAGATAGATGAAAAGTGTTCATTTAATACCTCAGCCCATGCCCCCTGCTCCCTGCATAAATCCCCTTTATTGTCCCTAATCGCCTTATTTCTCCTTTTACCACTCATTTACTGTTTATATGCCTATTGAAGACTTTGGGGGTTTCCTTTTATGTTAGCACCCAGCCTCTTTGCTTATCTTATTTGATTTTTCACTTCCCCTCTAAACTTTGTGTTCAGCCAGGTTCTCAGTTGTATTTTCCACCTGACACCTGTTGCAATATGAGGAAAGGTTGGACAGACTGGGCTTGTTTCCACTGGAGTTTAGAAGAGTGAGGGGTGACTTGATTGAAGTATATAAGACCCTGAATGGTTTTGACAAGGTGGATGTGAAAAGGATGTTTCCTCTTTTGGGTGAGTCTAGGGGGCAGTGTTTTCAAATTAGGGACCAGCTCTTTAGGACAGAGATGAGGAGAAATCTTTTCTCTCAGGGGGTTGGACAACTTTGGAACTCTCTGCCTCAGAAGGCAGTGGAGGAAGGGTCATTGAATATTTTTAGGACGGACGTAGATTGATTCTTGTTAGGCAAGGGAATCAAAGGTTATTGGGGGTAGATGGGAATGTGGAATTCGAAACACAAACAGATCAGCCGTGATCTTATTGAATGGCAGAGCAGGCTCGAGGGGCTGAATGGCCTCCTGCTCCTATTTCATATATTCATATGTATGTACGTTCAAAAAAGGATGGCGTACTCTGGATCTGAGAAAGACAAAACAGGATGTTTTCTTACTGACAAGGAAAGAGAATCTACAGCAGAAGAATTGAAGCGTCTAGATCACAAAGCTACAGCACAGGTCCAGCAAGTGAATCACAAAAACTAATGGAAACTTGGTTTTTATCCCAAGGACATTAGATTACAAAAATGGGTTTTCCTCCACATTTCATTCCCTTTCCCCAAAGCAAAACAAAATTGTTCCTCATTTAGGAAGACCATCTTCAAATGTCAGTCCAGACTGAAGCAGTGATAGGTTTTGTTACACGCGAGACCTTTGTGTGTGTGTGTGTGTGTGTGTGTGTGGGGGGGGGGGGGGGGGGGGGGGGGGGGGGGGGGGGGGAGAGGGGGGTGGTCAGCATCAAACACAGTGTTCAAATACGTGGGAGGCAGGTCCCTGGAACAGAAAAACAAACTCTTCAGTCAAAAAGGAAATGCAAATAAGAGAGGACCTTTTAGAAGTGCACAAGGCAGCAATTGGATTAATATTAAAGTGTAGTACTGCCTCAATACACAACAGGACTGCAGTACTATATAATGCAGCTAAGACCTCACACTATATCTTTATGAAAAACATATATATCATCATGGCTACTTCCTAAAATGTTAAAAACTGGACAAAGGTTGAAGCTTTGTTTGCCTTTAACCCCGAACAAAAGGAATGTACTGGCACTATCAGAGAAGCTGGTGCCTTACTACTGAAGAGGCGCTAATGACCCCTGTGGCTGCAGGGATCATGTTCAAATGAAATTCTACAAAGACCATCTACATTTCATAAGCCAGTCTACCAGTCCGTTAGAACAAAGGATCCTGGTTGGAACATTAACAATCTCAAGAACCCAGAAAAAGGAATAAACATCCTTTGTCAAAGCCAAAGTGGACAGGTGGGAGTCATGTGACATGACCCCCTAACTGGAGGAACCTGTTACACTGTCCTGCAGTACTGCCAATCATCTGCCATCTTCCATCTAGCAAGCAGCAGCTCAGAACAAGGGCCCCGTCCAGGTGGATGCCTGTTCCCCATCTACACTGTATCTATTGGGACTTCTGAACTTCTATATCATCACCTACAAGGCCAACACATCTCTGCATGCATATTCCATCGTGGAAGTCATCTCTGCTGGAAAAGTGAATTATCCAGCATCAGTCTTCAACCTGCTGACTTCTGTGAAATACACCATTGGACTTTGATTCTGGACTCACGTGAAACAGTAATGCTTTATTCTGTGATCTGTGCCCTATAAATCTTTCCTTCCCCATTCCCCCTCTCTTATTAGGAGCGAAAGGGAGGTTAACTGCACCCTCCTCTTGTGCGAATAAGTTTACCCAATCGTGAGTTTGCTGTGGGGTTTATTAATAGAAATTGGATCTGAGGGGTTTGGAAATACACCACTGCTTATAAAGGGGGAAATCAAAATCAAAAACACCTTTCTATTTACGGACGGGCGGTGAGAGGAGAAATTAGGGCTGTTTAAATTAACCCCACTCAACTGCTTCAAGGTAGAACAGGACAAAGTGTAGAAAATGAGAAAAAGCAAGTTCCCAACTGCAGTCAGGAAGAGAGACAAGTGACATGGTTATATACAGCCTGGGCCTGTATTCTCTCGAATAAAGATTAAGGGATAATCTGATTAAGGTATTTAAGATAAAAGAATTCACAGTAAGACTTGCTTTTATATACTCTGTCAACCTCAGGGCAATCCAAAGCACAACAAAGCCAATGAAGTAATTTAAGTGTAGTCACTGGCCAGGATTTTGCTCCCCCACTGTGGCGTCTCCCCCTCCATCGCACCACGGCTCCCCCCCCGACCCATTACACCGCACCCCCCAACTCCGGTGGATTTGGTGAGCCATTTAAATCTGCATTCAGTTCGGCGGGACCGTCAAATCCTGGCCACTGTTGATAAAATAGAGACCGTTACCTCTGGTTGGGGGAGTCTAGAATAAGGGGACACAACTTTAAAATTAGAGCTTGGCCAATGAGGTGTGATTTTCACACAAATAATGGGGAAATCCAGAACTCTCTCCTCGCCAAAACAAATCTATTGAGACTGGCAATTGAAAATTTCAAAACTGAGCTGTATTAAGTTACAAAACAAAGGCTTCTGGATGAGAGTTAAGATACAGATCAGGCTCATGATCTAACTGAATGGTGGAGCAGTCTCAAGGGACTGAATGGCCTCCACCTGTGTTTAAATATGTGGGTAGAGTTGTGGAGGCGAAGATTCTGAACTCATTTGAGCATTCAGGATGTGGGAAATAGGTTTCCATTGTGTTTTGGGTATGTGGACAACACTGGAAAGGGCACAAGTATTGCCTACCCTTCTGGCATCTGTGGAAGTGGCAAGGGGCTCAGGAGGGTCGAGGATCTTCTCCTTGAACTGCTGCACTCCTTGTGGTTTGCAACAGCGTGGCTAAGACAACACATGATCGCAGTGCATCGCCAGTTCCCAGCACACACTGACTCAAAAAACCAGACCTCTGAACATCTTTTTTTCTCTGTGATAACATTTTATGAATGTGAAAGAGTACGATGTATAACAAGTAACAGTCTCTCATCTAAAGTCACTTGTTCCTTTGTACACCCCCCCCCCCCCCCCCCGCCCCCACCTCCCCCCCAAAATAGTCTCCCATCGGTAACGGGAGAGGGAAAGATGGTCCACACTACAATAAAAGCAAAACACTGCAGATGCTGGAAACCTGAAATAAAAACAGCAAACGCTGAAATACTCAGCAGCTCTGGCTGCATCTGTGGAGAGAGAAACAGAGTTAACGTTTCCAGTCCAGTATGACTCTTTCTTTGGAAATGAGTTCTGAAGAAGTGTCATACTGGACTCGAAAAGTGAATTCTGTTTCTCTCTCCACAGATGCTGCCAGAGCTGCTGAGTATTTCCAGCATTCTGCTTTTGTATCAGTATCTCACTGCCCACTGGAGTGTTCCTGCAGCAGCAGCAGCAGCAGTAGCTGCTCCCTTCTCACTCCCCCATCCCTCCACTGCTCACCAGGCCAAGGCAGACGATAACAGAGGGACAGACAGAAATGGCTTTGTAAACCAAACGAAGAGCTGTGCACTGGGCTGAGCAGGCTGGGCTGTACATCATTCTAGTGGCACAAGGACAGGGAACCTGTGTGTTTTCTGGCTTGCAAGCTAGCTTGTCATGGAAAGACAATAATCTCATGTTTCTGGGCCGCAGCCTTACATTTCCTCACAAGGGGTAATAAATATCGATGACATACATACAGATATTCTGTTTCATGTCAAAATGCCAGCTCCCATTCTCTGAACTGCTCTCTCCAGCTAGGATTATTGTTGTTATACACATGGCTTACAAATCCATAAAAATTCACCTTTGAAGGGATAAGTTAGCCAGACAGTGGGCTGAGGTGATGAACAAGTGGAGAGCTGGCTCACCGACCTACCCTGCTCTGCTTCAGGTCTGCCTGCCAAACGTGTAAACTTCAACAAGCGGAAAGGATTGTCTGGGACGTGCCCCGGGTAAGGGGGATGGGATTCACCACCCAAAACGACTCTGGCCACATTGACAATATCCTCCCACACATGACAGCCTAAACATAAGTAAGTTGCAACATATGCACTCACCCACACATACTGAGTTGAAGTCTCTCTGCGGGGTGTTGGGGGAGAGTGACGGAGGAAGGAAGGAGGGGTCTGTGTCAACACAAATATTGCCAGTGCGAAACACATTAAGCGAGCAAACAAGTCCAGAAAGTGCACTCAGGCAGCTGCAGGGAGAGGAGGGAGCCTCCATGGCTTGCACACCGCACCAATTGGAGCTTAACTTCTCCAACTTTAGCTGCAGTCATACTCCAGTTACCTGCTTGTCCGATAAGATTGCAATCCCATCCCATTCCCACTGGAAGCTACAAGTCCCCTGGCTTTTAAAATGACAGATTTAAAAGAAAAGGTGAAAATAGCAAAAAACAAAAAGGCAGATAAGCAGCGAGTCCAGTATAAAAAAGAGAAAACGAGTGCAAGTCAGTGTGCAGCTGGCTGCTGCTCTGACAGGGGAAGGCACAGAGATCATTTGCCTGAGGTGTGCTAAGCTTTGGCCTTGGATGATAAACCTTCAAGGGCTGACCGATCGCCATGAGGTCAGGGAGTGTAACTGGCCAATTCCTTGGTGTTGGACCAGCTGTCCCCCACAGGTCCTCTCCTGCTTCCAGCAGTGCTTGGTTTTCATTCCCTTCCCAAGATCAGACAGATTTAGAAGATCCAGGTGATCGTGTTCTCTTCCCCCTTCCCACCCCATTCATTAACAATACTCCCAACCCCACCCAACCCCAAGCAGTTCACAATCTGTACAAGTTTTAAATATGGCTGCACTTGACATGCATTCATGTGCACAGGATTTCTGAAGGAAGCCTTAAAGTGTTGCTGCGGCATTTGTATGTGTGCACCACTGCTGGCTAATTGCACAATACTTCAATTGCGTGCTTTTCTGTGCCCCTGCCCCTTCCCTCCACCCCAAAAAAAAAGAGGAAATATCCAGTATCAGGTGTTCTGCATTCCGGCCTGTTCCTCAGGCTTCCGGTTCCGGCCTGTTCCTTAGGCTTCTGGTTCCGGCCTGTTCCTCAGGCTTCTGGTGTCCTGCCGGCAGAACCCTTGCGAGTTCAAATGTCCGAGGGTTATTTTATTTTTATTTTAACCTTTTTTTTAACAAAAAGCTATGAAACAGTTTGCCACAGTGGAAACTGCCCCCCTCCCACTCGCCCCTGACAAGGACCCTTCCCCAAAACACAAGATTAAACTCAACTGAATGTTTTAGTTCGAAGGGTTTTTTTTTGTGTTTCTCTTTTGGACAACACAAGAGTCAAAAGTGCAGTGTTCTGTTGGTGAGAGAGCCGGCTGTGTAAACGTGTGCAAACGCAGATGCTTCAGTGTCTCAACTCTGTGCTCTCTCTACGCCCCCACCCCCCCCCGCCACCCCAATTACCCCGACTGTCACTGTTGCACTTTGATCGTGGCACCAAAGTGGGATCATCTCCCCCCTCCCCACCCCCGGATTGCTTCATGCTCGCTCTCGCCCCACAAGTTTTGCTGGGGGTGGTGGGTTGGAGGTGAAATCCTTCACTCCACACGAATTAACAGGCCATAAAGGACTGTCGAGGCCCTCTCCTTGGTGATCCACTCGATCTCGTTGTTGCTGAACCTGGGATCGATTGACTCACTGGCTCCCACTGACTGTGGCCCCATCTTGTACGATCCCGGCCGAACACACACCTGGAAGGCCACTTGGGCATGGTGATGTCGCTGGGATTTCACATCCTTGAATCTAAGGGAGGAATTAGCACCATTAGCCAGAATAAAATGCAAGAGATATTTAGCATGTTCAGCAGGGAAAAAGGTCATTCACCCATTGTGCCTGTGCCGCTCTTTGAAAGGGCTAATCAGTCTCAATCTCCAACTCTTTCCCCATATCCCTGAAAATGTTTCCTTTTCAAGTATTTCCTCAATTCTCCTTTAGAAAGTTCCTATTGAATCTGCTTCCACCGCTCTTTCAGGCAGCACCTTCCAGATCACATCTGGAATAAAAGCATCCTGCTCTCCCACTCTGGCCCCCTATGCCAAATATCTTCAATCTGTGTCCCTCTGGTTACCGACCCTCCCTCCACTGGAAACAGTTTCTCCTTATTCACTCTATCAAAACCCCTCATGATTTTGAATGCCTGAAATAAATCTCCCTCTTAACCTTCTCTGCTCCAAGGAGAACAACCCAACCTCTCCAGTCTCTCTCCACATGAACTGAAGTCCCTCATCCCTGGTCCCATTCTGGGAAATCTCCTCCACACCCTCTCCCAGGCCTTGTCATCCTTCCTAAAGTGTGGGGTGCAGTACAACACACAATGCTCCAGCCTCCAGCCAAACTGTGCAGTGATTAAAGTTTTACCATAAATTCCTTGCTTGTCCAATTCCTTTCCTTGTCAGGTACTTAAGCAGATTAACTAGCAGGAAGGTTAGGTCTAATTTGCTCTGCCACAGTATACCAAAGACAGGGTACAGGCTGGAGCACTCAATACCGAGCCTCAGGTGACAACACCAGCAGTCACGTCCACTCCAGCGAAGCCGGGGTCTAGACCCTGGAGTTACTGTAACTTCCGGCATTTTTATCCCACCCCTAGCACAGCAAAAGTTATCAACCAGCTATCAGTGGGCTTGAGATCCACTCCTGAGTCTTGAGCCCATAACCCAGGCTGACACTCCCAGGGTCAGTATTGAGGGAGTGCTGCCCTGCCGGAGAGAGGCACTAAACCCTCTCAGGTAGACGTTTGAGATAGCTGGAAGCAAATCTCAGAGCAAGGGAGTTCTCCCTGATTTTCCAGCTAATATTCATCCCTCAACCATTTCCTAAAACAGATGATCTGCTCTTTCCTCACAGTGCTGCCAGTGGGAGTTTGTTATGTGCGTGTTGGCTCGTTACCATATTACAACAGCGCTACACTTCAAAAAGTGCCTCACTGGGTGTGAAGTGCTTTGCAACCTTGAGGTAAAGCGAATCTTTCTTTCAAATTATCCGAGGCACCTCGAGAAATAAAGCGGGTGGGGTACACAAATGGCAAACAAGATTGGGGAATGATCGGTGAGTCTAGTCTTTAATAGCTGTGAGAAAACAGGGTTTGAAAGTGAGGTTGACACAAGACACAGGTCTTCAGCTGGACTAAGTCCTGGCTCATGAGCATTGATACCAGGCAACAAGGAATAGTGGTAGCACTGGCCACAGCTTTCATCCAAACATCGATAAGGGAGCTGAACTCCCGAGGTGAGAGTGACTACCCTTGGCATCAATGCAGCATTTGACCGACTGTAGCATCAAGGAGCCCTAGCAAAACTGGAGTCAATGGGAATCAGGAGGAAAACTCTCTGCTGGTTGGAGTCATACCTAGCACAAAGGGAGATGGTTGTGGTTGTGGGATGAGGGACTTCAGTTAATGTGGAGAGACTGGAGAAGCTGGGATTGTTCTCCTTGGTTTGAGGTTAATCATCTCAGTACCAGGATATTGCTGCCGGAGTTCCTCAGGGTAGTGTCCTCGGCCCAACCATCTTCAGCTGCTTCATCAATGACCTTCCTTCCATCATAAGGTCAGAAGTGGGGATGTTCACTGATGATTGCACAATGTTCAGCACCGTTCATGACTCCTCAGATACTGAAACAGTCCAGGTCCAAATGCAGCAAGACCAGGACAATATCCAGGCATGAGCTAATAAGTGTTGGTATGCAAAGGGCCCTGGGTGTCCTTTTTCATGAGTCACTAGCATGCAGGTACAGCAAGCAATTAGGAAGGCAAATGGCATGTTGGCGAGGGGATTTAAGTACAAGACGTCTTGCTGCAGTTATATAGAGCCTTGGTGAGACCTCACCTGGCATATTGTGTACAATTTTGTTCTCCTTATCCAAGGAAGGATATAATGGCCATAGAGGGAGTGCAGCAAAGGTTCACCAGATTAATCCTGAGATGGCAGGATTGCTTTATGAGGAGAGATTGGAGAAACTGGGTCTGTATTCTATAGAGTTTTGAAGAATGAGGAGTGACCTCATTGAATCTTACAAAATTCTCACAGGGTGTGACACGGTGGATGTAGATAAGGTGTTTCCCCTGGATATTGAGTCTAGAACCAGGGCACATATTCTTAGGGTAAGGGGCAGGGCATTTAAGACTGATATGAGGAGAAATCTCTTCACTCGCAGGGTGGTGAATCTTTGGAATTCTCTACCCCGGAGGGCTGTGAATGCTCAACCATTGAACATGTTCAAGACAGAAATCAATAGATTTCTGATCCTAATGACATCAAGGAATCCGGAGATAGCACGGGAAAGTGGTGTTGAGGTAGATAATCAGCGATGAATGGCAGAGCAGGCTCAATGGGCTGAATGGTCTACTCCTGCTCCTATGTTCCCACTATCAACATCCTGGCAGTTACCATTGACCAGAAACTGAACTGGACCTGCCATATAAATACTGTGACTACAAGAAAAGGTCAGAAGCTAGGAATGCCTCAGTGAGTAACTCACCTCCTGACTCCCCAAAGCCTGTCCACCATCTACAAGGCACAAGTCAGGAGTGTGATGGAATACTCCCCACTTGCCTGGATGAGTGCAGCTCCCACAACACTCAAATAGCTCGACACCATCCAGGACAAAGCAGCCCACTTGACTGGCACCCCATCCACAAACATTCACTCCCTCCACCACCGACGCACAGTAGCAGCAGTGTGTGTACCGTCTATAAGATACACTGCAGGAATTCATCAAGGGTCCTTCATCAGCACCTTCCAAACCCACGACCACTACCATCTAGGAGGACAAGGGCAGCAGACACATGGGAACATCACCACCTGGAAGTTCCCCTCCAAGCCACTCACCATCCTGACTTGGAAATATATCACTGTTCCTTCATTGTCACTGTGTCAAAATCCTGGAACTCCCTCCCTAACAGCACTGTGGGTTGTACCTACACCACATGGACTGCAGCAGTTCAAGAAGGCAGCTCACCACCACCTTCTCAAGGGGCAACTAGGGATGGACAATAAATGCTGGGCCAAGTCAGTGGTGCCAACATTGTATAAAAGAATAAAAAAAAATGGGCATACAGTTCCAAGTTATCTTCTGACTGTTTCTCAGGCAGCACTGGCAAGGCTGCATCATTTTCTACCCCTAGTTTCAATGCAAAGATGGTGATGGGATTCCCTCCGAGATTCACTACAATTATCCGTGTGACTGTGTGGCGTTTCGAGCATGCATGCAACTGGGGACTGGAGACCCGTGTAGACCAGGCCAGGAAACAGTTGGCAGGTTCTATTTCCTGAAGGACAACAGTGGGCCAGCCGGCTTTTATTGACAATCAAAGAGTTTCCGTCAGCAGTTTTGTTGCAGTGTCAACCCACAAATTACCGGATTGATTACATTCAAATTTCATAACCAGCATCACTGGCACCTGAACTCTCAGCCTTGCAGTTTCTAGCACCATGCATTCAACCCATTCTCACAGTGGGCTCCAGCCACTGCTAGATCAGCTTTCTTACTCTGGGTACTCCACTGGCCCCCTGCACCCAACCTGTGCACTGACAGTGCCAGTGTTAGTTTGACTGTGTATCTGTGCTTGCTGACTACTCACCTTATTTTAGGGCAGAACCGGTCAAGTCCCACATATCGCATTGTTGGCGAGAGGTTGACTTTCACAATGTCCTTCTCCTGAACACTGTTCTCTTCAGGGTCATTATATCCATTCTGAAGCTCTGCTTTGGCCTGTTTGGTGCAGAAGATCGATGCACTCCCTGCTTTAATTTGGAGGAGGCGGTGTTGAGAAGAAACGAAGGCAGGGAAGAGGAGTCAAAGGGGCAGAGGTGAGGAGGTAAAGGGCAGCAGTGAGCAGGTAAAGGGCAGAGGTGAGGAGGTAAAGGGCAGAGGTGAGGAGGTAAAGGGCAGAGGTGAGGTGGTAAAAAGCAGAAACAGTGAGAGGTCAAAGGAAAAGAAATGTGCGAAGAAACAGAAGTCAAGATGTTAGTTGTTGCGCTGGGATCATCAGAAATCACGAGATGAACGGTTACATAACTCAGCATTACCGGACACGATGGGTAAGATACTGGCCCTTCCTAACCCAGTGCTGTCCCTGACCCAGGATTGTTTGATGGGGACAGTGTAGAAGGAGCTTTACTCTGTATCTAACCCCGTGCTGTACCTGTCCTGGGAGTGTTTGATAGGGACAGTGTAGAAGGAGATTTACTCTGTATCTAACCCCGTGCTGTATGTGTCCTGGGAGTGTTTGATGGGGACAGTGTAGACGGAGATTTACTCTGTATCTAACCCCGTGCTGTACCTGTCCTGGGAGTGTTTGATAGGGACAGTGTAGAGGGAGCTTTACTCTGTATCTAACCCTGTGTTGTACCTGACTCAGTTCTGTATGTTTAAAGAGGACAAGAAGGAGTTCTAGAGAATTGGGTAGGGCCAAGTAGCTCTGTAAAGAGAGAAGTCCAGCTACAGAATGGATGCCCAGGGAGTGTCGACGTGTAACCATCAGCAACACCTATACTTGGACCAGGAGGTTGTGTTGGTAGGAATGTACCATCGACCTGAGCTGTGACCCTGTGCAGCCAAATTCAGGTGTTAAGGAACTTCTTCCCAGAATGTGAGTACGTTTAAAAGCCTATCATAGTGAAAGCCGCAGTAAAAAGGTTAAGCTGGGTTAAGTCTGAGCTAAGATTGAGTTTAAGGTAGAAGCTTATATTGTTTAGAATTGTTATCCTATTTGCTCAGTGTTACCTATTTGGTCATTGTTGCTTGTGTCTGGTTTGTTCAAGCTTGTAAAGATTCTTTTGATGCTTCAGTTTAATCCTGGAGTCCTACTGCTTATTTCCTTACTCTCGGTACGTCTACGCATTCTATCCTTTAATTGATTATGGTCTATCAAACCAGATCTAAACAAGTATCCAGCCTGCCCAATATTCTCCTAGCTGGGATCATAACAGGATTTACATTTCAGCAAAGGAAGAGGCTGGCTTGCTTTTCTCTTGAAAAAGGACAGCCGGGGGTGACCTAATCACGGTCTTTAAAATTCTGAAAGGTTTTGATCGAGAGGATACAGACAGAATGTGGGGGAGACCAGAATTCAGTGCCATCAATATATGAGAGTCACTAATAAACCCAAAGGGGAATTCAGGAGAAACTCCTTTACCCAGAGAGTGGGGAGAAAGTGGAACTCGCTCCCACAGGGAGTGGTTGAGGTGAATAGTATCGATACATTTAAGGGGGAAGACGGGGAAGTTTATGAGGATGAAGGGAAGAAAGGGTTATGATGATAGAATGAGATGAGGAAAGATGGGAGGAGGAGGATCGAGTGGAGCATTGACTAGTTGGGCCAAATGGCCTGTTTCTGTGCTGTATATCCTAGGCCATCATGTATAATCAATTGTACCACTTAAAAATCTGGCAAGATCCCGAAGTCAAGATCCATTGGAGCATCTGTTTGGTTCTTAAATGATTCCAGCATTTTCACCCATACTTGTCTATCCCGGAGTCACTCTCATTATGATAGAGTTGCCTGATAGCAGAGCTAATTGACCTTTTACTGAGCTTAAATCTCTTTGCACTCTCCGTTAAATTAGACTTAATGTAATATTCCAGATTGATCTCTACTGTTCCCTTGACTATCTCATAACTGGCTGTAAGATCACCTCTGAGAAACCCTCCTGTCCAGGCCTCAAAATACACTTCTTTTTACTGACCTCTCCCAATCCATCTAAACACGAGGCATTAGTCTCATGATCTCTGCACTGCTTCCCACAGTTGCATTTCTCTCTGGCACTGAATTCTGGGTTAACACCCAGTTGAGTTAACACATCTGGTAGGTGTAAGTGGCCCCTTCTGATCCTACAGGTTGTAAGAACCTCTAAAATCCTCCCGCCATTTAGGACCAAGCCCTGTCCCATTGGATGGTTATGGCCATGAAAGGAGTTATCAGGTCACAGTCTGTCAGACTGTTACTCAGCCTGTAAAATCCCTCCACTGCTTCTCACTATTCTCTGAGGGAAGATTGTCAAGACACGAAATTGAGAAATACGCCATCCTGTCAGAGTGCTGCTCAGTCTGCAAAACATTCCGTTACTTCACACTTTTCCCTGAAGGTAGAGCGTAAAGATACAAAAACAATTCAAATCTCTCTTCCTATGAGTGGCACTTATCCACATTAAGCTTTAATTGCCATATGTGGGATTGAGGGTTCACACTACTTGCATACCTCGATGGGTCCTGGGCTGTTTGAAGCGTCTGCACACAGTGAGTTAAACCAGTTGTCTGCTAATCATGGGGTGCATTGTGAAACAGGGTTAAAGCAAAGCTATCTCCACCAATCTTTATTTAATCATTGTGTTTCGGGTATTAAAATGATTGAATGATAAAGAGCTTAGTTGAGCCATATAGCTATGATACAGAATGATTAGGAGAGATTGAGAAAGCTAAGGGCACCTCTCTGTCCACATGTTGTTATTTTGATGTTACTTTTATGTATTGTCAGTGGGAGTGAGTGAATGTAGAGATCAAATGTAGAATTACTATGAGAGTTGCGAGTATTATGTACTCAGGACATATTTTATCCAATTCATCCTGCTCTTTTTGTTTCCCAGCCCCGTGACTTTCCTGACCCTCCACCTACACTCTATCTGGAAAGAGCTTGCCTGATCCTCCACCTACACTCTATCTGGAAAGAGCTTGCCTGACCCTCCAACTGCACTCTATCTGGAAAGAGCTTGCCTGATCCTCCACCTACACTCTATCTGGAAAGAGCTTGCCTGACCCTCCACCTACACTCTATCTGGAAAGAGCTTGCCTGACCCTCCACCTACACTCTATCTGGAAAGAGCTTGCCCGACCCTCCACCTACAGTCTATCTGGAAAGAGCTTGCCCGACCCTCCACCTACAGTCTATCTGGAAAGAGCTTGCCTGACCCTCCACCTACACTCTATGTGGAAAGAGCTTGCCTGACCCTCCACCTACACTCTATCTGGAAAGAGCTTGCCTGACCCTCCACCTACACTATCTGGAAAGAGCTTGCCTGACCCTCCACCTACACTCTATCTGCAAAGAGCTTGCCCGACCCTCCACCTACACTCTATCTGGAAAGAGCTTGCCTGACCCTCCACCTACACTCTATCTGGAAAGAGCTTGCCTGACCCTCCACCTACACTCTATCTGGAAAGAGCTTGCCTGACCCTCCACCTACACTCTATCTGGAAAGAGCTTGCCTGACCCTCCAACTGCACTCTATCTGGAAAGAGCTTGCCTGACCCTCCACCTACACTCTATCTGGAAAGAGCTTGCCCGACCCTCCACCTACACTCTATCTGGAAAGAGCTTGCCCGACCCTCCAACTACACTCTATCTGGAAAGAGCTTGCCCGACCCTCCACCTACACTCTATCTGGAAAGAGCTTGCCTGACCCTCCACCTACACTCTATCTGGAAAGAGCTTGCCTGATCCTCCACCTACACTCTATCTGGAAAGAGCTTTCCTGACCCTCCACCTACACTCTATCTGGAATGAGCTTGCCTGACCCTCCACCTACACTCTATCTGGAAAGAGCTTGCCTGACCCTCCACCTACACTCTATCTGGAAAGAGCTTGCCCGACCCTCCACCTACACTCTATCTGGAAAGAGCTTGCACGACCCTCCACCTACACTCTATCTGGAAAGAGCTTGCCCGACCCTCCACCTACACTCTATCTGGAAAGAGCTTGCCTGACCCTCCACCTACACTCTATCTGGAAAGAGCTTGCCCGACCCTCCACCTACACTCTATCTGGAAAGAGCTTGCCCGACCCTCCACCTACACTCTATCTGGAAAGAGCTTGCCCGACCGTCCACCTACAATCTATCTGGAAAGAGCTTGCCTGACCCTCCACCTACACTCTATCTGGAAAGAGCTTGCCTGACCCTCCACCTACACTCTATCTGGAAAGAGCTTGCCCGACCCTCCACCTACACTCTATCTGGAAAGAGCTTGCCCGACCCTCCACCTACACTCTATCCGGAAAGAGCTTGCCCGACCCTCCACCTATACCCTATCTGGAAAGAGCTTGCCTGACCCTCCATCTGCACTCTATCTGGAAAGAGCTTGCCTGACCCTCCACCTACACTCTATCTGGAAAGAGCTTGCCCGACCCTCCACCTACACTCTATCTGGAAAGAGCTTGCCCGACCCTCCACCTACAGTCTATCTGGAAAGAGCTTGCCTGACCCTCCACCTACACTCTATGTGGAAAGAGCTTGCCTGACCCTCCACCTACACTCTATCTGGAAAGAGCTTGCCTGACCCTCCACCTACACTATCTGGAAAGAGCTTGCCCGACCCTCCACCTACACTCTATCTGGAAAGAGCTTGCCTGACCCTCCACCTACACTCTATCTGGAAAGAGCTTGCCTGACCCTCCACCTACACTCTATCTGGAAAGAGCTTGCCTGACCCTCCACCTACACTCTATCTGGAAAGAGCTTGCCTGACCCTCCAACTGCACTCTATCTGGAAAGAGCTTGCCTGACCCTCCACCTACACTCTATCTGGAAAGAGCTTGCCCGACCCTCCACCTACACTCTATCTGGAAAGAGCTTGCCCGACCCTCCACCTACACTCTATCTGGAAAGAGCTTGCCCGACCCTCCACCTACACTCTATCCGGAAAGAGCTTGCCCGACCCTCCACCTATACCCTATCTGGAAAGAGCTTGCCTGACCCTCCACCTGCACTCTATCTGGAAAGAGCTTGCCTGACCCTCCACCTACACTCTATCTGGAAAGAGCTTGCCCGACCCTCCACCTACACTCTATCTGGAAAGAGCTTGCCTGACCCTCCACCTACACTCTATCTGGAAAGAGCTTGCCTGATCCTCCACCTACACTCTATCTGGAAAGAGCTTTCCTGACCCTCCACCTACACTCTATCTGGAAAGAGCTTGCCTGACCCTCCACCTACACTCTATCTGGAAAGAGCTTGCCCGACCCTCCACCTACACTCTATCTGGAAAGAGCTTGCCCGACCCTCCACCTACACTCTATCCGGAAAGAGCTTGCCCGACCCTCCACCTATACCCTATCTGGAAAGAGCTTGCCTGACCCTCCACCTGCACTCTATCTGGAAAGAGCTTGCCTGACCCTCCACCTACACTCTATCTGGAAAGAGCTTGCCCGACCCTCCACCTACACTCTATCTGGAAAGAGCTTGCCTGACCCTCCACCTACACTCTATCTGGAAAGAGCTTGCCTGACCCTCCACCTACACTCTATCTGGAAAGAGCTTACCCGACCCTCCACCTACACTCTATCTGGAAAGAGCTTGCCTGACCCTCCACCTACACTCTATCTGGAAAGAGCTTGCCTGACCCTCCACCTGCACTCTATCTGGAAAGAGCTTGCCTGACCCTCCACCTACACTCTATCTGGAAAGAGCTTGCCTGACCCTCCACCTACACTCTATCTGGAAAGAGCTTGCCTGACCCTCCAACTGCACTCTATCTGGAAAGAGCTTGCCTGACCCTCCACCTACACTCTATCTGGAAAGAGCTTGCCCGACCCTCCACCTACACTCTATCTGGAAAGAGCTTGCCCGACCCTCCACCTACACTCTATCTGGAAAGAGCTTGCCCGACCCTCCACCTACACTCTATCTGGAAAGAGCTTGCCCGACCCTCCACCTACACTCTATCTGGAAAGAGCTTGCCCGACCCTCCACCTACACTCTATCTGGAAAGAGCTTGCCCGACCCTCCACCTACACTCTATCTGGAAAGAGCTTGCCTGACCCTCCACCTACACTCTATCTGGAAAGAGCTTGCCCGACCCTCCACCTACACTCTATCTGGAAAGAGCTTGCCTGACCCTCCACCTACACTCTATCTGGAAAGAGCTTGCCTGACCCTCCACCTACACTCTATCTGGAAAGAGCTTGCCTGACTCTCCACCTACACTCTATCTGGAAAGAGCTTGCCTGACCCTCCAACTGCACTCTATCTGGAAAGAGCTTGCCTGACCCTCCACCTACACTCTATCTGGAAAGAGCTTGCCCGACCCTCCACCTACACTCTATCTGGAAAGAGCTTGCCCGACCCTCCACCTACACTCTATCTGGAAAGAGCTTGCCCGACCCTCCACCTACACTCTATCTGGAAAGAGCTTGCCTGACCCTCCACCTACACTCTATCTGGAAAGAGCTTGCCTGACCCTCCACCTACACTCTATCTGGAAAGAGCTTGCCTGACCCTCCACCTACACTCTATCTGGAAAGAGCTTGCCTGACCCTCCAACTGCACTCTATCTGGAAAGAGCTTGCCTGACCCTCCACCTACACTCTATCTGGAAAGAGCTTGCCCGACCCTCCACCTACACTCTATCTGGAAAGAGCTTGCCCGACCCTCCACCTACACTCTATCTGGAAAGAGCTTGCCCGACCCTCCACCTACACTCTATCTGGAAAGAGCTTGCCTGACCCTCCACCTACACTCTATCTGGAAAGAGCTTGCCCGACCCTCCACCTACACTCTATCTGGAAAGAGCTTGCCTGACCCTCCACCTACACTCTATCTGGAAAGAGCTTGCCTGACCCTCCACCTGCACTCTATCTGGAAAGAGCTTGCTTGACCCTCCACCTACACTCTATCTGGAAAGAGCTTGCCTGATCCTCCACCTACACTCTATCTGGAAAGAGCTTGCCTGACCCTCCACCTACACTCTATCTGGAAAGAGCTTGCCTGACCCTCCACCTACACTCTATCTGGAAAGAGCTTGCCCGACCCTCCACCTACACTCTATCTGGAAAGAGCTTGCCCGACCCTCCACCTATACCCTATCTGGAAAGAGCTTGCCTGACCCTCCACCTATACTCTATCTGGAAAGAGCTTGCCTGACCCTCCACCTACAGTCTATCTGGAAAGAGCTTGCCTGACCCTCCACCTACACTCTATCTGGAAAGAGCTTGCCTGACCCTCCACCTACACTCTATCTGGAAAGAGCTTGCCTGACCCTCCACCTACACTCTATCTGGAAAGAGCTTGCCCGACCCTCCACCTACACTCTATCTGGAAAGAGCTTTCCTGATCAGCACAGAGGGAGCTTTGCTTTGTCTGACCTACAGCGGGAGCTCTGAACCAGAAGCCAGAGGGTTCAAAATCCCGTTTGGGACCAATCCCAGTGAGTGGGGGCAGGAGCTCGTTCTTTAATTCCGGCTTGGCATCCAGTGGGCGTGGATGTATCCCACCCAGCCATCAGCACACGGCTGTGGGAATTGGACTGGACCTTTAGCACAGTGTGGAGATAGGTGAGCTGCAATTCCAGTGATGGGGGTGGCTCATTTCAAACGGACCATCCAGTGTCCTCAGTAGAGGAGCGAGAGTAACCCAACGTGTTCACCACCAGGTGGAAGAGGACAAGTTGGGCCGGCTGCCTTTCTGAAAGTGGCTGCATGGGAATGGGTGAAACTTGCAATACCCCTCAATTTGCTCCCCTTCACATACCTGATACCAGCTCCCCATGATCCAAGGTTCTTCGCAGTGACCCCACACACGTTCCATGGTATGCTGTGTGCCACTTTTTGTAGACGTTCGCGATTTCACAGCGGGGATTCAGCCTGCAGGACCCAACAGTTGACGTTTCAGACAGCGGACAGGAGGAATACTGATATTACATTGACACGGTGAATTTCACACCCACAGGTTTCCCCAAAAGTGCTTTACGGCCACCAAAAGACACAAGGGCTATGACCACAAGCCCCCAGCGTTAAAAGCAACCAAATAAAGGTCATCATCTGGAGGCTGGCGGGGGGGAACAGACATTAATTACCCTGTGACCAGAGCATCCCATGATCCATCTAATACCCCGTGCATGACACTCGATCACAACATCACCCATAGAGGGCAATGCAGACCCCTCCTCTCCGACTAAATAAAGGCTCCTTTGGCCTTCAAATCAATTAACTCCCCTCCCACCCCTGGTGTGCTGTTGCCAAGTGTGTTGAGATTGACCAGCACTGTGACCCTTGCCCCCTGACCTTGATCACTTACCTGAGTGCGAACCTGCACCATCCAAACGGGAGGGCGTAGTCCTTTGGCGGGTCACCCCGCTTGTAGTAAGCTTCATCGCCACGCAGCTTGTGGCAGGACTCACAGTAGCACAGGTTGCATTTCAGTTCATCGTCGAAGTAACCGTCTGTAATGCAAAGTGAGAACCATACCAGTCACCGTGATAGGCAAACTCCTCGCACTTCCCCCCCCCCACCCCTGTTACTGATTAACACTCTCCCCTGCAGTTCCTAAAGCTGCTGCCTTGCGGACACCATGGTAGCCCACCTCAGTCTCCCGTTGTTGCACAGATCTTGACACTGAGTGTTTCATGGCAAGTCAACCATGGCGGCCAATCTCAAACCCATCCACACCTAACCCCAACATTTGGCAGGGGTCACTGGGAAATCCCAGCTGACTAGGACTGCACTCGCCTGCTTCCATCTTATACTCCAATGGCAGCCAGAGGATCACTTGCAAATGCTTCTCTTGCTGCTCTGGTGTCCCCCAATGATCTATCCTTGCGATCCCCTCATATTTCTACATGCTGCCCCTTGGTGATATCATTTCAGAACAAACCAGGTTCCAGATGTCTGCTGACGACAGACAGATCTATCTCACCACCACCTCTCAACCCCATCCAGTGTCTCGGAATTGTCCACCATCCACTAAGGATTTTAAAATGATATTGGAATTTGATAGTATACATAGAGAGGAATTATTTACTCTGCTGGGAATCCAAAACAAAGGGCACAGAGCTAGGCAGATTAGGAGTGAAATCAGGAGAGGCTTGCTCCTGCTCAAAGGACAGCGGGAGTGTGAAGTTCTCCCATCCAAAGATTGCAGATGCTGGAGGTCAGATGGGAGTTTACCCCAATGTCCTGATCAATACTTACTCCTGAATCAACATCACAAAAACAGATTTTCTGGTCATTGGCATAGATTTATTGCAGCATAGAAGAAGCCATTCAGCCCATCAAGTCCATGCTGGCTCTCTGTACACTAATCTAGTCAGTCCCATTCCCCTGTTCTATCCCTGTATCCTGGCAAGTTTATTTCCCTCAAGCCCCCGTCCAATTCCCCTTTTGAAATCATTCATCGTCTCTGCTTCCACCACCCTCGGGGGCAGCAGTTCCAGGTCATCACCACTCGCTGCGTAAAAAAGCTCTTCCTCACATCCCCACAGTGCCCAAAACCTTAAATCTGTGTCCCTGAGTCCTTGTACCATCAGCCAGTGGGAACAGCTTTTCTTTGTCTACCTTATCTAACCCTGTCATCATCTCGTACACCTCGATCAAATCTCCCCTCAACCTCCTTTGCTCCAAAGAGAACAACCCCAGCTTCCCCAACCCTAACCTTGGAGCTAAAATCCCTCACCCTTGGATCCATTCTGGTAAATCTCCTCCGCACCCTCTCAAGGAGCCTCACATCGTCCCTAAAGTGCAGTGACCAGAACTGGACACAGTACTCTAGTTGGGGCCTAACCCCAAACTTTATAAAGGTTCAACATAACTTCTCTACTTTTGTATTTGATGCCCGTATGCTTTGCTAACCACTCTCTCAATATGCCCTTCAAAGATGAACCCCAGGTCTCTGTGATCCTTGCACTCTCTTTAGAATTGCCCCACTGTCTCCTAACCTGTTCATTCCCAGAACCTGAAAACTGCAGACCGCTGTCACTCTCTCAGTCTAACAATGTCCCAACAATCCACCAGCTATTAAAACCCAAGGTGCTGATTGTTCACAATGCCCTGATTCACCTGAACATCCCCTCTGTCCTCCACAAAGTGCTTGGCCCAATACATTAAAAAGAATCTCCTCACCTGGCAGTGGAAGTAGCTCTTTAAACCTGGCACAAAGTGCCTGATATTCACAGGTTTTCATGGGATTCGCTTCAGGAGGTGGTGTCCAGCACAAGTTCTCCTTGATACCTGAGGAATGAACAGCAGAGAGCTCAGTGGGTTAAACACTGGGAAGCAGCAATGAGAGGCCTGGTGGATGCCTGGAGCACACGGGTTGAGCTGGGAGACTTTCCTCAGCAGTCAGTTCAGTGCGACTGTCAGCCACGGCTCAATGGGTTGCAGCACTCTCGAAGCAGAGGCAGGGGGTAGTGGGTTCACATCTCACTCCAGTTACCGAACACTCAAACCTAGTTTGACAGTCCAAGAGCAGTGCTGAAGGAGCACTGTACTGTTGGAGGTTCTGTCATTTCAAATGAGACGTTAAACTGAGGTCCCATTTGCCCTCTCAGGTGGGTGACCACTACTTTGAAGAGAAGCAGAGGGGAGTTATCCCCAGGGCTCTGGCCAATAGCTATCCCTCAAGTAACACCACCTAAAAATAGATGAGGTGCTCATTATTACCATGTTCATGTCTGTGGGAGCTTGCTATGTACAAATTGGCTCCCCCATTTCCTACATTGCAATGACTGGTATCTTATTGGCTGTAAAGCATTTTGGGATGTCCTAAGGCCAAGAAATGCGCAATGTAAATGAAAGACTTTCTTCCTGCTGCTCTGGCATGGATGTGGCTAATAGTTGAGGTACCAGAGAAATAATGGTTTGTGCAGCCAGTTCAGGCATAAATGAAAGCTTCAGGATGCTGAAAGGCTCCTCTCCTGCCACCCACATTGAAAGATCATCTGAAACCAAGCACATCTGGGCTGCATTCACTTACCATCAACCACATCTGCTTTTTCCACATCACCTTGGCAACGTAAATGGCCACCATCGCCTCCTATGGCCATGATGTCATTCGTCACTATGGTAACCTGCCAGACATGAAGGTGCATTAGTCTTGAGGCTTCCGGATTGGAACTCAAAGCAAGGTCAGTCAGGAAGGGACTGGCACTTTTACTTTGTCAGAAATGCCAACCAAAACCAAAAGTCAGAGAATCATTATAGCACAAAAGGAGGCCATTCGCTAGTTAGATACAGAGTGTGTGAGGAAATTGCAGGCAATATAACCAACGTCTTCCAAAATGTTTTCGCTTTAGGTATTGTTCCATTTGGTTGTAAAATTGCAAGTGTAATCCCATTATTTAAGAAAAGTGAGAGAAAAAATCCATGAACTATTAGACCATTTAGTCTCATAGCTGTAGTGGGGAAGTTTTTGGAATCTACAATTAAGGACAGAGCAACTAAGCACAGAGAGATGTGAATTGATCAGAGGAAGGCAACAACAAATTGTGTACAGTTTTGGTCTCCTTATCTAAGGAGGGATATACTTGCCATAGAGGGAGTGCAGCGGAGATTCACCAGACTGATTCCTGGGATGGCGGGATTATCTTAAGCGGAGTGATTGCGGAAACTGGGCTTGTATTCTCTGCAGTTTTGAAGAATGAGAGATGATCTCATTGAAACTTACAGAATTCTTGCAGAGCCTGACAGGGTAGAAACAGCAACGATGATTCCCCTGGCTGGTGAGTCTAGAACCAGGCGATATAGTCCCAGGATAACAGGTAGACTACTTAAGACAGATGAGGAGGAATCTCTTCACTCAAGGGGGGTGAATCTTTTTGTTCTGTTGAAGGGTCATGAGGACTCGAAACGTCAACTCTTTTCTTCTCCGCCGATGCTGCCAGACCTGCTGAGTTTTTCCAGGTAATTCTGTTTTTGAGTGAAGAGATTCCTCCTCATCTGTCTTAAGTAGTCTACCCCTTATCCTGAGACTATGTCCCCTGGTTCTAGACTCACCAGCCAGGGGAATCATTGTTGTTGTTTCTACCCTGTCAGGCTCTGCAAGAATTCTGTAAGTTTCAATGAGATCATCTCTCATTCTTCAAAACTGCAGGGAATACAAGCCCAGTTTCCGCAATCACTCCGCTTAAGACAATCCCGCCATCCCAGGGATGAGTCTGGTGAATCTCCGCTGCACTCTCTCTATGGCAAGTATATCCTTCCTTAGATAAGGAGACCAAATCTGTACACAACACTCCAGGTGTGGCTTCAACAAGGCTCTGTACAATTGCAGCAAGACATCTTTACTCCTGCACTCGAATCCCCTCTCAACAAAGGCCAACATACCACTGGCTTTCCTAATTGCTTGCTGCACCTGCATGTTAGTGACTCACGAACAAGGACACCCAGGTCCCTTTGGAGATCAACACTTCCCAACCTCTCACAATTCAGAAGTATTCTGCATTGCTGTTTTTTCTACCAAAGTGGATAAGTACACATTTATTCCCATTTTACTCCATCTGCCATGTTCTTGCACACTCAGCCTCTCCAAGTCCACTTGAAGCCTTCTTGCATCCTCTTCCCAACTCACATTCCCACCTAGTTTTCTCTCATCAGCAAATCTGGAAATATTACATTTGGTCCCCACATCCAAATCACTTATCTAGATTGTGAACAGCTGTGGCCCCAGCACTGATCCTTGTGGTACCCCTCGTAACTGCCTGTCATCCTGAGAATGACCCATCTGTGTTTTCTGTCTGTTAACCAATTCTCAATCCAAAACAGTATATTTCTCCCAATCCCATGTGCTTTAATTTTGTTTACTAACTTCCTGTGTGGGCCCTTATCAAAAGCCTTCTGAAAATCCAAATGTACCACAACTGCTGGTTCTCCTTTATCTGTGCGGCAAGCAACATCCTCAAAAAAACTCCAACAGATTTGTCAGACACAATTTCCCTTTAAGTCCATGTTGACTCTGTCCAGTCATAGCAATATTTTCTAAGTGTCTAGTTATCACATCCTTCATAATGGATTCTAACATTTTCCCTACTACTGATGTCAAATTAACAGGTCTGTAGTTCTCCATTTTCTCTCTCCCTCCCTCCTGGGGTCAATGGGTATAAATTCATATTGGAAGTTGGTGACTGGTGGTGTTTTTTTTAGTTATTTCATGGGATGTGGGTGTCCCTGGCTAAGCCAACATTTACTGCCCATCCCTAGTTGCCCTCGAGGAGGTGGTGGTGAGCCGCCTTCTTGAACCGCTGCAGTCCATGGACTGTATGTACCATTCATAGCGCTGTTGTAGGTCACTGCTAAGGATCTGCAGTGGGGCTCCAATTATCCTATCTATTCATTAATGACTTAAATAACACAACTGAGAACCATCTATTCGAGTTCATCACTAACACAAAGACTGGTGGTACAGTTAATAACATAGACAGAGGCTTTGATAGATCAATTGAATGCATGAAACTGCGGCAGATGCATCTCAATGCAGATGTATAAGATCATCTATTTTCACAGAATCAAGCATAGCTTCAGCATAGGAGGAGGCCAGTCAGCCCATCAAGTCTGTGCCAGATCTCTGCAAGAGCAGGTCAGCTTGGTCCCACTCCACTGCCTTCCCAGTAACCCTATTAACTGCTTTCCCAACATACTCTGCTACCTTAATGACTGGTGCACAAATGTGATGGGGAAATTTGCAGATGACACAAAAATTGGCCCTGTGGCTGATAGTGAAGTGGATAACTGTGGACTCCAGAAAGATATCAATGGTTTGGCTGAGTGGGCAGAAAAGTGGCAAATGGAATTAAATCCAAAAAGTGCGAGGCAATGAATATGGGGAGGGCAAGGAAAGGAAGGGAATAGTAAATAAACAGGAGGATATTGAGAGGGGTTGAGGAAGTGAGAGACCTTGGAGTGCATGTCCACAGCTCCCTGAAGGTGGCCGGACAGATGGACAAGGTGGTCAAGAGAGCATATTGAATGCTTTCCTTTATTGGACGATGTATTGAATCCAAAAGCAGGGATGTAAAGATGGAACTGTATAAAATGCTGATTAGTCCACAGCTGGAATTGTGTGTACAGTTCTGGTCACCACATTACAGGAAGGACATAACTGCTCTGGAAAGAGTGCAGAGGAGATTTACAAGAATGTTGTCAGGGCTGGAAAATTGCAGCTATGAGGAGAGATCAGATGGGCTAGGGTTGTTTTCCTTAGAATAGGAGGCTGAGGGGTGACCTCACTGAGGTGTGCAAAATTATGAGGGGCCTAGATGGGGTAGACAGGAAAGAGCTGTTTCCCATAGCTGAGGGGATAATTACCAGGGAGCACAGATTTAAGGGGATTGGTAGAAGGATTAGAGGGGACACAAGGAAAAACATTAGTGGCTGGTGGGTCTGGAATTCACTGCCTGAATCGGTGGTTGAGGCTGAAACACAACTCATTTAAACGGTAAGGTAAAAGCAAAATACTGCAGATGCTGGAAATCTGAAACAGCAACAAAAACAGCTGAAAAAACTCAGCAGGTCTGACTGCCCCCTTTACATTCCTGCAGTCTAGTTATAAAACTTGTGGGATCTTGCTGTTATTGCCAGCCAAGCTGGCTATTGCTTTCTTACAAATATAACAGTAACTGCTTTTCACAAAGTACTTTTTATTTATTTTTTTCCTTAGTTCTGACGAAGAATCATACCGGCTCGAAGCGTTAACTGTGTTCCTCTCCCCTCTCTGCAGATGCTGTCAGACCTGCTGAGTTTTTCCAGCTATTTTTGTTTTTGTTTCATTTAAACGGTAGCTGGATCTGCATCTGAAGTGCTGCAATCTGCAAGGCTACGGACCAGGGCTGCAAAGTGGGATTAAAATGAGCAGCTAGCTTCTTTTTTTGGCTGGCGGAGACACGATGGGCTGAATGGCCTCTCTGCATTGTAAATTTTCTATGGTTCTACCCCCAGGTCTCTCTGCTCCTGCACTATATTCAAATCTCAGTCACTAACATAGATCAAGCAAAGCAGGGATCCTATTAGCTGCCCCTCTCCCTCCCCCCCCACCCCCCCACTATATACCTTCCTCTAATCTGCAAAACAAACATTCACCACTACACTCCATTTGTAGTCACTCAGCCCATTTCGTATCCATGCTGCTACTGACCAAAACAGGATAAATCTGAGCATGGTTTAGGATAAGAGCTAGGACTAGTGAGGGTGCACAGAGATTAAGGGGTCCATATACACAGATCAGTAAAACCTAACAGTCGGGTCCAAAAATAAATTCAACACAGCATGTTAATTTTAAAACTAGACTGTGAGAATATAAAGGGGAGCAAGTCTTGCTGCAGATGTTCAAAGCCCTGATTGGACAATGTCTGCAATACTGTGTGCAGCTGTGAGCATTACACCCGAGAATGGATATATCAGCCTTGGAAGGAATGTAGCAAAGATTCACTAGATGATGGGAAGAGATGAGGTAAACCAGGTTTGGAATGCCTGGAGTATAGAAGGTTAAGGGTGAATTTATTGAGGTTTTAAGATTTTGAAAGAAATTGATGGGGTATAGAGAGAGAAACCTTTCCTGCTGGTGAAGGAACACACAACAAAGGGACATAACCTTAAATTCAGAGGCAGGCTATTCAGGCGAGGAGCTAAGAATCGCTGCTTAAACTGAAGCGCTCTTCCACAAAAAGCAGTATATGTGAGCCCAATGAATAATTATAAATCTGTGATTGACAGATTTTTGCTAGGCAAGGGGATTAAAGGACATGGAGTCAAAGCAGGGGTTGGAATTGAGGCACAGATTAACCATGATCTCACTAAATGGAGGAATAGATTCAAGGGGCTGAATGGCCTTCTCTCACGTTCCTATGAGCAAAGCTCCAACAGCGCCCCAACAATGTGCCTTAACCTGAGCTCTGAAGTGTGCCCTGACTATAATACTACAACGTTTCCAAGTCACAACACCTTCCGAGACAGTGCAGTGGGGGGAAAATTTGAGAGGCTCCAGTTTGATTTCCTCTATTGTGTCATTTGTGGCTCAATGGGGTCAAATCCCGCTTCAGAGAGGTGAGCGCTCCTAGTGCGAGGACAGAGCAAGAGCTGCACTGTCTTTAAAGACAGACATTAAAACCAGGCTAGCGACTGCTCTCTCAATCAGATGTCCAAGGTCCCGTGGTATCGTTACAAAGACGAGCAAGGGAGTTCCCCCCCAGTGTCCTGGGCCAAGGTTTATCCACCAATCAACATCACACCAAAATCACAATCACCCAGCATTATCACACTGCTGGTTCTCACAATCTCTGCCCACCATCTAGTCCTCGGAGCCCTGGTAACATTTTACTGAATCTCCAAGGCTGATATATCCATTCTTGGCTGTAGTGCCCATAGTTGTACACAGTATTGCAGACGCTTTCCAGCCAGGGCTTTGAACAGCTGCAGCAACGCTTGCTCCCCTTTATATTCCTGCAGTCTTGTGGGATCTTGCTGTATACAAGCTGGCTATTGCTTTCTTACAATATAACAGTAACTGCATTTCACAAAGTACTTTTTATTCATTTATGGGATGTGGGCTTCACTGGCTGGGCCAGCATTTATTGCCCATCTCTAATTGCCCTTGAGAAGGTGGGGGTGAGCTGCCTTCTTGAACCGCTGCAGTCCATCTGGTGTAGGTACACCCACAGTGCTGTTAGGGAGGGAGTTCCAGGATTTTGACCCAGCGACAGTGAAGGAACGGTGATATATTTCCAAGTCAGGATGGTGAGTGACTTGGAGGGGAACTTCCAGGTGGTGGTGTTCCCATGTGTCTGCTGCCCTCGTCCTTCTAGATGGTAGTGGTCGTGGGTTTGGTAGATGCTGTCGAAGGAGCCTTGGTGAATTCCTGCAGTGCATCTTATAGATGGTACACACTGCTGCTACTGTGCATCGGTGATGCAGTGAGTGAATGTTTGTGGATATGGTGCCAATCAAACGGGGCTGCTTTGTCCTGGATGGAGTTGAGCTTCTTGAGTGTTGTGGGAGCTGCACTCATCCAGGCAAGTGGGGAGTATTCCATCACACTCCTGACTTGTGCCTTATAGATGGTGGACAGGCTTTGGAGAGTCAGGTGAGTTACAGGATTCCCAGCCTCCGACCTGCTCTTGCAGCCACAGTATTTATATGACATCCAGTTCAATTTCTGGTCAATGGTAACCCCAGGATGCTGATAGTGGGGGATTCAGTGATGGTAATGCCATTGAATGTCAAGGGGCAATGGCTAGATTCTCTCTTGTTGGAGATGGTCATTGCCTGGCACTTGTGTGGTACGAATGTTACTTGCCACTTGTCAGCCCAAGCCTGGATATTGTCCAGGTCTTGCTGCATTTGGACCTGGACATCCCCGTTTCTAACCTTACAATGAAAGGAAGATCATGAGCTGTGAAGCATCTTGGGAAGTGCTGAGATGAAAGATACTATCTCAATGCAAGTCTGAGTTTCTTTTTATTTAGGGGCTCTCAGATCGCAGTGAAGGTGGAGACAGAAATGTTACAGGACTGGGGTCTGAGGTACACTGATGAGGCAGCGGAGAAGTAGGTCCAGTTGAAACATGTGCTGGAACACACTGCCAGAGGTGCAATGAGCAATATGATAAATAGCAGAACTAGAGAGTGGGGAAATGGCTGGAATCTATTATTAAGGAAGTCTTCCCAATGCACTTAGAAAATCATTGTACAATCAGACAGAGTCCACATGGTTTTCCAAAAGGGAAACCATGTTTGACAAATTTATTGTAGTTTTTTGAGGATCTAACTAGTAGGGTAGATAAAGGGAAGCCAGCAGATGTTTAACAATCTGAAGTTGGCAGGCTGTGACTGGTGGAGTGCTGCAAGGGTCAGTGCTGGGGCCTCAGCTATTAACAATCTACATTACTGACTTAGACAAAGAGTAATGCCTCAGAGTTTGCTTACGATACAAAGCTAGGCAGGAATGCAAGCTGTGAGGAGGAGGCAGAGATGCTGCAAATGTGTTAGTGAGTGAGAAACAAGGTGGGAAATGAGTATAATGTGGGGAAGTGAGAGTTTCTTCACTTTTTTTGATAAAAAGTGTGCAACTTCCAAATGTTGATATTCAGAGAGACTGGGGTGTACTTGTACAAGGAACACAAAGTTAGCATTCAGGTACAGCAAGCAATTAGGAAGGCGACGACATGTTAGCCTTTATTGCTGAGAGATTGAAGTACAAGAATAAGGAAGGCTTGTTACATTTGTACAGGGCTTCAGGGAACAGGAGGTGCAGTTTAGTCTCCATACTTGAGGAAGGATTTGCTTGCATTAGAGGTGGTAGAGCGAAGGCGCACCAGATTTGTCCCTGAGAAAAAGATTGTCCTATGATGTGGGACTGAGTAAAATGCACATGGGATACAGGGTAATTTGATAACGTGGATTCAAAATTGGCTTAATTGTAGGGTGATGACAGAAGGATGCTTTAGTGACTGCAAGCCAGTGTCCAGTGGCGTACCACAGGGATCTGTGCTGGGTCCCCTATTATTCATCATTTATATAAACGACATAGATGACTATGTGGGGGGTAGGATTAGTAAGTTTGCGGATAACACAAAGATTGGCCGGGTGGTTAACAGTGAGGGTGAGTGTCTTGGGCTACAAGAAAATATAGACAGGATGGTCAAATGGGCAGATAAGTGGCAGATGGAATTTAATCCTGAAAAGTGTGAGGTGATACACTCTGGAAGGAGTAATTTGACAAGGAAGTATTCAATGAACGGCATGACACTAGGAAGTTCTGAGGAACAAAGGTACCTTGGCGTGTGTGTCCATAGATCTCTGAAGGCAGAGGGGCATATTAGTGGGGTGGTGAAAAAGGCATATGGGACACTTGCCTTTATCAATCGAGGCATAGATTACAAAAGTAGGGAGGTCATGTTGGATTTGTATAGAACCTTGGTGAGGCCACAGCTGGAGTACTGTGCGCAGTTCTGGTCGCCACATTATAGGAAGGATGTGATTGCACTGGAGGGGTTGCAGAGGAGATTCACCAGGATGTTGCCTGGGATGAAACATTTAAGTTATGAAGAGAGGTTGGATAGACTTGGGTTGTTTTCGTTGGAGCAGAGAAGACTGAGGGGTGACCTGATCGAGGTGTACAAGATTATGAGGGGCATGGACAGGGTGGATAGGGGGCAGCTGTTCCCCTTAGTTGAAGGGTCAGTCACGAGGGGGCATAAGTTCAAGGTGAGGGGCAGGAGGTTTAGGGGGGATGTGAGGAAAAACTTTTTTACCCAGAGGGTGGTGAAGGTCTGGAATGCGCTGCCTGGGAGGGTGGTGGAGGCGAGTTGCCTCACATCCTTTAAAAAGTACCTGGATGAGCACTTGGCACATCATAACATTCAAGGCTATGGGCCAAGTGCTGTTAAATGGGATTAGGTAGGTAGGTCAGGTGTTTCTCATGTGTCAGTTCAGACTCGAAGGGCCTCTTCTGCACTGTGATTGTGTGAAATTGGGCCTGTAAACTCTGCATTATAGAAAAATGAGAGGTAATCTCATTGAAACATACACGATTCTGAAGGGGCTTGACAGGGTAAACAGCAGGAGGTTATTTCCCCCCCATCTGGGGAATCAGGAGCACAATCTCAGGATAAGGGGCTGATCATTTAGGACTGAGATGGAGAAATTTCTTCACTCAAAGGGTTGCAAATCTTTGGAATTCTCTAGCCCACAGGATTGTGGATGCTCCATCTTTGAATACATTTAAGGTTGGGATAGACAGGTTTTTGGTCCCAAAGGGTATCAAGGGATATGGGAAGTGGGCAGGAATGTGGAGGTCAGCCATGATTGTATTGAATGGCGGAGCAGGTTTGATGGGCTGAATGCTCTATTACTCCTATTTCTTATGCTATTTTACACACCTCTGGAAAGCAATGGAATCATCCTATTATCTGTAACAAAGTGGGAAGGGAGTTTGGCCCAGTGGGATTCTTTCACATAGAGGTGAAGGAAGGGGTTTGGTCTACAGCAGGGGAAACCAGGAGGAGTCTGGTTCGTTGGAATTGTATACTATGGGAGCCAATGGAAAAAGGGTTTGGCCCAATGAGATTTTATGCAAATTGGAGTGAACAGAAATGGGTATGGGACACCAGGACTGTTTGCAGTGGAAGTGAATGGGTCAGTGTTTAGTCACTGAGATTGTATAAAAGAGGAGTTATTGGTCCAGAGATATTTTACGTCATGGGAGTGATTCAGGTGGGGTCAGTCCACTGAGATTCAGTTCAGTCCATTTAATAAGATTCCACGCCTCACCCCCATCCCCATCCCCACCACCCCAGAAGGTCACTCACCTGTTCACACTGACCGTACAGGTCAATCACCACGTAACATGGATTGGGAATGTCTTGGGCAGCCACACCTTGGTCCATTCCGTTAACAAACAGGTGCAGACCCTGGCTGTTGTCCACCAAGAGTCCAAGGATCGTTCCCTCTGGGCACGTGTCCAGGTTGGGACCATAATTGTCACAAATCTGAGAAAAAAATCGGGAGAGAAATAAACATGCTGGCACAACTCTGGGATACTCTTTATTTAATGGGTTATATTGGTTAACACTGAGCAGTCACTTCCTAGGCATCACTATCCTTGTTACCATCCTGCACAGATCAAGATGCCTGGCTCAACTCCAATTGGTGACCTGCTAAGACAGAATGTCGCAGCATAGAATGAGGCCATTCAGCCCTTCATGCCTCTGGAAGAACTACCCAGTCTCCTACTCTTTCCTTCCAATATTCTTCCTTTGAGTATTTCTCCATTTCTGACTTTGAAAGTTCCTATTGATCCCACTTCCAGGCAACACATTCCAGATCACAACAACCAACTGCACAGAGGGGAATTGTCTTGGATGACTCCACGTAACTTCCCTGTTATTTCAATTCTATCCTCTAGAAATAAGTTCTAGTGCTTTGTTTGCTATTGTTTTAAACAGAGTTATTAACCTGCAACACCATTTTTCAGTGATTCATGTGTCTGTAACTTTTAGTGGTTTGTATACCTGTGCTTTGAAGGACAACAAACTGGCCAGTACAGCTCACAATTCAATTTATCTTTGCCGAATCTCCTAGGCTAGATGCACCATCTGTGTGAAGTCTAACCAGGCCTGAGTGGCTTTGAGTTAGGGTAAGAGCTAAGAGCTGGTAGTTTCCTACTCATTGTAAGGAAACACATGGTTATTTCTGTTGTTTAAAATATGTGGTTAATATTTGGCTCTTGAATTATGGTTGAAGCTCACAAGTAAATGAGAGTCAGTGTAAACGATGTGCTTGCACATTCTGTCTTTTAAACCGACTGACACTACTGAGTAAAGGCTCACTTCAGGAAGTGCACAGATAAGGAGCAAAAATTCCTGGGATAATGCTGAGACAGGGTTCGGGTTGAAGGTGTGGGACTGCTTGGGGAGGTGGAGGGGGTGGGTCAAGATCGCAGGACTGGATGGGAGGGTAGCGTCTTGAGGGTGCCAATGACTACGCGGGGGTGGAGACCGGGCAAGGGGATATGGGGGGGGAGAGGCAAAGGCAAGGGGGAAGGGTCTGGGGGACACCAGGTGAGGGAGCAGCAGGCAAGGGGGCTTGGGCTGGCAGGAGCATTGAGATAACATTATGACTAAGTGAATATTACAGAATGTAGAAAAGAGCGATTATAAAGCAGATCTCTGTTGGAAACTTAAACATTCTTCAAAGAGTGTGATGTCACTCACGATTCCCAGAGTGTTCTTTATGCACGAGTCCTTAGACTTAGGGCTCTGTCTGCTGCTCTGTACATTGTCATACGATGAATATTTCAGAAGGATCATTATCACCGATATTACTGTCTCTAATCCTGCCATTAAAAGGGTAGGGATGATCTAACACTCCTGTTCAGCAGTCCTCAATGTAAACGTGATGTGGACTTTGCTGGCTGGGCCAGCATTTATTGCCCATCCCTAATTGCCCCTTGAGAAGGTGGGGGTGAGCTGCCTTCTTGAGCCGCTGCAGTCCATCTGGTGTAGGTACACCCACAGTGCTGTTAGGGAGGGAGTTCCAGGATTTTGACCCAGCGACAGTGAAGAAACGGTGATATATTTCCAAGTCAGGATGGTGAGTGACTGGGAGGGGAACTTCCAGGTGGTGATGTCTGCTGCCCTTGTCCTTCTAGATGGTAGTGGCTGTGCATTTGGAAGGTGATGTCTAAGGAGCCTAAGGGACCCATGTTAGAAAAATCAGGCCTTTGGGATGAGCCCATCCAGGGAGGACCCCATAAGAATAAGAAAGTTTGCAATTCTCACCTTTAATGAATTGTGAAACACAGAATCCCGCTGGATCAGCCAGGCAGAGCGTTTGATTGATGAGGCTGTGCCTGGAAAATTAAACCGTTCAGGAGAGTTTCCAATCACACCCAGCGACAGTGAAGAGGTCCACTGAGAGTTTAAACGATCAATCTGAATCTGAGGAGAAACACGTTTAAAAAAATCAACTAACCTGTGGTTTTCGACACTCCTGATCAGGATCTTCTGGTGAGGGAAATTCAGAACAAGGGATAATGATCTTAAAATTACAGCTAGGCCATTTCTGAACAGAGAGTAGTGAAAATCCAGAACTCTCTTTCCCAAAAGGCTGTGAATGCTGCTGGGATTTAGAGATCTTTGTTGGGTGGAGTTAAGGCAAGGATTGAGGTACAGATCAGCCCTGATCGAACTGAATGACAAACAGGCTGGTGGGTTTGAATGACATCCTCCTGCTGTTACTGTGTTCATATCAGTGCCTCTCTGGGGTGAAAATAAATCCCACTGATTGGAAAGTCCCAGGCCTAATGTACTGTTAGCTGATCTCAACCACATAAACAGTTGGGTGGCTCCAAGGGCCTTAGTGTCCATGGGCCCCAAAGGTCAGAAGTGCAGGGGGGGTGGGGAGGAAATCTCAGATCCTTGGACATCCCAAAGCATTTTCCAGCCCATGAATGGTTTCTGAAGTGCAGTCACTGTTATAATGTTGGAAACGTGGAAACCAATTTGCACACAGTAAGCTCCCTCAGGCAACAGCGAGATAATCACCAGGTGGCTTGGTCAGCACACCGTGGAGAAGTCCCCTGTCCTTCCTCAACAGCATGTTCAGGACTTCAGTTCAATGTTTCACCTGGAGGAAGGCACTGCTGACAGTGCAGCACTCTCTCAGCACTGAAGGAGAAGCAGGCTGGGTTATGAATGGGCTTGGGATAGGCTGGAGAAAGGAAGTGATGATAGATAAAAGAATAGCATCAATGGGATAGGGAGAGGCGCTTGCTCCATACTGCACTGGGAGCATCAGCATCTCTGGGGAGGGAGTGAAACCCTTGACCTTCTGTAGAAAGGAAACAGCCAGACTGGGTCCTGGCAACGGAATAGTGGAAAATAAAGCAAGGCATAAAACATAGGGAGCAAAAGCCTAAAAACGATTAATTTCAGAGAGAACCTTGGAGGAACTGGGCAATGCCACAGAGCAGAATAAATAAATGTTAAACACTTCAGCTTTGGCTGGGTGGAATGTTTGGGAGGAGGGGCCCAATTGTTATCTAGAGTATGGCAGGCCAGGATGGGCTGAATGGCCTCCCTTTGCCTGTATTTATTTCCTGAAGAGGCCGTACATGAGTAGAGAGTGAGTCCTTACCACGCACGGCTCACGCAGTAAGATTAGCATTCACCCGAAGCTCCCCCACCCCCTTACCTGAAAGAGCAGCTGCCGGGGCAATGGCTGAGCAGATGCCACCACACCTTGGTTGTAGCTGGCCACCCGGGTGGCAGTGTGGCCATTGTTGGACAGCAAGATGTTCCTGCCATGATTCTCCATGAACTCTACCGTGGCCATGAAGACGGACGTTTCATTTTCACACTGAAAGCGAAGCAGCATTCGATTAATAAAGAGTGCGGAGCTGTTCAGGGTGAAACAGATGAGGCTGAAATGCACCCACACCCCTGACACCCTCTTCCCCACCACCTGAAAACCAGTTCAGCTGCAGTCATACTGTCAACTACTCTCCATTTGAATTGGTACATGCCACGTTCAGTTAGGGAGGTGGAGAGGAGGCTAGTGTTGTAACATATTCTATTGCAGGCCCCCAACACTCCCAGGACATGTACAGTACGGGGTTGGATACAGAGTAAATCTCCCTCTACACTGTCCACATCAAACACTCCCAGGACAGGTAAAGCATGGGGTTAGATACAGAGTAAAGCTCCCTCTACACTGTCCACATCAAACACTCCCAGGACAGGTAAAGCATGGGGTTAGATACAGAGTAAAGGTCCCTCTACACTGTCCCCATCAAACACTCCCAGGACAGGTACAGCATGGGGTTAGATACAGAGTAAAGGTCCCTCTCTTGTGATTTGTGTCCTATAAGGAGAAAATATATACTGATAGGGTGTAAATATGTACTGTGTCTGATTATTAGTGAATATGTACTGGTAAGGGTTATCTGTGGAAAGGGGTCACTGTGGAAAGGGGTCACCGTGGAAAGGGGTCACCGTGGAAAGGGGTCACCGTGGAAAGGGGTCACCGTGGAAAGGGGTCACCGTGGAAAGGGGTCACCGTGGAAAGGGGTCACCGTGGAAAGGGGTCACCGTGGAAATGCATTGTGCGTCATCTTTCCTAGGGCGAGGATGTAGACTGCCCAAGGCAGAGGAGGCTTTGAACTCATTGAGAAGGATTAACTGGGCAGGGTTTTGAGAATGAGAGGCAGCCTAGTCGGCCCTTTGCTGGGATAGTGCTTTTGGACAAATGCGGGGGAATGACAAAAAAAAGCACAAGTTTATAGCTTAGATGCTTTTCTATAGGAAATGAGGAGAGCACACAAGGGAACAGAAAGGTATGCTGAAAGGTTGATATGAGGAGACTTGTGTGGACTATGAAGGCCAAATAGTCTGTCTGTTTTTCTGCTGTCAATCGAAGGTCCCTGGGAAATGGATAAAGTTACATTAGCGATGGAAGAACTATGTATAAATCATGGCAGTCACCCAATGGGTCTGAACAGAAATATACAGGCTGGAAAGTACCAAGTTTGCGCCCCATTCTGTGCTGAATGAGCTGATCAGAGCTGGGGTAGGAGTCTGGATGTTGGTCCAACAGGTCTCGGTGCTCCTGGGCTCCAGAGGGTAGAAAATGAGCCAGATTCCCTGGTCCAATTGTTACCCAGTGAATTTCCTGTCAAAAAAGTATGCAACAAGTGCCTGGGCCTGGACAGGATCGGTCTGGTATGTGATGCCCTCCCTGGATAAATAGCCCAGTGGCAGTGATCCCAGAGGGTGGGCAGGGGCCTGTACAAACTGTGTCCCAGTGAGAGTCAGTGCCCCTCGTGGAAAGGAAGGTAAAACAAAACATGGCCTTTCCTTACAGGACTCAGCTCTTCCTCCTCCTCGCTGCAGCTGTCCGATGACATTGAGGGCGGCTTCGTACTCTCTGTCTCCTCCAGTGCGCTGGAGCTCACGATGGACACTGACACAACCTTACCATACAAGTCTACAACTGCAAAAACATTCTGGAACGATGAGGTGGGGAGAGAGAGAGAGAGCGAAGAAATAATTTAATAAAAAGAACATTGAAACCTCTGGTCCTGCCAGGTTCAGGGCAGAATGTAATAAATAAACAGAAACAGGCCATTTGACCCAACTGCTGCATAAAACCCCACACGAACCTCCTCCTGGCAATTCCATCAACACATCCTTCTAATCCTTTCTCCCTCACCTACTTAACTAGCTTTCCTTTAAATACATCCACTTCCACCCACCACTCCTCCTGGTAGCGAGGCCCACATTCTCACCACTCTGTGGGTTAAGAAATTTTTCTATTCTTTAATTGAAGTTGGAGGGTATCATTTGTGAAAATGAACATTAGACAGCACCTTCCAAACCTGCAATCTCTGGCACTACCGAACAGGGGTGGTCAAACCGCAGCTGGTGAGCCGCATTTTCCACATAGAGTGTGCTCATTCCTCCACCAGCCGGGTGCAGTTTGTTCAGGCTCGCAAATTGGCTCCAGTGCAATGACCGAGGCAATAATTAAAAACCTAACTAAACTATTCACAGCAACCAAATCCATTCAGCTCTTTAACCCTGTTCAGCGGAAGTTCCTGGTATTACGCCGAGCAGTTAAGTTTTGCATGAATTGTGTTAATCTAACAGTGTAACGAATTACAGTGTGCGCATGATTAAAAACATGTCAACAAAGGGTACGATTTTCAGATAGCACCTTTGAGAGGTAGAGTTTCACCTGCTGGGAACACAGATTCTATGTTCAAGCAGCCAGAAATAGACAAGGAATGAGCACATTTTATTCTGAGCTGCTCAGGTCACCCCTCACCCACCACAGTGGTGACCAGGAGGGATTGAGGTAGCACAGGTTATTCTTGAAATCCAGTAAACCTGTGAATTTTTTACCCCAGTTGCACGCGATACAAATTGCTCCCCAAGTCCAATCAATTTGACATTAAACAGTTCTGCGGAGATCCTTTCCGTTTTATAATGAGCCACATGGTGGTGATGGAGTGAATTAAAGAAAGGTTGGGGAAGGCTCATGTGGAGTTTTATAAGGTTAATTTAAGAAAATTAATTGAAAACAGGTAAAATATAACAATTTGGATTTAGAAACTGTGCTACATGTACTTAATGGTTATTGAAGTTAAGAGAAAAGATAAACACTTACATATACTTTTCATACTATTTACACTTACATTTTTGTTAAATATATTACTTCATAAAAGTGTGTGCTACAGTAATAAAACTGTGTCTGTAAAGGTTATCCTTGTCTTGCAGCTCTCGAATGTCTGAAGAGTAGTATACGTGGCTCTAAGTGATCATCCCTGACATTGAAGGACAAGGGCAGCAGATACATGGGAATGTCACCACCTGCAATTTCCCCTCCACTCACCATCCTGACTTGGAAATATATCACCGTTCCTTCACTGTCGCTGGGTCAAAATCCTGAAACTCCCTCCCTAACAGCACCACATGGACTGCAGCGGTTCAAGAAGGCAGCTCACCACCACCACCACCAGCTTCTCAAGGGTAACGAGGGATGGGCAATAAATGATTTACTGGCCAGTGATGCTTACAGGCCAGGAATAAATACACAAAAAGCTCAAGACAGCCTCTTCAGGAAGACTATATCCTAGTCTGCTTTCTTGTTATGCATTTCAGTTTATAAGGAGAGGTTAATTCAAAAATCTACCAATTTGCTTCACTAAGTGAATGGTCAATCTATGGAACTGTAGAGAGATAATGGAAGCAGATATTCTTCAAATATAAATGATGTTGATTTCCTTCAGAAAACAATATTGTGTTACAGTATGAGAGTGATTTGTGGCATCATGTGGGGTGAGAGTAGTGTGAGAGGAAGATTGGCTGAGGCCCCCTGGATCCCAGAAGCTCTCCAAACACTGGGGGTTTACCTCACCTCATGTCTGGACAGGCTGGGGTTCTTTACCCTAAGAAGCAGAAGATTAAGAGGCCCAATCTGATAAAGGCTTGGCCTGATGAAGGGATTTCGATGGGGCTCGATGTTGAGATGTTTCCACTTGTGGGGGGAGACTAAGACCAGGAGGCTGTCAATACGAGAGCATCATTAAGAAATCCAATAAGGAATTCAGGAGAAACATCTTTACCCAGAGAGTTGGGGAGAATGTGGGTGTTAACTTGGTTTAGCCAATATAAGGGAATGGGCTGATTATCTGCAAACTACCAGCTCATGTTCTTTTTGTCAACTTGCCCTCAGGGTGTGGGTGTTGCTGGAAAGACTGGCATTTACTTCCAGTGACACCTGAGGTGGGGGAGTTAGGCTTCCTTGACATGGCAATTCTTTGTGCAAGGTGCAGCTTGCTTGGCAACTTCACAGGGATAGCAGGCAGTGCAAGAAGCAGGCAAGGGCTGGGCCTGAACAACACTGGCCACCTTTCCTCTTGCCAGTCCACCGAGATGACCAATGACGATACCAACCGCTTGATCAGCAGCCTGTGCTCCATGAACTAAACGTCACTGCTGCTCCACACTGGCATAGCACAAGGCCAGGAAACCTCCTTCATTTAACCAGAGCTGCCGAGGTACAGAGCAAACGGAAGAGGCAATTTCAACCCTCAAGTCTGTCCCACCAATCCATTAGGTCATGGGCTGGTCCACATTTTAGTTTCCTCAACGCACCTTGGCTTCATAGCCCTTACTCCCCATACCCATAGCCTCTCAATCTCAGCTTTGACACTTTCCATCGATCCTCCAGACCTCAGCTTTACGAGGGCGGGGGGAGAGTTCCGGATTTTCCCCGCTCTTTGTGTGAGGAAGTGCTTCCTGACATCACCCCTGAACGGCCTGGCTCAGATTTGAAGGTTCTGCCCCTTGTTCTGGACTCCCTCCCCCAGCCACCAGGGGAAATAGTTTCTCTCTATCAACCCGAACAAATCCTTTAATCATCTTCAACCCCCCGAGTAGATCACCCCTTAATCTTCTAAACTCGAGGGAATACAAGCCCAGTCTGTGTAACCTGTCCTTATAATTTAACTCTTTGAGCTCCGGTTCACTCTGGTGAATCTGCGCTGTACCCTCTCCAAGGTCCATATATCCTTCCTGAGGCATCGTGCTCAGGACTGAACACGGCTATTCCAGATGGGGACTGACCAGAGCTCTGTAGCTGGAACACGACTTCTAGCCCTGTGTATTCCATCACCCTGGAGATAAGGGACAACAACTAAGCCTTGAGAGTTATTTTATGCAGTGATAATGATACCCTCTTCACAGTACCGAACTTTTCACTGTTTGGAAAATAGCCTGCTGAATCTTTCTGGAGGGGCAAAGATGTTTGCCCATCCTGAGCTCCAGGGTTACCCATGTTAACTGGAGGTCTCTTACCTTGGCGATGCCTGCTCCAGCCACACCCATGTCCTCTCCATCAACTAAAACATGCATGGTGTCATCACTGGCACGTTTCACGCCAACTCGGTTGCCAACCTGTGAGAAAAGGCATGAAGTGAGAAGAGTGGCAATCTCAGCCAAAGCCACATGGTGTCAGAAGGCGACTGTGTATTCTGCAGAGGCACAGGTTAGCCATGCACAGGGTGTGTGGGGTCAAACCTGGCTACAAACTTTCCCCTCTCCACTTGTGGTCCACGTGGGTACCAACGACATAGGTAAGGTGAGGAAGGAGGTTCTGCTTAGGGATTATGAGCAGAATTAAAAAGCAGAACTTCAAAGGCAAGGGATTATTACCTGAGCGACAAGCAAATTGGCGGGGGCTGAAAGATTGGGAGAAATGGGTTTCGATTCAGGGAGAGCTGGTACTGCAGAAGTGGCAGCTGTCCTGTTGGGATGGTCTTCACCTGAACCATGCTGGGATGAGCGTTCTACTGATTCATATAAGTAGCGTGGTAGAGAGGGCTTTAAACTAAATTGTCAGGGTGAGTGGGGGAGGGAGGATCACGTGAGAGGTGATGTGGCAAATTAAAGGGAAGCAACGAAGTGGTAGAGGAGTGGTGACTTGGAAAGCGATAACCAGAATGTGGCAGGAAGGGACAGAGAGTACAAACTTAAGGCCAGAGATTGCAAAAATGGTAACAAGGCAGAGTTAAAGGCTCTGGATCGGAATGCATGCAGCATTTGTAACAAAATGGACCAAGTGACCAAGGCTTGGGCCTGAACATTGAAGGATATTTAACATTTTAAAAAAGACAGGAAGCTTGGAAAAAGTGATGGGGTAGCCCCATTAATTAAGGATGCCATTAGCATGGGAGTGAGGAATGACCATAACTCGAAAGAGCAAGAGGTAGGATCAGTCTGGGTAGAGATAACAAATAGGAAAGGTACAAAGTCACATGTGAGAGTTGTTTATAGGCCCCCTTGGAGTAGTTACATGACAGGACAGAGTATATATAGGGTGTAACAAGAAGTACAGCAATAATCATGGGTCACTTTAATCTACATGTAGATTGGGCAAATGAGATGGGCAAGGTAGCCTGGAACATGAGTTCCTGGAGTGAATCCGGGACACTTTCTTAGAGCCATCCATTCGAGAACCAACTGGAACAGGCTATTCTCAAGCTGGTAATGAGCAATCAGACAAGATTCATCAATAACCTCAGAGTGAAGGAGCCTCTACCCAACAGCAATCATAACATTTTAGAATATTATGTTCAGTTTGAAGGGGAGAAGTGGGGATCTAAGACTAGTGTTTAAAACAAATCAAGGTAATTATAAGGGTATGAAGGCAGAGCTAAGGTGAACTGGGAAACCAGGTTATAAGGTAGGACAGTAGAGATGGAGTGACAATTATTAAAGATCTCCTTAAAAGCTTCTCAGCAAAGATTCATCCCAGTGAGAAAGAAAGACTCTGAGAAGGATGCATTGTCCTTGGCTGAATAAGGAAATTAAGGATAGCATCAAATTGAAACAAACACTGTACAAATCTGCGAAGATTAGTGGTAGGTTGGAAAATTGGTCAGGTTTTAAAAGCCAGCAAAGAATGACTAAAAAAACTAATAAAGAGAAAATAGAGTATGAGAGAAAACTAGCTCGTAATATAAAAGCAGATAGTAAGAGTTTCGACAAGTATTTCAATAGGAAAAGAGTGACTAAAGCCAGTGTTGGTCCGAGTGAATCTGGAGTATTGATAATGGAAATAAGGCAATGGTGGAGGCATTGAACAGGTATTGTGTGTGCCTGTCTTCACATGGATGGTCAAATGGGCAGATAAGTGGCAGATGGAATTTAATCCTGAAAAGTGTAAGGTGATATGATACACTTTGAAAGGAGTAATTTGACAAGGAAGTATTCAATGAACGGCATGACACTAGGAAGTTCTGAGGAACAAAGGTACGTTGGCGTGTGTGTCCATTGATTTCTGAAGGCGGAGGGGCAGGTTAGTGGGGTGGTGAAAAAGGCATATGGGACACTTGCCTTTATCAATCGAGGCATAGATTACAAAAGTAGGGAGGTCATGTTGGAGTTGTATAGAACCTTGGTGAGACCACAGCTGGAGTACTGTGTGCAGTTCTGGTCGCCACATTATAGAAAGGATGTGATTGCACTGGAGGGGGTGCAGAGGAGATTCACCAGGATGTTGCCTGGGATGAAACATTTAAGTTATGAAGAGAGGTTGGATAGACTTGGGTTGTTTTTGTTGGAGCAGAGAAGACTGAGGGGTGACCTGATCGAGGTGTACAAGATTATGAGGGGCATGGACAGGGTGGATAGGGGGCAGCTGTTCCCCTTAGTTGAAGGGTCAGTCACGAGGGGGCATAAGTTCAAGGTGAGGGGCAGGAGGTTTAGGGGGGATGTGAGGCAAAACTTTTTTACCCATAGGGTGGTGACGGTCTGGAATGCGCTGTCTGGGAGGGTGGTGGAGGTGGGTTGTCTCACATCCTTTAAAATGTACCTGGATGAGCACTTGACACATCATAACATTCAAGGCTATGGGCCAAGTGCCGGTAAATGGGATTAGGTAGGTAGGTCAGGTGTTTCTCACGTGTCGGTGCAGACTCGATGGGCTGAAGGGCCTCTTCTGCATTGTGATTCACTGTGGAAGACTGAGAAAACTTCCCAAAGGTACTTGAAAATCAAGATGTGAAGAACTGGAGGGAGGAGCGCACAACGTCCCGAATTGGAGGTAAGAGAGTGGTACCTACTGAGCTATCACCGACACAAAAAATACTCCAAAAACATGTAACTCAGCCCTCAAGGCCTGAAGGTAAGCCAAACAGAATGCGATCACTTCCCCCAGGCAGTCTCAGCCTTTTGTCACGACACACATTGTGCTCAGACCCCACACACACTATGCCAACAACATGACTGGCATGGCGGTGAAGTCTGGATTGTGGTGGACAGCCTCTGCCCTCTCCCCGCCTGCTCTTACCGTCAGCCGTTCCATCGAGAAACCGTAGTTCTGTTTCTGCAGCGTCCCGTTCCGCCTGACCTCAGAGCCACTGACCAGCCAGCTGACCTTTGACCTCAGCTCCAGCAAGGAAGACGGAAGCCCCGAGGAGGTGCAAGAGATCTCCATAGGCTGAAGAGTGGTCAGGCCAATGTGGAGCGACCCGGACCATTGCTCATCGATTTCATCGATTTTAACCTGTGGGTGGCAGGAATAAGACAGGGGATTTGAGAGGGAAACGAGCTCAAGGTCGGGAGGGCTTGATAGTTCATTCGACACCAAGAGCTAAAGCTTCTATTTACAGGAGTGTTTGACGGGGACAGTGTAGAGGGAGCTTTACTCTGTAACAAACCCGTGCTGTAACTGTCCTGGGAGTGTTTGATGGGGACAGTGTTGAGGGAGCTTTACTCTGTATCTAACCCCGTGCTGTACCTGTCCTGGGAGTGTTTGATGGGGACAGTGTAGAGGGAGCTTTACTCTGTATCTAACCCCGTGCTGTACCTGTCCTGGGAGTGTTTGATGTGGACGGTGTAGAGAGAGCTTTACTCTTTATCTAACCCCGTGCTGTACCTGTCCTGGGAGTGTTTGATGGACAGTGTAGAGGGAGCTTTACTCTGTAACAAACCCGTGCTGTACCTGTCCTGGGAGTGTTTGATGGGGACAGTGTAGAGGGAGCTTTACTCTGTATCTAACCCCGTGCTGTACCTGTCCTGGGAGTGTTTGATGGACAGTGTAGAGGGAGCTTTACTCTGTAACAAACCCGTGCTGTACCTGTCCTGGGAGTGTTTGATGGGGACAGTGTAGAGGGAGCTTTACTCTGTATCTAACCCCGTGCTGTACCTCTCCTGTGAGTATTTGATGTGGACGGTGTAGAGAGAGCTTTACTCTTTATCTAACCCCGTGCTGTACCTGTCCTGGGAGTGTTTGATGGACAGTGTAGAGGGAGCTTTACTCTGTAACAAACCCGTGCTGTACCTGTCCTGGGAGTGTTTGATGGGGACAGTGTAGAGGGAGCTTTACTCTGTATCTAACCCCGTGCTGTACCTGTCCTGGGAGTGTTTGATGGACAGTGTAGAGGGAGCTTTACTCTGTAACAAACCCGTGCTGTACCTGTCCTGGGAGTGTTTGATGGGGACAGTGTAGAGGGAGCTTTACTCTGTATCTAACCCCGTGCTGTACCTGTCCTGGGAGTGTTTGATGGGGACGCTGTAGAGGGAGCTTTACTCTGTAACAAACCCGTGCTGTACCTGTCCTGGGAGTGTTTGATCGGGACAGTGTAGAGGGAGCCTTACTCTGTATCTAACCCCGTGCTGTACCTTTCATGAGATGTGGGTGTCACTGGCAAGGTCAACATTTGTTGCCTATCCCTAACTGCCCCTGAACTGAGGGGCTTGCTGGACCATTTCAGAGGGCATTAAAGAGTCAACAGCTCTTACTGTGGCTCTGGAGTCACCGTGGGAAGAGTCATGAGGAAAGAGAAATGTAGGCTTCTCAAACCTCAGTTTAATGACTAAGTGGAGAGTTAGAGTTTCAAATTAAATCAGCAAAGGAAAAGAGTGTAGAACAATAAATTAACCTGGACAAAATTTTCACACGGAGTGTGAACCTCACATTGAATTAACTTTGGTTTAAAGCACTGAAGCTAATGACCTTGGAATCCTTTTTATAAAATAAACAAGTAGGATCTTGAGACTGGGAGGTCAGTGGAAGGGAAGGAAGGTGAATAAGGGCTGCAGGATCTTTCTGAGCAGACAAGGTGAGAAACACTCCTCGGTAGAGTGGGGATAAATGGGTAATTTTCAGGTTAGAAAACTGCCAAGTGAAGTGCCACAGGGATCAGTGCTGGGGCCTCAAATATTTATGATCTATGTTAATGACTATGATGAAGGACTGACTGTATCGCCATTACACTTGATGACAATACAAAGATAGGTAGGAAAGCAAGTTGTGAGGAGGATATAAACAGACTGCAAAGGGATAAAGATAAAAAATTAGCAGATGAAGTATAATGTGGGAAAATGTGAGGCTGTCCACTTCAGCAGGAAGAATAGAAAAGCAGAATATGATGTAAAGAGAGAGAGAGAGAATGCAGAACTCAGTGGCACAGAGGGATCTAGGTGAGCTTGTACATGAATCATAAAAAGTCAGCGTGCAGGTACAGTAAGTGATAAGGAAGGCACGTGTAATGTTAGCCTTTATTGCAAGGGGAAGCGAGTACACAAGTTGGCAAGTGTAGCTACAGCTGGTGAGACTGCCCTTATAATGCTGCATACAGTTTAGTCTCTTTACTTATGGAGGGACATACTTGCATTGGAAGTATTTCAGGAAAGGTTCACTTGGCTGATTCTTGGAATAAAGGCTTGTCTTATGAGGAAAGGTTGAGCAGGTTGGGCCTGAAGTATGGAGTTTAGAAGAATGAGAGGTGATCCTATTGAAACACATAATATTCTGAGGGGGCTTGACAAGCTAGATGCCAGGAAGATGTTTCTCTTCATGGGTGAATGTAGTGCTAGAAGGCACAGTTTAAAGATAAGGGGTCTGTTTCCCATTTAAGATGGAGAAAAGAAGGAATTTCTCTCTCAGAGAGTGGTTAGTTTTTGGGATTCTCTCCCCCAGTGAGCAGCGGAGGCTGGGTCATTGAATATGCTCAAGGCTGAGTCAGACAGAAGAACCATCCAATTTATACCACTCCCCATCCCTGCCAAGCCTTCACTCTCCCCATATCACTGTAGACCTCTCCTTTCCAAGTCTTTATCCAATTCTCCTTTTGAAAGTTACGACTGAATCTGCTTCCACTGCCCTTTCAGGCAGTGTCTTCCAGATCACAACAACTCTGTGGAAAAAAAAATTCTCCTCTTCTCCCCAGTTCTTATGCCAAGGATCTTAAATCGGTATCATCCGGTTGCCAATCCTGTTGACTTCCTTCTATCTAAACCCCATACTGATTTTGAACACCGCTATCAAATCTCCCCTTAACCTTCTCTGCTTTAATGAGAACAATCCCAGAGGGATAATAAAGCAAATAGGGCCTGTGCACCAAATTGGATACCAACTAGAACTAGACAGGGCCAAACAAACCCAAACTTCGCCACATGGCTGCCAACTAACCCTGCCCACTGCCTACCAATCCAAGAGCCCCAGCTTGAACAGATGCCAGTGCTCCTGGAGGGAACAACAAAGGCAGAATCATAGATTAGTACATTCAGCCCATTGAGACTGCAATGGCTCTTTCAAAGAGCAATCCAGTTAGTCCCACTCCTTCCCACCTCTCCCCCCACCTCTTTCCCTCCAATTCTTGCAATTGTTTTTCCTTCAAATATTTATCCAATTCCCTTTTGGAAACTGCTGCTGAATCTGTATCCACCAGCCTATCAGGCAGTACATTCTGAAAGCTAACCACATACTGCATGAAAGGTTGTTCCTCATGTCAGCTCTGGTTCTTTCACCAATCACCTTAAATCGGTGACCTTTGTTTATCAACCCCCTCAGCCATTGGGAACAGTCTCTCTTTAGTTCCTCTGATGAAACAATTTGTGGTTTTGAACACCTCTATCAGAACACCTCTTTGCCTTCTCTGCTGTAAGGAGAACATGATTTGAGTTACCTCAAAGACCTCATCTGACCTCAGCTCCTTCATGCTCAATACAACCCCATGGGAGAAGCCATGGATTCGAACTGCCCGGCAGCCATCATTCTGTAGAGCCACATTCTTCCCACAATTGGAGTGGAAGCGGTGGGCGATACCTGGAACTAAAAGGTGACAAACGCATCAGCCCTGAGACACCAACCCTAACCCCTCAATTACTGGCAGTTGTGTAGCGCTTTTAACATTATAGGCGCTTTGTAGGAGTGTTAATTGGAGAAACAATTTGGTTCTGGTCAGGAGGGACCAGTCTCAGTATTCAAGGTGCCTGACAGTAACTCACTATGTCAGGGATCTGAGTTACGTACTTAGTAACCATGGCACGTTCATGGATAGTGAATGTGTCGTTATTTTGAGGCAGTGATGGAGCTGACAGTTTAAAGTTTCTGCATGAGCACCTATTCTATCCAATTCTATTGTACACAATTCCTACATATATTTTTAAAAAACAGTGAGGCACATACACACACAAAGCCGCACACTGGTTTGTTGCATTTTTCTCTCTCATAACTCTTGCATCTACAGGATGGTGTACACGTAAACTCTCCCACACAGTCCCGCTGTCTACAGGCACCAAGCAATCCCGAGGAAGCCCCAGCAATGTGCTGTGTACACTGTGCTCATGGGGAACTGAAACACCATGTGCATAGGTGTTAGTGCTGAGATTGTGGGAGGTGCAGAGATACTTTGCCCCCTTCTAAAGCCCCTCAGCCAGAAAGCCCATTTTGTAATGTTTCAGTGCCATGTTACAGCCGCTCAGTAACTCCCCGGGGTAAATGTACCCCAGCAGAGCGGGTGACATTGCAGTACCCACCTGCCGATATTTGCTCCCTTCAAGTATGGTAGCTTCCCTGCTCCTCTACCCCTTCCAGCTCCAATCCCAAGCCACCACTCCTCCTTAGGGACCTTGCCCAGATGGCCAGCTTTCACAGGGTAAACGTGGAAGATAAGTCTTTGGCAGGCTATCCAACTGCAGGAAGCATCACAGCAAAGCAGAATTCTGCCAATCCTCCACCCCAGTGGGAGTGGGGGAGGTAGTGAGGGGGGGGGGGGTAGGCAGAAGGGCACTGAGCACCAACTAGGGCCAATCTTTTCCCTCACTAGCCCAAGGGCAAAGGGGCCGAATATGGTGCCATGAAACCCCCTCCCCCCCAACCACCAGTCCACACCTACCCCAACAAATCTCACTGACAGAAGCCAGGACCCCAGTGGCCTGTGTAGCCTGTATGAGTTGAGTAAGCAGGAGTGGAGAGAGTGGGGGGGTTGAGAAAGAGCTGAGATTTTCAGCAGTAATGCAGACCGAGGGCCCTGAGCTGTTTGCTGAATGGCAGATTTTTACAATGCTGCAAGGCAGGGCAGGGTGCTGGGGGAATGAGAGCAGATGGGGGAGGTGCGTGCGTACCTGGGGAATGAATCGGGAAGGATTTTTCAGTGGCGTTGCTCAGTGAGAAGCTGTTATCCACCGGAGGCGAGCCACTGGTAATAGACACTTGGACACACTGACCATACAGATCGACCACAGCGTACAGTTCTGCAGGGAGAGGAAACAGCACAATAACAGCAGCCACAGTACACTTGCTGAACTCAAATTTCAATGAACACCTTTTGACAGCCTCAGCAGCCCCAGTTAAATAGTAAGAACCGAAGAGCAGGGGTAGAGAGGAAAACAGACTGTTGGGGACCCTTGTTTCAGGAGAGTAATTGAATACTAGAAAATCCTAACAAGATAAAAGGAAGTGGGATCATGCGCTGGCCATTTTGATCATGGTGTTTTCTTTCCCAGCTAGATGAAGGTGTGTTTGTTTAGGCTGCGTCAGTCATGCTCCTCAGAGTCTGCACCCCCTCAACACCAACCCTTCTGAACAGGTCAATGACAGATATGTCCACAACACCATCTCCTCAGAATTCACTCCATGGCACAGCCCCCTGCCATTTCCCAGTTTAAAAGGACGATTCTCACCCTTTCCATGAGTTCAGTTGGCGAAGGGGCCTTCCCTTTAAACCGGTCATCCCTTAGTCTTTGCCCCGCCACACCCTGTCTGGAGTGTCAGAGGCCAGGACAAACCCTGATGACCACACCAGGCTATGTTGAGCTAACTGATTGTAAACTGTCGGAACTGGCTGAGGGAAACTCCTGGGTTCCCAGCCCCTGACTGCTGACTTTGCAGTGAGACCAAGCTGAAAGGGCTTTCGCACTGTTCCCTGGGTTAGTGATGGTGCTGTCGGTCCAAAGCTGACCGCTGTAAAAGACTGAACAGGCTAGGGCTCTTTTCACTTAAAAAGAGCAAGCTGTGAAAGTGCTGTGGGATCTTTCATTGCAGTGGGCATGGGTGGGGGGGGGCCTCAGTTTTCATGTCTCAGTGAAAGATGGCATCTCCTTCACAACCGGGAGTGTCAAGTCTTTAGAATGGGGACTTTGATGCACAAGCTTCCTACCTGAAAGACAGGGAGAGGGAAAGGCAGCAAGACAGCACTAGAAAGGACAAAAGCACACAAGAGGGTACAGGGGAGCGAGGGCTCAAGGGCCTCAAGGGTGAGGCAGGGCAAGGGCGCGGCAGAGAATAAGAGCGAGCAGAAGAGAAAGAGTGGTAGAGAAAGAGAGCGAGTCTGAGTGCGCAACAGTGGAGAAAAAGTCTCGCACCTACTAGGTCATTCCTCCCAAACTGACCAGCACAGTGCTATCTCACTGGGGTGGGTATGGCTGAAAGTCGGATTAGTGAATCAACGTTAAGTGATGGATCCTCCCTCGACCACAGTCAGACACCACCCTCATCCACCCCATGGCATTGATTTACCTGGCGGTAGTCCTGAGCAGGCCACTCCCTGATCGACCCCGTTGATGTAGTAATGGAGGTCACCATTCAAGCTGCGCATCATCCCAATTCGCGAGCCAGTGGTCAAAGAGTCCAGATCGCAGCCATAATTGTTGCGCATCGTGTTCCCGTCTTGCATTATTGCAGTGCCACTACAAGGAGGGTAGGGGAGGTGGTGGGAATGAGGGCAAGACCACCAGAAAAATGTCAAGAGCTGGAACCACTGGCGACAAGCACTCAATAACAGACACACGTGCAAGCAAATGTAGTAAGGCAGAGGATTGGTCACTGTTAAACATCAGGGGCAAGGAAAGGTTCAGAGGCAAAAGGGATCAAAACCCAGATCAGTCGGGATCTAATCAAGTGGCAGGAATAGGCTCGAGGGGCTGAATGACCTCCTGTGCTCACTAATCTCCATTGGTTGCTGGTCTGGCAATGCCTCAATATTAAAATTCTTCCCCTTGTGGCCAAATCTCTCCGTGGTCTTGCCCCTCCCTATCTCTGTAATCAACCCCCAGGTACACAACCCCCACAGATCTCTGCACTGCCCCAATTCTGGCCTCTTGAGCGTTCCCCCTGATTTCCATCGCTCCACCACTGGCCCTATACCTTCAGCTGCTTGGACCCTAAGGTCGGAATTCTCTCCCTGAACCTCTCCACCTCTCTTTCCTCCTTTAAGACGCTCCTTAAAACCGGCCTCTTTGGCCAAGTTAGTCGCCTGTTCTAATATTTCATGCAGCTCGGTGTCAAATGTTGTCTGATAAAGCTCTTGTGAAGTTCTTCAGGACATTTTACTACTTCAAAGGCGTTATATAAATGCACATTGTTCCTGTTGTTATATACTGGTTAGAATTCTGACAGATTGCATCATTAAAGTGTTCTCGTTCCAGGTTTGGACTCGCACCTCCTTTCTCTGGCTGGTCAGCTCACTGGAAGGGAGTTTGGAATGAGGAGAGGGCATTCAGCATGAAGGCCTACTGCCTGCATGACATCTCCCTCCTTCCACTCCCACAAAGTCTCAGTGCTCTCTTCCTCATCTCAGTTCATCTCTCTCCTGTCCTCATTCCTCCTTATTGTAAAGAAAAGATCATTTTTTCCAGTATTCCAGTGGGATACGGTGAAGCAGGCTTCTGGGGTGCTGTGTGAGTGCATGTGTGTGTGGGTCTGACTGAATTAGATTGAAGAAAGTCCGGCTACAAGGTTTAAACCATCAAAACCATGTAAACCATTCGGTGTAACAGCGGGCACGTTGAAGTGGAGATGGACCACATAAGGTGGGATCCCGGTAGACACAGTGTGAATAGGAATCTTCATCAGGAGATAGGTAAGGAGCTGAATTTTGAGTCATTGAATTTCAAAGAGGCAAATCAGGAAGTTTTACAACTGGCAAAGATCATGAATAAATAAAGCAAAGTTAGAGGTTATTTTTCCCCAAAGTGCTGGCTGACAACATGAAAGACTTTTAGATTCCGGGAAAGGTAACTTTCAAAAGAAGGTTCAGAACAATGGGTTTAAAGATAAAAAGGGAGAAAATATATTTAAGGAAAGATTGAAAGTTCTATGTGGTTTGGCCATGTGAGATCTTGAAGGGTGGGCTGTGTAAATACAGACTTGTGAAAAGCAGCCTCTACCCACCCCAGAGAAATGCTTCCTTCTTCCAGGAAGCAAGGTTTTGTTACAAGCCTTGGGTTTCCATTGTCAAGTGAAAGGGAGAGGGAAGCTGTGAAATGCCTCCCTTACAGCAGAAGTGGGTGTCTTGCTGTTTTATAGATTAAGAATCTGGAGAGACTGTTACCTGAAAAGGGTGTTTAGTTGTGAGTCTAGCTAAGTACAAATCTCTTGGGAAATGCTATAAGACTAAATGTAACTGTAATCTTGAGGATTAAAGCTTTCTTTGCTTTTGTTAATAAATGTTTTAATTTAACATTTAAAATCTCCAAAAGTGGTAGTGGGGTTTTAACTTTGACTTCAGTGCCCATAGCTTCTCACAATAAAATACAAATTGAAAATCATTGCGATAGCTTGGCCAAGTTTCCCTTTGGGATTTGGTTAGCTCAGCAATTACCATCTGTCAGATCATAACATTATTGACAGGTATTGATCCAGTTCCTTTCTTGCACCTGAATGTCTCCTATCTTAAACAGCATTGATACAAAACCTACACTCCCCCTCCTCTGATCAATAGCTGTTTGACTTCCTTCTCCTGGTGCCAGGGGTGTGAAGGAGTATCAGTGCGCCTCTCAAACTCCAGCCCGCTGCGCTCTGCAGTCATCTCTCAACACCTTGAATCAGCCTAGCTAGTCAGTCAGGACAACCAGGGATGGGTATAAGACGTGGCCTTACCAGAATCACCCATATTCCTGTGCACAAGTCTCCTTGGGCAAGAAAGAGTGAACTGAGATCTCTAACTGCCCCCAACATAATAAAGAATATCTTAAATTCACCCACCCTCCACCCCAACCCTCAACAAACAGCGCATTCAGATCCCCGCCATTACCTCAGCATCCAAGTGTCATAGTCTATATCCGTCATAGTGCTGGGAAACTCGAGATCTTCTGGACGGATTGCTGTAACTCCTAAATAAGGGGGAGTCTCAATATTAACTATGACAGGAAAAATGTCATTAAAATGGACAATATGGGAAAATACACAGCAGAATGACACAACACAATCGACAGACTTCAAGCAACTTGTTCAGCTCGATCTGACACAAACTCAACTCTGCCTGCACAACACTCCAACATGTGGATATAGCACACAGGAGCATAGTCTTCAGACATGCAACACTGGACACAAGACACAAGCTCAACCTAGACAATTAACACATATGTGTAGACCCCCAGGCATTCATGTAACACAGCTCAGACAAAACATGACTTCCCCCCACGCATACTAATCAGATACACAAGTAGCCATCACGACCCAGGCATGCACTAACCCAGAAACATTCACTCTCCCAACATATATGCATGCTACCTATCTAGATGCACACACACACACACACACATATGTATATGTACATTTCTACTACACTGTATGAAATAGAACAGCCATACATAATCCCCCACATCACTTAGATACACACTCCATCAATAACTGTGACACATGCCCGCGCACAAGGCACGCCCTCTAACTGATCTAGAATAAAAACAGATAATGCTGGAAATACTCAGGAGGTCAGGCAGCATCTGTGGATAGAGAAACAGAGCTTTAAGTCGACTACCTTTTGCCTGAAGGGGAGAGGAGAAAGTTGGAGCTGTAACGAGTTTGAAGGAAGTGCAGAGGTAGGGAATACCTCATCACCCAAAGCCCCTGACATCAGCACACCTCCTCACTGCTTCTCATGCCTCTGCACTTGTTTAAATCCCGCTGCATCACAAACTTTTCACAGTTCTGACAGCCTGAAATGATAACTCTGTTTTCTGAGTATTTCCAGCATTTTCTACTTTGATTTCAGATTCCCAGCATGGGCAGCAATCTTGCTTTTCTAACAGAGCTCAGCCTGGGAGACAAATGAGCCAGTTTCACACGAGCAGTGAATGGATGCGATTGTGCAGATGAAAGGAGGGGGAGTCACCGTGATTGACGTATTAGATTAGGATGCACTCAGAGGACGTTCTCTGTGAGAGGATTCACATCAAAGCTCGATTCCAGTATCTGCTGACAGAAAGCCACTGTTGCAGCACTTGAGTAAATCAATGAATACAGGTAGCACCTTTGGAGTCTGGCAGGGCTGCAAGCAGAGCTTACAGGTCTTGCAGCTCCCCACCGATCTGGTTCCGAACATTTCAGGGTAAGTTTTGAGCCCGGGGCTGATGTTGTTGAGCTAACTGACTGCCTACCGGCCTTTGCAAAATTACCATAGCGACCACGATTCGTTACTTGTTTGCTGGGCTCATTGCAACCTGGGCTGATCCCAGGCTCGCTCAATGTCCACAGGTACAGCCCTCCATATGGGAGACACGGGCCCTGCCCCTACCCCACCCCCGGCAAATGCTGCCTCCTTCCGATGCTAGCCTGAGCTCTCCACCACCCACACCGAAACCTTCAGAGAAATCCCGCCTGCCTCATTACTCACCCGCCTCAATGGACCCAGACCACCGATCCACCATCTTCTGAATCAGTATTTCAAACATTTCCCCTTCGCGCAATGCTCTGAAAAGTAAATCAACAAAACCGCCTGTTTGCCACTCCGGTTTAAAAGTTAAAAAAGTAACACAGAAGCTGATACCGTAAGAAATTAGAGGGGGAGGTGGTCACTCGGCCCCTCAAGCCTCTTCTACCTCAACTCCACGGTCGGATCCCCATAGTCCTCAATTCCCTTGGTGCCCAAAACTGTATTGGTCTCTGTCTTGAATCTACTCAATGACTGAGCACCTGTGGCTCTCTGGTGCAGAGGATTCCAAAGATTTACAACCCACTAAGCGAAGACATTTCTCCTCATCTCAGTCCTAACTGGCCCACCCCATATCCTGGGACTGTGAACCCGTGTTCTAGACAGCTCCCAGCTGGGGGGAGAGGGGAGAACGTTCTCTCAGCATTGACCCTTTCAAACCCGCTCAATGTTATTACCATTCAATGAGATCAGCTCTCGTTCTAACAAATTCTGAGATTCTATTCTCCTCATTGGAATCAATTCCTCATCAATCGAGTGAACCTAGATTACAAAACAAAGCTTATAGCTCCAGGGAAACTGCATCTCAATCTTTCACCCATCCAAGGATAACTGCAGGAAACTAAAGCCTTCGATAACATCAAGATCCCCCTTTGCAACTTGGGTATGAAATACTGGTCCTCCCTGCTTAGGGTCAAACATCAGACAGAGGATGTGACACAACATTCCTTCAGTACCCTGTAGTCAGCAATCATTCATTTTTGGAATTGTATTTTTGCTTTTGATTTTTAAGTGAAGCTGTGACGAATCTTACTTTATAGACATTGATCTAAACCCAGGTGTGATTGTGCTTTGATTCATTCCTCACTAGTAATCAGCAGTGACGCATTTTGCCAAGTTTTTATTTTGATAACTGGTATTTTGCGTACATCTTTGGTTGCCCTTTCCAAACCAGGGCACCAAAATAAAAGTTGTCTTATATTTATCAGAAGTTCTTTTTCTTACTGCATTCAATGATCCTTGAACTGCAAGCCAGGGCCAATGAATAGCCTGAAATGATGGTCAGCTATGGTGAGGAATCAGGCGATGGAGTTTGACTGACAGGACTACAGCTTGATTGATGGCTGATGCTTAAACAACCCCTGCATATGGCAAAGTCTACGAAGCCCTGCTGAACCTGTGAGGAGAATTAATAATGACGCGTGTGTTTACCTGACTCGTTTTGAGGATGGGTCTGAATAAGAATTCTAAAGGCTGGAATGTGGAGCCAGGAATTTGGTTTAAAGAGACACTGTTTCCAGGGTTTGGGGCTGCAGCTGGAGTGGATTAATCAATCACCACTACAGGGGCTGGGGGCATCGGAGTGACTGGCCAAACAGTCCACCACTGGGCAGGGCTATTCAGAAAGTTGGTAATGTACGTCCCAAGGGGGTAATGAACCATCTCAGCCTCCTCCGGAGGTTCCCAGCATCACAGATGCCAGTCTTCAGCCTACTCGATTCACTCCACGTGATATCAAGAAACAGCTGAAGGCACTGGATACTGCAAAGGCTATGGACCCTAACAATATCCAGCAATAGTACTGATGACTTGTGCTCCAGAATTTGCCGTGCCCCTAGCCAAGCTGTTCCAGTACAGCTACAACACTGGCATCTACCCGGCTATGTGGAAAATTACCCAGGTATGTCCTGTCCACAAAAAGCAGGACAAATCCAACCCGGCCAATTACTGCCCCATCAGTCTACTCTCCATCATCAGTAAAGTAATGGAAGGGGGCATCAACAGTGCTATCAAGCGGCACTTGCTTAGCAATAACCTGCTCACTGATGCCCAGTTTGGGTTCCGCCAGGGCCACTCAGCTCCTGACCTCATTACAGCCTTGGTTCAAACATGGGCAAAAGAGCCGAACTCCCAAGCCGAGGTGAGAGTGACTGCCCTTGACATCAAGGCAGCATTTGACCGAGTGTGGCATCAAGGAGCCCCAGCAAAACTGGAGTCAATGGGAATCAGGGAGAAAACTCTCTGCTGGTTGGAGTCATACCTAACACAAAGGAAGATGGTTGTGGTTGTTGGAGGTCAATCATCTCAGGTCCAGGACATCACTGCTGGAGTTGCTCAGGGCAGTGTCCTCGGCCCAACCATCTTCAGCTGCTTCATCAATGACCTTCCTTCCATCATAAGGTCAGAAGTGGGGATGTTCACTGATGATTGCACAATGTTCAGCACCATTTGCGACTCCTCAGATACTGAATCAGTCCATGTCCAAATGCAGCAAGACCTGGACAATATCCAGGCTTGGGCTGACAAGTGGCAAGTAACATTCACACCACACAAGTGTCAGGCAATGACCATCTGCAATAAGAGAGAATCTAACCATCCCCCCTTGACAGTCAATGGCATTACCATGACTGAATCCCCCAATATCAACATCCTGGGGGTTACCAATGACCAGAAATTGAACTGGACTAGCCATATAAATACTGTGGCTAGAAGAGCAGGTCAGAGGCTAGGAATCCTGGGGCAAGTAACTCACCTCCTGACTCCCCAAAGCCTGTCCACCATCTACAAGGCACAAGTCAGGAGTGTGATGGAATACTCTCCACTTGCCTGGATGAGTGCAGCTCCCACAACACTCAAGAAACTCGACACCATCCAGGACAAAGCAGCCCCGCTTGATTGGAACTCCATCCACAAACATTCACTCCCTCCACCACCGACGCACAGTAGCATCAGTGTGTACCATCTACAAGATGCACTGCAGGAACTCACCAAGGCTCCTTCGACAGCACCTTCCAAACCCACGACCACTACCATCTAGAAGGACAAGGACAGCAGACACATGGGAACATCACCACCTGGAAGTTCCCCTCCAAGTCATTCACCATCCTGACTTGGAAATATATCACTGTTCCTTCACTGTCGCTGGGTCAAAATCCCTCCCTAACAGCACAGTGGGTGTACCTACACCACATGGACTGCAGCGGTTCCAAAAGGCAGCTCACCCCCACCTTCTCAAGGGGCAATTAGGGATGGGCAATAAATGCTGGGCCCAGCCAGCGAAGTCCACATCCCATGAATGGATAAAAAAAATGTTATGTCCCAAGGGGGAATTTTACCAATTTAGGGTCGTGGAACAGACAAATTTGGGATTATTCTTTGTGCTTTTAAAAAAATGCTGTCTCTTTCATTTTGTCTGATTTTTATATATAAATATGGTGCTTTCTCCTTTCAATAGAGTTATTTTTCTTTCTTATTACTTTTTCTGTTACCAATTCATACTTTTTATATTATCAGTTATAACCGTTATATAATTAATTATTCCAATCATAATTATTATTCAATTAAATTGTTGTTTTAACACGTTACTTGGCATTGTCACTCATTCCTGTTATGTCCACACTATGGTTCCGTACTTAAGTGAGACTCCACAAGGGAATCTTATGCCCTGACAACCCCTCAGACAGAAAAGGTTTACATTTCTATAGCGCCTTTCATGGCCTGAGTACGTTCCAAAGTGCTTTACAGTCAGTGAGCTACTTTTGGAGTGTAGTCACAGTTGTGACAGAGGCATGCTGACCCTACAGTGCCTGTGTCCCTGACCCCACACCTCACCACCTCGAACCCTGACCCCATACCCAGCCATGATGACCTCACACCTCCCTATGCTGACCTCTGGCCCCACACCTCATCTAGGCCCCTGAATCCACACTTCACCACGGTGACCCTTGACCCCATATCTCTCTAAGCTGACCTCTGGCCCCACACCTCACCACCCTGATCCATGACCCAGCACCTCCCTATTCTGACCCCTGGCCCAACACTTCCCCACGCTGACCCCTGGCCCAACACTTCCCCACGCTGACCCCTGGCCCAACACTTCCCCACGCTGACCCCTGGTCCAACACTTCCCCACGCTGACCCCTGGGCCAACACTTCCCCACGCTGACCCCTGGCCCAACACTTCCCCACGCTGACCCCTGGCCCAACACTTCCCCACGCTGACCCCTGGCCCAACACTTCCCCACGCTGACCCCTGGCCCAACACTTCCCCACGCTGACCTCTGGCCCAACACTTCCCCACGCTGACCCCTGGCCCAACACTTCCCCACGGTGACCCCTGGCCCCACACTTCCCCACGCTGACCCCTGGCCCCACACTTCCCCACGCTGACCCCTGGCCCAACACTTGCCCACGCTGACCCCTGGCCCAACACTTGCCCACGCTGACCCCTGGCCCAACACTTCCCCATGCTGACACCTGGCCCACTTCCCCACGCTGACCCCTGGCCCAACACTTCCCCACGCAGACCCCTGGCCCAACACTTCCCCACGCTGACCCCTGGCCCAACACTTCCCCACGCTGACCCCTGGCCCAACACTTCCCCACGCTGACCCCTGGCCCAACACTTCCCCACGCTGACCCCTGGCCCAACACTTCCCCATGCTGACCCCTGGCCCAACGCTTCCCCACGCTGACCCCTGGCCCAACACTTCCCCACGCTGACCCCTGGCCCAACACTTCCCCACGCTGACCTCTGGCCCAACACTTCCCCACGCTGACCCCTGGCCCAACACTTCCCCACGGTGACCCCTGGCCCCACACTTCCCCACGCTGACCCCTGGCCCAACACTTCCCCACGCTGACCCCTGGCCCAACACTTCCCCACGCTGACCCCTGGCCCAACACTTCCCCACGCTGACCCCTGGCCCAACACTTCCCCACGCTGACCCATGACTCCACACCTCACCATGCTGACCCCTGGGCCCACACTTCCCCACGCTGACCCATGACCCCACACCTCACCACGCTGACCCCTGGCCCAACACTTCCCCACGCTGACCCCTGGCCCAACACTTCCCCGTGCTGACCCCTGGCCCAACACTTGCCCACGCTGACCCCTGGCCCAACACTTCCCCACGCTGACCCCTGGCCCAACACTTCCCAAAGTGACCCCTGGCACAACACTTCCCCACGCCGACCCCTGGCCCCACACTTCCCCACGCTGACCCCTGGCCCAACACTTCCCCACGCTGACCCCTGGCCCAACACTTCCCCACGCTGACCCCTGGCCCAACACTTCCCCACGCTGACCCCTGGGCCCACACTTCCCCATGCTGACCCATGACCCCACACCTCACCACGCTGACCCCTGGCCCAACACTTGCCCACGCTGACCCCTGGCCCAACACTTCCCCATGCTGACCCCTGGCCCACTTCCCCACGCTGACCCCTGGCCCAACACTTCCCCACGCAGACCCCTGGCCCAACACTTCCCCACGCTGACCCCTGGCCCAACACTTCCCCACGCTGACCCCTGGCCCAACACTTCCCAAAGTGACCCCTGGCCCAACACTTCCCCACGCCGACCCCTGGCCCCACACTTCCCCACGCTGACCCCTGGCCCAACACTTCCCCACGCTGACCCCTGGCCCAACACTTCCCCACGCTGACCCATGACTCCACACCTCACCATGCTGACCCCTGGGCCCACACTTCCCCATGCTGACCCATGACCCCACACCTCACCACGCTGACCCCTGGCCCAACACTTGCCCATGCTGACCCCTGGCCCAACACTTCCCCACGCTGACCCCTGGCCCAACACTTCCCCACGCTGACCTCTGGCCCAACACTTCCCCACGCTGACCCCTGGCCCAACACTTCCCCACGCTGACCCCTGGCCCAACACTTCCCCACGCTGACCCCTGGCCCAACACTTCCCCACGCTGACCTCTGGCCCAACACTTCCCCACGCTGACCCCTGGCCCCACACTTCCCCACGGTGACCCCTGGCCCCACACTTCCCCACGCTGACCCCTGGCCCCACACTTCCCCACGCTGACCCCTGGCCCAACACTTGCCCACGCTGACCCCTGGCCCAACACTTGCCCACGCTGACCCCTGGCCCAACACTTCCCCATGCTGACACCTGGCCCACTTCCCCACGCTGACCCCTGGCCCAACACTTCCCCACGCTGACCCCTGGCCCAACACTTCCCCACGCTGACCCCTGGCCCAACACTTCCCACGCTGACCCCTGGCCCAACACTTCCCCACGCTGACCCCTGGCCCAACACTTCCCCACGCTGACCCCTGGCCCAACGCTTCCCCACGCTGACCCCTGGCCCAACACTTCCCCACGCTGACCCCTGGCCCAACACTTCCCCACGCTGACCTCTGGCCCAACACTTCCCCACGCTGACCCCTGGCCCAACACTTCCCCACGGTGACCCCTGGCCCCACACTTCCCCACGCTGACCCCTGGCCCAACACTTCCCCACGCTGACCCCTGGCCCAACACTTTCCCACGCTGACCCCTGGCCCAACACTTCCCCACGCTGACCCCTGGCCCAACACTTCCCCACGCTGACCCATGACTCCACACCTCACCATGCTGACCCCTGGGCCCACACTTCCCCACGCTGACCCATGACCCCACACCTCACCACGCTGACCCCTGGCCCAACACTTCCCCACGCTGACCCCTGGCCCAACACTTCCCCGTGCTGACCCCTGGCCCAACACTTGCCCACGCTGACCCCTGGCCCAACACTTCCCCACGCTGACCCCTGGCCCAACACTTCCCCACGCTGACCCATGACTCCACACCTCACCATGCTGACCCCTGGGCCCACACTTCCCCACGCTGACCCATGACCCCACACCTCACCACGCTGACCCCTGGCCCAACACTTCCCCACGCTGACCCCTGGCCCAACACTTCCCCGTGCTGACCCCTGGCCCAACACTTGCCCACGCTGACCCCTGGCCCAACACTTCCCCACGCTGACCCCTGGCCCAACACTTCCCAAAGTGACCCCTGGCCCAACACTTCCCCACGCCGACCCCTGGCCCCACACTTCCCCACGCTGACCCCTGGCCCAACACTTCCCCACGCTGACCCCTGGCCCAACACTTCCCCACGCTGACCCATGACTCCACACCTCACCATGCTGACCCCTGGGCCCACACTTCCCCATGCTGACCCATGACCCCACACCTCACCACGCTGACCCCTGGCCCAACACTTGCCCACGCTGACCCCTGGCCCAACACTTCCCCATGCTGACCCCTGGCCCACTTCCCCACGCTGACCCCTGGCCCAACACTTCCCCACGCAGACCCCTGGCCCAACACTTCCCCACGCTGACCCCTGGCCCAACACTTCCCCACGCTGACCCCTGGCCCAACACTTCCCCACGCTGACCCCTGGCCCAACACTTCCCCACGCTGACCCCTGGCCCAACACTTCCCCACGCTGACCCCTGGCCCAACACTTCCCCACGCTGACCCCTGGCCCAACACTTCCCCACGCTGACCCCTGGCCCAACACTTCCCCACGCTGACCCCTGGCCCAACACTTCCCCACGCTGACCCCTGGCCCCACACTTCCCCACGCTGACCCCTGGCCCAACACTTCCCCACGCTGACCCCTGGCCCAACACTTCCCCACGCTGACCCCTGGCCCAACACTTCCCCACGCTGACCCCTGGCCCAACACTTCCCCACGCTGACCCATGACTCCACACCTCACCATGCTGACCCCTGGGCCCACACTTCCCCACGCTGACCCATGACCCCACACCTCACCACGCTGACCCCTGGCCCAACACTTCCCCGTGCTGACCCCTGGCCCAACACTTCCCCACGCTGACCCCTGGCCCAACACTTCCCCACGCTGACCCCTGGCCCAACACTTCCCCACGCTGACCCCTGGCCCAACACTTCCCCACGCTGACCCCTGGCCCAACACTTCCCCACGCTGACCCCTGGCCCAACACTTCCCCACGCTGACCCCTGGCCCAACACTTCCCCACGCTGACCCCTGGTCCAACACTTCCCCACGCTGACCCCTGGCCCAACACTTCCCCACGCTGACCCCTGGCCCAACACTTCCCCACGCTGACCCCTGGCCCAACACTTCCCCACGCTGACCCCTGGCCCAACACTTCCCCACGCTGACCCCTGGCCCAACACTTCCCCACGCTGACCTCTGGCCCAACACTTCCCCGTGCTGACCCCTGGCACAACACTTCCCCATGCAGACCCCTGGCCCAACACTTCCCCACGCTGACCCCTGGCCCAACACTTCCCCACGCTGACCCCTGGCCCAACACTTCCCCACGCTGACCCCTGGCCCAACACTTCCCCACGCTGACCCCTGGTCCAACACTTCCCCACGCTGACCCCTGGCCCAACACTTCCCCACGCTGACCCATGGCCCAACACTTCCCCACGCTGACCCCTGGCCCAACACTTCCCCACGCTGACCCCTGGCCCAACACTTCCCCACGCTGACCCCTGGCCCAACACTTCCCCACGCTGACCCCTGGCCCAACACTTCCCCACGCTGACCCCTGGCCCAACACTTCCCCACGCTGACCCATGACTCCACACCTCACCATGCTGACCCCTGGGCCCACACTTCCCCATGCTGACCCATGACCCCACACCTCACCACGCTGACCCCTGGCCCAACACTTGCCCACGCTGACCCCTGGCCCAACACTTCCCCATGCTGACCCCTGGCCCACTTCCCCACGCTGACCCCTGGCCCAACACTTCCCCACGCAGACCCCTGGCCCAACACTTCCCCACGCTGACCCCTGGCCCAACACTTCCCCACGCTGACCCCTGGCCCAACACTTCCCCACGCTGACCCCTGGCCCAACACTTCCCCACGCTGACCCCTGGCCCAACGCTTCCCCACGCTGACCCCTGGCCCAACGCTTCCCCACGCTGACCCCTGGCCCAACACTTCCCCACGCTGACCCCTGGTCCAACACTTCCCCACGCTGACCCCTGGCCCAACACTTCCCCACGGTGACCCCTGGACCCACACTTCCCCATGCTGACCCCTGGCCCAACACTTCCCCACGCTGACCCCTGGCCCAACACTTCCCCACGCTGACCCCTGGCCCAACACTTCCCCACGCTGACCCCTGGCCCAACACTTCCCCACGCTGACCCATGACTCCACACCTCACCATGCTGACCCCTGGGCCCACACTTCCCCACGCTGACCCATGACCCCACACCTCACCACGCTGACCCCTGGCCCAACACTTCCCCACGCTGACCCCTGGCCCAACACTTCCCCGTGCTGACCCCTGGCCCAACACTTGCTCACGCTGACCCCTGGCCCAACACTTCCCCACGCTGACCCCTGGCCCAACACTTCCCAAAGTGACCCCTGGCCCAACACTTCCCCACGCCGACCCCTGGCCCCACACTTCCCCACGCTGACCCCTGGCCCAACACTTCCCCACGCTGACCCCTGGCCCAACACTTCCCCACGCTGACCCATGACTCCACACCTCACCATGCTGACCCCTGGGCCCACACTTCCCCATGCTGACCCATGACCCCACACCTCACCACGCTGACCCCTGGCCCAACACTTCCCCACGCTGACCCCTGGCCCAACACTTCCCCATGCTGACCCCTGGCCCACTTCCCCACGCTGACCCCTGGCCCAACACTTCCCCACGCAGACCCCTGGCCCAACACTTCCCCACGCTGACCCCTGGCCCAACACTTCCCCACGCTGACCCCTGGCCCAACACTTCCCCACGCTGACCCCTGGCCCAACACTTCCCCACGCTGACCCCTGGCCCAACACTTCCCCACGCTGACCCCTGGCCCAACACTTCCCCGTGCTGACCCCTGGCCCAACACTTCCCCACGCTGACCCATGACTCCACACCTCACCATGCTGACCCCTGGGCCCACACTTCCCCACGGTGACCCATGACCCCACACCTCACCACGCTGACCCCTGGCCCAACATTTCCCCAAGCTCACCCCTGGACCCACACTTCCCCACGCTGACCCCTGGCCCCACACTTCCCCAGGCTGACCCCTGGCCCCACACTTCCCCAGGCTGACCCCTGGCCCCACTCTTCCCCACGCTGACCCCTGGCTCAACTCTTCTCCACGCTGACCCCTGGCCCAACACTTCCCCACGCTGACCACTGGCCCAACACTTCCCCACGCTGACCACTGGCCCAACACCTCCCCGCGCTGACCCCTCACCACCTAAGCCCCTGACCACATGACGTCCCTATGACCACCTATGGCCCCAAAATGATCCTGACACCACATCTCACCACCCTGGCCCTGCGCTGACCCAGGGCCCTACCCCACACCACGCTGACCCACGACCCCACACTGACCCATGATCCCACATCACCACGCTGACCCACGACCCCACACTGACCCATGATCCCACATCACCACGCTGACCCACGACCCCACACCTCGCCATGCTGACCCACGACCCCACACCTCACCACGCAGACCCACGACCCCACACTAACCTATGACCCCACATCACCACGCTGACCCACGACCCCACACCTCACCACGCTGACCCAGGACCCCACACCTCACCACGCTGACCCAGGACCCCACACCTCACGACACTGACCCACGACCCCACACCTCACCACGCTGACCCACGACTCCACACCTCACCAAGCTGACCCACGACCCCACACCTCACCACGCTGACCCACGACCCCACACCTCACCACGCTGACCCACGACCCCACACCTCACCACGCTGACCCACGACCCCACACCTCACCACGCTGACCCACGACCCCACACCTCACCACGCTGACCCACGACCCCACACCTCACCACGCTGACCCACGACCCCACAGCTCACCATGCTGACCCACGACAGCAGGTCAGCCTCAAAGCAGTTAATCCCCATCTTACAGGTGGATTTGTGAATGGGAAGGGGGGCAAATTTCAGAAATGTTGCAAGGAGGAGGAGAGGCCACAAAAACAAGAACAATGCCATGAATCTCAGAGAGCAGAGAGCATCTGGTGTGGTGGCTGCTATCTCTCTGAATACCTTCAAGATGGGACAGGGGCCGTTCCAGACCGGGGCAGAGTTCATATCACACAAAAACCAAAAAGAAGATGGATTTGAATTTCTATAGCAGATCTCACAGCCTTAAGGATCCCAAAGTGGGTCACAGCCAATAAAGTACTTTTGGTTTGCAGTCACTGTTGTCATGTGGGCAATACAGCATCAATTTGTGCACAGGAAGGTCCCAGAGAATGAGCTACATAAAGTATTTATATTTTTTGTGACGTTGATTGAGGACATAGACCAGGACACCAGGTCCAGCTGAGAGGGTAGGCAGTGCAGCACTCCCTCAGTACCAGCATTTGGATATTTGAGCCTAAGTCTGACACAGGTGAGAGTGCTACCGACTGTGACAGGGCTTTAGACTTGGTTCAAATGATTTCCTGAACTCAATCGATTGCCTGAGAGTGTTTGCCGAGGAACGTTCTGAAGTGTCTTCTTCCTCATTGGGCCTGAAATTTTTTCCTCCACTTTTCCTGCATCTTCAAGAGGTTACAAGGCCGTGGCTGGGGGGTGACAGGTGGAAGGTCAGGGTGGGGAGCGTCTCAGTACGATGCTCCAGCCAACGGCACAGCCAGCTAGTCTTTTCTAGCTGGTCAGTTCTGTAACATGGTTTAACTAGTCCAACACACTCGGGGTCAGCCTCCCACTTTCTACCGTTCAGTAAATCCGGCCATCCAAAATTCTGCTGCTCATCTCCTAACCCAAACCCATCACACCCTCTCTGCTTGCTGCCGGCTTAGGCAATGCCTCGATCTTAAAATTCTCATGCTGGTCTTCAAACTGATCCATGGCCTTGCCCCCTCCCTATCTCTAACCTCCTGCAGCTCCACGATCCTCCTTGATCCCTACACTTCCTGAATTCAGTCCTCTCACAGCACCCCCCGATTTTAATCACTCCAGCACTGGGGCGCTTGCCTTCAGTTGGCAATGTTTTGAAGCTGAGGAATTCCCTCCCTAAATCTCTGCTCTCCTCCTTCCGCCTTTACAACGCTCCTTAAAACCTCCCTCTCTGATCGTGCTCTTGACTATTCTGCCCTAATATCTCATTACCTGCTCCCACATCAAATGTTCCTGGTGGGAAGTGGACGTTTTATGATTTTAAAGGTGCTATATAGCTCCAAGTTGTTGTTGCTGTGATCCTGGGGCTTGGGACTGAGGCACACGGCTGTAGCTTTACCTGCTAGACATGACGATGGCGTCGTTGAACTCGCTGCGGCAGTTCTGCCGGAAGGCAGTGCGGCCACCATTGGTGATCACCGCATTGTTCCCGTGAAGGTGGTGGAAGCGGAGGTCAGTGCTGGGAGTCAGCGAGAAGAGGCTGCAGGGAGAGACCTGATTATTGCCGTCCAAGGGTTCGTCAGGCAGAGGGGGCAGATCTGGGCAAGAAATCATGTCACAGAGATCAGATACACACGCATCCCTTTCACATTAACTCAGGATTTATCACACACTTACCTCTATTAGATTAACGTCCTACAACTGATGAGTATTCAGACAGCTATTGATAAATTATTTGGAATAAACGAGAGTATGAGCCAATATAGACAGATCAGAACAAGGACAGAAGGTCAGTTAAGCCGGGGAGACTGATTAGCTGGTAGCATTGCTCTGTGTGAAACCTAAAGAGTTAAGGTGAAAGAGGGTCCCTGAGGGAGGTGAGGAGTTTCACTGCCTAGTGTTACTAGAGTAGGAGATAGTGTGATGAGTTTTCACTTTAACACAGTGAGAGCACATGCAGGATGCTTGCAAGCAGCAAGACCTGGACAATCCCCGGGCTTGGGCTGATAAGTGGCAAGGGACATGTGCACTAGACAATGCAGGTAATGACCAACTCCAACAATAGTCAAATCACCTCCCATTGACGTTCAACAGAACTAGCACTCCTAGAGGAATCTTGGGCCACGATTATACCATACAGGAGATGGATGTCTTCAAAGTTAACACTTGGGCCCGTGTATCTCCCTGGGGCAGGTTTTGATCAGCCAACGGGGTCGGAGAGGAGTTTTCCTGAGAGTCTTCTTTCCTGTCTCACCTTTGGGTCCGGGGGAGGAGTGGGAAGAGGTGGATGGGTGCCCAGTCATAACGTCTGCATTGATTTCAGGGATGAGGGGGCTGTCCTACAAGGAGAGGCTAAGTAAAATGGACATTTACTCTTGGGAATTTATAAGCATGAGAAATGATTTTGATGAAATGGATAAAATTCTGAGAAAATTTGACAGGGTAGATGCTGAGCGGCAGAATCGCCTGACTGGAGAGTCTTGAGCTAAGGGGTCACGTCTCAGGATAGGGTATTGATGATTTAGCATTGAGATGAGGAGACGTTTCTTCACTTGTGAATTGTTGGAATTCTGAGATGTGGGTTGTTGAGTATACTCAAGACTGAGATTGATAGATCTTTGGGCATTAAGGAAATGAAGGAGCGGGATCCACTATTCAATACTGAATGGTTGAGGGGCTGAATGGCCTCCTCCTACTCCTATTTCATATATGCTCATGGTCCAACCATCAGGTCTGGGGCAAGCTGGATGGAACGTGCCCGTCAATTCCATCCATTCGTAAGGAGGAAGTGTGTGTAAGGATGAGGTACTCGGAACTCAGGAGGGACAAGAGAGTCAAGCACAGCGGAGCACTGCTATGCTGGGGTTGGTGAAACAGAGTGGGTTTAAGTAGGGAGGGCACACATCCAAGGCTAGTGAAACGACAGACCCACCTATATCGTCTATGATAGTAGCCTGGGCAGCCTGGCCGTAGAGATCCACCACTGCATAAACATTGGACGGTACGTTGGACGCTGCCAGACCCTGGTCCACATTGTTCACAAAGAAATGCAAACTTCCATCTTCCTTGCGCATCACGCCAACTGTATCACCTGCCTTGTGCCAGCCAACAGAGGAGGAAGGAATGAGGTGGGAAGTTAGAACGGGAAGCAGTATGGGAGGGAATAACGATTAGCACAGTATTTACTCCACCTGGATCTGTGTATTATTTATGGGCCCAAGGAGACTGACCACCGCCCCTCACTCTGCCTGAGAAAGGCCACATCAAACGGCTCAGGTAATTTGGGGCATGTGAAGTTGAGCACGCTCCAGGTCATAGGGAGCAAGGGTTTACTTGCAGGAGTGCTCACTGGCACTGAGTACTTGGAAAATAACCAAGGTTAATGTCCAAAAATGTAGCATCTAACTGCTTGTCAACTGCTTCCAGACACCTCCCAAACATTCTATCACATATATTGAGAGTGACCATTCTTCACAAAGTAATTCAGTGGCTGTGAAACACTTTACAACACCCCAAAGTCATGAAAAGCACCATAACTCTGTAAAAGATAAGTCTTTCTTCCATTTCTGCTCAGTACCTGTTTCTTCTCCATCAAACATCATCGCAAAACTACTCTGCTGAAGGTTCATCATAAATAATTTTCCGTGACATTCAGTGTCTAAGAAAGTCCTGGGTTCAGGTCTGGCCCCACAGATCTGACAAGGGAATCTCAGCTGACACTGCGAGTGCAGTACTGAGGGAACCCTGCAGGTTCAGAGGTGCTGTCTTTTGGATGAGACATTAAACAGAGGCCCGGTCAGCTCCTGCTTTCTCCTTCTTTTCCTACTGCTGCTTGTATGGTTGGCAAGGAGCAATTATTGGACAGAGCAGGAACCTGTTACAAACCCTGAGGACAACCATTACGATCCCATCGTCACCACCTTGGCCAGCCAACAATCAAAGTCCTCACTGTGGAAGAGGCTGCGCGGCCAAGGTAGGAGTCAGAAGACACCTGACATCCAACTTCCACTCGTAAGGGAGAATCATTCTCAACATGACGGGACTGGCAGTAATTACGAAAATGACAACTCCGCACCAAAACACAAAGTCTAGATGAGCTCATGGAACATTTTTAAACATCTATTAAATTCTAACCAAACTTTTAATTGAGTTGAAAGAAAATCCTTCAAGGGTTTGACGGGGTAGATGTTGCCCTGGGCTGGGGTGCTCAGACTGGGTGGGGGGGGGGGGGGCAAGCGCTGGGGGCTGTGTCACAGTCTCACGATAAGGGGCTGGCCTTTAAGGACTGGAGAAGGAGAAATTTCTACTCTGAGGGGGTTGTGAATCTTTTCAATTCTCTACCCAAGAGGGCTGTGAATCCTCAGTTTTTGAGCAAATTAATAGTAGAAATCATTGGATTTTTGATACTAAGGGAATTACAGCATATGGGGATTGGGCAGGATGATGCAGCTGAAGATGGTCAACCACAATCTTAATAAAGCCTTGTATTTCTCTCGCTCCCTCCATGACCTCAGGATGCCCCCAAGTCACTTTTTCAAGTGTAGCCACGACTGTGAAGTAGGGAATGTGCCAGATCACACCCACAGCAATATGATCACGACCCAGATCATCTGCTTCTCCTGATGTTGGTTGAAGAATAAATATTGTCCGGCGCACCAGGAGAACTCCCTGCTTTTCCATGGAATAGTGGCCATCAGATGGTTTATGTCCACCTGAGCAGGGAGACAGGGCCTGGGTTTGTGCAGAGTGGGAGTGCAGCTCTCTCTCTAAACTGGCACTGGTAGCGTCAGCCTCGATTCTGTGTTCAAGTCTCTGTGGAGTGGAGCTTGCAGCTAGAACCCACGACCACCTGAGCTGCTATTTTCAGGGAAGGGGGGAGGTGGAATAGCGCTACTCATTGAGCCATGGCTCAGAAATATATTGTGCTGTTTTATATTCTGTTCAGTCACAGAGATCCAGTGACAAGCAAAGAGATATCCCCCTCAGCTTAACCACTAGTAATAAAGGTGGTACCATTTGAAGGCCTTACCTTTAACCGATCAAGGTTGTGACCATACTCATCGAGAATTGTGGTCCCATTATGCATCACTCCATTACCGGTCATCATCCAGGTTCCTGAAATGGAAAGGGTAACTAGCTGTCACCTTCAGGATGAAACGTCCTTGCTCTGAAACGTTAACTCTATTTCTCCACTGACGTTGCAGGACCTGCTGAGTATTTCCAGCATTTACTGTCTTTATTCTAAACTTTAACCTTTTCTGTTCAGACAAAGCCACGAGGAACCCACTTGTGAGAAAAGCTTTTGTGAACAATGTATTCTGGTATTTGTTTCTTTCTTTGCCACGGGATGTATGGGGTTAAATTCCACACCAACCTGTTCTCATACAACGCCCATTGGCACATATCAGTCCAACTGGGTTGCCAATCCCCAGGGTCTCCTATGTCCCCAGTAATTAATGACAATCTCCAGGGCAGTGCTTCCAGCAACACTCAGGAGACAAATTACTGGAGTCAGAAAGAATTCTTTTATTTGATATTAAAAAACATTTAAACGGTTTTGTTCATTATCAAAATGTCCCACATAGGACTGATTCTAGGGTTTATCCACTTTCCAACTGATAAAGCACAGCACAGCATGTTGTTGGGGGGAGCGAGGCTCAGGGTGGGGGCGGGGAAGGGAGAGTCGGCAGGGGGGCAGGGGAGGGAGAGTCGGGGTGGGGGGGACAGGGGAGGGAGAGTCGGGGTGGGGGGACAGGGGAGGGAGAGTCGGGGTGGGGGGGACAGGGGAGGGAGAGTCGGGTTGGGGGGGACAGGGTAGGGAGAGTGGGGCAGGGAGGGTGGTGAGGCTGATCGGACAAGGGGACAGCAAGGCTAGGTGGACAGAAAGAGGTAAAAAATATGTTGTGATCTATGAAAACGCACCAGAACGTAGATTGGTCATGGTTGATGGCAGCTGGAGATAAGCAGGATTGTGGGTAGTCACACCAATTTCTATGGAGCCCGCCCACTTGTCTACCATCTTGTCAATACGGACTTGAAAGATTTCGTTGCTCCTCAGGGGTCGGTTGCTGAGCACCACGCCATGGTTGAAGTCATCTGTTGCGCTGTAAAGAATCACAAGGAGGTCACATACGCTAACACGGCTGAAATCTGAACACTTGTGCAATGGGGCAAAATGTGCAGGGGAGAAAGAGTTTGTATTTACTGGTGTCTTTCAGGGCATCCCATAACTCTTCATCAAGTGCAACGATATTGTAGGAAACGGAAGAATCAAATAACACAAAGCAAGATCCCACAAATAGCAACATCACTGAATAACTGGCAATTTTTCAAGTCATTGGTTGAGGGATGAATATGGGCCCAGGATCAGGGAGAACTCCCTCGTTCATCTTTGGATAGGCCACTTGAGAGAGAAGACAAGGACTTGGTTTCATGTCTCATCTGAAAGTTGGCACCTCCAGCAGTGCCGTACTCCGTTGGTACAACACTGGGAGTGCTGGCCTAGATCTGGTACTTGGGCCTCTGGATAGGGAGTTGAATCCATGACCTTTGGGCTCAGGGGTGAGTGTGTTTCTCAAAGAGTCTCTGGCAATGTCAGCGTGAGGGCAAAAACAGAAACACAATGGACTCCAACAGCTTGGATTAATATAGCTTTTGGAAAACAAACTGAGTGTGAACGATCCAACATGTATAAAACCAGAATGTGAACAAAACACCTGTTCCGAGTTTTCTACATTCCATCTAATGGCTTTCCTCAATCCGACAGCAATAAAATCCAGCACCTTTACCTCACTGCAGCTGAAGTACAAACCTTTTCGGTAATTTCCTTCTAATCTGAAGAAGCCATTCTGCCCTTGTTCCATCAAACAGCTCAGGGCTAATACATGTCTCAACTTTCTTTTGACCTGTCTTTGTGCCCTTTCCTTGCTAAACAATCTATAAATCCCGGCTTTGAAATTTTCAACTAAGCCCCTGAACCCTCCCTCCCTGCCCTCACTCAACACCTTTTCACAGGAGAGGATTTCAGATTTCCCTCCTTTATATGAAGAGGTGTTTCCTGACATCACTGCTCAGCAGCCTAGGATTGTGCCCCCTAGTTCTGGGCTGGACCCCCAAAAGGAAAAACTCTCTTTCTATTTACCCTGTCGAATCCTTTCTGCATTTTAAACACCTCAATTTAAAGTTAGATACAGAGTAAATCTCCCTCTACACTGTCCCCATCAAACACTCACAGGACAGGTACAGCACGGGTTAGATATAGTGTAAAGCTCCCTCTACACTGTCCCCATCAAACACTCTCAGGAGAGGTACAGCACGGGGTTAGATACAGAGTAAAGCTGCTTCTACACTGTCTCCATCAAACACTCGCAGGACAGGTACAGCACGGGTTAGATATAGTGTAAAGCTCCCTCTACACTGTCCCCATCAAACACTCCCAGGACAGGGTCAGCACAGTCACATCATCTTGCTTACTTACTGGGGCCTCAGTGCTGTCCTCCCGTCACACACTATTGCTGCCTTCTGCCCACAGTTGGGATGGAAGAGCAGCCTTTCCACCTCAGTTTCTCCAGAGTCGAAAACTCGCCGTCCCACATCTGGCGACAGAGCCCGCATAATGGCGTTGTTCCTGCGCAGCCGGTCGGAGTGGTTGTGGTTGTGGACAATGGTCACTTTCACTGCCATGCCATAGAGATCCACCACCCCATAGACCGTAGGCAGCGTCTGGGTTGCAGCTACGCCTGCGAGAGAGAGCGTGAGGGGCAGAGAGAAAGAGAGAGCGCGTGTGAGGGGCAGAGAGAGAGAGAGTGCACGCACGAGGGGCAGAGAGAGAGAGAGAGCGCGCGCGAGGGGCAGAGAGAGCGCGTGCAAGGGGCAAAGAGAGCGCGTGCAAGGGGCAAAGAGAGCGCACGCGAGAGGCAAAGAGAGAGAGAGAGCGCGCGCGCGAGGGGCAGAGAGAGCGCGTGCACGCGAGGGGCATAGAGAGAGTGCGCGCGCGAGGGGCAGAGAGAGAGAGAGCGCACGCGAGGGGCAGAGAGAGAGAGCGCGCGCGAGGGGCAGAGAGAGAGAGCGCGCGCGAGGGGCAGAGAGAGAGAGCGCGCGCGAGGGGCAGAGAGAGAGAGCGCGCGCGAGGGGCAGAGAGAGAGAGTGCGAGGGGCAGAGTGAGAGAGAGCGCGAGGAGCAGAGTGAGAGAGAGCGCGAGGAGCAGAGTGAGAGAGAGCACGAGGAGCAGAGTGAGAGAGCGCACGAGGAGCAGAGTGAGAGAGCACGAGGAGCAGAGTGAGAGAGAGCACAAGGAGCAGAGTGAGAGAGAGCACGAGGAGCAGAGAGGGGGAGAGCACGAGGAAGAGAGAGAGAACCCGAGGGGCAGGTATAGAGTGAAGCGCAGATAGAGAGGGTGTGACAGAGAGAGTAAGGGAGAGAGGGAGAGAAAGGAGTAAACCTTTGCACACTTTTGAGTGCGAGCAACAAGGTGCCCAGTGCCATTGTCAAACACTTCTGTCTAACATATAGCCTTACTGGCGTGGCAGATTGGTAGTTATGGTGCTAGACTGGGAAGCCATGAGTTCACGTGTCACCACACCAAGTTGTGAAATTTGGTAATTTGTCTGCTAGTACCAAAAATAAACTGAGCTCAAAAGCCGATAATAAAATCCAACCAATTTAGAGGGGAAGCTACATCCAGCCTACATGAGACTCCAGTCCCACACAGTATGGTGGACTGTTGAAGAGGCAAGACACTCAACTGTGAAAGTAAAGCACTGCAGGGACAACTGGCCAACATTCACCGCCTTTGTCACATCCTGAAAACAAACACGAGAAGTTCAGAGATGGAATCAAACTCCTCAAACTGAGTCTCAGCATGGTTTTACAAGGCTTGTTCAGTTTAGGGGTCATGGCTCTTGCTTTGGTAACTGAAATTTGCACGAGTTTTGGCCTTCGAATCCCAAACGAGCCCTTGTTGATCACAATCGGTGCGGCTAAGTGATGAGACGCTTCCTTCCGATTTAGGAGGTTGCAGGTTCAAACCTCCCTCAGGAGTGAGCGTGTATGATATTGGCCGGCACTTTCAGGGGCTGGCACAGGGAATGCTATTTATCAGCTGTGATGCTGTTCTGTGGTCCTGTCCGTTCAGGGCGATGTTTCAGGTCCTACCATACTTTTATCCAAAAGGCCACTGGGTATGTACAGGAGGACAACATTTTTGGGGCAACGGGGGAAAACTGCCGTGTGGGATGAAATTGGACACTTCCTTCAAAGGGCTGCCACACACACAATGGGCTGAATGGACTCTTTTCTAAGATTCTTGGACACCCCAGCAAGGAGCAGGCTGTTGGTCTGAGCTCTTGTTTTACATCGGTTACCTAGAGGGAAGCATTATGGTTCTGTGAGGGGCACGCCTCAGCATGATGTGAGGTACAAGCTTTAAGTCAGTGGGTAGCACTCTCGCCTCTGAGCCAAGAGACCGTGGGCTCAAGTCCCATTCCAGAAACTCGAAGGAATAGGCCAGTGCCGAGGAAGCAATGCACTCATTAAACCAGGCCACTTCTGTCCCCTTGGGTGGATGGATATAAATGCCACGTTCATTCTTTTGAGGAAATATAGAAAATGTACAGTACAGGAGGTCACTTGTCTCATCACACCTGTAGCAGCTTAAATAGCCATCCAGCCCAAACCGACTTCCCAGCTCTGGGTCCCTAGCCCCTCAGGCTACAGTACATCAAGTTTTTTTTTAATGCAATGGGGCTTTTCTACCTCTAGCACCCTCAGGTAGTGAGTCCCACACCCACATCACCCTCTGTGAAAATATTACTCAACTACTCTAATTACTCTGCCAGTTACTGTAAATCTCTGACCTCTGGCTTTAGGTCCGTCTGATCCACTCTATCGAAGCCCATCATAATTAAAATCTCCCCTTAGCTTCCTCTGTCCCACAGAAAACAATCTCAGCTTGTCCAATCCTTCCTCCACTCCTGGCAACATCCTGCTAGAATCTCTCTCTAACTTCTCTAGTGAGGTCACATTTCTTCAGTAATGTGATGACCAGAAACATAGACGTTACTCGAGCTGTGACCTATCTTATGTTTTATACAGTTCCAGCATAACCACCCCCCCCAACTCTTATATTTGATGCCTTGGCTAATGAGAGAAAAGTATCCCACCTGCCTCCTTAAAGACTTCATCTGCTTGGCCTGCCACCTTTGGGGACCTGTGGACATGAACACCAAGGTTCTTCAGTTTCTCTACGCTTTTCAATATCCTACCGTTTATTGTGAACACCCTTTGCCTTGTTTACTACAAATGGTCTAGATCTAGCATTAGAAATACATAGAATATACAGCCCATTCGGCCCATCCACTCTGTGCTGGTGTTTTTGTTCCACACGAGCCTCCCCCTACCCCCTCTTCATCTCCCCCTCTCAGCCTATCCTTCTATTCCTTTCTCCCTCATGTGTTTATCCAGCTTCCCCTTAAATGTATCGATAATATTCACCTCAACCACTCCCTGTGGGAGCAAGTTCCACATTCTCCTCACTCCCTGGGTAAAGGAGTTTCTCTTGAATTCCCTACTGGATTTGTTGTTGACTGTCTTACACTGATGGCCCCGAGTTCTGGTCCCCCCCACAAGTGGAAACATTCTCTGTGTCTACTCTATCAATATCTTTCAGAATGTTTAAGGCCTCCATCAGATCACCCCTCATTGGGTAGAAGCTATCAGTTCTGGTACCAGCCTTGTAAAGCCTTCCTTCACCCTCTCCAGTATATCTACCTGAACACAATGTTTCAAGTGTGACTCTTGGCCAAGGTTCAATGAATGTTTCCCAGAACTTCTCTGTTTTCCAATTCCATCCCTCTTCAAATAAACTCGAGAGCTTGGCTTGCTTTTGGAAATGGCCGAAATAACCTGCGTTGCTCCTTTTAGTGGTTTGTCTGTTTGTTCCTCTTTTAGGCTGAGTTACGGCATGGGAAATGGAATCAAACTAACCTCAAGGTCGACAGTAGCGGAGGGGGTCTTACCTTGGTCAATGCCATTTATGTAAAAGTGCAAAGCACCACTGGACTTCCTCATCAACCCTATGTGATCTCCTTCCTGTGGGACACAAGAAAAACAATGCTTAAGACAGTGCAAACTCTCCCTAAAACCCAAAGGAGTTCAAATGAAGGTTTCCACCAGCCACTGATCTGTCAGCCACTGAGTAGCTGCTGCATTTCAAGCATTAGATACTCCTCGGCACAGCTCCAAGCAGCCCTTTCTGCAATATACTCCTGAGCTTCTTGGTCATTTCTTTGGGAGGGGGTACAGGAAAGGGCAGGGGAACAACACCAAATTGTAAACACAGAACCAGGACACAATAAGGGCCACTAGACGGTGAGCGGCAGCAGGAAGCTCGGCTGACTTTCCCTCCTTCTCTGGACTCTACTGGCATCAAGCCCAACTGTGGAGCCCCTGCCCAGTAGCACAACACCCACCTCTTACCCACAGGTGACCAGCTGCCAGGGCTATGGGGTTCAGGACTTTGACTTCGGGCCCAGATAACTGAGGTGCTGGTTTCCCTGGCTCCGAGGTTTGGGGCTGGGGGCGACTCCCATCACTGGGAATGAGCTTACAAACACATTGGGCCCGTCTGGGCTTTTTATATATGCGCACAGAGTTTAGGGAAATGAGAAGTGATCTTACTGAAACATGTAAAGATGCTGAGGGGGGTGGACAGGGGAGATGCTGAGAGGGTGTGGGGCAACCTGGAACTAGGGGACAGTCTCAAAATAAGGGGTTTCCAATTGAAGATGGAGATGAGGAGGGATTTCTCTGCAGAGGGTGGTTAATTTTGGGGAATTCTCTTCCCCGGCGAGCAGTGGAGGCTGGGTCACTGAATATGTTCCAGGCTGAGTCAGACGGATTTTTGATCTACAAGAGAGTCGGAGGTTAGAGGGTACAGGCAGCAAATGGACTTCAGGCCACAATCAGATCAACCATGGTCATTCTGAATGGCAAAGACGCCTCAAGGGCTGAATGGCCTACTCATACTCCAGGTCCTTATGTTCTCATGACTGGCTCATGTAGCTTCGATGCTCCACACGACCTCCCACCCCCCCCTCTCAGCCTATCCTTCTATTCCTTTCTCCCTCGTGTGTTTATCCACCTTAAATGTATCGATAATATTCACCTCAACCACTCCCTGTGGGAGCGAGTTCCACATTCTCCCCACTCTCTGGGTAAAGGAGTTTCTCCTGAATTCCCCATTGGGTTCATTAGTGACTGTCTTATACTGATGGCCCCGAGTTCTGGTCCCCCCCTCCAGAGCCTGGATGCCCCCGCCATTACCTGTAGCTCATCCAGGCTGAACTCACAGTATTCCCTCCGTGTCCCCTTCCCGTTGGTCAGAATTCCACATCCGCTCATCATAATTGTCCCTGTAACAGGAAGAGACACTTAAACAGCTTCCAGAATCCAACAAAGGCACCACCAACCCTGTCCGCAGCAACACACTCACAGCGATCTTTCAGGTGCACATCTCAACTGACAATGCAGAGACTTGTTTGGAACTGGCACTGTGTACACACACCGCTGTCTCTCTGCTCAAGCACTGTGTACACACACGGCTGTCTCTCTGCTCTAGCACTGTGTACTCACACCGCTGTCGCTCTGCTATAGCACTGTGTACTCACATCGCTGTCTCTTTGCTCTCACACCGTGTACCCACACCGCTGTCTCTCTGCTCTCACACTGTGTACTCACACTGCTGTCTCTCTGCTCTAGCACTGTGTACACACACTGCTGTCTCTCTGCTCTAGCACGGTGTACTCACACCGCTGTCTCTCTGCTCTCAAAAGGTGTACTCACACCGCTGTCTCTCTGCTCTCACACTGTGTACTCACACTGCTGTCTCTCTGCTCTAGCACTGTGTACTCACACTGCTGTCGCTCTGCTATAGCACGGTGTACTCACACCGCTGTCTCTCTGCTCTCACACCGTGTACTCACACTGCTGTCTCTCTGCTCTCACACTGTGTACTCACATCGCTGTCTCTCTGCTCTCACACTGTGAACCCACACCGCTGTCTCTCTGCTCTAGCACTGTGTACCCACACCTCTGTCTCTCTGCTCTAGCACTGTGTTCTCACACCGCTGTCTCTCGGCTCTAGCATTGTGTACCCACACCGCTTTCTCTCTGCTCTAGCACCGTGTTCTCACACCGCTGTCTCTCTGCTCTATCACTGTGTACTCACACCGCAGTCTCTCTGCTCTAGCACTGTGTACTCACACCGCTGCCTCTCTGCTCTAGCACTGTGTACTCACATTGCTGTCTCTCTGCTCTAGCACTGTGTACTCACACCGCTGTCTCTCTTCTTTAGCACTGTGTACTCACACCGCTGTCTCTCTTCTTTAGCACTGTGTACTCACACCGCTGTCTCTCTTCTTTAGCACTGTGTACTCACACCGCTGTCTCTCTGCTCCAGCACTGTGTATCCACACCGCTGTCTCTCTGCTCTAGCACTGTGTATCCACACCGATGTCTCTCTGCTCTAGCACTGTGTACTCACACCGCTGTCTCTCTGCTCAACCACTGGGTACTCACACCGCTGACTCTCTGCTCTAGCTCTGTGTACTCACACCACAGTCTCTCTGCTCTAGCACTGTGCACCCATACTGCTGTCTCTCTGCTCTGACACTGTGAACCCACACCGCTGTCTCTTTGTCCTAGCACTGTGTACTCATACCGCTGTCTCTCTGCTCTCACACTGTGTACTTACACCGCTGTCTCTCAGCTCTCACACTGTGTGCTCACACCGCTGTCTCTCTGCTCTGACACTGTGTACTCACACCGCTGTCTCTCTGCTCTGACACTGTGTACTCACACCGCTGTCTCTCTGCTCTGACACTGTGTACTCACACCGCTGTCTCTCTGCTCTCACACTGTGTACTCACACTGCTGTCTCTCTGCTCTGACACGGCGCACTCACACCGCTGTCTCTCTGCTCTGACACTGTGTACTCACACCCCTGTCTCTCTGCTCTCACACTGTGTACTCACACCGCTGTCACTGTGCTCTCACACTGTGTACTCACACCGCTGTCTCTCTGCTCTCACACTGTGTACTCACGCCGCTGTCTCTCTACTCTACCACTGTGTACTCACACCCCTGTCTCTCTGCTCTCACACTGTGTACTCACACCGCTGTCACTGTGCTCTCACACTGTGTACTCACACCGCTGTCTCTCTGCTCTCACACTGTGTTCTCACACCGCTGTCTCTCTGCTCTAACACTGCGTTCTCACACCGCTGTCTCTCTGCACTATCACTGTATACTCACACCGCTGTCTCTCTGCTTCAGCACTGTGAACTCACACCGCTGTCTCTCTGCTCTAGCACTGTGTAATCAAACCGCTGTCTCTCTGCTCTAGCACTGTGTACTCACACCGCTGTCTCTCTGCTCTAGCACTGTGTACCCACACCGCTGTCTCTCTGCTCTAGCACTGAGTACCCACACCGCTGTCTCTCTGCCCTGACACTGTGTACCCACATCGCTGTCTTTCTACTCTCACACTGTGTACTCACACCGCTGTCTCTCTGCTCTGACACTGTGTACTCACACCGCTGTCTCTCTGCTCTAGCACTGTGTACTCACACTGCTGTCTCTCTGCTCTACCAACTGTGTACTCACAACGCTGTCTGTCTGCTCTGGGACTGTGTACTCACACCGCTGTCTCGAAGCTCTCACACTGTGTACCCACACCGCTGCCTCTCTGCGGTAGCACTGTGTACCCACACCGCTGTCTCTCTGCTCTCACACTGTGTACTCACACTGCTGTCTCTCTGCTCTGACACTGTGTACTCACACCGCTGTCTCTCTGCTCTAGCACTGTGTACTCACACCGCTGTCACTCTGCTCTCACACTGTGTACTCACACCGCTGTCTCTCTGCTCTAGCACTGTGTACTCACACCGCTGTCTCTCTGCTCTAGCACTGTGTACTCACACAGCTGTCTCTCTGCTCTAGCACTGTGTACTCACACCGCTGTCTCGAAGCTCAAGCACTGTGTACTCACACCGCTGTCTCTCTGCTCTCACACTGTGTACTCACACCGCGGTATCTCTGCGCTAGCACTGTGTACTCACAGCGCTGTCTCTTTGCTCTAGCACTGTGTACTCACACCGCTGTCTCTCTGCCCTCACACTGTGTACTTACACCGCTGTCTCTCTGCTCTAGCACTGTGTACTCACACCGCTGTCTCTCTGCTCTAGCACTCTGTACTCAAGGCGCTGTCTCTCTGCTCTAGCACTGTGTACTCACACCGCTGTCTCTCTGCTCTAGCACTGTGTACTCACACCGCTGTCTCTCTGCTCTAGCACTGTGTACTCACAGCGCTGTCTCTCTGCCTTAGCAATGTGTACTCACACCACTGTCTCTCTGCTCTAGCACTGTGTACTCACACCGCTGTCTCTCTGCTCTAGCACTGTGTACTCACAGCACTGTCTCTCTGCTCTAGCACTGTGTACTCACCCCGCTGTCTCTCTGCTCAAGCACTGTGTACTCACCCCACTGTCTCTCTGCTCTAGCACTGTGTACTCACACCGCTATCTCTCTGCACTAGCACTGTGTACGCACACCGCTGTCTCTCTGCTCTAGCACTGTGTAATCACACCGCTGTCTCTCTGCACTAGTACTGCGTACCCACACCGTTGTCTCTCTGCTCTAGCACTGTGTTCTCACACCGCTGTCTCTCTGCTCTAGCACTGTGTACTCACACCGCTGTCTCCCTGCTCTAGCACTGTGTACCCACACCGCTGCCTCTCTGGTCTCACACTGTGTACCCACACTGCTGTCTCTGCTCTGACACTGTGTACTCACACCGCTGTCGCTCTGCTCTAGCACTGTGTACTCACACCGCTGTCTTTCTGCTCTCACACTGTGTACTCACACCGCTGTCTCTCTGCTATGACACTGTGTACTCACACCGCTGACTCTCTGCTATGACACTGTGTACTCACACCGCTGTCTCTCTGCTATGACACTGTGTACACACACCGCTGTCTCTCTGCTCTGACACTGTGTACTCACACCGCTGTCTCTCTGCTCTCACACTGTGTACTCACACCGCTGTCTCTCTGCTCTCACACTGTGTACTCACACCGCTGTCTCTCTGCCCTAGCACTGTGTACTCACACCGCAGTCTCTCTGATACCAAACTGTGTACTCACACTGCTGTCTCTCTGCTCTAGCACTGTGTACTCACACCGCTGTCTCTCTGCTCTAGCACTATGTACTCAAACCGCTGTCTCTCTGCTCTAGCACTGTTTACTCACACCGCTGACTCTCTGCTCTAGCACTGTGTACTCACACCGCTGTCTATATGCTCTAGCATTGCGTACCCACACCGCTGTCGCTCTGCTCTCACACTGTGCACTCACACCGCAGTCTCTCTGCTCTAGCACTGTGTACTCACACCGCTGTCTCTCTGCTCTAGCACTGTGTACTCACACCGCTGTCTCTCTGCTCTAGCACTGTGTACTCACACCACTGTCTCTCTGCTCTAGCACTGTGTACCCACACCGCTGTCTATCAGCTCTAGCACTGTGTTCTCACACCGCTGTCTCTCTGCTCTAGCATTGTGTACCCACACCGCTTTCTCTCTGCTCTAGCACAGTGTTCTCACACCGCTGTCTCTATGCTCTATCACTGTGTACTCACACCGCAGTCTCTCTGCTCTAGCACTGTGTACTCACACCGCTGCCTCTCTGCTCTAGCACTGTGTGCTCACATTGCTGTCTCTCTGCTCTAGCACTGTGTACGCACACCGCTGTCTCTCTTCTTTAGCACTGCGTACTCACACCGCTGTCTCTCTGCTCCAGCACTGTGTAACCACACCGCTGTCTCTCTGCTCCAGCACTGTGTATCCACACCGCTGTCTCTCTGCTCTAGCACTGTGTACTCACACCGCTGTCTCTCTGCTCTAGCACTGTGTACTCACACCGCTGTCTCTCTGCTCTAGCACTGTGTACCTACACCGCTGTCTCTCTGCTCTAGCTCTGTGTTCTCACACCGCTGTCTCTCTGCTCTAGCATTGTGTACCCACACCGCTGTCTCTCTGCTCTAGCACTGTGTACTCACACCGCTGTCTCTCTGCTCTAGCACTGTGTACTCAAACCGCTATCTCTCTGCTCTATCACTGTGTACTCAAACCGCACTCTCTCTGCTCTAGCACTGTGTACTCACACCGCTGCCTCTCTGCTCTAGCACTGTGCATGCACACCGCTGTCTCTCTTCTTTAGCAGTGTACTCACACCGCTGTCTCTCTGCTCCAGCACTGTGTAACCACACCGCTGTCTCTCTGCTCCAGCACTGTGTATCCACACCGCTGTCTCTCTGCTCTAGCACTATGTACTCACACCGCTGTCTCTCTGCTCTAGCACTGTGTACTCACACCGCTGTCTCTCTGCTCTAGCACTGTGTACTCACACCGCTGTCTCTCTGCTCTAGCTTTGTGTTCTCACACCGCTGTCTCTCTGCTCTAGCATTGTGTACCCACACCGCTGTCTCTCTGCTCTGACACTGTGTACTCACACCACTGTCTCTCTGCTCTAGCACTGTGTACTCACACTGCTGTCTCTCTGCTCTGACACTGTGTACCCACACCACTGTCTCTCTGCTCTGACACTGTGTACCCACACCGCTGTCTCTCTGCTCTGACACTGTGTACCCACACCGCTGTCTCTCTGCTCTAGCACTGTGTACTCACACCGCTGTCTCTCTGCTCTAGCACTGTGTACTCACACCGCTGTCTCTCTGCTCTGACACTGTGGACTCACACCGCTGTCTCTCTGCTCTACCAACTGTGTACTCACACCGCTGTTTCTCTGCTCTGGCACTGTGTACTCACACCGCTGTCTCGAAGCTCTCACACTGTGTACCCACACCGCTGCCTCTCTGCTGTAGCACTGTGAACCCACACCGCTGTCTCTCTGATCTCACACTGTGTACTCACACTGCTGTCTCTCTGCTATGACACTGTGTACTCACACCGCTGTCTCTCTGCTCTCACACTGTGTACTCACACCGCTGTCTCTCTGCTGCAGCACTGAGTACTCACACCGCTGTCTCTCTGCTCTAGCACTGTGTACTCACAACGCTGTGTGTCTGCACTCAGACTGTGTACTCAGACCGCTGTCTCTCTGCTCTCACACTGTGTACTCACTCCGCTGTCTCTCTGCTCTGACACTATGGACTCACACCGCTTTCTCTCTGCTCTGACACTGTGTACTCACACCGCTGTCTCTGGGCTCTCACACTGTCTACTCACACCGCTGTCTCTCTGCTCCAGGACTGTGTACTCACACCGCTGTCTCTCTGCTCCAGCACTGTGTACTCACACCGCTGTCTCTCTGCTCCAGCACTGTGTACCCACACCGCTGTCTCACTGCTCTCACACTGTGTATGCACATCACTGTCTCTCTGCTCTAGAATTGTGTACCCACACCGTTGTCTATCTGCTCTCACACTGTGCACCCAGACCGCTGTCTCTCTGCTCTCACACTGTGTACTCACACTGCTGTCTCTCTGCTCTAGCACTGTGTACACACACTGCTGTCTCTCTGCTCTAGCACGGTGTACTCACACTGCTGTCTCTCTGCTCTCACACTTTGTACTCACACCGCTGTCTCTCTGCTCTCACACTGTGTACTCACACTGCTGTCTCTCGGCTCTAGCACTGTGTACTCACACTGCTGTCGCTCTGCTATAGCACGGTGTACTCACACCGCTGTCTCTCTGCTCTCACACTGTGTACTCACACCGCTGTCTCTCTGCTCTCACACCGTGTACTCACATCGCTGTCTCTGCTCTCACACTGTGTACCCACACCGCTGTCTCTCTGCTCTAGCACTGTGTTCTCATACCGCTGTCTCTCTGCTCGAGCATTGTGTACCCACACCGCTGTTTCTCTGCTCTAGCACTGTGTACTCACACCGCTGTCTCTCTGCTCTAGCACTGTGTACTCACACTGCTGTCTCTCTGCTCTAGCACGGTGTACTCACACTGCTGTCTCTCTGCTCTCACACTGTGTACTCACACCGCTGACTCTCTGCACTAGCACTGTGTACTCACACCGCTGTCTCTCTGCTCTGACACTGTGGACTCACACCGCTGTCTCTCTGCTCTCACACTGTGTACACACACCGCTGTCTCTCTGCTCCAGCACTGTGTACTCACAACGCTGTCCCTCTGCTCCAGCACTGCATACTCACACCGCTGTCTCTCTGCTCTAGCACTGTGTACTCACACCGCTGTCTCTCTGCTCTCACACTGTGTGCTCAAACCGCTGTCTCTCAGCTCTAGAACTGTGTAGATACACCGCTGTCTCTCTGCTCAAGGTCTGTGTTCCCACACCGCTGTCTCTCTGCTCTAGCACCGCGTACTCACACCGCTGTCTCTCTGCTCTCACACTGTGTACTCACACCGCTATCTCTCTGCTCTCACACTGTGTACTCACACCGCTGTCTCTCTGCTCTAGCACTGTGTACCTACACCGCTGTCTCTCTGCTCTAGCTCTGTGTTCTCACACCGCTGTCTCTCTGCTCTAGCATTGTGTACCCACACCGCTGTCTCTCTGCTCTAGCACTGTGTACTCACACCGCTGTCTCTCTGCTCTAGCACTGTGTACTCAAACCGCTGTCTCTCTGCTCTATCACTGTGTACTCAAACCGCACTCTCTCTGCTCTAGCACTGTGTACTCACACCGCTGCCTCTCTGCTCTAGCACTGTGCATGCACACCGCTGTCTCTCTTCTTTAGCAGTGTACTCACACCGCTGTCTCTCTGCTCCAGCACTGTGTAACCACACCGCTGTCTCTCTGCTCCAGCACTGTGTATCCACACCGCTGTCTCTCTGCTCTAGCACTATGTACTCACACCGCTGTCTCTCTGCTCTAGCACTGTGTACTCACACCGCTGTCTCTCTGCTCTAGCACTGTGTACTCACACCGCTGTCTCTCTGCTCTAGCTTTGTGTTCTCACACCGCTGTCTCTCTGCTCTAGCATTGTGTACCCACACCGCTGTCTCTCTGCTCTGACACTGTGTACTCACACCACTGTCTCTCTGCTCTAGCACTGTGTACTCACACTGCTGTCTCTCTGCTCTGACACTGTGTACCCACACCACTGTCTCTCTGCTCTGACACTGTGTACCCACACCGCTGTCTCTCTGCTCTGACACTGTGTACCCACACCGCTGTCTCTCTGCTCTAGCACTGTGTACTCACACCGCTGTCTCTCTGCTCTAGCACTGTGTACTCACACCGCTGTCTCTCTGCTCTGACACTGTGGACTCACACCGCTGTCTCTCTGCTCTACCAACTGTGTACTCACACCGCTGTTTCTCTGCTCTGGCACTGTGTACTCACACCGCTGTCTCGAAGCTCTCACACTGTGTACCCACACCGCTGCCTCTCTGCTGTAGCACTGTGAACCCACACCGCTGTCTCTCTGATCTCACACTGTGTACTCACACTGCTGTCTCTCTGCTATGACACTGTGTACTCACACCGCTGTCTCTCTGCTCTCACACTGTGTACTCACACCGCTGTCTCTCTGCTGCAGCACTGAGTACTCACACCGCTGTCTCTCTGCTCTAGCACTGTGTACTCACAACGCTGTGTGTCTGCACTCAGACTGTGTACTCAGACCGCTGTCTCTCTGCTCTCACACTGTGTACTCACTCCGCTGTCTCTCTGCTCTGACACTATGGACTCACACCGCTTTCTCTCTGCTCTGACACTGTGTACTCACACCGCTGTCTCTGGGCTCTCACACTGTCTACTCACACCGCTGTCTCTCTGCTCCAGGACTGTGTACTCACACCGCTGTCTCTCTGCTCCAGCACTGTGTACTCACACCGCTGTCTCTCTGCTCCAGCACTGTGTACCCACACCGCTGTCTCACTGCTCTCACACTGTGTATGCACATCACTGTCTCTCTGCTCTAGAATTGTGTACCCACACCGTTGTCTATCTGCTCTCACACTGTGCACCCAGACCGCTGTCTCTCTGCTCTCACACTGTGTACTCACACTGCTGTCTCTCTGCTCTAGCACTGTGTACACACACTGCTGTCTCTCTGCTCTAGCACGGTGTACTCACACTGCTGTCTCTCTGCTCTCACACTTTGTACTCACACCGCTGTCTCTCTGCTCTCACACTGTGTACTCACACTGCTGTCTCTCGGCTCTAGCACTGTGTACTCACACTGCTGTCGCTCTGCTATAGCACGGTGTACTCACACCGCTGTCTCTCTGCTCTCACACTGTGTACTCACACCGCTGTCTCTCTGCTCTCACACCGTGTACTCACATCGCTGTCTCTGCTCTCACACTGTGTACCCACACCGCTGTCTCTCTGCTCTAGCACTGTGTTCTCATACCGCTGTCTCTCTGCTCGAGCATTGTGTACCCACACCGCTGTTTCTCTGCTCTAGCACTGTGTACTCACACCGCTGTCTCTCTGCTCTAGCACTGTGTACTCACACTGCTGTCTCTCTGCTCTAGCACGGTGTACTCACACTGCTGTCTCTCTGCTCTACCACTGTGTACTCACACCGCAGTCTCTCTGCTCTAGCACTGTGTACTCACACCGCTGCCTCTCTGCTCTAGCACTGTGTACTCACATTGCTGTCTCTCTGCTCTAGCACTGTGTACTCACACCGCTGTCTCTCTTCTTTAGCACTGTGTACTCACACCGCTGTCTCTCTTCTTTAGCACTGTGTACTCACACCGCTGTCTCTCTTCTTTAGCACTGTGTACTCACACCGCTGTCTCTCTGCTCCAGCACTGTGTATCCACACCGCTGTCTCTCTGCTCTAGCACTGTGTATCCACACCGATGTCTCTCTGCTCTAGCACTGTGTACTCACACCGCTGTCTCTCTGCTCAACCACTGGGTACTCACACCGCTGACTCTCTGCTCTAGCTCTGTGTACTCACACCACAGTCTCTCTGCTCTAGCACTGTGCACCCATACTGCTGTCTCTCTGCTCTGACACTGTGAACCCACACCGCTGTCTCTTTGTCCTAGCACTGTGTACTCATACCGCTGTCTCTCTGCTCTCACACTGTGTACTTACACCGCTGTCTCTCAGCTCTCACACTGTGTGCTCACACCGCTGTCTCTCTGCTCTCACACTGTGTACTCACTCCGCTGTCTCTCTGCTCTGACACTATGGACTCACACCGCTTTCTCTCTGCTCTGACACTGTGTACTCACACCGCTGTCTCTGGGCTCTCACACTGTCTACTCACACCGCTGTCTCTCTGCTCCAGGACTGTGTACTCACACCGCTGTCTCTCTGCTCCAGCACTGTGTACTCACACCGCTGTCTCTCTGCTCCAGCACTGTGTACCCACACCGCTGTCTCACTGCTCTCACACTGTGTACGCACACCGCTGTCTCTCTGCTCTAGAACTGTGTACCCACACCGTTGTCTATCTGCTCTCACACTGTGCACCCAGACCGCTGTCTCTCTGCTCTCACACTGTGTACTCACACTGCTGTCTCTCTGCTCTAGCACTGTGTACACACACTGCTGTCTCTCTGCTCTAGCACGGTGTACTCATACTGCTGTCTCTCTGCTCTCACACTGTGTACTCACACCGCTGTCTCTCTGCTCTCACACTGTGTACTCACACTGCTGTCTCTCGGCTCTAGCACTGTGTACTCACACTGCTGTCGCTCTGCTATAGCACGGTGTACTCACACCGCTGTCTCTCTGCTCTCACACTGTGTACTCACATCGCTGTCTCTGCTCTCACACTGTGTACCCACACCGCTGTCTCTCTGCTCTAGCACTGTGTTCTCACACCGCTGTCTCTCTGCTCGAGCATTGTGTACCCACACCGCTGTTTCTCTGCTCTAGCACTGTGTACTCACACCGCTGTCTCTCTGCTCTAGCATTGTGTACTCACACCGCTGTCTCTCTGCACTAGTACTGCGTACCCACACCGTTGTCTCTCTGCTCTAGCACTGTGTTCTCACAAAGCTGTCTCTCTGCTCTAGCACTGTGTACTCACACCGCTGTCTCTCTGCTCTAGCACTGTGTTCCCACACCACTGCCTCTTTGCTCTTCCACTGTGTACTCACACCGCTGTCTCCCTGCTCTAGAACTGTGTACCCACACCGCTGCCTCTCTGCTCTAGCACTGTGTACCCACACCGCTGTCTCTCTGCTCTGACACTGGGTACTCACACTGCTGTCTCTGCTCTGACACTGTGTACTCACACCGCTGTCGCTCTGCTCTAGCACTGTGTACTCACACCGCTGTCTTTCTGCTCTCACACTGTACTCACACCGCTGTCTCTCTGCTATGACACTGTGTACTCACACTGCTGTCTCTCTGCTCTAGCACTGTGGACTCACACCGCTGTCTCTCTGCTCTAGCACTGTGGACTCACACCGCTGTCTCTCTGCTCTAGCACTGTGGACTCACACCGCTGTCTCTCTGCTCTAGCACTGTGTACTCACACCGCTGTCTCTCTGCTCTAGCACTGTGTACTCACACCCCTGTCCCTCTGCTCAAGCACTGTGTACCCACACCTCTGTCTCTCTGCTCTAGCACTGTGTTCTCACACCGCTGTCTCTCTGCTCTAGCATTGTGTACCCACACCGCTTTCTCTCTGCTCTAGCACCGTGTTCTCACACCGCTGTCTCTCTGCTCTATCACTGTGTACTCAAACCGCACTCTCTCTGCTCTAGCACTGTGTACTCACACCGCTGCCTCTCAGCTCTAGCACTGTGTACTCACATTGCTGTCTCTCTGCTATAGCACTGTGTACTCACACAGCTGTCTCTCTTCTTTAGCACTGTGTACTCACACCGCTGTCTCTCTTCTTTAGCACTGTGTACTCACACCGCTGTCTCTCTGCTCCAGCACTGTGTATCCACACCGCTGTCTCTCTGCTCTAGCATTGTGTATCCACACCGCTGCCTCTCTGCTGTAGCACTGTGAACCCACACCGCTGTCTCTCTGCTCTCACACTGTGTACTCACACTGCTGTCTCTCTGCTATGACACTGTGTACTCACACCGCTGTCTCTCTGCTGCAGCACTGAGTACTCACACCGCTGTCTCTCTGCTCTAGCACTGTGTACTCACAACGCTGTGTGTCTGCACTCAGACTGTGTACTCAGACCGCTGTCTCTCTGCTCTCACACTGTGTACTCACTCCGCTGTCTCTCTGCTCTGACACTATGGACTCACACCGCTTTCTCTCTGCTCTGACACTGTGTACTCACACCGCTGTCTCTGGGCTCTCACACTGTCTACTCACACCGCTGTCTCTCTGCTCCAGGACTGTGTACTCACACCGCTGTCTCTCTGCTCCAGCACTGTGTACTCACACCGCTGTCTCTCTGCTCCAGCACTGTGTACCCACACCGCTGTCTCACTGCTCTCACACTGTGTACGCACACCGCTGTCTCTCTGCTCTAGAACTGTGTACCCACACCGTTGTCTATCTGCTCTCACACTGTGCACCCAGACCGCTGTCTCTCTGCTCTCACACTGTGTACTCACACTGCTGTCTCTCTGCTCTAGCACTGTGTACACACACTGCTGTCTCTCTGCTCTAGCACGGTGTACTCACACTGCTGTCTCTCTGCTCTCACACTGTGTACTCACACCGCTGTCTCTCTGCTCTCACACTGTGTACTCACACTGCTGTCTCTCGGCTCTAGCACTGTGTACTCACACTGCTGTCGCTCTGCTATAGCACGGTGTACTCACACCGCTGTCTCTCTGCTCTCACACCGTGTACTCACACCGCTGTCTCTCTGCTCTAGCACTGTGTACTTACACCGCTGTCACTCTGCTCAACCACTGGGTACTCACACCGCTGACTCTCTGCTCTAGCTCTGTGTACTCACACCACAGTCTCTCTGCTCTAGCACTGTGTACCCATACCGCTGTCCCTCTGCTCTGACACTGTGAACCCACACCGCTGTCTTTTTGTCCTAGCACTGTGTACTCATACCGCTGTCTCTCTGCTCTGACACTGTGTACTCACACCCTTGTCTCTCTGCTCTCACACTGTGTACTCACACCGCTGTCACTGTGCTCTCACACTGTGTACTCACACCGCTGTCTCTCTGCTCTCACAATGTGTACTCACACCGCTGTCTCTCTGCTCTACCACTGTGTACTCACACCGCTGGTCTCTCTGCTCTCACACTGTGTACCCACACCGCTGCCTATCTGCTCTAGCTCTGTGTTCTCACACCGCTGTCTCTCTGCTCTAGCACTGCGTTCACACACCGCTGTCTCTCTGCTCTAGCACTGTGTAATCAAACCGCTGTCTCTCTGCTCGAGCACTGTGTACTGACACCGCTGTCTCTCTGCTCTAGCACTGTGTACTCAAACCGCTGTCTCTCTACTCTAGCACTGTGTACCCACACCGCTGTCTCTCTGCTCTAGCACTGAGTACCCACACCGCTGTCTCTCTGCCCTGACACTGTGTACCCACACCGCTGTCTTTCTACTCTCACACTGTGTACTCACACCGCTGTCTCTCTGCTCTGACACTGTGTACTCACACCGCTGTCTCTCTGCTCTAGCACTGTGTACTCACACTGCTGTCTCTCTGCTCTACCAACTGTGTACTCACAACGCTGTCTCTCTGCTCTGGCACGGTGTACTCACACCGCTGTCTCGAAGCTCTCACACTGTGTACCCACACCGCTGCCTCTCTGCTGTAGCACTGTGTACCTAACCGCTGTCTCTCTGCTCTCACACTGGGTACTCACACCGCTGTCTCTCTGCTATGACACTGTGTACTCACACCGCTGTCTCTCTGCTCTAGCACTGTGTACTCACACCGCTGTCACTCTGCTCTCACACTGTGTACTCACACCGCTGTCTCTCTGCTCTAGCACTGTGTACTCACACCGCTGTCTCTCTGCTCTAGGACTGTGTACTCACAGCGCTGTCTGTCTGCTCTAGCACTGTGTACTCACACGGCCGTCTCGAAGCTCAAGCACTGTGTACTCACACCGCTGTCTCTCTGCTCTCACACTGTGTACTCACACCGCTGTCTCTCTGCTCTAGCACTGTGTACTCACACCGCTGTCTCTCTGCTCTAGCACTGTGTACTCACACCGCTGTCTCTCTGCTCTAGCACTGTGTACTCACACCGCTGTCTCTCTGCTCTAGCACTCTGTACTCAAGGCGCTGTCTCTCTGCTCTAGCACTGTGTACTCACACTGCTGTCTCTCTGCTCTAGCACTGTGTACTCACACCGCTGTCTCTCTACTCTAGCACTGTGTACTCACACCGCTGTCTCTCTGCTCTAGCACTGTGTACTCACAGCACTGTCTCTCTGCTCTAGCACTGTGTACTCACCCCGCTGTCTATCTGCTCAAGCACTGTGTGCTCACCCCACTGTCTCTCTGCTCTAGCACTGTGTACTCACACCGCTATCTCTCTGCACTAGCACTGTGTACGCACACCGCTGTCTCTCTGCTCTAGCACTGTGTACTCACACCGCTGTCTCTCTGCACTAGTACTGCGTACCCACACCGTTGTCTCTCTGCTCTAGCACTGTGTTCTCACACCGCTGTCTCTCTGCTCTAGCACTGTGTACACACACCGCTGTCTCACTGCTCTCACACTGTGTACGCACACTGCTGTCTCTCTGCTCTAGCACTGTGTACCCACACCGTTGCCTATCTGCTCTCACACTGTGCACCCAGACCGCTGTCTCTCTGCTCTAGCACTGTGTACCCACATCGCCGTCTCTCTGCTCTCACACTGTGTACTCACACCGCTGTCTCTCTGCTCTAGCACTGTGTACACACGCCACTGTCTCTCTGCTCTAGCACTGTGTACTCACACAGCTGTCTCTCTGCTGTAGCACTGTGTACTCACACCGCTGTCTCACTGCTCTCACACTGAGTACTCCCACCGCTGTCTCTCTGCTCTAGCACTGTGTACCCACACCGTTGTCTATCTGCTCTCACACTGTGCACCCAGACCGCTGTCTCTCTGCTCTTGCACTGTGTACCCACATCGCCGTCTCTCTGCTCTCACACTGTGTACTCACACCGCTGTCACTGTGCTCTCACACTGTGATCTCACACCGCTGTCTCTCTGCTCTCACACTGTGTAATCACACCGCTGTCTCTCTGCTCTAGCACTGTGTACTCACACAGCTGTCTCTCTGCTCTAGCACTGTGTACACACGCCGCTGTCTCTCTGCTCTAGCACTGTGTACTCACATCGCTGTCTCTCTGCTCTCACACTGTGCTCACACCGCTGTCTCTCTGCTCTCACACTGTGTACTCACACCGCTGTCTCTCTGCTCTAGCACTGTGTACTCACACCGCTGTCTCTCTGCTCTCACACTGTGCACTCACACCGCTGTCTCTCTGCTCCCATATTGTGTGCTCACACCGCTGTACCTCTGCTCTAGCACTGTGTACTCATACCGCTGTCTCTCTGCTCTAGCACTGTGTACTCACACCGCTGTCACTCTGCTCTAGCACTGGGGACTCACAGCGCTGTCTCTCTGCTCTAGCACTGTGTACTCACAGCGCTGTCTCTCTGCTCTAGCACTGTGTACTCACAGCGCTGTCTCTCTGCTCTAGCACTGTGTACTCACACCGCTGTCCTTCTGCTCTCACACTGTGTGCTCACACCGCTGTCTCTCTGCTCTGACACTGTGTACTTACACCACTGTCTCTCTGCCCTGACACTGTGTACTCACACCGCTGTCTCTCTGCTCTCACACTGTGTACTCACACCGCTGTCTCTCTGCCCTAGCACTGTGTACTCACACCGCTGATCTCTCTGCTCCCACACTGTGTACTCACACTGCTGTCTCTCTGCTCTAGCACTGTGTACTCACACCGCTGTCTTTCTGCTCTAGCACTGTGTACTCACACCGCTGTCTTTCTGCTCTAGCACTGTGTACTCACACCGCTGTCTCTCTGCTCTAGCACTGTGTACTCACACCGCTGTCTATATGCTCTAGCATTGCGTACCCACACCGCTGTCGCTCGGCTCTCACACTGTGTACTCACACCGCAGTCTCTCTGCTCTAGCACTGTGTACTCACACCGCTGTCTATATGCTCTAGCACTGTGTTCTCACACCGCTGTCTCTCTGCTCTAGCATTGTGTACCCACACCGCTTTCTCTCTGCTCTAGCACCGTGTTCTCACACCTCTGTCTCTCTGCTCTAGCACTGTATACTCACATTGCTGTCTCTCTGCTCTAGCACTGCGTATCCACACCGCTGTCTCTCTGCTCTAGCACTGTGTACTCACACCGCTGTCTCTCTACTCTACCACTGTGTACTCACACCGCTGGCTCTCTGCTCTTACACTGTGTACTCACACCGCTGTCTCTCTGCTCTCACACTCTGTACTCACACCGCTGTCTCTCTGCTCCAGCACTGTGTACTCATACTGCTGTCTCTCTGCTCTGACACTGTGTACCCACACCACTGTCTGTCTGCTCTGACACTGTGTACCCACACCACTGTCTCTCTGCTCTGGCACTGTGTACCCACACCGCTGTCTATCTGCTCTGACTCTGTGTACTCACGCCGCTGTCTCTCTGCTCTAGCACTGTGTACTCACACCGCTGTCTCTCTGCTCTACCACTGTGTACTCACACCGCTGTCTCTCTGCTCTACCACTGTGTACTCACACCGCTGTCTCTCTGCTCTAGTACTGTGTACCCATACCGCTGTCTATCTGCCCTAGCTCTGTGTTCTCACACCGCTGTCTCTCTGCTCTAGCATTGTGTACCCACACCGCTGTCTCTCTGCTCAAGCATTGTGTACTCAAACCGCTGTCTCTCTGCTCTAGCACTGCGTACTCACACCGCTGTCTCTCTGCTCTGGCACTGTGTACTCAAACCGCTGTCTCTCTGCTCTAGCACTGTGTACCCACACCGCTGACTCTCTGCTCTAGCACTGAGTACCCACACCGCTGTCTCTCTGCTCTTACACTGTGTACTCACACCGCTGTCTCTCTGCTCTCACACTCTGTACTCACACCGCTGTCTCTCTGCACTAGTACTGCGTACCCACACCGTTGTCTCTCTGCTCTAGCACTGTGTTCTCACACCGCTGTCTCTCTGCTCTAGCACTGTGTACCCACACCGCTGTCTCACTGCTCTCACACTGTGTACGCACACTGCTGTCTCTCTGCTCTAGCACTGTGTACCCACACCGTTGCCTATCTGCTCTCACACTGTGCACCCAGACCGCAGTCTCTCTGCTCTAGCACTGTGTACCCACATCGCCGTCTCTCTGCTCTCACACTGTGTACTCACACCGCTGTCTCTCTCTCTAGCACTGTGTACACACGCCACTGTCTCTCTGCTCTAGCACTGTGTACTCACACAGCTGTCTCTCTGCTGTAGCACTGTGTACTCACACCGCTGTCTCACTGCTCTCACACTGAGTACTCCCACCGCTGTCTCTCTGCTCTAGCACTGTGTACCCACACCGTTGTCTATCTGCTCTCACACTGTGCACCCAGACCGCTGTCTCTCTGCTCTTGCACTGTGTACCCACATCGCCGTCTCTCTGCTCTCACACTGTGTACTCACACCGCTGTCACTGTGCTCTCACACTGTGTACTCACACCGCTGTCTCTCTGCTCTCACACTGTGTAATCACACCGCTGTCTCTCTGCTCTAGCACTGTGTACTCACACAGCTGTCACTCTGCTCTAGCACTGTGTACACACGCCGCTGTCTCTCTGCTCTAGCACTGTGTACTCACATCGCTGTCTCTCTGCTCTCACACTGTGCTCACACCGCTGTCTCTCTGCTCTCACACTGTGTACTCACACCGCTGTCTCTCTGCTCTAGCACTGTGTACTCACACCGCTGTCTCTCTGCTCTCACACTGTGCACTCACACCGCTGTCTCTCTGCTCCCATATTGTGTGCTCACACCGCTGTACCTCTGCTCTAGCACTGTGTACTCATACCGCTGTCTCTCTGCTCTAGCACTGTGTACTCACACCGCTGTCACTCTGCTCAAGCACTGGGGACTCACAGCGCTGTCTCTCTGCTCTAGCACTGTGTACTCACAGCGCTGTCTCTCTGCTCTAGCACTGTGTACTCACACTGCTGTCTCTCTGCTCTAGCACTGTGTACTCACACCGCTATCCTTCTGCTCTCACACTGTGTGCTCACACCGCTGTCTCTCTGCTCTGACACTGTGTACTTACACCACTGTCTCTCTGCCCTGACACTGTGTACTCACACCGCTGTCTCTCTGCTCTCACACTGTGTACTCACACCGCTGTCTCTCTGCCCTAGCACTGTGTACTCACACCGCTGATCTCTCTGCTCCCACACTGTGTACTCACACTGCTGTCTCTCTGCTCTAGCACTGTGTACTCACACCGCTGTCTTTCTGCTCTAGCACTGTGCACTCACACCGCTGTCTTTCTGCTCTAGCACTGTGTACTCACACCGCTGTCTCTCTGCTCTAGCACTGTGTACTCACACCGCTGTCTATATGCTCTAGCATTGCGTACCCACACCGCTGTCGCTCGGCTCTCACACTGTGTACTCACACCGCAGTCTCTCTGCTCTAGCACTGTGTACTCACACCGCTGTCTCTCTGCTCTAGCACTGTATACTCACACCGCTGTCTCTCTGCTCTAGCACTGTGTACCCACACCGCTGTCTATATGCTCTAGCACTGTGTTCTCACACCGCTGTCTCTCTGCTCTAGCATTGTGTACCCACACCGCTTTCTCTCTGCTCTAGCACCGTGTACTCACACCGCTGTCTCTCTACTCTACCACTGTGTACTCACACCGCTGGCTCTCTGCTCTTACACTGTGTACTCACACCGCTGTCTCTCTGCTCTCACACTCTGTACTCACACCGCTGTCTCTCTGCTCCAGCACTGTGTACTCATACTGCTGTCTCTCTGCTCTGACACTGTGTACCCACACCACTGTCTGTCTGCTCTGACACTGTGTACCCACACCACTGTCTCTCTGCTCTGGCACTGTGTACCCACACCGCTGTCTATCTGCTCTAGCTCTGTGATCTCACACCGCTGTCTCTCTGCTCTAGCATTGTTTACCCACACCGATGTCTCCCTGCTCTAGCACTGTGTACTCACACCGCTGTCTCTCTGCTCTACCACTGTGTACTCACACCGCTGTCTCTCTGCTCTAGTACTGTGTACCCATACCGCTGTCTATCTGCCCTAGCTCTGTGTTCTCACACCGCTGTCTCTCTGCTCTAGCATTGTGTACCCACACCGCTGTCTCTCTGCTCAAGCATTGTGTACTCAAACCGCTGTCTCTCTGCTCTAGCACTGCGTACTCACACCGCTGTCTCTCTGCTCTGGCACTGTGTACTCAAACCGCTGTCTCTCTGCTCTAGCACTGTGTACCCACACCGCTGACTCTCTGCTCTTAAACTGTGTACTCACACCGCTGTCTCTCTGCTCTCACACTCTGTACTCACACCGCTGTCTCTCTGCTCCAGCACTGTGTACTCATACTGCTGTCTCTCTGCTCTGACACTGTGTACCCACACCACTGTCTGTCTGCTCTGACACTGTGTACCCACACCACTGTCTCTCTGCTCTGACACTGTGTACCCACACCGCTGTCTCTCTGCTCCCATATTGTGTACTCACACCGCTGTACCTCTGCTCTAGCACTGTGTACTCACACCGCTGTCTCTCTGCTCTAGCACTGTGTACTCACACCGCTGTCTCTCTGCTCTAGCACTGGGTACTCACACCGCTGTCTCTCGGCTCTAGCACTGGGTACGCACACCGCTGTCTCTCAGCTCTAGCACTGTGTACCCACACCGCTGTCTCTCTGCTCTGACACTGTGAACCCACACCGCTGTCTCTTTGCTCTAGCACTGTGTACTCACACCGCTGTATCACTGCTTTCACACTGTGTACTCACATCGCTGTCTCTCTGTCTCACACTGTTTACTCACACCGCTGTCTCTCTGCTCTGATACTGTGTACTCACACCGCTGTCTCTCTGCTCTCACACTGTGTACTCACACCGCTGTCTCCCTACTCTCACACTGGGTTCTCACACCGCTGTCTCTCTGCTCTGACACTGTGTACTCACACCGCGGTCTCTTTGCTCTGACACTGTGTACTCACACCGCTGTCTCTCTGCTCTAGCACCGTGTACTCACACCGCTGACTCTCTGCTCTGGCACTGTGTACTCACACCCCTGTCTCTCTGCTCTCACACTGTGTACTCACACCGCTGTCTCTCTGCTCTGACACTGTGTACTCACACCGCTGTCTCTCTGCTCCAGCACTGTGTACTCACAACGCTGTCTCTCTGCTCCAGCACTGTGTACTCACACCGCTGTCTTTCTGCTCTGACACTGTGTACTCACACCGCTGTCTCTATGCTCTGACACTGTGTACTCACACCGCTGTCTCTCTGCTACAGCACTGTGTACCCACACCGCTGTCTCTCTGCTACAGCACTGTGTACTCAAACCACTGACTCTCTGCTCTAGCACCGCGTACTCACACCGCAGTCTCTCTGCACTAGCACTGTGTACTCACACCGCTGTGCGTCTGCACTCACACTGTGTACTCACACCACTGTCTCTCTGCTCTCACACTGTGTACTCACACCGCTGTCTCTCTGCTCTCACACTGTGTACTCACACCGCTGTCTCTCTGCTCTCACACTGTGTACCCACACCACTGTCTCTCTGCTCTCACACTGTGTACTCACACCGCTGTCTCTCTGCTCTGAAACTGTGTACTCACACCGCTGTCTCTCTGCTCTCACACTGTGTACTCACACCGCTGACTCTCTGCTCTAGCACTGTGTACCCACACCGCTGTCTCGCTACTCTCACACTGTGTTCTCACACCGCTGTCTCTCTGCTCTGACACTGTGTACTCACACCGCTGTCTCTTTGCTCTGACACTGTGTACTCACACCGCTGTCTCTCTGCTCTCACACTGTGTACTCACACCGCTGTCTCTCTGCTCTGACACTGTGTACTCACACCGCTGTCTCTCTGCTCCAGCACTGTATACTCACAACGCTGTCTCTCTGCTCCAGCACTGTGTACTCACACTGCTGTCTTTCTGCTCTGACACTGTGTACTCACACCGCTGTCTCTATGCTCTGACACTGTGTACTCACACCGCTGTCTCTCTGCTAAAGCACTGTGTACCCACACCACTGTCTCTCTGCTCTTGCTCTGTGTACTCACACCACAGTCTCTCTGTTCTCACACTGTGTACTCACACCGCTGTCTCTCTGCTCTCACACTGTGTACTCACACCGCTGTCTCTCTGCTCCCATACTGTGTACTCACACCGCTGTCTCTCTACTCTAGCACTTTGTACTCACACCGGTCTCTCTGCTCTAGCACTGTTTACTCACACTGCTGTCTCTCTGCTCCAGCACTGGGTACTCACACCGCTGTCTCTCTGCTCTAGCACTGGGTATGCACACCGCTGTCTCTCTGCTCTAGCACTGTGTACCCACACAGCTGTCTCTCTGCTCTAGCTCTGTGTACTCACACCACAGTCTCTCTGTTCTCACACTGTGTACTCACACCGCTGTCTCTGCTCTCACACTGTGTACTCACACCGCTGTCTCTCTGCTCTAGCACTGGGTATGCACACCGCTGTCTCTCTGCTCTAGCACTGTGTACCCACACCGCTGTCACTCTGCTCTGACACTGTGAACCCACACCGCTGTCTCTCTGCTCTAGCACGGTGTACTCACACGTGCTGTCTCTCTGCTCTCACACTGTGTACTCACTACCGCTGTGTCTCTGCTCTCACACAGTGTACTCACACCGCTGTCTCTCTGCTCTAGCACTGTGTACTCACACCGCTGTCTCTCTGCTCTCAGCACTGTGTACTCACACCGCTGTCTCTCTGCTCTAGCACTGTGTACCCACACCGCTGTCTTCTCTGCTCTACACTGTGTACTCACACCGCTGTAGTCTCTGCTCTGACACTGTGTACTCACACCGCTGTCTCTCTGCTCTAGCACTGTGTACTCACACCTGCTGTCTCTCTGCTCTAGCACTGTGTACTCACACCGCTGTCTCTCTGCTCTGGCACTGTGTACTCACACCGCTGTCTCTCTGCTCTAGCACTGTGTACTCACACCGCTGCCTCTCTGCTGTAGCACTGTGTACCCACACCGCTGTCTCTCTGCTCTCACACTGTGTACTCACACTGCTGTCTCGATGCTCAAGCACTGTGTACCCACACCGCTGTCTCTCTGCTCTCACACTGTGTACTCACACCGCTGTCTCTCTGCTCTAGGACTGTGTACTCACACCGCTGTCTCTCTGCTCTCACACTGTGTACACACACTGCTGTCTCTCTGCTCTCACACTATGTACTCACACCGCTGTCTCACTGCTCTCACACTGTGTACTCACGCCACTGTCTCTCTGCTCTCACACTGTGTACTCACACCACTGTCTCTCTGCTCTCACACTGTGTACCCACACCGTTGTCTCTCTGCTCTAGCACTGTGTTCTCACACCTCTGTCTCTCTGGTCTAGCATTGTGTACTCATACCACTGTCTCTCTGCTCTAGCACTGTGTACTCACACCGCTGCGTCTCTGCTCTAGCACTGTGTACTCACACCGCTGTCTGTCTGCTCTAGCACTGTGTACTCACACCGCTGTCTCTCTGCTCTCACACTGTGTACTCACACCGCTGTCTCTCTGCTCCCATATTGTATACTCACACCGCTGTACCTCTGCTCTAGCACTGTGTACTCACACCGCTGTCTCTCTGCTCTAGCACTGTGTACTCACACCGCTGTCTCTCTGCTCTAGCACTGTGTACTCACACCGCTGTCTCTCTGCTCTCACACTGTGCACTCACACCGCTGTCTCTCTGCTCCCATATTGTGTGCTCACACCGCTGTACCTCTGCTCTAGCACTGTGTACTCATACCGCTGTCTCTCTGCTCTAGCACTGTGTACTCACACCGCTGTCACTCTGCTCTAGCACTGGGGACTCACAGCGCTGTCTCTCTGCTCTAGCACTGTGTACTCACAGCGCTGTCTCTCTGCTCTAGCACTGTGTACTCACACTGCTGTCTCTCTGCTCTAGCACTGTGTACTCACACCGCTGTCCTTCTGCTCTCACACTGTGTACTCACACCGCTGTCTCTCTGCTATGACACTGTGTGCTCACACCGCTGTCTCTCTGCTCTGACACTGTGTACTCACACCGCTGTCTCTCTGCTCTGACACTGTGTACTCACACCGCTGTCTCTCTGCTCTCACACTGTGTACTCACACCGCTGTCTCTCTGCTCTAGCACTGTGTACTCACACCGCTGTCTCTCTGCTCCTAGCACTGTGTACTCACACCGCTGTCTCTCTGCTCTAGCACTGTGTACTCACACCGCTGTCTCTCTGCTCTAGCACTGTGTACTCACACCGCTGTCTCTCTGCTCTAGCACTGTGTACTCACACCGCTGTCTCTCTGCTCTAGCACTGTGTACTCACACCGCTGTCTCTCTGCTCTAGCACTGTGTACTCACACCGCTGTCTCTCTGCTCTAGCACTGTGTACTCACACCGCTGTCTCTCTGCTCTAGCACTGTGTACTCACACCGCTGTCTCTCTGCTCCAGCACTGCGTACTCACACCGCTGTCTCTCTGCTCTACCACTGTGTACTCACACGGCTGTCTCTCTGCTCTAGCACTGTGTACTCAAACCGCTGTCTCTCTGTTCTAGCACTGTGTACTCACACCGCTGTCTCTCTGCTCTCACACTTTGTACTCACACCGCTGTCTCTCTGCTCTATCACTGTGTACTCACAACGCTGTCTCTCTGCTCTGACACTGTGTACCCACACCGCTGTCTCTCTGCTCTGACACTGTGTACCCACACCGCTGTCTCTCTGCTCTAGCACTGTGTACTCACACCACTGTCTCTCTGCTCTGACACTGTGTACTCACACCGCTGTCTCTCTGCTCTAGCACTGTGTACCCACACCGCTGTCTCTCTGCTCTACCACTGTGTACTCACACCACTGTCTCTCTGCTCTAGCACTGTGTACTCACACCGCTGTCTCTCTGCTCCAGCACTGCGTACTCACACCGCTGTCTCTCTGCTCTAGCACTGTGTACTCACACCGCTGTCTCTCAGCTCCCACACTGTGTACTCACACTGCAGTCTCTCTGCTCTAGCACTGTGTACTCACACCGCTGTCTCTCTGCTCTAGCACTGTGTACTCACACCGCTGTCTCTCTGCTCTAGCACTGTGTACTCACACCGCTGTCTCTCTGCTCTAGCACTGTGTACACACACCGCTGTCTCTCTGCTCTAGCACTGTGTACTCACATCGCTGTCTCTCTGCTCTCACACTGTGTACTCACACCGCTGTCTCTCTGCTCTCACACTGTGTACTCACACCGCTGTCTCTCTGCTCTCACACTGTGTACTCACACCGCTGTCTCTCTGCTCTCACACTGTGTACTCACACCGCTGTCTCTCTGCTCTAGCACTGTGTACTCACACAGCTGTCTCCCTGCTGTAGCACTGTGTACTCACACAGCTGTCTCTCTGCTGTTGCACTGTGTACTCACACCGCTGTCTCACTGCTCTCACACTGAGTACTCACACCGCTGTCTCTCTGCTCTAGCACTGTGTACTCACACCGCTGTCTCTCTGCTCTCGCACTGTGTACTCACACCGCTGTCTCTCTGCTCTAGCACTGTGTACTCACACCGCTGTCTCTCTGCTCTAGCACTGTGTACTCACACCGCTGTCTCTCTGCTCTAGCACTGTGTACTCACACCGCTGTCTCTCTGCTCTAGCACTGTGTACTCACACCGCTGTCTCTCTGCTCAGCACTGTGTACTCACACCGCTGTCTCTCTGCTCTAGCACTGTGTACTCACAGCGCTGTCTCTCTGCTCTAGCACTGTGTACTCACACTGCTGTCTCTCTGCTCTAGCACTGTGTACTCACACCGCTGTCCATCTGCTCTCACACTGTGTACTCACACCGCTGTCTCTCTGCTCTGACACTGTGTACTCACACCACTGTCTCTCTGCTCTCACACTGTGTACTCACACCGCTGTCTCTCTGCTCTCACACTGTGTACTCACACCGCTGTCTCTCTGCTCTAGCACTGTGTACTCACACCGCTGTCTCTCTGCTCCACACTGTGCACTCACACCGCTGTCTCTCTGCTCCAGCACTGTGTACTCACACCGCTGTCTCTCTGCTCTAGCACTGTGTACTCACACCGCTGTCTCTCTGCTCTAGCACTGTGTACTCACACCGCTGTCTCTCTGCTCTAGCACTGTGTACTCACACCGCTGTCTCTCTGCTCTAGCACTGTGTACTCACACCGCTGTCTCTCTGCTCTCACACTGTGTACTCACACCGCTGTCTCTCTGCTCTAGCACTGTGTACTCACACCGCTGTCTCTCTGCTCTAGCACTGTGTACTCACACCGCTGTCTCTCTGCTCTAGCACTGTGTACTCACACCGCTGTCTCTCTGCTCTAGCACTGTGTACTCACACCGCTGTCTCTCTGCTCTAGCACTGTGTACTCACACCGCTGTCTCTCTGCTCTAGCACCGTGTACTCACACCGCTGTCTCTCTACTCTAGCACTGTGTACTCACACCGCTGTCTCTCTGCTCTGACACTGTGTACTCACACCGCTGTCTCTCTGCTCTCACACTGTGTACTCACACCGCTGTCTCTCTGCTCTCACACTATGTACTCAAGCCGCTGTCTCTCTGCTTTCACACTGTGTACTCACGCCGCTGTCTCTCTGCTCTCACACTGTGTACTCACACCACTGTCTCTCTGCTCTCACACTGTGTACCCACACCGCTGTCTTTCTACTCTCACACTGTGTACTCACACCACTGTAGTTCTGCTCTGACACTGTGTACTCACACCGCTGTCTCTCTGCTCTAGCACTGTGTACTCACACTGATGTCTCTCTGCTCTACCAACTGTGTACTCACACCGCTGTCTCCCTGCTCTGGCACTGTGTACTCACACCGCTGTCTCGATGCTCTCACACTGTGTACCCACACCGCTGCCTCTCTGCTGTAGCACTGTGTACCCACACCGCTGTCTATCTGCTCTAGCTCTGTGATCTCACACCGCTGTCTCTCTTCTCTAGCATTGTTTACCCACACCGATGTCTCCCTGCTCTAGCACTGTGTACTCACACCGCTGTCTCTCTGCTCTACCACTGTGTACTCACACCGCTGTCTCTCTGCTCTAGTACTGTGTACCCATACCGCTGTCTATCTGCCCTAGCTCTGTGTTCTCACACCGCTGTCTCTCTGCTCTAGCATTGTGTACCCACACCGCTGTCTCTCTGCTCAAGCATTGTGTACTCAAACCGCTGTCTCTCTGCTCTAGCACTGCGTACTCACACCGCTGTCTCTCTGCTCTGGCACTGTGTACTCAAACCGCTGTCTCTCTGCTCTAGCACTGTGTACCCACACCGCTGACTCTCTGCTCTTAAACTGTGTACTCACACCGCTGTCTCTCTGCTCTCACACTCTGTACTCACACCGCTGTCTCTCTGCTCCAGCACTGTGTACTCATACTGCTGTCTCTCTGCTCTGACACTGTGTACCCACACCACTGTCTGTCTGCTCTGACACTGTGTACCCACACCACTGTCTCTCTGCTCTGACACTGTGTACCCACACCGCTGTCTCTCTGCTCCCATATTGTGTACTCACACCGCTGTACCTCTGCTCTAGCACTGTGCACTCACACCGCTGTCTCTCTGCTCTAGCACTGTGTACACACACCGCTGTCTCTCTGCTCTAGCACTGGGTACTCACACCGCTGTCTCTCGGCTCTAGCACTGGGTACGCACACCGCTGTCTCTCAGCTCTAGCACTGTGTACCCACACCGCTGTCTCTCTGCTCTGACACTGTGAACCCACACCGCTGTCTCTTTGCTCTAGCACTGTGTACTCACACCGCTGTATCACTGCTTTCACACTGTGTACTCACACCGCTGTCTCTCTGCTCTAGCACTGTGTACTCACACCGCTGTCTTTCTGCTCTAGCACTGTGTACTCACACCGCTGTCTCTCTGCTCTAGCACTGTGTACTCACACCGCTGCCTCTCTGCTCTAGCACTGTGTACTCACACCGCTGTCTGTCTGCTCTAGCACTGTGTACTCACACCGCTGTCTCTATGCTCTGACACTGTGTACTCACACCGCTGTCTCTCTGCTACAGCACTGTGTACCCACACCGCTGTCTCTCTGCTACAGCACTGTGTACTCAAACCACTGTCTCTCTGCTCTAGCACCGCGTACTCACACCGCAGTCTCTCTGCACTAGCACTGTGTACTCACACCGCTGTGCGTCTGCATTCACACTGTGTACTCACACCACTGTCTCTCTGCTCTCACACTGTGTACTCACACCGCTGTCTCTCTGCTCTCACACTGTGTACCCACACCACTGTCTCTCTGCTCTCACACTGTGTACTCACACCGCTGTCTCTCTGCTCTGATACTGTGTACTCACACCGCTGTCTCTCTGCTCTCACACTGTGTACTCACACCGCTGACTCTCTGCTCTAGCACTGTGTACCCACACCGCTGTCTCGCTACTCTCACACTGTGTTCTGACACCGCTGTCTCTCTGCTCTGACACTGTGTACTCACACCGCTGTCTCTTTGCTCTGACACTGTGTACTCACACCGCTGTCTCTCTGCTCTCACACTGTGTACTCACACCGCTGTCTCTCTGCTCTGACACTGTGTACTCACACCGCTGTCTCTCTGCTCCAGCACTGTGTACTCACAACGCTGTCTCTCTGCTCCAGCACTGTGTACTCACAACGCTGTCTCTCTGCTCCAGCACTGTGTACTCACACCGCTGTCTTTCTGCTCTGACACTGTGTACTCACACCGCTGTCTCTATGCTCTGACACTGTGTACTCACACCGCTGTCTCTCTGCTACAGCACTGTGTACCCACACCGCTGTCTCTCTGCTACAGCACTGTGTACTCAAACCACTGTCTCTCTGCTCTAGCACCGCGTACTCACACCGCAGTCTCTCTGCTCTAGCACTGTGTACTCACACCGCTGTCTCACTGCTCTAGGACTGTGTACTCACACCGCTGTCTCTCTGCTCTCGCACTGTGTACTCACACCGCTGTCTCTCTGCTCTCACACTATGTACTCAAGCCGCTGTCTCTCTGCTTTCACACTGTGTACTCACGCCGCTGTCTCTCTGCTCTCACACTGTGTACTCACACCACTGTCTCTCTGCTCTCACACTGTGTACCCACACCGCTGTCTCTCTGCTCTCACACTGTGTACCCACACCGCTGTCTCTCTGCTGTAGCACTGTGTTCTCACACCGCTGTCTCTCTGCTCTAGCATTGTGTACTCACAGCGCTGTCTCTCTGCTCTAGCACTGTGTACTCACACCGCTGTCTCTCTGCTCTTGCTCTGTGTACTCACACCACAGTCTCTCTGTTCTCACACTGTGTACTCACACCGCTGTCTCTCTGCTCTCACACTGTGTACTCACACCGCTGTCTCTCTGCTCCCATACTGTGTACTCACACCGCTGTCTCTCTACTCTAGCACTTTGTACTCACACCGGTCTCTCTGCTCTAGCACTGTTTACTCACACTGCTGTCTCTCTGCTCCAACACTGGGTACTCACACCGCTGTCTCTCTGCTCTAGCACTGGGTATGCACACCGCTGTCTCTCTGATCTAGCACTGTGTACCCACACAGCTGTCTCTCTGCTCTAGCTCTGTGTACTCACACCACAGTCTCTCTGTTCTCACACTGTGTACTCACACCGCTGTCTCTCTGCTCTCACACTGTGTACTCACACCGCTGTCTCTCTGCTCTAGCACTGGGTATGCACACCGCTGTCTCTCTGCTCTAGCACTGTGTACCCACACCGCTGTCACTCTGCTCTGACACTGTGAACCCACACCGCTGTCTCTTTGCTCTAGCACGGTGTACTCACAGTGCTGTATCTCTGCTTTCACACTGTGTACTCATACCGCTGTGTCACTGCTCTCACACAGTTTACTCACACCGCTGTCTCTCTCTGCTCTCACACTGTGTACTCACACCGCTGTCTCTCTGCTCTCACACTGTGTACTCACACTGTTGTCTCTCTGCTCTAGCACTGTGTACCCACACCGCTGTCTTTCTACTCTCACACTGTGTACTCACACCGCTGTCTATCTGCTCTAGCTCTGTGAACTCACACCGCTGTCTCTCTGCTCTAGCACTGTTGTACTCCACACTGATGTCTCTCCTGCTCTAGCACTGTGTACTCACACCGCTGTCTCTCTGCTCTACCACTGTGTACTCACACCGCTGTCTCTCTGCTCTAGACTGTGTACCCACACCGCTGTCTATCTGCCCTAGCTCTGTGTACCTCACACCGCTGTCTCTCTGCTCTAGCATTGTGTACCACACCGCTGTCTCTCTGCTCTAGCATTGTGTACTCAAACCGCTGTCTCTCTGCTCTAGCACTGTGTACTCACACCGCTGTCTCTCTGCTCTAGCACTGTGTACTCAAACCGCTGTCTCTCTGCTCTAGCACTGTGTACCCACACCGCTGACTCTCTGCTCCTAGCACTGTGTACTCACACCGCTGTCTCTCTGCTCTCAGCATTCGTGTACTCACACCGCTGTCTCTCTGCTCTAGCACTGTGTACTCACACCGCTGTCTCTCTGCTCCAGCACTGTGTACTCATACTGCTGTCTCTCTGCTCTGACACTGTGTACCCACACCACTGTCTGTCTGCTCTGACACTGTGTACCCACACCGCTGTCTCTCTGCTCCCATATTGTGTACTCACACCGCTGTACCTCTGCTCTAGCACTGTGTACTCACACCGCTGTCTCTCTGCTCTAGCACTGTGTACTCACACCGCTGTCTCTCTGCTCTAGCACTGTGTACTCACACCGCTGTCTCTCTGCTCTAGCACTGGGTACGCACACCGCTGTCTCTCTGCTCTAGCACTGTGTACCCACACCGCTGTCTCTCTGCTCTGACACTGTGAACCCACACCGCTGTCTCTTTGCTCTAGCACTGTGTACTCACACCGCTGTATCACTGCTTTCACACTGTGTACTCACACCGCTGTCTCTCTGCTCTAGCACTGTGTACTCACACCGCTGTCTCTCTGCTCTAGCACTGTGTACTCACACCGCTGCCTCTCTGCTCTAGCACTGTGTACTCACACCGCTGTCTGTCTGCTCTAGCACTGTGTACTCACACCGCTGTCTCTATGCTCTGACACTGTGTACTCACACCGCTGTCTCTCTGCTACAGCACTGTGTACCCACACCGCTGTCTCTCTGCTACAGCACTGTGTACTCAAACCACTGTCTCTCTGCTCTAGCACCGCGTACTCACACCGCAGTCTCTCTGCACTAGCACTGTGTACTCACACCGCTGTGCGTCTGCACTCACACTGTGTACTCACACCACTGTCTCTCTGCTCTCACACTGTGTACTCACACCGCTGTCTCTCTGCTCTCACACTGTGTACCCACACCACTGTCTCTCTGCTCTCACACTGTGTACTCACACCGCTGTCTCTCTGCTCTGATACTGTGTACTCACACCGCTGTCTCTCTGCTCTCACACTGTGTACTCACACCGCTGACTCTCTGCTCTAGCACTGTGTACCCACACCGCTGTCTCGCTACTCTCACACTGTGTTCTCACACCGCTGTCTCTCTGCTCTGACACTGTGTACTCACACCGCTGTCTCTTTGCTCTGACACTGTGTACTCACACCGCTGTCTCTCTGCTCTCACACTGTGTACTCACACCGCTGTCTCTCTGCTCTGACACTGTGTACTCACACCGCTGTCTCTCTGCTCCAGCACTGTGTACTCACAACGCTGTCTCTCTGCTCCAGCACTGTGTACTCACAACGCTGTCTCTCTGCTCCAGCACTGTGTACTCACAACGCTGTCTCTCTGCTCCAGCACTGTGTACTCACACCGCTGTCTTTCTGCTCTGACACTGTGTACTCACACCGCTGTCTCTATGCTCTGACACTGTGTACTCACACCGCTGTCTCTCTGCTACAGCACTGTGTACCCACACCGCTGTCTCTCTGCTACAGCACTGTGTACTCAAACCACTGTCTCTCTGCTCTAGCACCGCGTACTCACACCGCAGTCTCTCTGCTCTAGCACTGTGTACTCACACCGCTGTCTCACTGCTCTAGGACTGTGTACTCACACCGCTGTCTCTCTGCTCTCGCACTGTGTACTCACACCGCTGTCTCTCTGCTCTCACACTATGTACTCAAGCCGCTGTCTCTCTGCTTTCACACTGTGTACTCACGCCGCTGTCTCTCTGCTCTCACACTGTGTACTCACACCACTGTCTCTCTGCTCTCACACTGTGTACCCACACCGCTGTCTCTCTGCTCTCACACTGTGTACCCACACCGCTGTCTCTCTGCTGTAGCACTGTGTTCTCACACCGCTGTCTCTCTGCTCTAGCATTGTGTACTCACAGCGCTGTCTCTCTGCTCTAGCACTGTGTACTCACACCGCTGTCTCTCTGCTCTTGCTCTGTGTACTCACACCACAGTCTCTCTGTTCTCACACTGTGTACTCACACCGCTGTCTCTCTGCTCTCACACTGTGTACTCACACCGCTGTCTCTCTGCTCCCATACTGTGTACTCACACCGCTGTCTCTCTACTCTAGCACTTTGTACTCACACCGGTCTCTCTGCTCTAGCACTGTTTACTCACACTGCTGTCTCTCTGCTCCAACACTGGGTACTCACACCGCTGTCTCTCTGCTCTAGCACTGGGTATGCACACCGCTGTCTCTCTGCTCTAGCACTGTGTACCCACACAGCTGTCTCTCTGCTCTAGCTCTGTGTACTCACACCACAGTCTCTCTGTTCTCACACTGTGTACTCACACCGCTGTCTCTCTGCTCTCACACTGTGTACTCACACCGCTGTCTCTCTGCTCTAGCACTGGGTATGCACACCGCTGTCTCTCTGCTCTAGCACTGTGTACCCACACCGCTGTCACTCTGCTCTGACACTGTGAACCCACACCGCTGTCTCTTTGCTCTAGCACGGTGTACTCACAGTGCTGTATCTCTGCTTTCACACTGTGTACTCATACCGCTGTGTCACTGCTCTCACACAGTTTACTCACACCGCTGTCTCTCTCTGCTCTCACACTGTGTACTCACACCGCTGTCTCTCTGCTCTCACACTGTGTACTCACACTGTTGTCTCTCTGCTCTAGCACTGTGTACCCACACCGCTGTCTTTCTACTCTCACACTGTGTACTCACACCACTGTAGTTCTGCTCTGACACTGTGTACTCACACCGCTGTCTCTCTGCTCTAGCACTGTGTACTCACACTGATGTCTCTCTGCTCTACCAACTGTGTACTCACACCGCTGTCTCCCTGCTCTGGCACTGAGTACTCACACCGCTGTCTCGATGCTCTCACACTGTGTACCCACACCGCTGCCTCTCTGCTGTAGAACTGTGTACCCACACCGCTGTCTATCTGCTCTAGCTCTGTGATCTCACACCGCTGTCTCTCTGCTCTAGCATTGTTTACCCACACCGATGTCTCCCTGCTCTAGCACTGTGTACTCACACCGCTGTCTCTCTGCTCTACCACTGTGTACTCACACCGCTGTCTCTCTGCTCTAGTACTGTGTACCCATACCGCTGTCTATCTGCCCTAGCTCTGTGTTCTCACACCGCTGTCTCTCTGCTCTAGCATTGTGTACCCACACCGCTGTCTCTCTGCTCAAGCATTGTGTACTCAAACCGCTGTCTCTCTGCTCTAGCACTGCGTACTCACACCGCTGTCTCTCTGCTCTGGCACTGTGTACTCAAACCGCTGTCTCTCTGCTCTAGCACTGTGTACCCACACCGCTGACTCTCTGCTCTTAAACTGTGTACTCACACCGCTGTCTCTCTGCTCTCACACTCTGTACTCACACCGCTGTCTCTCTGCTCCAGCACTGTGTACTCATACTGCTGTCTCTCTGCTCTGACACTGTGTACCCACACCACTGTCTGTCTGCTCTGACACTGTGTACCCACACTACTGTCTCTCTGCTCTGACACTGTGTACCCACACCGCTGTCTCTCTGCTCCCATATTGTGTACTCACACCGCTGTACCTCTGCTCTAGCACTGTGTACTCACACCGCTGTCTCTCGGCTCTAGCACTGTGTACTCACACCGCTGTCTCTCTGCTCTAGCACTGGGTACTCACACCGCTGTCTCTCGGCTCTAGCACTGGGTACGCACACCGCTGTCTCTCAGCTCTAGCACTGTGTACCCACACCGCTGTCTCTCTGCTCTGACACTGTGAACCCACACCGCTGTCTCTTTGCTCTAGCACTGTGTACTCACACCGCTGTATCACTGCTTTCACACTGTGTACTCACATCGCTGTCTCTCTGCTCTCACACTGTTTACTCACACCGCTGTCTCTCTGCTCTGATACTGTGTACTCACACCGCTGTCTCTCTGCTCTCACACTGTGTACTCACACCGCTGTCTCCCTACTCTCACACTGGGTTCTCACACCGCTGTCTCTCTGCTCTGACACTGTGTACTCACACCGCGGTCTCTTTGCTCTGACACTGTGTACTCACACCGCTGTCTCTCTGCTCTAGCACCGTGTACTCACACCGCTGACTCTCTGCTCTGGCACTGTGTACTCACACCCCTGTCTCTCTGCTCTCACACTGTGTACTCACACCGCTGTCTCTCTGCTCTGACACTGTGTACTCACACCGCTGTCTCTCTGCTCCAGCACTGTGTACTCACAACGCTGTCTCTCTGCTCCAGCACTGTGTACTCACACCGCTGTCTTTCTGCTCTGACACTGTGTACTCACACCGCTGTCTCTATGCTCTGACACTGTGTACTCACACCGCTGTCTCTCTGCTACAGCACTGTGTACCCACACCGCTGTCTCTCTGCTACAGCACTGTGTACTCAAACCACTGACTCTCTGCTCTAGCACCGCGTACTCACACCGCAGTCTCTCTGCACTAGCACTGTGTACTCACACCGCTGTGCGTCTGCACTCACACTGTGTACTCACACCACTGTCTCTCTGCTCTCACACTGTGTACTCACACCGCTGTCTCTCTGCTCTCACACTGTGTACTCACACCGCTGTCTCTCTGCTCTCACACTGTGTACCCACACCACTGTCTCTCTGCTCTCACACTGTGTACTCACACCGCTGTCTCTCTGCTCTGAAACTGTGTACTCACACCGCTGTCTCTCTGCTCTCACACTGTGTACTCACACCGCTGACTCTCTGCTCTAGCACTGTGTACCCACACCGCTGTCTCGCTACTCTCACACTGTGTTCTCACACCGCTGTCTCTCTGCTCTGACACTGTGTACTCACACCGCTGTCTCTTTGCTCTCACACTGTGTACTCACACCGCTGTCTCTCTGCTCTGACACTGTGTACTCACACCGCTGTCTCTCTGCTCCAGCACTGTATACTCACAACGCTGTCTCTCTGCTCCAGCACTGTGTACTCACACTGCTGTCTTTCTGCTCTGACACTGTGTACTCACACCGCTGTCTCTATGCTCTGACACTGTGTACTCACACCGCTGTCTCTCTGCTAAAGCACTGTGTACCCACACCACTGTCTCTCTGCTCTTGCTCTGTGTACTCACACCACAGTCTCTCTGTTCTCACACTGTGTACTCACACCGCTGTCTCTCTGCTCTCACACTGTGTACTCACACCGCTGTCTCTCTGCTCCCATACTGTGTACTCACACCGCTGTCTCTCTACTCTAGCACTTTGTACTCACACCGGTCTCTCTGCTCTAGCACTGTTTACTCACACTGCTGTCTCTCTGCTCCAGCACTGGGTACTCACACCGCTGTCTCTCTGCTCTAGCACTGGGTATGCACACCGCTGTCTCTCTGATCTAGCACTGTGTACCCACACAGCTGTCTCTCTGCTCTAGCTCTGTGTACTCACACCACAGTCTCTCTGTTCTCACACTGTGTACTCACACCGCTGTCTCTCTGCTCTCACACTGTGTACTCACACCGCTGTCTCTCTGCTCTAGCACTGGGTATGCACACCGCTGTCTCTCTGCTCTAGCACTGTGTACCCACACCGCTGTCACTCTGCTCTGACACTGTGAACCCACACCGCTGTCTCTTTGCTCTAGCACGGTGTACTCACAGTGCTGTATCTCTGCTTTCACACTGTGTACTCATACCGCTGTGTCACTGCTCTCACACAGTTTACTCACACCGCTGTCTCTCTCTGCTCTCACACTGTGTACTCACACCGCTGTCTCTCTGCTCTCACACTGTGTACTCACACCGCTGTCTCTCTGCTCTCACACTGTGTACTCACACCGCTGTCTCTCTGCTCTAGCACTGTGTACCCACACCGCTGTCTTTCTACTCTCACACTGTGTACTCACACCGCTGTAGTTCTGCTCTGACACTGTGTACTCACACCGCTGTCTCTCTGCTCTAGCACTGTGTACTCACACTGATGTCTCTCTGCTCTACCAACTGTGTACTCACACCGCTGTCTCCCTGCTCTGGCACTGTGTACTCACACCGCTGTCTCGATGCTCTCACACTGTGTACCCACACCGCTGCCTCTCTGCTGTAGCACTGTGTACCCACACCGCTGTCTCTCTGCTCTCACACTGTGTACTCACACTGCTGTCTCTCTGCTATGACACTGTGTACTCACACCGCTGTCTCTCTGCTCAAGCACTGTGTCCTCACACCGCTGTCTCTCTGCTCTCACACTGTATACTCACACCGCTGTCTCTCTGCTCTAGCACTGTGTACTCACACCGCAGTCTCTCTGCACTACCACTGTGTTCTCACACCGCTGTCTCTCTGCTCTCACACGGTGTACTCACACCGCTGTCTCGATGCTCAAGCACTGTGTACTCACACCGCTGTCTCTCTGCTCTCACACTGTGTACTCACACCGCTGTCTCTCTGCTCTAGGACTGTGTACTCACACCGCTGACTCTCTGCTCTCACACTGTGTACACACACTGCTGTCTCTCTGCTCTCACACTATGTACTCACACCGCTGTCTCTCTGCTCTTAAACTGTGTACTCACACCGCTGTCTCTCTGCTCTCACACTCTGTACTCACACCGCTGTCTCTCTGCTCCAGCACTGTGTACTCACACCACTGTCTCTCTGCTCTCACACTGTGTACCCACACCGTTGTCTCTCTGCTCTAGCACTGTGTTCTCACACCTCTGTCTCTCTGGTCTAGCATTGTGTACTCATACCACTGTCTCTCTGCTCTAGCACTGTGTACTCACACCGCTGCGTCTCTGCTCTAGCACTGTGTACTCACACCGCTGTCTGTCTGCTCTAGCACTGTGTACTCACACCGCTGTCTCTCTGCTCTCACACTGTGTACTCACACCGCTGTCTCTCTGCTCCCATATTGTATACTCACACCGCTGTACCTCTGCTCTAGCACTGTGTACTCACACCGCTGTCTCTCTGCTCTAGCACTGTGTACTCACACCGCTGTCTCTCTGCTCTAGCACTGTGTACTCACACCGCTGTCTCTCTGCTCTCACACTGTGCACTCACACCGCTGTCTCTCTGCTCCCATATTGTGTGCTCACACCGCTGTACCTCTGCTCTAGCACTGTGTACTCATACCGCTGTCTCTCTGCTCAAGCATTGTGTACTCAAACCGCTGTCTCTCTGCTCTAGCACTGCGTACTCACACCGCTGTCTCTCTGCTCTGGCACTGTGTACTCAAACCGCTGTCTCTCTGCTCTAGCACTGTGTACCCACACCGCTGACTCTCTGCTCTTAAACTGTGTACTCACACCGCTGTCTCTCTGCTCTCACACTCTGTACTCACACCGCTGTCTCTCTGCTCCAGCACTGTGTACTCATACTGCTGTCTCTCTGCTCTGACACTGTGTACCCACACCACTGTCTGTCTGCTCTGACACTGTGTACCCACACTACTGTCTCTCTGCTCTGACACTGTGTACCCACACCGCTGTCTCTCTGCTCCCATATTGTGTACTCACACCGCTGTACCTCTGCTCTAGCACTGTGTACTCACACCGCTGTCTCTCTGCTCTAGCACTGTGTACTCACACCGCTGTCTCTCTGCTCTAGCACTGGGTACTCACACCGCTGTCTCTCGGCTCTAGCACTGGGTACGCACACCGCTGTCTCTCAGCTCTAGCACTGTGTACCCACACCGCTGTCTCTCTGCTCTGACACTGTGAACCCACACCGCTGTCTCTTTGCTCTAGCACTGTGTACTCACACCGCTGTATCACTGCTTTCACACTGTGTACTCACATCGCTGTCTCTCTGCTCTCACACTGTTTACTCACACCGCTGTCTCTCTGCTCTGATACTGTGTACTCACACCGCTGTCTCTCTGCTCTCACACTGTGTACTCACACCGCTGTCTCCCTACTCTCACACTGGGTTCTCACACCGCTGTCTCTCTGCTCTGACACTGTGTACTCACACCGCGGTCTCTTTGCTCTGACACTGTGTACTCACACCGCTGTCTCTCTGCTCTAGCACCGTGTACTCACACCGCTGACTCTCTGCTCTGGCACTGTGTACTCACACCCCTGTCTCTCTGCTCTCACACTGTGTACTCACACCGCTGTCTCTCTGCTCTGACACTGTGTACTCACACCGCTGTCTCTCTGCTCCAGCACTGTGTACTCACAACGCTGTCTCTCTGCTCCAGCACTGTGTACTCACACCGCTGTCTTTCTGCTCTGACACTGTGTACTCACACCGCTGTCTCTATGCTCTGACACTGTGTACTCACACCGCTGTCTCTCTGCTACAGCACTGTGTACCCACACCGCTGTCTCTCTGCTACAGCACTGTGTACTCAAACCACTGACTCTCTGCTCTAGCACCGCGTACTCACACCGCAGTCTCTCTGCACTAGCACTGTGTACTCACACCGCTGTGCGTCTGCACTCACACTGTGTACTCACACCACTGTCTCTCTGCTCTCACACTGTGTACTCACACCGCTGTCTCTCTGCTCTCACACTGTGTACTCACACCGCTGTCTCTCTGCTCTCACACTGTGTACCCACACCACTGTCTCTCTGCTCTCACACTGTGTACTCACACCGCTGTCTCTCTGCTCTGAAACTGTGTACTCACACCGCTGTCTCTCTGCTCTCACACTGTGTACTCACACCGCTGACTCTCTGCTCTAGCACTGTGTACCCACACCGCTGTCTCGCTACTCTCACACTGTGTTCTCACACCGCTGTCTCTCTGCTCTGACACTGTGTACTCACACCGCTGTCTCTTTGCTCTGACACTGTGTACTCACACCGCTGTCTCTCTGCTCTCACACTGTGTACTCACACCGCTGTCTCTCTGCTCTGACACTGTGTACTCACACCGCTGTCTCTCTGCTCCAGCACTGTATACTCACAACGCTGTCTCTCTGCTCCAGCACTGTGTACTCACACTGCTGTCTTTCTGCTCTGACACTGTGTACTCACACCGCTGTCTCTATGCTCTGACACTGTGTACTCACACCGCTGTCTCTCTGCTCTAGCACTGGGTATGCACACCGCTGTCTCTCTGCTCTAGCACTGTGTACCCACACAGCTGTCTCTCTGCTCTAGCTCTGTGTACTCACACCACAGTCTCTCTGTTCTCACACTGTGTACTCACACCGCTGTCTCTCTGCTCTCACACTGTGTACTCACACCGCTGTCTCTCTGCTCTAGCACTGGGTATGCACACCGCTGTCTCTCTGCTCTAGCACTGTGTACCCACACCGCTGTCACTCTGCTCTGACACTGTGAACCCACACCGCTGTCTCTTTGCTCTAGCACGGTGTACTCACAGTGCTGTATCTCTGCTTTCACACTGTGTACTCATACCGCTGTGTCACTGCTCTCACACAGTTTACTCACACCGCTGTCTCTCTCTGCTCTCACACTGTGTACTCACACCGCTGTCTCTCTGCTCTCACACTGTGTACTCACACCGCTGTCTCTCTGCTCTAGCACTGTGTACCCACACCGCTGTCTTTCTACTCTCACACTGTGTACTCACACCGCTGTAGTTCTGCTCTGACACTGTGTACTCACACCGCTGTCTCTCTGCTCTAGCACTGTGTACTCACACTGATGTCTCTCTGCTCTACCAACTGTGTACTCACACCGCTGTCTCCCTGCTCTGGCACTGTGTACTCACACCGCTGTCTCGATGCTCTCACACTGTGTACCCACACCGCTGCCTCTCTGCTGTAGCACTGTGTACCCACACCGCTGTCTCTCTGCTCTCACACTGTGTACTCACACTGCTGTCTCTCTGCTATGACACTGTGTACTCACACCGCTGTCTCTCTGCTCAAGCACTGTGTCCTCACACCGCTGTCTCTCTGCTCTCACACTGTATACTCACACCGCTGTCTCTCTGCTCTAGCACTGTGTACTCACACCGCAGTCTCTCTGCTCTACCACTGTGTTCTCACACCGCTGTCTCTCTGCTCTCACACGGTGTACTCACACCGCTGTCTCGATGCTCAAGCACTGTGTACTCACACCGCTGTCTCTCTGCTCTCACACTGTGTACTCACACCGCTGTCTCTCTGCTCTAGGACTGTGTACTCACACCGCTGTCTCTCTGCTCTCACACTGTGTACACACACTGCTGTCTCTCTGCTCTCACACTATGTACTCACACCGCTGTCTCTCTGCTCTCACACTGTGTACTCACGCCACTGTCTCTCTGCTCTCACACTGTGTACTCACACCACTGTCTCTCTGCTCTCACACTGTGTACCCACACCGTTGTCTCTCTGCTCTAGCACTGTGTTCTCACACCTCTGTCTCTCTGGTCTAGCATTGTGTACTCATACCACTGTCTCTCTGCTCTAGCACTGTGTACTCACACCGCTGCGTCTCTGCTCTAGCACTGTGTACTCACACCGCTGTCTGTCTGCTCTAGCACTGTGTACTCACACCGCTGTCTCTCTGCTCTCACACTGTGTACTCACACCGCTGTCTCTCTGCTCCCATATTGTATACTCACACCGCTGTACCTCTGCTCTAGCACTGTGTACTCACACCGCTGTCTCTCTGCTCTAGCACTGTGTACTCACACCGCTGTCTCTCTGCTCTAGCACTGTGTACTCACACCGCTGTCTCTCTGCTCTCACACTGTGCACTCACACCGCTGTCTCTCTGCTCCCATATTGTGTGCTCACACCGCTGTACCTCTGCTCTAGCACTGTGTACTCATACCGCTGTCTCTCTGCTCTAGCACTGTGTACTCACACCGCTGTCACTCTGCTCTAGCACTGGGGACTCACAGCGCTGTCTCTCTGCTCTAGCACTGTGTACTCACAGCGCTGTCTCTCTGCTCTAGCACTGTGTACTCACACTGCTGTCTCTCTGCTCTAGCACTGTGTACTCACACCGCTGTCCTTCTGCTCTCACACTGTGTACTCACACCGCTGTCTCTCTGCTATGACACTGTGTGCTCACACCGCTGTCTCTCTGCTCTGACACTGTGTACTTACACCACTGTCTCTCTGCCCTGACACTGTGTACTCACACCGCTGTCTCTCTGCTCTCACACTGTGTACTCACACCGCTGTCTCTCTGCCCTAGCACTGTGTACTCACACCGCTGATCTCTCTGCTCCCACACTGTGTACTCACACTGCTGTCTCTCTGCTCTAGCACTGTGTACTCACACCGCTGTCTTTCTGCTCTAGCACTGTGTACTCACACCGCTGTCTTTCTGCTCTAGCACTGTGTACTCACACCGCTGTCTCTCTGCTCTAGCACTGTGTACTCACACCGCTGTCTATATGCTCTAGCATTGCGTACCCACACCGCTGTCGCTCGGCTCTCACACTGTGTACTCACACCGCAGTCTCTCTGCTCTAGCACTGTGTACTCACACCGCTGTCTCTCTGCTCTAGCACTGTGTACTCACACCGCTGTCTCTCTGCTCTAGCACTGTGTACTCACACCGCTGTCTCTCTGCTCTAGCACTGTGTACCCACACCACTGTCTATCTGCTCTAGCACTGTGTTCTCACACCGCTGTCTCCTTGCTCCAGCACTGCGTACCCAAACCGCTTTCTCTCTGCTCTAGCACCGTGTTCTCAAACCGCTGTCTCTCTGCTCTAGCACTGTGTACTCACACCGCTGTCTCTCTGCTCTAGCACTGTGTACTCACACCGCTGTCTCTCTGCTCCAGCACTGTGTACTCACACCGCTGTCTCTCTGCTCTACCACTGTGTACTCACACGGCTGTCTCTCTGCTCTAGCACTGTGTACTCACACCGCTGTCTCTCTGCTTTAGCACTGGGTACTCACACCGCTGTCTCTCTGCTCTCACACCGTGCACTCACACCGCAGTCTCTCTGCTCTCACACTGTGTACTCACACCGCTGTCTCTGTGCTTTAGCACTGTGTCCCCACACCACTGTCTCTCTGCTCTTGCACTGTGTACTCACACCGCTGTCTCTCTGCTCGAGCATTGTGTACCCACACCGCTGTTTCTCTGCTCTGGCACTGTGTACTCACACCGCTGTCTCTCTGCTCTCACACTGTGGACTCACACCGCTGTCCCTCTGCTCTGACACTGTGTACTCACACCGCTGTGTCTCTGCACTAGCACTGTGTACTCACACCGCTGTCTATCTGCTCTCACACTGTGTTCTCACACAGCTGTCTCTCTGCTCTCACACTGTGTACCCAAAACGCTATCTCTCTGCTCTGACACTGTGGACTCACACCGCTGTCTATCTGCTCTAGCACTGTGTACTCACAGCGCTGTCTCTCTGCTCTAGCACTGTGTCCTCATACCGCTGTCTCTCTGCTCTAGCACTGTGAACTCACCACTGTCTCTGCTCTAGCACTGTGTACTCAAACCGCTGTCTCTCTGTTCTAGCACTGTGTACTCACACCGCTGTCTCTCTGCTCTCACACTTTGTACTCACACCGCTGTCTCTCTGCTCTATCACTGTGTACTCACAACGCTGTCTCTCTGCTCTGACACTGTGTACCCACACCGCTGTCTCTCTGCTCTGACACTTGTGAACCCACACCGCTGTCTCTCTGCTCTAGCACTGTGTACTCACACCACTGTCTCTCTGCTCTGACACTGTGTACTCACACCGCTGTCTCTCTGCTCTGGCACTTTGTACCCACACCGCTGCCTCTCTGCTGTAGCACTGTGTACTCACACTGCTGTCTCTCTGCAATGACAACGTGTACTCACACCGCTGTCTCTCTGCTCTAGCACTGTGTACTCACACCGCTGTCTCTCTGCTCTACCACTGTGTACTCACACGGCTATCTCTCTGCTCTAGCACGGTGTACTCACACCGCTGTCTCTCTGCTCTAGCACTGTGTACTCACACCGCTGTCTCTCTGCTCTAGCACTGTGTACTCACACCGCTGTCTCTCAGCTCCCACACTGTGTACTCACACTGCAGTCTCTCTGCTCTAGCACTGTGTACTCACACCGCTGTCTCTCTGCTCTAGCACTGTGTACTCACACCGCAGTCTCTCTGCTCTAGCACTGTGTACTCGCACCGCTGTCTCTCTGCTCTAGCACTGTGTACTCACACCGCGGTTTCTCTGCTCTAGCACTGTGTACCCACACCACTGTCTATCTGCTCTAGCACTGTGTTCTCACACCGGTCTCCCTGCTCCAGCATTGCGTACCCACACCGCTTTCTTGCTGCTCATGCACCGTGTTCTCACTCCGCTGTCTCTCTGCTCTAGCACTGTGTACTATCACCGCTGTCTCTCTGCTCTACCACTGTGTACTCACACGGCTATCTCTCTGCCCTAGCACTGTGTACTCACACCGCTGTCTCTCTGCCCTAGCACTGTGTACTCACACCGCTGATCTCTCTGCTCCCACACTGTGTACTCACACTGCTGTCTCTCTGCTCTAGCACTGTGTACTCACACCGCTGTCTTTCTGCTCTAGCACTGTGTACTCACACCTCTGTCTTTCTGCTCTAGCACTATGTACTCACACCGCTGTCTCTCTGCTCTAGCACTGTGTACTCACACCGCTGTCTATATGCTCTAGCATTGCGTACCCACACCGCTGTCGCTCGGCTCTCACACTGTGTACTCACACCGCAGTCTCTCTGCTCTAGCACTGTGTACTCACACCGCTGTCTCTCTGCTCTAGCACTGTGTACTCACACCGCTGTCTCTCTGCTCTAGCACTGTGTACTCACACCGCTGTCTCTCTGCTCTAGCACTGTGTACCCACACCACTGTCTATCTGCTCTAGCACTGTGTTCTCACACCGTTGTCTCCTTGCTCCAGCACTGCGTACCCAAACCGCTTTCTCTCTGCTCTAGCACCGTGTTCTCAAACCGCTGTCTCTCTGCTCTAGCACTGTGTACTCACACCGCTGTCTCTCTGCTCTAGCACTGTGTACTCACACCGCTGTCTCTCTGCTCCAGCACTGTGTACTCACACCGCTGTCTCTCTGCTCTACCACTGTGTACTCACACGGCTGTCTCTCTGCTCTAGCACTGTGTACTCACACCGCTGTCTCTCTGCTTTAGCACTGGGTACTCACACCGCTGTCTCTCTGCTCTCACACCGTGCACTCACACCGCAGTCTCTCTGCTCTCACACTGTGTACTCACACCGCTGTCTCTGTGCTTTAGCACTGTGTCCCCACACCACTGTCTCTCTGCTCTTGCACTGTGTACTCACACCGCTGTCTCTCTGCACCCACACTGTGTACTCACACTGCTGTCTCTCTGCTCTAGCACTGTGTACTCACACCGCTGTCTTTCTGCTCTAGCACGGTGTACTCACACCGCTGTCTTTCTGCTCTAGCACTGTGTACTCACACCGCTGTCTCTCTGCTCTAGCACTGTGTACTCACACCGCTGTCTATATGCTCTAGCATTGCGTACCCACACCGCTGTCGCTCGGCTCTCACACTGTGTACTCACACCGCAGTCTCTCTGCTCTAGCACTGTGTACTCACACCGCTGTCTCTCTGCTCTAGCACTGTGTACTCACACCGCTGTCTCTCTGCTCTAGCACTGTGTACTCACACCGCTGTCTCTCTGCTCTAGCACTGTGTACCCACACCACTGTCTATCTGCTCTAGCACTGTGTTCTCACACCGCTGTCTCCTTGCTCCAGCACTGCGTACCCAAACCGCTTTCTCTCTGCTCTAGCACCGTGTTCTCAAACCGCTGTCTCTCTGCTCTAGCACTGTGTACTCACACCGCTGTCTCTCTGCTCTAGCACTGTGTACTCACACCGCTGTCTCTCTGCTCCAGCACTGTGTACTCACACCGCTGTCTCTCTGCTCTACCACTGTGTACTCACACGGCTGTCTCTCTGCTCTAGCACTGTGTACTCACACCGCTGTCTCTCTGCTTTAGCACTGGGTACTCACACCGCTGTCTCTCTGCTCTCACACCGTGCACTCACACCGCAGTCTCTCTGCTCTCACACTGTGTACTCACACCGCTGTCTCTGTGCTTTAGCACTGTGTCCCCACACCACTGTCTCTCTGCTCTTGCACTGTGTACTCACACCGCTGTCTCTCTGCTCGAGCATTGTGTACCCACACCGCTGTTTCTCTGCTCTGGCACTGTGTACTCACACCGCTGTCTCTCTGCTCTCACACTGTGGACTCACACCGCTGTCCCTCTGCTCTGACACTGTGTACTCACACCGCTGTGTCTCTGCACTAGCACTGTGTACTCACACCGCTGTCTATCTGCTCTCACACTGTGTTCTCACACAGCTGTCTCTCTGCTCTCACACTGTGTACCCAAAACGCTATCTCTCTGCTCTGACACTGTGGACTCACACCGCTGTCTATCTGCTCTAGCACTGTGTACTCACAGCGCTGTCTCTCTGCTCTAGCACTGTGTCCTCATACCGCTGTCTCTCTGCTCTAGCACTGTGAACTCACCACTGTCTCTGCTCTAGCACTGTGTACTCAAACCGCTGTCTCTCTGTTCTAGCACTGTGTACTCACACCGCTGTCTCTCTGCTCTCACACTTTGTACTCACACCGCTGTCTCTCTGCTCTATCACTGTGTACTCACAACGCTGTCTCTCTGCTCTGACACTGTGTACCCACACCGCTGTCTCTCTGCTCTGACACTGTGAACCCACACCGCTGTCTCTCTGCTCTAGCACTGTGTACTCACACCACTGTCTCTCTGCTCTGACACTGTGTACTCACACCGCTGTCTCTCTGCTCTGGCACTTTGTACCCACACCGCTGCCTCTCTGCTCTACCACTGTGTACTCACACGGCTATCTCTCTGCTCTAGCACGGTGTACTCACACCGCTGTCTCTCTGCTCTAGCACTGTGTACTCACACCGCTGTCTCTCTGCAATGACAACGTGTACTCACACCGCTGTCTCTCTGCTCTAGCACTGTGTACTCACACCGCTGTCTCTCTGCTCTACCACTGTGTACTCACACGGCTATCTCTCTGCTCTAGCACGGTGTACTCACACCGCTGTCTCTCTGCTCTAGCACTGTGTACTCACACCGCTGTCTCTCTGCTCTAGCACTGTGTACTCACACCGCTGTCTCTCAGCTCCCACACTGTGTACTCACACTGCAGTCTCTCTGCTCTAGCACTGTGTACTCACACCGCTGTCTCTCTGCTCTAGCACTGTGTACTCACACCGCAGTCTCTCTGCTCTAGCACTGTGTACTCGCACCGCTGTCTCTCTGCTCTAGCACTGTGTACTCACACCGCGGTTTCTCTGCTCTAGCACTGTGTACCCACACCACTGTCTATCTGCTCTAGCACTGTGTTCTCACACCGGTCTCCCTGCTCCAGCATTGCGTACCCACACCGCTTTCTTGCTGCTCATGCACCGTGTTCTCACTCCGCTGTCTCTCTGCTCTAGCACTGTGTACTATCACCGCTGTCTCTCTGCTCTACCACTGTGTACTCACACGGCTATCTCTCTGCTCTAGCACTGTGTACTCACACCGCTGTCTCTCTGCCCTAGCACTGTGTACTCACACCGCTGATCTCTCTGCTCCCACACTGTGTACTCACACTGCTGTCTCTCTGCTCTAGCACTGTGTACTCACACCGCTGTCTTTCTGCTCTAGCACTGTGTACTCACACCGCTGTCTTTCTGCTCTAGCACTATGTACTCACACCGCTGTCTCTCTGCTCTAGCACTGTGTACTCACACCGCTGTCTATATGCTCTAGCATTGCGTACCCACACCGCTGTCGCTCGGCTCTCACACTGTGTACTCACACCGCAGTCTCTCTGCTCTAGCACTGTGTACTCACACCGCTGTCTCTCTGCTCTAGCACTGTGTACTCACACCGCTGTCTCTCTGCTCTAGCACTGTGTACTCACACCGCTGTCTCTCTGCTCTAGCACTGTGTACCCACACCACTGTCTATCTGCTCTAGCACTGTGTTCTCACACCGTTGTCTCCTTGCTCCAGCACTGCGTACCCAAACCGCTTTCTCTCTGCTCTAGCACCGTGTTCTCAAACCGCTGTCTCTCTGCTCTAGCACTGTGTACTCACACCGCTGTCTCTCTGCTCTAGCACTGTGTACTCACACCGCTGTCTCTCTGCTCCAGCACTGTGTACTCACACCGCTGTCTCTCTGCTCTACCACTGTGTACTCACACGGCTGTCTCTCTGCTCTAGCACTGTGTACTCACACCGCTGTCTCTCTGCTTTAGCACTGGGTACTCACACCGCTGTCTCTCTGCTCTCACACCGTGCACTCACACCGCAGTCTCTCTGCTCTCACACTGTGTACTCACACCGCTGTCTCTGTGCTTTAGCACTGTGTCCCCACACCACTGTCTCTCTGCTCTTGCACTGTGTACTCACACCGCTGTCTCTCTGCTCGAGCATTGTGTACCCACACCGCTGTTTCTCTGCTCTGGCACTGTGTACTCACACCGCTGTCTCTCTGCTCTCACACTGTGGACTCACACCGCTGTCCCTCTGCTCTGACACTGTGTACTCACACCGCTGTGTCTCTGCACTAGCACTGTGTACTCACACCGCTGTCTATCTGCTCTCACACTGTGTTCTCACACAGCTGTCTCTCTGCTCTCACACTGTGTACCCAAAACGCTATCTCTTTGCTCTGACACTGTGGACTCACACCGCTGTCTATCTGCTCTAGCACTGTGTACTCACAGCGCTGTCTCTCTGCTCTAGCACTGTGTCCTCATACCGCTGTCTCTCTGCTCTAGCACTGTGAACTCACCACTGTCTCTCTGCTCTAGCACTGTGTACTCAAACCGCTGTCTCTCTGTTCTAGCACTGTGTACTCACACCGCTGTCTCTCTGCTCTCACACTTTGTACTCACACCGCTGTCTCTCTGCTCTATCACTGTGTACTCACAACGCTGTCTCTCTGCTCTGACACTGTGTACCCACACCGCTGTCTCTCTGCTCTGACACTGTGTACCCACTCCGCTGTCTCTCTGATCTAGCACTGTGTACTCACACCACTGTCTCTCGGCTCTGACACTGTGTACTCACACCGCTGTCTCTCTGCTCTGGCACTTTGTACCCACACCGCTGCCTCTCTGCTGTAGCACTGTGTACTCACACTGCTGTCTCTCTGCAATGACAACGTGTACTCACACCGCTGTCTCTCTGCTCTAGCACTGTGTACTCACACCGCTGTCTCTCTGCTCTACCACTGTGTACTCACACGGCTATCTCTCTGCTCTAGCACGGTGTACTCACACCGCTGTCTCTCTGCTCTAGCACTGTGTACTCACACCGCTGTCTCTCTGCTCTAGCACTGTGTACTCACACCGCTGTCTCTCAGCTCCCACACTGTGTACTCACACTGCAGTCTCTCTGCTCTAGCACTGTGTACTCACACCGCTGTCTCTCTGCTCTAGCACTGTGTACTCACACCGCAGTCTCTCTGCTCTAGCACTGTGTACTCGCACCGCTGTCTCTCTGCTCTAGCACTGTGTACTCACACCGCGGTTTCTCTGCTCTAGCACTGTGTACCCACACCACTGTCTATCTGCTCTAGCACTGTGTTCTCACACCGGTCTCCCTGCTCCAGCATTGCGTACCCACACCGCTTTCTTGCTGCTCATGCACCGTGTTCTCACTCCGCTGTCTCTCTGCTCTAGCACTGTGTACTATCACCGCTGTCTCTCTGCTCTACCACTGTGTACTCACACGGCTATCTCTCTGCTCTAGCACTGTGTACTCACACCGCTGTCTCTCTGCTCTAGCCCTGTGTACTCACACCGCTGTCTCTCTGCTCTACCACTGTATACTCATACGGCTATCTCTCTGCTCTCACACTGCGTACTCACACCGCTGTCTCTCTGCTCTAGCACTGTGTACCCACACCGCTGTCTTTCTACTCTCACACTATGTACTCACACCGCTGTCTCTCTGCTCTGACACTGTGTACTCACACCGCTGTCTCTCTGCTCTAGCACTGTGTACTCACACTGCTGTCTCTCTGCTCTACCAACTGTGTACTCACACTGCTGTCTCTCTGCTCTGACACTGTGTACTCACACCGCAGTCTCTCTGCTCCAGCACTGTGTACTCACACTGCTGTCTCTCTGCTCTAGCACTGGGTACTCACACCGCTGTCTCTCTGCTCTAGCACTGGATACGCACACCGCTGTCTCTCTGCTCTAGAACTGTGTACCCACACCGCTGTCTCTCTGCTCTGACACTGTGAACCCACACCACTGTCTCTTTGCTCTAGCACTGCGTACTCACACCACTGTATCTCTGCTTTCACACTGTGTACTCACACCGCTGTCTCTCTGCTCTTGCACTGTGTACCCACACCGCTGTCTTTCTACTCTCACACTGTGTACTCACACCGTTGTCTCTCTGCTCTGACACTGTGTACTCACACCGCTGTCTCTCTGCTCTAGCACTGTGTACTCACACTGCTGTCTCTCTGCTCTACCAACTGTGTACTCACACCGCTGTCTCTCTGCTCTGGCACTGTGTACTCACACCGCTGTCTCGCTGCTCTCACACTGTGTACCCACACCGCTGCCTCTCTGCTGTAGCACTGTGTACCCACACCGCTGTCTCTCTGCTCTCACACAGCTTACTCACACTGCTGCCTCTCTGCTATGACACTGTGTACTCACACCGCTGTCTCTATGCTCTCACACTGTGTACTCACACCGCTGTCTCTCTGCTCTCACAGTGTGTACTCACACCGCTGTCTCTCTGCCCTAGCACTGTGTACTCACACCGCTGTCTCTCAGCTCCCACACTGTGTACTCACACTGCTGTCTCTCTGCTCTACCACTGCGTACTCACACCGCTGTCTCTCTGCTCTAGCACTGTGTACTCACACCGCTGTCTCTCTGCTCTAGCACTGTGTACTCACACCGCTGTCTCTCTGCTCTAGCACTGTGTACTCACACCGCTGTCTCTCTGCTCTAGCACTGTGTACCCACACCACTGTCTATCTGCTCTAGCACTGTGTTCTCACACCGCTGTCTCCTTGCTCCAGCACTGCGTACCCAAACCGCTTTCTCTCTGCTCTAGCACCGTGTTCTCAAACCGCTATCTCTCTGCTCTAGCACTGTGTACTCACACCGCTGTCTCTCTGCTCTAGCACTGTGTACTCACACCGCTGTCTCTCTGCTCCAGCACTGCGTACTCACACCGCTGTCTCTCTGCTCTACCACTGTGTACTCACACTGCTGTCTCTCTGCAATGACAACGTGTACTCACACCGCTGTCTCTCTGCTCTAGCACTGTGTACTCACACCGCTGTCTCTCTGCTCTACCACTGTGTACTCACACGGCTATCTCTCTGCTCTAGCACGGTGTACTCACACCGCTGTCTCTCTGCTCTAGCACTGTGTACTCACACCGCTGTCTCTCTGCTCTAGCACTGTGTACTCACACCGCTGTCTCTCAGCTCCCACACTGTGTACTCACACTGCAGTCTCTCTGCTCTAGCACTGTGTACTCACACCGCTGTCTCTCTGCTCTAGCACTGTGTACTCACACCGCAGTCTCTCTGCTCTAGCACTGTGTACTCGCACCGCTGTCTCTCTGCTCTAGCACTGTGTACTCACACCGCGGTTTCTCTGCTCTAGCACTGTGTACCCACACCACTGTCTATCTGCTCTAGCACTGTGTTCTCACACCGGTCTCCCTGCTCCAGCATTGCGTACCCACACCGCTTTCTTGCTGCTCATGCACCGTGTTCTCACTCCGCTGTCTCTCTGCTCTAGCACTGTGTACTATCACCGCTGTCTCTCTGCTCTACCACTGTGTACTCACACGGCTATCTCTCTGCTCTAGCACTGTGTACTCACACCGCTGTCTCTCTGCCCTAGCACTGTGTACTCACACCGCTGATCTCTCTGCTCCCACACTGTGTACTCACACTGCTGTCTCTCTGCTCTAGCACTGTGTACTCACACCGCTGTCTTTCTGCTCTAGCACTGTGTACTCACACCGCTGTCTTTCTGCTCTAGCACTATGTACTCACACCGCTGTCTCTCTGCTCTAGCACTGTGTACTCACACCGCTGTCTATATGCTCTAGCATTGCGTACCCACACCGCTGTCGCTCGGCTCTCACACTGTGTACTCACACCGCAGTCTCTCTGCTCTAGCACTGTGTACTCACACCGCTGTCTCTCTGCTCTAGCACGGTGTACTCACACCGCTGTCTCTCTGCTCTAGCACTGTGTACTCACACCGCTGTCTCTCTGCTCTAGCACTGTGTACCCACACCACTGTCTATCTGCTCTAGCACTGTGTTCTCACACCGCTGTCTCCTTGCTCCAGCACTGCGTACCCAAACCGCTTTCTCTCTGCTCTAGCACCGTGTTCTCAAACTGCTGTCTCTCTGCTCTAGCACTGTGTACTCACACCGCTGTCTCTCTGCTCTAGCACTGTGTACTCACACCGCTGTCTCTCTGCTCCAGCACTGTGTACTCACACCGCTGTCTCTCTGCTCTACCACTGTGTACTCACACGGCTGTCTCTCTGCTCTAGCACTGTGTACTCACACCGCTGTCTCTCTGCTTTAGCACTGGGTACTCACACCGCTGTCTCTCTGCTCTCACACCGTGCACTCACACCGCAGTCTCTCTGCTCTCACACTGTGTACTCACACCGCTGTCTCTGTGCTTTAGCACTGTGTCCCCACACCACTGTCTCTCTGCTCTTGCACTGTGTACTCACACCGCTGTCTCTCTGCTCGAGCATTGTGTACCCACACCGCTGTTTCTCTGCTCTGGCACTGTGTACTCACACCGCTGTCTCTCTGCTCTCACACTGTGGACTCACACCGCTGTCTCTCTACTCTAGCACTTTGTACTCACACCGGTCTCTCTGCTCTAGCACTGTTTACTCACACTGCTGTCTCTCTGCTCCAGCACTGGGTACTCACACCGCTGTCTCTCTGCTCTAGCACTGGGTATGCACACCGCTGTCTCTCTGCTCTAGCACTGTGTACCCACACAGCTGTCTCTCTGCTCTAGCTCTGTGTACTCACACCACAGTCTCTCTGTTCTCACACTGTGTACTCACACCGCTGTCTCTCTGCTCTCACACTGTGTACTCACACCGCTGTCTCTCTGCTCTAGCACTGGGTATGCACACCGCTGTCTCTCTGCTCTAGCACTGTGTACCCACACCGCTGTCACTCTGCTCTGACACTGTGAACCCACACCGCTGTCTCTTTGCTCTAGCACGGTGTACTCACAGTGCTGTATCTCTGCTTTCACACTGTGTACTCATACCGCTGTGTCACTGCTCTCACACAGTTTACTCACACCGCTGTCTCTCTCTGCTCTCACACTGTGTACTCACACCGCTGTCTCTCTGCTCTCACACTGTGTACTCACACCGCTGTCTCTCTGCTCTAGCACTGTGTACCCACACCGCTGTCTTTCTACTCTCACACTGTGTACTCACACCGCTGTAGTTCTGCTCTGACACTGTGTACTCACACCGCTGTCTCTCTGCTCTAGCACTGTGTACTCACACTGATGTCTCTCTGCTCTACCAACTGTGTACTCACACCGCTGTCTCCCTGCTCTGGCACTGTGTACTCACACCGCTGTCTCGATGCTCTCACACTGTGTACCCACACCGCTGCCTCTCTGCTGTAGCACTGTGTACCCACACCGCTGTCTCTCTGCTCTCACACTGTGTACTCACACTGCTGTCTCTCTGCTATGACACTGTGTACTCACACCGCTGTCTCTCTGCTCAAGCACTGTGTCCTCACACCGCTGTCTCTCTGCTCTCACACTGTATACTCACACCGCTGTCTCTCTGCTCTAGCACTGTGTACTCACACCGCAGTCTCTCTGCTCTACCACTGTGTTCTCACACCGCTGTCTCTCTGCTCTGACACGGTGTACTCACACCGCTGTCTCGATGCTCAAGCACTGTGTACTCACACCGCTGTCTCTCTGCTCTCACACTGTGTACTCACACCGCTGTCTCTCTGCTCTAGGACTGTGTACTCACACCGCTGTCTCTCTGCTCTCACACTGTGTACACACACTGCTGTCTCTCTGCTCTCACACTATGTACTCACACCGCTGTCTCTCTGCTCTCACACTGTGTACTCACGCCACTGTCTCTCTGCTCTCACACTGTGTACTCACACCACTGTCTCTCTGCTCTCACACTGTGTACCCACACCGTTGTCTCTCTGCTCTAGCACTGTGTTCTCACACCTCTGTCTCTCTGGTCTAGCATTGTGTACTCATACCACTGTCTCTCTGCTCTAGCACTGTGTACTCACACCGCTGCGTCTCTGCTCTAGCACTGTGTACTCACACCGCTGTCTGTCTGTTCTAGCACTGTGTACTCACACCGCTGTCTCTCTGCTCTCACACTGTGTACTCACACCGCTGTCTCTCTGCTCCCATATTGTATACTCACACCGCTGTACCTCTGCTCTAGCACTGTGTACTCACACCGCTGTCTCTCTGCTCTAGCACTGTGTACTCACACCGCTGTCTCTCTGCTCTAGCACTGTGTACTCACACCGCTGTCTCTCTGCTCTCACACTGTGCACTCACACCGCTGTCTCTCTGCTCCCATATTGTGTGCTCACACCGCTGTACCTCTGCTCTAGCACTGTGTACTCATACCGCTGTCTCTCTGCTCTAGCACTGTGTACTCACACCGCTGTCACTCTGCTCTAGCACTGGGGACTCACAGCGCTGTCTCTCTGCTCTAGCACTGTGTACTCACAGCGCTGTCTCTCTGCTCTAGCACTGTGTACTCACACTGCTGTCTCTCTGCTCTAGCACTGTGTACTCACACCGCTGTCCTTCTGCTCTCACACTGTGTACTCACACCGCTGTCTCTCTGCTATGACACTGTGTGCTCACACCGCTGTCTCTCTGCTCTGACACTGTGTACTTACACCACTGTCTCTCTGCCCTGACACTGTGTACTCACACCGCTGTCTCTCTGCTCTAGCACTATGTACTCACACCGCTGTCTTTCTGCTCTAGCACTGTGTACTCACACCGCTGTCTTTCTGCTCTAGCACTGTGTACTCACACCGCTGTCTCTCTGCTCTAGCACTGTGTACTCACACCGCTGTCTATATGCTCTAGCATTGCGTACCCACACCGCTGTCGCTCGGCTCTCACACTGTGTACTCACACCGCAGTCTCTCTGCTCTAGCACTGTGTACTCACACCGCTGTCTCTCTGCTCTAGCACTGTGTACTCACACCGCTGTCTCTCTGCTCTAGCACTGTGTACTCACACCGCTGTCTCTCTGCTCTAGCACTGTGTACCCACACCACTGTCTATCTGCTCTAGCACTGTGTTCTCACACCGCTGTCTCCTTGCTCCAGCACTGCGTACCCAAACCGCTTTCTCTCTGCTCTAGCACCGTGTTCTCAAACCGCTGTCTCTCTGCTCTAGCACTGTGTACTCACACCGCTGTCTCTCTGCTCTAGCACTGTGTACTCACACCGCTGTCTCTCTGCTCTACCACTGTGTACTCACACGGCTGTCACTCTGCTCTAGCACTGTGTACTCACACCGCTGTCTCTCTGCTTTAGCACTGGGTACTCACACCGCTGTCTCTCTGCTCTCACACCGTGCACTCACACCGCAGTCTCTCTGCTCTCACACTGTGTACTCACACCGCTGTCTCTGTGCTTTAGCACTGTGTCCCCACACCACTGTCTCTCTGCTCTTGCACTGTGTACTCACACCGCTGTCTTTCTGCTCGAGCATTGTGTACCCACACCGCTGTTTCTCTGCTCTGGCACTGTGTACTCACACCGCTGTCTCTCTGCTCTCACACTGTGGACTCACACCGCTGTCCCTCTGCTCTGACACTGTGTACTCACACCGCTGTGTCTCTGCACTAGCACTGTGTACTCACACCGCTGTCTATCTGCTCTCACACTGTGTTCTCACACAGCTGTCTCTCTGCTCTCACACTGTGTACCCAAAACGCTATCTCTCTGCTCTGACACTGTGGACTCACACCGCTGTCTATCTGCTCTAGCACTGTGTACTCACAGCGCTGTCTCTCTGCTCTAGCACTGTGTCCTCATACCGCTGTCTCTCTGCTCTAGCACTGTGTACACACGCCGCTGTCTCTCTGCTCTAGCACTGTGTACTCACATCGCTGTCTCTCTGCTCTCACACTGTGCTCACACCGCTGTCTCTCTGCTCTCACACTGTGTACTCACACCGCTGTCTCTCTGCTCTAGCACTGTGTACTCACACCGCTGTCTCTCTGCTCTCACACTGTGCACTCACACCGCTGTCTCTCTGCTCCCATATTGTGTGCTCACACCGCTGTACCTCTGCTCTAGCACTGTGTACTCATACCGCTGTCTCTCTGCTCTAGCACTGTGTACTCACACCGCTGTCACTCTGCTCTAGCACTGGGGACTCACAGCGCTGTCTCTCTGCTCTAGCACTGTGTACTCACAGCGCTGTCTCTCTGCTCTAGCACTGTGTACTCACACTGCTGTCTCTCTGCTCTAGCACTGTGTACTCACACCGCTGTCCTTCTGCTCTCACACTGTGTACTCACACCGCTGTCTCTCTGCTATGACACTGTGTGCTCACACCGCTGTCTCTCTGCTCTGACACTGTGTACTTACACCACTGTCTCTCTGCCCTGACACTGTGTACTCACACCGCTGTCTCTCTGCTCTCACACTGTGTACTCACACCGCTGTCTCTCTGCCCTAGCACTGTGTACTCACACCGCTGATCTCTCTGCTCCCACACTGTGTACTCACACTGCTGTCTCTCTGCTCTAGCACTGTGTACTCACACCGCTGTCTTTCTGCTCTAGCACTGTGTACTCACACCGCTGTCTTTCTGCTCTAGCACTGTGTACTCACACCGCTGTCTCTCTGCTCTAGCACTGTGTACTCACACCGCTGTCTATATGCTCTAGCATTGCGTACCCACACCGCTGTCGCTCGGCTCTCACACTGTGTACTCACACCGCAGTCTCTCTGCTCTAGCACTGTGTACTCACACCGCTGTCTCTCTGCTCTAGCACTGTGTACTCACACCGCTGTCTCTCTGCTCTAGCACTGTGAACTCACCACTGTCTCTCTGCTCTAGCACTGTGTACTCAAACCGCTGTCTCTCTGTTCTAGCACTGTGTACTCACACCGCTGTCTCTCTGCTCTCACACTTTGTACTCACACCGCTGTCTCTCTGCTCTATCACTGTGTACTCACAACGCTGTCTCTCTGCTCTTACACTGTGTACCCACACCGCTGTCTCTCTGCTCTGACACTGTGTACCCACACCGCTGTCTCTCTGCTCTGACACTGTGTACCCACACCGCTGTCTCTCTGCTCTAGCACTGTGTACTCACACCACTGTCTCTCTGCTCTGACACTGTGTACTCACACCGCTGTCTCTCTGCTCTGGCACTTTGTACCCACACCGCTGCCTCTCTGCTGTAGCACTGTGTACTCACACTGCTGTCTCTCTGCAATGACAACGTGTACTCACACCGCTGTCTCTCTGCTCTAGCACTGTGTACTCACACCGCTGTCTCTCTGCTCTACCACTGTGTACTCACACGGCTATCTCTCTGCTCTAGCACTGTGTACTCACACCGCTGTCTCTCTGCTCTAGCACTGTGTACTCACACCGCTGTCTCTCTGCTCTAGCACTGTGTACTCACACCGCTGTCTCTCAGCTCCCACACTGTGTACTCACACTGCAGTCTCTCTGCTCTAGCACTGTGTACTCACACCGCTGTCTCTCTGCTCTAGCACTGTGTACTCACACCGCAGTCTCTCTGCTCTAGCACTGTGTACTCGCACCGCTGTCTCTCTGCTCTAGCACTGTGTACTCACACCGCGGTTTCTCTGCTCTAGCACTGTGTACCCACACCACTGTCTATCTGCTCTAGCACTGTGTTCTCACACCGGTCTCCCTGCTCCAGCATTGCGTACCCACACCGCTTTCTTGCTGCTCATGCACCGTGTTCTCACTCCGCTGTCTCTCTGCTCTAGCACTGTGTACTATCACCGCTGTCTCTCTGCTCTACCACTGTGTACTCACACGGCTATCTCTCTGCTCTAGCACTGTGTACTCACACCGCTGTCTCTCTGCCCTAGCACTGTGTACTCACACCGCTGATCTCTCTGCTCCCACACTGTGTACTCACACTGCTGTCTCTCTGCTCTAGCACTGTGTACTCACACCGCTGTCTTTCTGCTCTAGCACTGTGTACTCACACCGCTGTCTTTCTGCTCTAGCACTATGTACTCACACCGCTGTCTCTCTGCTCTAGCACTGTGTACTCACACCGCTGTCTATATGCTCTAGCATTGCGTACCCACACCGCTGTCGCTCGGCTCTCACACTGTGTACTCACACCGCAGTCTCTCTGCTCTAGCACTGTGTACTCACACCGCTGTCTCTCTGCTCTAGCACTGTGTACTCACACCGCTGTCTCTCTGCTCTAGCACTGTGTACTCACACCGCTGTCTCTCTGCTCTAGCACTGTGTACCCACACCACTGTCTATCTGCTCTAGCACTGTGTTCTCACACCGCTGTCTCCTTGCTCCAGCACTGCGTACCCAAACCGCTTTCTCTCTGCTCTAGCACTGTGTTCTCAAACCGCTGTCTCTCTGCTCTAGCACTGTGTACTCACACCGCTGTCTCTCTGCTCTAGCACTGTGTACTCACACCGCTGTCTCTCTGCTCCAGCACTGTGTACTCACACCGCTGTCTCTCTGCTCTACCACTGTGTACTCACACGGCTGTCTCTCTGCTCTAGCACTGTGTACTCACACCGCTGTCTCTCTGCTTTAGCACTGGGTACTCACACCGCTGTCTCTCTGCTCTCACACCGTGCACTCACACCGCAGTCTCTCTGCTCTAGCACTGTGTACTCACACCGCTGTCTCTGTGCTTTAGCACTGTGTCCCCACACCACTGTCTCTCTGCTCTTGCACTGTGTACTCACACCGCTGTCTCTCTGCTCGAGCATTGTGTACCCACACCGCTGTTTCTCTGCTCTGGCACTGTGTACTCACACCGCTGTCTCTCTGCTCTCACACTGTGGACTCACACCGCTGTCCCTCTGCTCTGACACTGTGTACTCACACCGCTGTGTCTCTGCACTAGCACTGGGTACTCACACCGCTGTCTCTCTGCTCTAGCACTGGATACGCACACCGCTGTCTCTCTGCTCTAGAACTGTGTACCCACACCGCTGTCTCTCTGCTCTGACACTGTGAACCCACACCACTGTCTCTTTGCTCTAGCACTGCGTACTCACACCACTGTATCTCTGCTTTCACACTGTGTACTCACACCGCTGTCTCTCTGCTCTTGCACTGTGTACCCACACCGCTGTCTTTCTACTCTCACACTGTGTACTCACACCGTTGTCTCTCTGCTCTGACACTGTGTACTCACACCGCTGTCTCTCTGCTCTAGCACTGTGTACTCACACTGCTGTCTCTCTGCTCTACCAACTGTGTACTCACACCGCTGTCTCTCTGCTCTGGCACTGTGTACTCACACCGCTGTCTCGCTGCTCTCACACTGTGTACCCACACCGCTGCCTCTCTGCTGTAGCACTGTGTACCCACACCGCTGTCTCTCTGCTCTCACACAGCTTACTCACACTGCTGCCTCTCTGCTATGACACTGTGTACTCACACCGCTGTCTCTATGCTCTCACACTGTGCACTCACACCGCTGTCTCTCTGCTCTCACAGTGTGTACTCACACCGCTGTTTCTCTGCCCTAGCACTGTGTACTCACACCGCTGTCTCTCAGCTCCCACACTGTGTACTCACACTGCTGTCTCTCTGCTCTACCACTGCGTACTCACACCGCTGTCTCTCTGCTCTAGCACTGTGTACTCACACCGCTGTCTCTCTGCTCTAGCACTGTGTACTCACACCGCTGTCTCTCTGCTCTAGCACTGTGTACTCACACCGCTGTCTCTCTGCTCTAGCACTGTGTACCCACACCACTGTCTATCTGCTCTAGCACTGTGTTCTCACACCGCTGTCTCCTTGCTCCAGCACTGCGTACCCAAACCGCTTTCTCTCTGCTCTAGCACCGTGTTCTCAAACCGCTATCTCTCTGCTCTAGCACTGTGTACTCACACCGCTGTCTCTCTGCTCTCGCACTGTGTACTCACACCGCTGTCTCTCTGCTCCAGCACTGCGTACTCACACCGCTGTCTCTCTGCTCTACCACTGTGTACTCACACGGCTGTCTCTCTGCTCTAGCACTGTGTACTCACACGGCTGTCTCTCTGCTCTAGCACTGTGTACTCACACCGCTGTCTCTCTGCTTTAGCACTGGCTACTCACACCGCTGTCTCTCTGCTCTCACACCGTGCACTCACACCGCAGTCTCTCTGCTCTCACACTGTGTACTCACACCGCTGTCTCTGTGCTTTAGCACTGTGTCCCCACACCACTGTCTCTCTGATCTAGCACTGTGTACTCACACTGCAGTCTCTCTGCTCGAGCATTGTGTACCCACACCGCTGTTTCTCTGCTCTGGCACTGTGTACTCACACCGCTGTCACTCTGCTCTCACACTGTGGACTCACACAGCTGTCTCTCTGCTCTGACACTGTGTTCTCACACAGCTGTCTCTCTGCTCTCACACTGTGTACCCAAAACGCTGTCTCTCTGCTCTGACACTGTGGACTCACACCGCTGTCTCTCTGCTCTCACACTGTGTACTCACATCGCTGTCTCTCTGCTCTCACACTGTGTACTCACACCGCTGTCTCTCTGCTCCAGCACTGTGTACTCACAACGCTGTCCCTCTGCTCCAGCACTGCATACTCACACCGCAGTCTCTCTGCTCTAGCACTGTGTACTCACACCGCTGTCTCTCTGCTCTGACACTGTGGACTCACACCGCAGTCTCTCTGCTCTAGCACTGTGTACTCACACCGCTGTCTCTATGCTCTGACACTGTGTACTCACACCGCTGTCTCTCTGCTACAGCACTGTGTACCCACACCGCTGTCTCTCTGCTACAGCACTGTGTACTCAAACCACTGTCTCTCTGCTCTAGCACCGCGTACTCACACCGCAGTCTCTCTGCACTAGCACTGTGTACTCACACCGCTGTGCGTCTGCACTCACACTGTGTACTCACACCACTGTCTCTCTGCTCTCACACTGTGTACTCACACCGCTGTCTCTCTGCTCTCACACTGTGTACCCACACCACTGTCTCTCTGCTCTCACACTGTGTACTCACACCGCTGTCTCTCTGCTCTGATACTGTGTACTCACACCGCTGTCTCTCTGCTCTCACACTGTGTACTCACACCGCTGACTCTCTGCTCTAGCACTGTGTACCCACACCGCTGTCTCTCTACTCTCACACTGTGTTCTCACACCGCTGTCTCTCTGCTCTGACACTGTGTACTCACACCGCTGTCTCTTTGCTCTGACACTGTGTACTCACACCGCTGTCTCTCTGCTCTCACACTGTGTACTCACACCGCTGTCTCTCTGCTCTGACACTGTGTACTCACACCGCTGTCTCTCTGCTCCAGCACTGTGTACTCACAACGCTGTCTCTCTGCTCCAGCACTGTGTACTCACAACGCTGTCTCTCTGCTCCAGCACTGTGTACTCACACCGCTGTCTTTCTGCTCTGACACTGTGTACTCACACCGCTGTCTCTATGCTCTGACACTGTGTACTCACACCGCTGTCTCTCTGCTACAGCACTGTGTACCCACACCGCTGTCTCTCTGCTACAGCACTGTGTACTCAAACCACTGTCTCTCTGCTCTAGCACCGCGTACTCACACCGCAGTCTCTCTGCTCTAGCACTGTGTACTCACACCGCTGTCTCACTGCTCTAGGACTGTGTACTCACACCGCTGTCTCTCTGCTCTCGCACTGTGTACTCACACCGCTGTCTCTCTGCTCTCACACTATGTACTCAAGCCGCTGTCTCTCTGCTTTCACACTGTGTACTCACGCCGCTGTCTCTCTGCTCTCACACTGTGTACTCACACCACTGTCTCTCTGCTCTCACACTGTGTACCCACACCGCTGTCTCTCTGCTCTCACACTGTGTACCCACACCGCTGTCTCTCTGCTGTAGCACTGTGTTCTCACACCGCTGTCTCTCTGCTCTAGCATTGTGTACTCACAGCGCTGTCTCTCTGCTCTAGCACTGTGTACTCACACCGCTGTCTCTCTGCTCTTGCTCTGTGTACTCACACCACAGTCTCTCTGTTCTCACACTGTGTACTCACACCGCTGTCTCTCTGCTCTCACACTGTGTACTCACACCGCTGTCTCTCTGCTCCCATACTGTGTACTCACACCGCTGTCTCTCTACTCTAGCACTTTGTACTCACACCGGTCTCTCTGCTCTAGCACTGTTTACTCACACTGCTGTCTCTCTGCTCCAACACTGGGTACTCACACCGCTGTCTCTCTGCTCTAGCACTGGGTATGCACACCGCTGTCTCTCTGCTCTAGCACTGTGTACCCACACAGCTGTCTCTCTGCTCTAGCTCTGTGTACTCACACCACAGTCTCTCTGTTCTCACACTGTGTACTCACACCGCTGTCTCTCTGCTCTCACACTGTGTACTCACACCGCTGTCTCTCTGCTCTAGCACTGGGTATGCACACCGCTGTCTCTCTGCTCTAGCACTGTGTACCCACACCGCTGTCACTCTGCTCTGACACTGTGAACCCACACCGCTGTCTCTTTGCTCTAGCACGGTGTACTCACAGTGCTGTATCTCTGCTTTCACACTGTGTACTCATACCGCTGTGTCACTGCTCTCACACAGTTTACTCACACCGCTGTCTCTCTCTGCTCTCACACTGTGTACTCACACCGCTGTCTCTCTGCTCTCACACTGTGTACTCACACCGTTGTCTCTCTGCTCTAGCACTGTGTACCCACACCGCTGTCTTTCTACTCTCACACTGTGTACTCACACCACTGTAGTTCTGCTCTGACACTGTGTACTCACACCGCTGTCTCTCTGCTCTAGCACTGTGTACTCACACTGATGTCTCTCTGCTCTACCAACTGTGTACTCACACCGCTGTCTCCCTGCTCTGGCACTGTGTACTCACACCGCTGTCTCGATGCTCTCACACTGTGTACCCACACCGCTGCCTCTCTGCTGTAGCACTGTGTACCCACACCGCTGTCTATCTGCTCTAGCTCTGTGATCTCACACCGCTGTCTCTCTGCTCTAGCATTGTTTACCCACACCGATGTCTCCCTGCTCTAGCACTGTGTACTCACACCGCTGTCTCTCTGCTCTACCACTGTGTACTCACACCGCTGTCTCTCTGCTCTAGTACTGTGTACCCATACCGCTGTCTATCTGCCCTAGCTCTGTGTTCTCACACCGCTGTCTCTCTGCTCTAGCATTGTGTACCCACACCGCTGTCTCTCTGCTCAAGCATTGTGTACTCAAACCGCTGTCTCTCTGCTCTAGCACTGCGTACTCACACCGCTGTCTCTCTGCTCTGGCACTGTGTACTCAAACCGCTGTCTCTCTGCTCTAGCACTGTGTACCCACACCGCTGACTCTCTGCTCTTAAACTGTGTACTCACACCGCTGTCTCTCTGCTCTCACACTCTGTACTCACACCGCTGTCTCTCTGCTCCAGCACTGTGTACTCATACTGCTGTCTCTCTGCTCTGACACTGTGTACCCACACCACTGTCTGTCTGCTCTGACACTGTGTACCCACACCACTGTCTCTCTGCTCTGACACTGTGTACCCACACCGCTGTCTCTCTGCTCCCATATTGTGTACTCACACCGCTGTACCTCTGCTCTAGCACTGTGCACTCACACCGCTGTCTCTCTGCTCTAGCACTGTGTACTCACACCGCTGTCTCTCTGCTCTAGCACTGGGTACTCACACCGCTGTCTCTCGGCTCTAGCACTGGGTACGCACACCGCTGTCTCTCAGCTCTAGCACTGTGTACCCACACCGCTGTCTCTCTGCTCTGACACTGTGAACCCACACCGCTGTCTCTTTGCTCTAGCACTGTGTACTCACACCGCTGTATCACTGCTTTCACACTGTGTACTCACACCGCTGTCTCTCTGCTCTAGCACTGTGTACTCACACCGCTGTCTTTCTGCTCTAGCACTGTGTACTCACACCGCTGTCTCTCTGCTCTAGCACTGTGTACTCACACCGCTGCCTCTCTGCTCTAGCACTGTGTACTCACACCGCTGTCTGTCTGCTCTAGCACTGTGTACTCACACCGCTGTCTCTATGCTCTGACACTGTGTACTCACACCGCTGTCTCTCTGCTACAGCACTGTGTACCCACACCGCTGTCTCTCTGCTACAGCACTGTGTACTCAAACCACTGTCTCTCTGCTCTAGCACCGCGTACTCACACCGCAGTCTCTCTGCACTAGCACTGTGTACTCACACCGCTGTGCGTCTGCACTCACACTGTGTACTCACACCACTGTCTCTCTGCTCTCACACTGTGTACTCACACCGTTGTCTCTCTGCTCTAGCACTGTGTACCCACACCGCTGTCTTTCTACTCTCACACTGTGTACTCACACCACTGTAGTTCTGCTCTGACACTGTGTACTCACACCGCTGTCTCTCTGCTCTAGCACTGTGTACTCACACTGATGTCTCTCTGCTCTACCAACTGTGTACTCACACCGCTGTCTCCCTGCTCTGGCACTGTGTACTCACACCGCTGTCTCGATGCTCTCACACTGTGTACCCACACCGCTGCCTCTCTGCTGTAGCACTGTGTACCCACACCGCTGTCTATCTGCTCTAGCTCTGTGATCTCACACCGCTGTCTCTCTTCTCTAGCATTGTTTACCCACACCGATGTCTCCCTGCTCTAGCACTGTGTACTCACACCGCTGTCTCTCTGCTCTACCACTGTGTACTCACACCGCTGTCTCTCTGCTCTAGTACTGTGTACCCATACCGCTGTCTATCTGCCCTAGCTCTGTGTTCTCACACCGCTGTCTCTCTGCTCTAGCATTGTGTACCCACACCGCTGTCTCTCTGCTCAAGCATTGTGTACTCAAACCGCTGTCTCTCTGCTCTAGCACTGCGTACTCACACCGCTGTCTCTCTGCTCTGGCACTGTGTACTCAAACCGCTGTCTCTCTGCTCTAGCACTGTGTACCCACACCGCTGACTCTCTGCTCTTAAACTGTGTACTCACACCGCTGTCTCTCTGCTCTCACACTCTGTACTCACACCGCTGTCTCTCTGCTCCAGCACTGTGTACTCATACTGCTGTCTCTCTGCTCTGACACTGTGTACCCACACCACTGTCTGTCTGCTCTGACACTGTGTACCCACACCACTGTCTCTCTGCTCTGACACTGTGTACCCACACCGCTGTCTCTCTGCTCCCATATTGTGTACTCACACCGCTGTACCTCTGCTCTAGCACTGTGCACTCACACCGCTGTCTCTCTGCTCTAGCACTGTGTACACACACCGCTGTCTCTCTGCTCTAGCACTGGGTACTCACACCGCTGTCTCTCGGCTCTAGCACTGGGTACGCACACCGCTGTCTCTCAGCTCTAGCACTGTGTACCCACACCGCTGTCTCTCTGCTCTGACACTGTGAACCCACACCGCTGTCTCTTTGCTCTAGCACTGTGTACTCACACCGCTGTATCACTGCTTTCACACTGTGTACTCACACCGCTGTCTCTCTGCTCTAGCACTGTGTACTCACACCGCTGTCTTTCTGCTCTAGCACTGTGTACTCACACCGCTGTCTCTCTGCTCTAGCACTGTGTACTCACACCGCTGCCTCTCTGCTCTAGCACTGTGTACTCACACCGCTGTCTGTCTGCTCTAGCACTGTGTACTCACACCGCTGTCTCTATGCTCTGACACTGTGTACTCACACCGCTGTCTCTCTGCTACAGCACTGTGTACCCACACCGCTGTCTCTCTGCTACAGCACTGTGTACTCAAACCACTGTCTCTCTGCTCTAGCACCGCGTACTCACACCGCAGTCTCTCTGCACTAGCACTGTGTACTCACACCGCTGTGCGTCTGCACTCACACTGTGTACTCACACCACTGTCTCTCTGCTCTCACACTGTGTACTCACACCGCTGTCTCTCTGCTCTCACACTGTGTACCCACACCACTGTCTCTCTGCTCTCACACTGTGTACTCACACCGCTGTCTCTCTGCTCTCACACTGTGTACTCACACCGCTGTCTCTCTGCTCTCACACTGTGTACTCACACCGCTGACTCTCTGCTCTAGCACTGTGTACCCACACCGCTGTCTCGCTACTCTCACACTGTGTTCTCACACCGCTGTCTCTCTGCTCTGACACTGTGTACTCACACCGCTGTCTCTTTGCTCTGACACTGTGTACTCACACCGCTGTCTCTCTGCTCTCACACTGTGTACTCACACCGCTGTCTCTCTGCTCTGACACTGTGTACTCACACCGCTGTCTCTCTGCTCCAGCACTGTGTACTCACAACGCTGTCTCTCTGCTCCAGCACTGTGTACTCACAACGCTGTCTCTCTGCTCCAGCACTGTGTACTCACACCGCTGTCTTTCTGCTCTGACACTGTGTACTCACACCGCTGTCTCTATGCTCTGACACTGTGTACTCACACCGCTGTCTCTCTGCTACAGCACTGTGTACCCACACCGCTGTCTCTCTGCTACAGCACTGTGTACTCAAACCACTGTCTCTCTGCTCTAGCACCGCGTACTCACACCGCAGTCTCTCTGCTCTAGCACTGTGTACTCACACCGCTGTCTCACTGCTCTAGGACTGTGTACTCACACCGCTGTCTCTCTGCTCTCGCACTGTGTACTCACACCGCTGTCTCTCTGCTCTCACACTATGTACTCAAGCCGCTGTCTCTCTGCTTTCACACTGTGTACTCACGCCGCTGTCTCTCTGCTCTCACACTGTGTACTCACACCACTGTCTCTCTGCTCTCACACTGTGTACCCACACCGCTGTCTCTCTGCTCTCACACTGTGTACCCACACCGCTGTCTCTCTGCTGTAGCACTGTGTTCTCACACCGCTGTCTCTCTGCTCTAGCATTGTGTACTCACAGCGCTGTCTCTCTGCTCTAGCACTGTGTACTCACACCGCTGTCTCTCTGCTCTTGCTCTGTGTACTCACACCACAGTCTCTCTGTTCTCACACTGTGTACTCACACCGCTGTCTCTCTGCTCTCACACTGTGTACTCACACCGCTGTCTCTCTGCTCCCATACTGTGTACTCACACCGCTGTCTCTCTACTATGGCACTTTGAACTCACACCGGTCTCTCTGCTCTAGCACTGTTTACTCACACTGCTGTCTCTCTGCTCCAACACTGGGTACTCACACCGCTGTCTCTCTGCTCTAGCACTGGGTATGCACACCGCTGTCTCTCTGCTCTAGCACTGTGTACCCACACAGCTGTCTCTCTGCTCTAGCTCTGTGTACTCACACCACAGTCTCTCTGTTCTCACACTGTGTACTCACACCGCTGTCTCTCTGCTCTCACACTGTGTACTCACACCGCTGTCTCTCTGCTCTAGCACTGGGTATGCACACCGCTGTCTCTCTGCTCTAGCACTGTGTACCCACACCGCTGTCACTCTGCTCTGACACTGTGAACCCACACCGCTGTCTCTTTGCTCTAGCACGGTGTACTCACAGTGCTGTATCTCTGCTTTCACACTGTGTACTCATACCGCTGTGTCACTGCTCTCACACAGTTTACTCACACCGCTGTCTCTCTCTGCTCTCACACTGTGTACTCACACCGCTGTCTCTCTGCTCTCACACTGTGTACTCACACCGTTGTCTCTCTGCTCTAGCACTGTGTACCCACACCGCTGTCTTTCTACTCTCACACTGTGTACTCACACCACTGTAGTTCTGCTCTGACACTGTGTACTCACACCGCTGTCTCTCTGCTCTAGCACTGTGTACTCACACTGATGTCTCTCTGCTCTACCAACTGTGTACTCACACCGCTGTCTCCCTGCTCTGGCACTGTGTACTCACACCGCTGTCTCGATGCTCTCACACTGTGTACCCACACCGCTGCCTCTCTGCTGTAGCACTGTGTACCCACACCGCTGTCTATCTGCTCTAGCTCTGTGATCTCACACCGCTGTCTCTCTGCTCTAGCATTGTTTACCCACACCGATGTCTCCCTGCTCTAGCACTGTGTACTCACACCGCTGTCTCTCTGCTCTACCACTGTGTACTCACACCGCTGTCTCTCTGCTCTAGTACTGTGTACCCATACCGCTGTCTATCTGCCCTAGCTCTGTGTTCTCACACCGCTGTCTCTCTGCTCTAGCATTGTGTACCCACACCGCTGTCTCTCTGCTCAAGCATTGTGTACTCAAACCGCTGTCTCTCTGCTCTAGCACTGCGTACTCACACCGCTGTCTCTCTGCTCTGGCACTGTGTACTCAAACCGCTGTCTCTCTGCTCTAGCACTGTGTACCCACACCGCTGACTCTCTGCTCTTAAACTGTGTACTCACACCGCTGTCTCTCTGCTCTCACACTCTGTACTCACACCGCTGTCTCTCTGCTCCAGCACTGTGTACTCATACTGCTGTCTCTCTGCTCTGACACTGTGTACCCACACCACTGTCTGTCTGCTCTGACACTGTGTACCCACACCACTGTCTCTCTGCTCTGACACTGTGTACCCACACCGCTGTCTCTCTGCTCCCATATTGTGTACTCACACCGCTGTACCTCTGCTCTAGCACTGTGTACTCACACCGCTGTCTCTCTGCTCTAGCACTGTGTACTCACACCGCTGTCTCTCTGCTCTAGCACTGGGTACTCACACCGCTGTCTCTCGGCTCTAGCACTGGGTACGCACACCGCTGTCTCTCAGCTCTAGCACTGTGTACCCACACCGCTGTCTCTCTGCTCTGACACTGTGAACCCACACCGCTGTCTCTTTGCTCTAGCACTGTGTACTCACACCGCTGTATCACTGCTTTCACACTGTGTACTCACATCGCTGTCTCTCTGTCTCACACTGTTTACTCACACCGCTGTCTCTCTGCTCTGATACTGTGTACTCACACCGCTGTCTCTCTGCTCTCACACTGTGTACTCACACCGCTGTCTCCCTACTCTCACACTGGGTTCTCACACCGCTGTCTCTCTGCTCTGACACTGTGTACTCACACCGCGGTCTCTTTGCTCTGACACTGTGTACTCACACCGCTGTCTCTCTGCTCTAGCACCGTGTACTCACACCGCTGACTCTCTGCTCTGGCACTGTGTACTCACACCCCTGTCTCTCTGCTCTCACACTGTGTACTCACACCGCTGTCTCTCTGCTCTGACACTGTGTACTCACACCGCTGTCTCTCTGCTCCAGCACTGTGTACTCACAACGCTGTCTCTCTGCTCCAGCACTGTGTACTCACACCGCTGTCTTTCTGCTCTGACACTGTGTACTCACACCGCTGTCTCTATGCTCTGACACTGTGTACTCACACCGCTGTCTCTCTGCTACAGCACTGTGTACCCACACCGCTGTCTCTCTGCTACAGCACTGTGTACTCAAACCACTGACTCTCTGCTCTAGCACCGCGTACTCACACCGCAGTCTCTCTGCACTAGCACTGTGTACTCACACCGCTGTGCGTCTGCACTCACACTGTGTACTCACACCACTGTCTCTCTGCTCTCACACTGTGTACTCACACCGCTGTCTCTCTGCTCTCACACTGTGTACTCACACCGCTGTCTCTCTGCTCTCACACTGTGTACCCACACCACTGTCTCTCTGCTCTCACACTGTGTACTCACACCGCTGTCTCTCTGCTCTGAAACTGTGTACTCACACCGCTGTCTCTCTGCTCTCACACTGTGTACTCACACCGCTGACTCTCTGCTCTAGCACTGTGTACCCACACCGCTGTCTCGCTACTCTCACACTGTGTTCTCACACCGCTGTCTCTCTGCTCTGACACTGTGTACTCACACCGCTGTCTCTTTGCTCTGACACTGTGTACTCACACCGCTGTCTCTCTGCTCTCACACTGTGTACTCACACCGCTGTCTCTCTGCTCTGACACTGTGTACTCACACCGCTGTCTCTCTGCTCTGACACTGTGTACTCACACCGCTGTCTCTCTGCTCTGGCACTTTGTACCCACACCGCTGCCTCTCTGCTGTAGCACTGTGTACTCACACTGCTGTCTCTCTGCAATGACAACGTGTACTCACACCGCTGTCTCTCTGCTCTAGCACTGTGTACTCACACCGCTGTCTCTCTGCTCTACCACTGTGTACTCACACGGCTATCTCTCTGCTCTAGCACGGTGTACTCACACCGCTGTCTCTCTGCTCTAGCACTGTGTACTCACACCGCTGTCTCTCTGCTCTAGCACTGTGTACTCACACCGCTGTCTCTCAGCTCCCACACTGTGTACTCACACTGCAGTCTCTCTGCTCTAGCACTGTGTACTCACACCGCTGTCTCTCTGCTCTAGCACTGTGTACTCACACCGCAGTCTCTCTGCTCTAGCACTGTGTACTCGCACCGCTGTCTCTCTGCTCTAGCACTGTGTACTCACACCGCGGTTTCTCTGCTCTAGCACTGTGTACCCACACCACTGTCTATCTGCTCTAGCACTGTGTTCTCACACCGGTCTCCCTGCTCCAGCATTGCGTACCCACACCGCTTTCTTGCTGCTCATGCACCGTGTTCTCACTCCGCTGTCTCTCTGCTCTAGCACTGTGTACTATCACCGCTGTCTCTCTGCTCTACCACTGTGCACTCACACGGCTATCTCTCTGCTCTAGCACTGTGTACTCACACCGCTGTCTCTCTGCTCTAGCCCTGTGTACTCACACCGCTGTCTCTCTGCTCTACCACTGTATACTCATACGGCTATCTCTCTGCTCTCACACTGCGTACTCACACCGCTGTCTCTCTGCTCTAGCACTGTGTACCCACACCGCTGTCCTTCTACTCTCACACTGTGTACTCACACCGCTGTCTCTCTGCTCTGACACTGTGTACTCACACCGCTGTCTCTCTGCTCTAGCACTGTGTACTCACACTGCTGTCTCTCTGCTCTACCAACTGTGTACTCACACTGCTGTCTCTCTGCTCTGACACTGTGTACTCACACCGCAGTCTCTCTGCTCCAGCACTGTGTACTCACACTGCTGTCTCTCTGCTCTAGCACTGGGTACTCACACCGCTGTCTCTCTGCTCTAGCACTGGATACGCACACCGCTGTCTCTCTGCTCTAGAACTGTGTACCCACACCGCTGTCTCTCTGCTCTGACACTGTGAACCCACACCACTGTCTCTTTGCTCTAGCACTGCGTACTCACACCACTGTATCTCTGCTTTCACACTGTGTACTCACACCGCTGTCTCTCTGCTCTTGCACTGTGTACCCACACCGCTGTCTTTCTACTCTCACACTGTGTACTCACACCGTTGTCTCTCTGCTCTGACACTGTGTACTCACACCGCTGTCTCTCTGCTCTAGCACTGTGTACTCACACTGCTGTCTCTCTGCTCTACCAACTGTGTACTCACACCGCTGTCTCTCTGCTCTGGCACTGTGTACTCACACCGCTGTCTCGCTGCTCTCACACTGTGTACCCACACCGCTGCCTCTCTGCTGTAGCACTGTGTACCCACACCGCTGTCTCTCTGCTCTCACACAGCTTACTCACACTGCTGCCTCTCTGCTATGACACTGTGTACTCACACCGCTGTCTCTATGCTCTCACACTGTGTACTCACACCGCTGTCTCTCTGCTCTCACAGTGTGTACTCACACCGCTGTCTCTCTGCCCTAGCACTGTGTACTCACACCGCTGTCTCTCAGCTCCCACACTGTGTACTCACACTGCTGTCTCTCTGCTCTACCACTGCGTACTCACACCGCTGTCTCTCTGCTCTAGCACTGTGTACTCACACCGCTGTCTCTCTGCTCTAGCACTGTGTACTCACACCGCTGTCTCTCTGCTCTAGCACTGTGTACTCACACCGCTGTCTCTCTGCTCTAGCACTGTGTACCCACACCACTGTCTATCTGCTCTAGCACTGTGTTCTCACACCGCTGTCTCCTTGCTCCAGCACTGCGTACCCAAACCGCTTTCTCTCTGCTCTAGCACCGTGTTCTCAAACCGCTATCTCTCTGCTCTAGCACTGTGTACTCACACCGCTGTCTCTCTGCTCTAGCACTGTGTACTCACACCGCTGTCTCTCTGCTCCAGCACTGCGTACTCACACCGCTGTCTCTCTGCTCTACCACTGTGTACTCACACTGCTGTCTCTCTGCAATGACAACGTGTACTCACACCGCTGTCTCTCTGCTCTAGCACTGTGTACTCACACCGCTGTCTCTCTGCTCTACCACTGTGTACTCACACGGCTATCTCTCTGCTCTAGCACGGTGTACTCACACCGCTGTCTCTCTGCTCTAGCACTGTGTACTCACACCGCTGTCTCTCTGCTCTAGCACTGTGTACTCACACCGCTGTCTCTCAGCTCCCACACTGTGTACTCACACTGCAGTCTCTCTGCTCTAGCACTGTGTACTCACACCGCTGTCTCTCTGCTCTAGCACTGTGTACTCACACCGCAGTCTCTCTGCTCTAGCACTGTGTACTCGCACCGCTGTCTCTCTGCTCTAGCACTGTGTACTCACACCGCGGTTTCTCTGCTCTAGCACTGTGTACCCACACCACTGTCTATCTGCTCTAGCACTGTGTTCTCACACCGGTCTCCCTGCTCCAGCATTGCGTACCCACACCGCTTTCTTGCTGCTCATGCACCGTGTTCTCACTCCGCTGTCTCTCTGCTCTAGCACTGTGTACTATCACCGCTGTCTCTCTGCTCTACCACTGTGTACTCACACGGCTATCTCTCTGCTCTAGCACTGTGTACTCACACCGCTGTCTCTCTGCCCTAGCACTGTGTACTCACACCGCTGATCTCTCTGCTCCCACACTGTGTACTCACACTGCTGTCTCTCTGCTCTAGCACTGTGTACTCACACCGCTGTCTTTCTGCTCTAGCACTGTGTACTCACACCGCTGTCTTTCTGCTCTAGCACTATGTACACACAACGCTGTCTCTCTGCTCTAGCACTGTGTACTCACACCGCTGTCTATATGCTCTAGCATTGCGTACCCACACCGCTGTCGCTCGGCTCTCACACTGTGTACTCACACCGCAGTCTCTCTGCTCTAGCACTGTGTACTCACACCGCTGTCTCTCTGCTCTAGCACTGTGTACTCACACCGCTGTCTCTCTGCTCTAGCACTGTGTACTCACACCGCTGTCTCTCTGCTCTAGCACTGTGTACCCACACCACTGTCTATCTGCTCTAGCACTGTGTTCTCACACCGCTGTCTCCTTGCTCCAGCACTGCGCACCCAAACCGCTTTCTCTCTGCTCTAGCACCGTGTTCTCAAACCGCTGTCTCTCTGCTCTAGCACTGTGTACTCACACCGCTGTCTCTCTGCTCTAGCACTGTGTACTCACACCGCTGTCTCTCTGCTCCAGCACTGTGTACTCACACCGCTGTCTCTCTGCTCTACCACTGTGTACTCACACGGCTGTCTCTCTGCTCTAGCACTGTGTACTCACACCGCTGTCTCTCTGCTTTAGCACTGGCTACTCACACCGCTGTCTCTCTGCTCTCACACCGTGCACTCACACCGCAGTCTCTCTGCTCTCACACTGTGTACTCACACCGCTGTCTCTGTGCTTTAGCACTGTGTCCCCACACCACTGTCTCTCTGCTCTTGCACTGTGCACTCACACCGCTGTCTCTCTGCTCGAGCATTGTGTACCCACACCGCTGTTTCTCTGCTCTGGCACTGTGTACTCACACCGCTGTCTCTCTGCTCTCACACTGTGGACTCACACCGCTGTCCCTCTGCTCTGACACTGTGTACTCACACCGCTGTGTCTCTGCACTAGCACTGGGTACTCACACCGCTGTCTCTCTGCTCTAGCACTGGATACGCACACCGCTGTCTCTCTGCTCTAGAACTGTGTACCCACACCGCTGTCTCTCTGCTCTGACACTGTGAACCCACACCACTGTCTCTTTGCTCTAGCACTGCGTACTCACACCACTGTATCTCTGCTTTCACACTGTGTACTCACACCGCTGTCTCTCTGCTCTTGCACTGTGTACCCACACCGCTGTCTTTCTACTCTCACACTGTGTACTCACACCGTTGTCTCTCTGCTCTGACACTGTGTACTCACACCGCTGTCTCTCTGCTCTAGCACTGTGTACTCACACTGCTGTCTCTCTGCTCTACCAACTGTGTACTCACACCGCTGTCTCTCTGCTCTGGCACTGTGTACTCACACCGCTGTCTCGCTGCTCTCACACTGTGTACCCACACCGCTGCCTCTCTGCTGTAGCACTGTGTACCCACACCGCTGTCTCTCTGCTCTCACACAGCTTACTCACACTGCTGCCTCTCTGCTATGACACTGTGTACTCACACCGCTGTCTCTATGCTCTCACACTGTGTACTCACACCGCTGTCTCTCTGCTCTCACAGTGTGTACTCACACCGCTGTCTCTCTGCCCTAGCACTGTGTACTCACACCGCTGTCTCTCAGCTCCCACACTGTGTACTCACACTGCTGTCTCTCTGCTCTACCACTGCGTACTCACACCGCTGTCTCTCTGCTCTAGCACTGTGTACTCACACCGCTGTCTCTCTGCTCTAGCACTGTGTACTCACACCGCTGTCTCTCTGCTCTAGCACTGTGTACTCACACCGCTGTCTCTCTGCTCTAGCACTGTGTACCCACACCACTGTCTATCTGCTCTAGCACTGTGTACTCACACCGCTGTCTCCTTGCTCCAGCACTGCGTACCCAAACCGCTTTCTCTCTGCTCTAGCACCGTGTTCTCAAACCGCTATCTCTCTGCTCTAGCACTGTGTACTCACACCGCTGTCTCTCTGCTCTAGCACTGTGTACTCACACCGCTGTCTCTCTGCTCCAGCACTGCGTACTCACACCGCTGTCTCTCTGCTCTACCACTGTGTACTCACACGGCTGTCTCTCTGCTCTAGCACTGTGTACTCACACGGCTGTCTCTCTGCTCTAGCACTGTGTACTCACACCGCTGTCTCTCTGCTTTAGCACTGGCTACTCACACCGCTGTCTCTCTGCTCTCACACCGTGCACTCACACCGCAGTCTCTCTGCTCTCACACTGTGTACTCACACCGCTGTCTCTCTGCTCTAGCACTGTGTCCCCACACCACTGTCTCTCTGCTCTAGCACTGTGTACTCACACCGCTGTCTCTCTGCTCGAGCATTGTGTACCCACACCGCTGTTTCTCTGCTCTGGCACTGTGTACTCACACCGCTGTCTCTCTGCTCTCACACTGTGTACTCACACCGCTGTCTCTCTGCTCTGACACTGTGTACTCACACCGCTGTCTCTCTGCTCTAGCACTGTGTACTCACACCGCTGTCTCTCTGCTCTCACACTGTGTACTCACACAGCTGTCTCTCTGCTCTAGCACTGTGTACTCAAACGCTGCCTCTCTGCTCTGACACTGTGTACTCACACCGCTGTCTCTCTGCTCTAGCACTGTGTACTCACACCGCTGTCTCTCTGCTCTCACACTGTGTACTCACACCGCTGTCTCTCTGCTCCTGCACTGTGTACTCACACGCTGTCTCTCTGCTCTAGCACTGTGTACTCACACCGCTGTCTCTCTGCTCTAGCACTGTGTACTCACACCGCTGTCTCTCTGCTCTAGCACTGTGTACTCACACCGCTGTCTCTCTGCTCTAGCACTGTGTACTCACACCGCTGTCTCTCTGCTCTCACACTGTGTACTCACACCGCTGTCTCTCTGCTCTAGCACTGTGTACTCACACCGCTGTCTCTCTGCTCTAGCACTGTGTACTCACACGGCTGTCTCTCTGCTCTAGCACTGTGTACTCACACCGCTGTCTCTCTGCTTTAGCACTGGCTACTCACACCGCTGTCTCTCTGCTCTCACACCGTGCACTCACACCGCAGTCTCTCTGCTCTCACACTGTGTACTCACACCGCTGTCTCTGTGCTTTAGCACTGTGTCCCCACACCACTGTCTCTCTGCTCTAGCACTGTGTACTCACACCGCTGTCTCTCTGCTCGAGCATTGTGTACCCACACCGCTGTTTCTCTGCTCTGGCACTGTGTACTCACACCGCTGTCACTCTGCTCTCACACTGTGGACTCACACAGCTGTCTCTCTGCTCTGACACTGTGTACTCACACCGCTGTCTCTCTGCACTAGCACTGTGTACTCACACAGCTGTCTCTCTGCTCTCACACTGTGTTCTCACACAGCTGTCTCTCTGCTCTCACACTGTGTACCCAAAACGCTGTCTCTCTGCTCTGACACTGTGGACTCACACCGCTGTCTCTCTGCTCTCACACTGTGTACTCACATCGCTGTCTCTCTGCTCTCTCACTGTGTACTCACACCGCTGTCTCTCTGCTCCAGCACTGTGTACTCACAACGCTGTCCCTCTGCTCCAGCACTGCATACTCACACCGCAGTCTCTCTGCTCTAGCACTGTGTACTCACACCGCTGTCTCTCTGCTCTGACACTGTGGACTCACACCGCAGTCTCTCTGCTCCGACACTGTGTACTCAGACCGCTGTCTCCCTGCTCTCACACTGTGTACTCACACCGCTGTCTCTCTGCTCCAGCACTCTGAACTCACACCGCTGTCTCACTGATCTCACACTGTGTACTCACACCGCTCTATCTCTGCTCTGACACTGTGTACTCACACCGCTGTCTCTCTGCTCTCACACTGTGTACTCACACAGCTGTCTCTCTGCTCTCACACTGGGTACTCACACCGCTGTCTCTCTGCTCCCATACTGTGTACTCACACCGCTGTCTCTCTGCTCTAGCACTGTGTACTCACACCGCGGTCTCTCTGCTCTAGCACTGTGTACCCACACCACTGTCTCTCTGCTCTGACACTGTGGACTCACACCCCTGTCTCTCTGCTCCGACGCTGTGTACTCAGACCGCTGTCTCTCTGCTCTCACACTGTGTACTCACACCGCTGTCTCTCTGCTCCAGCACTGTGTACTCACACCGCTGTCTCTCTGATCTCACACTGTGCACTCACACCGCTCTATCTCTGCTCTGACACTGTGTACTCACACCGCTGTCTCTCTGCTCTCACACTGTGTACTCACACCGCTGTCTCTCTGCTCTCACACTGTGTACTCACACAGCTGTCTCTCTGCTCTCACACTGTGTACTCACACCGCTGACTCTCTGCACTAGCACTGTGTACTCACACCGCTGTCTCTCTGCTCTGACACTGTGGACTCACACCGCTGTCTCTCTGCTCTCACACTGTGTACACACACCGCTGTCTCTCTGCTCCAGCACTGTGTACTCACAACGCTGTCCCTCTGCTCCAGCACTGCATACTCACACCGCTGTCTCTCTGCTCTAGCACTGTGTACTCACACCGCTGTCTCTCTGCTCTCACACTGTGTGCTCAAACCGCTGTCTCTCAGCTCTAGAACTGTGTAGATACACCGCTGTCTCTCTGCTCAAGGTCTGTGTTCCCACACCGCTGTCTCTCTGCTCTAGCACCGCGTACTCACACCGCTGTCTCTCTGCTCTCACACTGTGTACTCACACCGCTATCTCTCTGCTCTCACACTGTGTACTCACACCGCTGTCTCTCTGCTCTAGCACTGTGTACCCACACCGCTGTCTTTCTACTCTCACACTGTATACTCACACCGTTGTCTCTCTGCTCTGACACTGTGTACTCACACCGCTGTCTCTCTGCTCTAGCACTGTGTACTCACACTGCTGTCTCTCTGCTCCACCAACTGTGTACTCACACCACTGTCTCTCTGCTCTGGCACTGTGTACTCACACCGCTATCTCGCTGCTCTCACACTGTGTACCCACACCGCTGCCTCTCTGCTGTAGCACTGTGTACCCACACCGCTGTCTCTCTGCTCTCACACTGCGTACTCACACTGCTGCCTCTCTGCTATGACACTGTGTACTCACACCTCTGTCTCTATGCTCTCACACTGTGTACTCACACCGCTGTCTCTCTGCTCTCACAGTGTGTACTCACACCGCTGTCTCTCTGCCCTAGCACTGTGTACTCACACCGCTGTCTCTCAGCTCCCACACTGTGTACTCATACTGCTGTCTCTCTGCTCTACCACTGTGTACTCACACCGCTGTCTCTCTGCTCTAGCACTGTGTACTCACACTGCTGTCTCTCTGCTCTACCAACTGTGTACTCACACCGCTGTCTCTCTGCTCTGGCACTGTGTACTCACACCGCTGTCTCGCTGCTCTCACACTGTGTACCCACACCGCTGCCTCTCTGCTGTAGCACTGTGTACCCACACCGCTGTCTCTCTGCTCTCACACAGCTTACTCACACTGCTGCCTCTCTGCTATGACACTGTGTACTCACACCGCTGTCTCTATGCTCTCACACTGTGTACTCACACCGCTGTCTCTCTGCTCTCACAGTGTGTACTCACACCGCTGTCTCTCTGCCCTAGCACTGTGTACTCACACCGCTGTCTCTCAGCTCCCACACTGTGTACTCACACTGCTGTCTCTCTGCTCTACCACTGCGTACTCACACCGCTGTCTCTCTGCTCTAGCACTGTGTACTCACACCGCTGTCTCTCTGCTCTAGCACTGTGTACTCACACCGCTGTCTCTCTGCTCTAGCACTGTGTACTCACACCGCTGTCTCTCTGCTCTAGCACTGTGTACCCACACCACTGTCTATCTGCTCTAGCACTGTGTTCTCACACCGCCGTCTCCTTGCTCCAGCACTGCGTACCCAAACCGCTTTCTCTCTGCTCTAGCACCGTGTTCTCAAACCGCTATCTCTCTGCTCTAGCACTGTGTACTCACACCGCTGTCTCTCTGCTCTAGCACTGTGTACTCACACCGCTGTCTCTCTGCTCCAGCACTGCGTACTCACACCGGTCTCTCTGCTCTACCACTGTGTACTCACACGGCTGTCTCTCTGCTCTAGCACTGTGTACTCACACGGCTGTCTCTCTGCTCTAGCACTGTGTACTCACACCGCTGTCTCTCTGCTTTAGCACTGGCTACTCACACCGCTGTCTCTCTGCTCTCACACCGTGCACTCACACCGCAGTCTCTCTGCTCTCACACTGTGTACTCACACCGCTGTCTCTGTGCTTTAGCACTGTGTCCCCACACCACTGTCTCTCTGATCTAGCACTGTGTACTCACACCGCTGTCTCTCTGCTCGAGCATTGTGTACCCACACCGCTGTTTCTCTGCTCTGGCACTGTGTACTCACACCGCTGTCACTCTGCTCTCACACTGTGGACTCACACAGCTGTCTCTCTGCTCTGACACTGTGTACTCACACCGCTGTCTCTCTGCACTAGCACTGTGTACTCACACCGCTGTCTCTCTGCTCTCACACTGTGTTCTCACACAGCTGTCTCTCTGCTCTCACACTGTGTACCCAAAACGCTGTCTCTCTGCTCTGACACTGTGGACTCACACCGCTGTCTCTCTGCTCTCACACTGTGTACTCACATCGCTGTCTCTCTGCTCTCACACTGTGTACTCACACCGCTGTCTCTCTGCTCCAGCACTGTGTACTCACAACGCTGTCCCTCTGCTCCAGCACTGCATACTCACACCGCAGTCTCTCTGCTCTAGCACTGTGTACTCACACCGCTGTCTCTCTGCTCTGACACTGTGGACTCACACCGCAGTCTCTCTGCTCCGACACTGTGTACTCAGACCGCTGTCTCCCTGCTCTCACACTGTGTACTCACACCGCTGTCTCTCTGCTCTCACACTGTGTACCCACACCACTGTCTCTCTGCTCTCACACTGTGTACTCACACCGCTGTCTCTCTGCTCTGAAACTGTGTACTCACACCGCTGTCTCTCTGCTCTCACACTGTGGACTCACACCGCTGTCCCTCTGCTCTGACACTGTGTACTCACACCGCTGTGTCTCTGCACTAGCACTGGGTACTCACACCGCTGTCTCTCTGCTCTAGCACTGGATACGCACACCGCTGTCTCTCTGCTCTAGAACTGTGTACCCACACCGCTGTCTCTCTGCTCTGACACTGTGAACCCACACCACTGTCTCTTTGCTCTAGCACTGCGTACTCACACCACTGTATCTCTGCTTTCACACTGTGTACTCACACCGCTGTCTCTCTGCTCTTGCACTGTGTACCCACACCGCTGTCTTTCTACTCTCACACTGTGTACTCACACCGTTGTCTCTCTGCTCTGACACTGTGTACTCACACCGCTGTCTCTCTGCTCTAGCACTGTGTACTCACACTGCTGTCTCTCTGCTCTACCAACTGTGTACTCACACCGCTGTCTCTCTGCTCTGGCACTGTGTACTCACACCGCTGTCTCGCTGCTCTCACACTGTGTACCCACACCGCTGCCTCTCTGCTGTAGCACTGTGTACCCACACCGCTGTCTCTCTGCTCTCACACAGCTTACTCACACTGCTGCCTCTCTGCTATGACACTGTGTACTCACACCGCTGTCTCTATGCTCTCACACTGTGTACTCACACCGCTGTCTCTCTGCTCTCACAGTGTGTACTCACACCGCTGTCTCTCTGCCCTAGCACTGTGTACTCACACCGCTGTCTCTCAGCTCCCACACTGTGTACTCACACTGCTGTCTCTCTGCTCTACCACTGCGTACTCACACCGCTGTCTCTCTGCTCTAGCACTGTGTACTCACACCGCTGTCTCTCTGCTCTAGCACTGTGTACTCACACCGCTGTCTCTCTGCTCTAGCACTGTGTACTCACACCGCTGTCTCTCTGCTCTAGCACTGTGTACCCACACCACTGTCTATCTGCTCTAGCACTGTGTTCTCACACCGCTGTCTCCTTGCTCCAGCACTGCGTACCCAAACCGCTTTCTCTCTGCTCTAGCACCGTGTTCTCAAACCGCTATCTCTCTGCTCTAGCACTGTGTACTCACACCGCTGTCTCTCTGCTCTAGCACTGTGTACTCACACCGCTGTCTCTCTGCTCCAGCACTGCGTACTCACACCGCTGTCTCTCTGCTCTACCACTGTGTACTCACACGGCTGTCTCTCTGCTCTAGCACTGTGTACTCACACGGCTGTCTCTCTGCTCTAGCACTGTGTACTCACACCGCTGTCTCTCTGCTTTAGCACTGGCTACTCACACCGCTGTCTCTCTGCTCTCACACCGTGCACTCACACCGCAGTCTCTCTGCTCTCACACTGTGTACTCACACCGCTGTCTCTGTGCTTTAGCACTGTGTCCCCACACCACTGTCTCTCTGATCTAGCACTGTGTACTCACACCGCTGTCTCTCTGCTCGAGCATTGTGTACCCACACCGCTGTTTCTCTGCTCTGGCACTGTGTACTCACACCGCTGTCACTCTGCTCTCACACTGTGGACTCACACAGCTGTCTCTCTGCTCTGACACTGTGTACTCACACCGCTGTCTCTCTGCACTAGCACTGTGTACTCACACAGCTGTCTCTCTGCTCTCACACTGTGTTCTCACACAGCTGTCTCTCTGCTCTCACACTGTGTACCCAAAACGCTGTCTCTCTGCTCTGACACTGTGGACTCACACCGCTGTCTCTCTGCTCTCACACTGTGTACTCACATCGCTGTCTCTCTGCTCTCACACTGTGTACTCACACCGCTGTCTCTCTGCTCCAGCACTGTGTACTCACAACGCTGTCCCTCTGCTCCAGCACTGCATACTCACACCGCAGTCTCTCTGCTCTAGCACTGTGTACTCACACCGCTGTCTCTCTGCTCTGACACTGTGGACTCACACCGCAGTCTCTCTGCTCCGACACTGTGTACTCAGACCGCTGTCTCCCTGCTCTCACACTGTGTACTCACACCGCTGTCTCTCTGCTCCAGCACTCTGAACTCACACCGCTGTCTCACTGATCTCACACTGTGTACTCACACCGCTCTATCTCTGCTCTGACACTGTGTACTCACACCGCTGTCTCTCTGCTCTCACACTGTGTACTCACACAGCTGTCTCTCTGCTCTCACACTGGGTACTCACACCGCTGTCTCTCTGCTCCCATACTGTGTACTCACACCGCTGTCTCTCTGCTCTAGCACTGTGTACTCACACCGCGGTCTCTCTGCTCTAGCACTGTGTACCCACACCACTGTCTCTCTGCTCTGACACTGTGGACTCACACCCCTGTCTCTCTGCTCCGACGCTGTGTACTCAGACCGCTGTCTCTCTGCTCTCACACTGTGTACTCACACCGCTGTCTCTCTGCTCCAGCACTGTGTACTCACACCGCTGTCTCTCTGATCTCACACTGTGCACTCACACCGCTCTATCTCTGCTCTGACACTGTGTACTCACACCGCTGTCTCTCTGCTCTCACACTGTGTACTCACACCGCTGTCTCTCTGCTCTCACACTGTGTACTCACACAGCTGTCTCTCTGCTCTCACACTGTGTACTCACACCGCTGACTCTCTGCACTAGCACTGTGTACTCACACCGCTGTCTCTCTGCTCTGACACTGTGGACTCACACCGCTGTCTCTCTGCTCTCACACTGTGTACACACACCGCTGTCTCTCTGCTCCAGCACTGTGTACTCACAACGCTGTCCCTCTGCTCCAGCACTGCATACTCACACCGCTGTCTCTCTGCTCTAGCACTGTGTACTCACACCGCTGTCTCTCTGCTCTCACACTATGTGCTCAAACCGCTGTCTCTCAGCTCTAGAACTGTGTAGATACACCGCTGTCTCTCTGCTCAAGGTCTGTGTTCCCACACCGCTGTCTCTCTGCTCTAGCACCGCGTACTCACACCGCTGTCTCTCTGCTCTCACACTGTGTACTCACACCGCTATCTCTCTGCTCTCACACTGTGTACTCACACCGCTGTCTCTCTGCTCTAGCACTGTGTACCCACACCGCTGTCTTTCTACTCTCACACTGTATACTCACACCGTTGTCTCTCTGCTCTGACACTGTGTACTCACACCGCTGTCTCTCTGCTCTAGCACTGTGTACTCACACTGCTGTCTCTCTGCTCCACCAACTGTGTACTCACACCACTGTCTCTCTGCTCTGGCACTGTGTACTCACACCGCTATCTCGCTGCTCTCACACTGTGTACCCACACCGCTGCCTCTCTGCTGTAGCACTGTGTACCCACACCGCTGTCTCTCTGCTCTCACACTGCGTACTCACACTGCTGCCTCTCTGCTATGACACTGTGTACTCACACCTCTGTCTCTATGCTCTCACACTGTGTACTCACACCGCTGTCTCTCTGCTCTCACAGTGTGTACTCACACCGCTGTCTCTCTGCCCTAGCACTGTGTACTCACACCGCTGTCTCTCAGCTCCCACACTGTGTACTCATACTGCTGTCTCTCTGCTCTACCACTGTGTACTCACACCGCTGTCTCTCTGCTCTAGCACTGTGTACTCACACTGCTGTCTCTCTGCTCTACCAACTGTGTACTCACACCGCTGTCTCTCTGCTCTGGCACTGTGTACTCACACCGCTGTCTCGCTGCTCTCACACTGTGTACCCACACCGCTGCCTCTCTGCTGTAGCACTGTGTACCCACACCGCTGTCTCTCTGCTCTCACACAGCTTACTCACACTGCTGCCTCTCTGCTATGACACTGTGTACTCACACCGCTGTCTCTATGCTCTCACACTGTGTACTCACACCGCTGTCTCTCTGCTCTCACAGTGTGTACTCACACCGCTGTCTCTCTGCCCTAGCACTGTGTACTCACACCGCTGTCTCTCAGCTCCCACACTGTGTACTCACACTGCTGTCTCTCTGCTCTACCACTGCGTACTCACACCGCTGTCTCTCTGCTCTAGCACTGTGTACTCACACCGCTGTCTCTCTGCTCTAGCACTGTGTACTCACACCGCTGTCTCTCTGCTCTAGCACTGTGTACTCACACCGCTGTCTCTCTGCTCTAGCACTGTGTACCCACACCACTGTCTATCTGCTCTAGCACTGTGTTCTCACACCGCCGTCTCCTTGCTCCAGCACTGCGTACCCAAACCGCTTTCTCTCTGCTCTAGCACCGTGTTCTCAAACCGCTATCTCTCTGCTCTAGCACTGTGTACTCACACCGCTGTCTCTCTGCTCTAGCACTGTGTACTCACACCGCTGTCTCTCTGCTCCAGCACTGCGTACTCACACCGGTCTCTCTGCTCTACCACTGTGTACTCACACGGCTGTCTCTCTGCTCTAGCACTGTGTACTCACACGGCTGTCTCTCTGCTCTAGCACTGTGTACTCACACCGCTGTCTCTCTGCTTTAGCACTGGCTACTCACACCGCTGTCTCTCTGCTCTCACACCGTGCACTCACACCGCAGTCTCTCTGCTCTCACACTGTGTACTCACACCGCTGTCTCTGTGCTTTAGCACTGTGTCCCCACACCACTGTCTCTCTGATCTAGCACTGTGTACTCACACCGCTGTCTCTCTGCTCGAGCATTGTGTACCCACACCGCTGTTTCTCTGCTCTGGCACTGTGTACTCACACCGCTGTCACTCTGCTCTCACACTGTGGACTCACACAGCTGTCTCTCTGCTCTGACACTGTGTACTCACACCGCTGTCTCTCTGCACTAGCACTGTGTACTCACACCGCTGTCTCTCTGCTCTCACACTGTGTTCTCACACAGCTGTCTCTCTGCTCTCACACTGTGTACCCAAAACGCTGTCTCTCTGCTCTGACACTGTGGACTCACACCGCTGTCTCTCTGCTCTCACACTGTGTACTCACATCGCTGTCTCTCTGCTCTCACACTGTGTACTCACACCGCTGTCTCTCTGCTCCAGCACTGTGTACTCACAACGCTGTCCCTCTGCTCCAGCACTGCATACTCACACCGCAGTCTCTCTGCTCTAGCACTGTGTACTCACACCGCTGTCTCTCTGCTCTGACACTGTGGACTCACACCGCAGTCTCTCTGCTCCGACACTGTGTACTCAGACCGCTGTCTCCCTGCTCTCACACTGTGTACTCACACCGCTGTCTCTCTGCTCCAGCACTCTGAACTCACACCGCTGTCTCACTGATCTCACACTGTGTACTCACACCGCTCTATCTCTGCTCTGACACTGTGTACTCACACCGCTGTCTCTCTGCTCTCACACTGTGCACTCACACAGCTGTCTCTCTGCTCTCACACTGGGTACTCACACCGCTGTCTCTCTGCTCCCATACTGTGTACTCACACCGCTGTCTCTCTGCTCTAGCACTGTGTACTCACACCGCGGTCTCTCTGCTCTAGCACTGTGTACCCACACCACTGTCTCTCTGCTCTGACACTGTGGACTCACACCCCTGTCTCTCTGCTCCGACGCTGTGTACTCAGACCGCTGTCTCTCTGCTCTCACACTGTGTACTCACACCGCTGTCTCTCTGCTCCAGCACTGTGTACTCACACCGCTGTCTCTCTGATCTCACACTGTGTACTCACACCGCTCTATCTCTGCTCTGACACTGTGTACTCACACCGCTGTCTCTCTGCTCTCACACTGTGTACTCACAGCGCTGTCTCTCTGCTCTCACACTGTGTACTCACACAGCTGTCTCTCTGCTCTCACACTGTGTACTCACACCGCTGACTCTCTGCACTAGCACTGTGTACTCACACCGCTGTCTCTCTGCTCTGACACTGTGGACTCACACCGCTGTCTCTCTGCTCTCACACTGTGTACACACACCGCTGTCTCTCTGCTCCAGCACTGTGTACTCACAACGCTGTCCCTCTGCTCCAGCACTGCATACTCACACCGCTGTCTCTCTGCTCTAGCACTGTGTACTCACACCGCTGTCTCTCTGCTCTCACACTGTGTGCTCAAACCGCTGTCTCTCAGCTCTAGAACTGTGTAGATACACCGCTGTCTCTCTGCTCAAGGTCTGTGTTCCCACACCGCTGTCTCTCTGCTCTAGCACCGCGTACTCACACCGCTGTCTCTCTGCTCTCACACTGTGTACTCACACCGCTATCTCTCTGCTCTCACACTGTGTACTCACACCGCTGTCTCTCTGCTCTAGCACTGTGTACCCACACCGCTGTCTTTCTACTCTCACACTGTATACTCACACCGTTGTCTCTCTGCTCTGACACTGTGTACTCACACCGCTGTCTCTCTGCTCTAGCACTGTGTACTCACACTGCTGTCTCTCTGCTCCACCAACTGTGTACTCACACCACTGTCTCTCTGCTCTGGCACTGTGTACTCACACCGCTATCTCGCTGCTCTCACACTGTGTACCCACACCGCTGCCTCTCTGCTGTAGCACTGTGTACCCACACCGCTGTCTCTCTGCTCTCACACTGCGTACTCACACTGCTGCCTCTCTGCTATGACACTGTGTACTCACACCTCTGTCTCTATGCTCTCACACTGTGTACTCACACCGCTGTCTCTCTGCTCTCACAGTGTGTACTCACACCGCTGTCTCTCTGCCCTAGCACTGTGTACTCACACCGCTGTCTCTCAGCTCCCACACTGTGTACTCATACTGCTGTCTCTCTGCTCTACCACTGTGTACTCACACCGCTGTCTCTCTGCTCTAGCACTGTGTATTCACACCGCAGACTCTCTGCTCTGGCACTGTGTACTCACACCGCTGTCTCTCTGCTCTAGCACTGTGTACTCACACCGCTGTCTGTCTGCTCTAGCATTGTGTACCCACACCACTGTCTATCTGCTCTAGCACTGTGTTCTCACACCGCTGTCTCCCTGCTCCAGCATTGCGTACCCACACCGCTTTCTCTCTGCTCTAGCACCGTGTTCTCACACCGCTGTCTCTCTGCTCTAGCAATGTGTACTCACACCGCTGTCTCGCTGCTCCAGCACTGTGTACTCACACCGCTGTCTCTCTGCTCTAGCACTGTGTACTCACACCGCTGTCTCTCTGCTCTACCACTGTGTACTCACACGGCTGTCTCTCTGCTCTAGCACTGTGTACTCACACGGCTGTCTCTCTGCATTAGCACTGTGTACTCACACCGCGGTCTCTCTGCTCTCACACCGTGTACTCACACCGCTATCTCTCTGCTCTCACACTGTGTACTCACACCGCTGTCTCTGTGCTTTAGCACTGTGTCCCCACACCACTGTCTCTCTGCTCTAGCACTGTGTACTCACACCGCTGTCTCTCTGCTCGAGCATTGTGTACCCACACCGCTGCTTCTCTGCTCTGGCACTGTGTACTCACACCGCAGTCTCTCTGCTCTCACACTGTGGGCTCACACCGCTGTCTCTCTGCTCTGACACTGTGTACTCACACCGCTGTCTCTCTGCACTAGCACTGTGTACTCACACCACTGTCTCTCTGCTCTCACACTGTGTTCTCACACAGCTGTCTCTCTGCTCTCACACTGTGTACTCACAACGCTGTCTCTCTGCTCTGACAATGCGGACTCACACCGCTGTCTCTCTGCTCTCACACTGTGTACTCACACCGCTGTCTCTCTGCTTTCACACTGTGTACTCACACCGCTGTCTCTCTGCTTTCACACTGTGTATTCACACCGCAGACTCTCTGCTCTGACACTGTGTACTCACACCGCTGTCTCTCTGCTCTAGCACTGTGTACTCACACTGCTGTCTCTCTGCTCCACCAACTGTGTACTCACACCACTGTCTCTCTGCTCTGGCACTGTGTACTCACACCGCTATCTCGCTGCTCTCACACTGTGTACCCACACCGCTGCCTCTCTGCTGTAGCACTGTGTACCCACACCGCTGTCTCTCTGCTCTCACACTGCGTACTCACACTGCTGCCTCTCTGCTATGACACTGTGTACTCACACCTCTGTCTCTATGCTCTCACACTGTGTACTCACACCGCTGTCTCTCTGCTCTCACAGTGTGTACTCACACCGCTGTCTCTCTGCCCTAGCACTGTGTACTCACACCGCTGTCTCTCAGCTCCCACACTGTGTACTCATACTGCTGTCTCTCTGCTCTACCACTGTGTACTCACACCGCTGTCTCTCTGCTCTAGCACTGTGTATTCACACCGCAGACTCTCTGCTCTGGCACTGTGTACTCACGCCGCTGTCTCTCTGCTCTAGCACTGTGTACTCACACCGCTGTCTGTCTGCTCTAGCACTGTGTACCCACACCACTGTCTATCTGCTCTAGCACTGTGTTCTCACACCGCTGTCTCCCTGCTCCAGCATTGCGTACCCACACCGCTTTCTCTCTGCTCTAGCACCGTGTTCTCACACCGCTGTCTCTCTGCTCTAGCAATGTGTACTCACACCGCTGTCTCGCCGCTCTAGCACTGTGTACTCACACCGCTGTCTCTCTGCTCTAGCACTGTGTACTCACACCGCTGTCTCTCTGCTCTACCACTGTGTACTCACACGGCTGTCTCTCTGCTCTAGCACTGTGTACTCACACGGCTGTCTCTCTGCATTAGCACTGTGTACTCACACCGCGGTCTCTCTGCTCTCACACCGTGTACTCACACCGCTGTCTCTCTGCTCTCACACTGTGTACTCACACCGCTGTCTCTGTGCTTTAGCACTGTGTCCCCACACCACTGTCTCTCTGCTCTAGCACTGTGTACTCACACCGCTGTCTCTCTGCTCGAGCATTGTGTACCCACACCGCTGCTTCTCTGCTCTGGCACTGTGTACTCACACCGCAGTCTCTCTGCTCTCACACTGTGGGCTCACACCGCTGTCTCTCTGCTCTGACACTGTGTACTCACACCGCTGTCTCTCTGCACTAGCACTGTGTACTCACACCACTGTCTCTCTGCTCTCACACTGTGTTCTCACACAGCTGTCTCTCTGCTCTCAAACTGTGTACTCACAACGCTGTCTCTCTGCTCTGACAATGCGGACTCACACCGCTGTCTCTCTGCTCTCACACTGTGTACTCACACCGCTGTCTCTCTGCTTTCACACTGTGTACTCACACCGCTGTCTCTCTGCTTTCACACGGTGTACTCACACCGCTGTCTCTCTGCTCCAGCACTGTGTACTCACAACGCTGTCTCTCTGCTCCAGCACTGCATACTCACACCACACTCTCTCTGCTCAAGCACTGTGCACTCACACCGCTGTCTCTCTGCTCTCACACTGTGTTCTCAAACCGCTGTCTCTCAGCTCTAGAACTGTGCAGATACACCGCTGTGTCTCTGCTCAAGGTCTGTGTTCCCACACCGCTGTCTCTCTGCTCTAGCACCGCGTACTCACACCGCTGTCTCTCTGCTCTCACAGTGTACTCACACCGCTATCTCTCTGCTCTAGCACTGTGTACTCACACCGCTGTCTCTCTGCTCTCACACTGTGTACTCACACAGCTGTCTCTCTGCTCTCACACTGTGTACTCACACCGCTATCTCTCTGCTCTCACACTGTGTACTCATGCCGCTGTCTCTCTGCTTTCACACTGTGTACTCACGCCGCTGTCTCTCTGCTCTCACACTGTGTACTCACAACGCTGTCTCTCTGCTCTGACACTGTGGACTCACACCGCTGTCTCTCTGCTCTCACACTGTGTACTCACACCGCTGTCTCTCCGGTCTCACACTGTGTACTCACATCGCTGTCTCTCTACTCCAGCACTGTGCACTCACAACGCTTTCTCTCTGCTCCAGCACTGCATACTCACACCGCAGTCTCTCTGCCCTAGCACTGTGTACTCACACCGCTGTCTCTCTGCTCTCACACTGTGTACTCAAACCGCTGTCTCTCAGCTCTAGAACTGTGTAGATACACCGCTGTCTCACTGCTCAAGGTCTGTGTTCCCACACTGCTGTCTCTCTGCTCTAGCACCGCGTACTCAGACAGCTGTCTCTCTGCTCTCACACTGTGTAATCACACCGCTATCTCTCTGCTCTAGCACTGTGAACTCACACCGCTGTCTCTCTGCTCTCACACTGTGTACTCACACCGCTGTCTCTCTGCTCTCACACTATGTACTCACGCCGCTGTCTCTCTGCTCTCACACTATGTACTCACGCCGCTGTCTCTCTGCTTTCACACTGTGTACTCACGCCGCTGTCTCTCTGCTCTCACACTGTGTACTCACACCACTGTCTCTCTGCCCTGACACTGTGTACCCACACCGCTGTCTCTCTGCTCTAGCACTGTGTACTCACACCGCTGTCTCTCTGCTCTGACACTGTGTTCCCACACCGCTGTCTCTCTGCTCTTGCACCGAGTACTCACACCGCTGTCTCTCTGCTCTCACACTGTGTACTCACACCGCTATCTCTCTGCTCTCACACTGTGTACTCACACCGCTGTCTCTCTGCTCTAGCACTGTGTACCCACACCGCTGTCTTTCTACTCTCACACTGTGTACTCACACCGTTGTCTCTCTGCTCTGACACTGTGTACTCACACCGCTGTCTCTCTGCTCTAGCACTGTGTACTCACACTGCTGTCACTCTGCTCCACCAACTGTGTACTCACACCACTGTCTCTCTGCTCTGGCACTGTGTACTCACACCGCTGTCTCGCTGCTCTCACACTGTGTACCCACACCGCTGCCTCTCTGCTGTAGCACTGTGCACCCACACCGCTGTCTCTCTACTCTCACACTGCGTACTCACACTGCTGCCTCTCTGCTATGACACTGTGTACTCACACCTCTGTCTCTATGCTCTCACACTGTGTACTCACACCGCTGTCTCTCTGCTCTCACAGTGTGTACTCACTCTGCTGTCTCTCTGCCCTAGCACTGTGTACTCACACCGCTGTCTCTCAGCTCCCACACTGTGTACTCATACTGCTGTCTCTCCGCTCTACCACTGTGTACTCACACCGCTGTCTCTCTGCTCTAGCACTGTGTACTCACACCGCAGACTCTCTGCTCTGGCACTGTGTACTCACACCGCAGACTCTCTGCTCTAGCACTGTGTACTCACACCGCTGTCTGTCTGCTCTAGCACTGTGTACCCACACCGCTTTCTCTCTGCTCTAGCACCGTGTTCTCACACCGCTGTCTCTCTACTCTAGTAATGTGTACTCACACCGCTGTCTCGCTGCTCTAGCACTGTGTACTCACACCGCTGTCTCTCTGCTCTACCACTGTGTACTCACACGGCTGTCTCTCTGCTCTAGCACTGTGTACTCACACGGCTGTCTCTCTGCTCGAGCATTGTGTACCCACACCGCTGCTTCTCTGCTCTGGCACTGTGTACTCACACGGCTGTCTCTCTGCATTAGCACTGTGTACTCACACCGCGGTCTCTCTGCTCTCACACCGTGTACTCACACCGCTGTCTCTCTGCTCTCACACTGTGTACTCACACCGCTGTCTCTGTGCTTTAGCACTGTGTCCCCACACCACTGTCTCTCTGCTCTAGCACTGTGTACTCACACCGCTGTCTCTCTGCTCGAGCATTGTGTACCCACACCGCTGCTTCTCTGCTCTGGCACTGTGTACTCACACCGCAGTCTCTCTGCTCTCACACTGTGGGCTCACAACGCTGTCTCTCTGCTCTGACACTGTGTACTCACACCGCTGTCTCTCTGCACTAGCACTGTGTACTCACACCGCTGTCTCTCTGCTCTCACACTGTGTTCTCACACAGCTGTCTCTCTGCTCTCACACTGTGTACTCACAACGCTGTCTCTCTGCTCTGACAATGCGGACTCACACCGCTGTCTCTCTGCTCTCACACTGTGTACTCACACCGCTGTCTCTCTGCTTTCACACTGTGTACTCACACCGCTGTCTCTCTGCTCCAGCACTGTGTACTCACAACCCTGTCTCTCTGCTCCAGCACTGCATACTCACACCGCACTCTCTCTGCTCAAGCACTGTGCACTCACACCGCTGTCTCTCCGCTCTCACACTGTGTACTCACATCGCTGTCTCTCTACTCCAGCACTGTGCACTCACAACGCTTTCTCTCTGCTCCAGCACTGCATACTCACACCGCTGTCTCTCTGCTCTCACACTGTGTACTCAAACCGCTGTCTCTCAGCTCTAGAACTGTGTAGATACACCGCTGTCTCACTGCTCAAGGTCTGTGTTCCAACACTGCTGTCTCTCTGCTCTCACACTATGTACTCACGCCGCTGTCTCTCTGCTTTCACACTGTGTACTCACGCCGCTGTCTCTCTGCTCTCACACTGTGTACTCACACCACTGTCTCTCTGCCCTGACACTGTGTACCCACACCGCTGTCTCTCTGCTCTAGCACAGTGTACTCACACCGCTGTCTCTCTGCTCTGACACTGTGGACTCACACCGCAGTCTCTCTGCTCCGACACTGTGTACTCAGACCGCTGTCTCCCTGCTCTCACACTGTGTACTCACACCGTTGTCTCTCTGCTCTAGCACTCTGTACTCACACCGCTGTCTCTCTGATCTCACACTGTGTACTCACACCGCTCTATCTCTGCTCTGACACTGTGTACTCACACCGCTGTCTCTCTGCTCTCACACTGTGTACTCACACAGCTGTCTCTCTGCTCTCACATTGTGCACTCACACCGCTGTCTCTCTGCTCCCATACAGTGTACTCACACCGCTGTCTCTCTGCTCTAGCACTGTGTACTCACACCGCTGTCTCTCTGCTCTGACACTGTGGACTCACACCGCTGTCTCTCTGCTCCGACACAGTGTACTCAGACCGCTGTCTCTCTGCTCTCACACTGTGTACTCACACCGCTGTCTCTCTACTCCAGCACTCTGTACTCACACCGCTGTCTCTCTGATCTCACACTGTGTACTCACACCGCTCTATCTCTGCTCTGACACTGTGTACTCACACCGCTGTCTCTCTGCTCTCACACTGTGTACTCACACAGCTGTATCTCTGCTCTCACACTGTGTACTCACACCGCTGTCTCTCTGCACTAGCACTGTGTACTCACACCGCTGTCTCTCTGCTCTCACACTGTGTTCTCACACAGCTGTCTCTCTGCTCTCACACTGTGTACTCACAACGCTGTCTCTCTGCTCCAGCACTGTGGACTCACACCGCTGTCTCTCTGCTCTCACACTGTGTACTCACACCGCTGTCTCTCTGCTCTCACACTGTGTACTCACACCGCTGTCTCTCTGCTCTAGCACTGTGTACTCACAACGCTGTCTCTCTGCTCCAGCACTGCATACTCACACCGCAGTCTCTCTGCTCTAGCACTGTGTACTCACACCGCTGTCTCTCTGCTCTCACACTGCGTACTCAAACCGCTGTCTCTCAGCTCTGGAACTGTGTAGATACACCGCTGTCTCTCTGCTCAAGGTCTGTGTTCCCACACCGCTGTCTCTCTGCTCTAGCACCGCGTACTCACACCGCTGTCTCTCTGCTCTCACACTGTGTACTCACACCGCTATCTCTCTGCTCTAGCACTGTGTACTCACACCGCTGTCTCTCTGCTCTCACACTGTGTACTCACACCGCTGTCTCTCTGCTCTCACACTACGTACTCACACAGCTGTCTCTCTGCTCTCACACTATGTACTCACGCCGCTGTCTCTCTGCTTTCACACTGTGTACTCACGCCGCTGTCTCTCTGCTCTCACACTGTGTACTCACACCACTGTCTCTCTGCCCTGACACTGTGTACCCACACCGCTGTCTCTCTGCTCTAGCACAGTGTACTCACACCGCTGTCTCTCTGCTCTGACACTGTGGACTCACACCGCAGTCTCTCTGCTCCGACACTGTGTACTCAGACCGCTGTCTCCCTGCTCTCACACTGTGTACTCACACCGTTGTCTCTCTGCTCTAGCACTCTGTACTCACACCGCTGTCTCTCTGATCTCACACTGTGTACTCACACCGCTCTATCTCTGCTCTGACACTGTGTACTCACACCGCTGTCTCTCTGCTCTCACACTGTGTACTCACACAGCTGTCTCTCTGCTCTCACATTGTGCACTCACACCGCTGTCTCTCTGCTCCCATACAGTGTACTCACACCGCTGTCTCTCTGCTCTAGCACTGTGTACTCACACCGCTGTCTCTCTGCTCTGACACTGTGGACTCACACCGCTGTCTCTCTGCTCCGACACAGTGTACTCAGACCGCTGTCTCTCTGCTCTCACACTGTGTACTCACACCGCTGTCTCTCTACTCCAGCACTCTGTACTCACACCGCTGTCTCTCTGATCTCACACTGTGTACTCACACCGCTCTATCTCTGCTCTGACACTGTGTACTCACACCGCTGTCTCTCTGCTCTCACACTGTGTACTCACACAGCTGTATCTCTGCTCTCACACTGTGTACTCACACCGCTGTCTCTCTGCACTAGCACTGTGTACTCACACCGCTGTCTCTCTGCTCTCACACTGTGTACTCACACAGCTGTCTCTCTGCTCTCACACTGTGTACTCACAACGCTGTCTCTCTGCTCCAGCACTGTGGACTCACACCGCTGTCTCTCTGCTCTCGCACTGAGTACTCACACCGCTGTCTCTCTGCTCTCACACTGTGTACTCACACCGCTGTCTCTCTGCTCTAGCACTGTGTACTCACAACGCTGTCTCTCTGCTCCAGCACTGCATACTCACACCGCAGTCTCTCTGCTCTAGCACTGTGTACTCACACCGCTGTCTCTCTGCTCTCACACTGCGTACTCAAACCGCTGTCTCTCAGCTCTGGAACTGTGTAGATACACCGCTGTCTCTCTGCTCAAGGTCTGTGTTCCCACACCGCTGTCTCTCTGCTCTAGCACCGCGTACTCACACCGCTGTCTCTCTGCTCTCACACTGTGTACTCACACCGCTATCTCTCTGCTCTAGCACTGTGTACTCACACCGCTGTCTCTCTGCTCTCACACTGTGTACTCACACCGCTGTCTCTCTGCTCTCACACTACGTACTCACACAGCTGTCTCTCTGCTCTCGCACTATGTACTCACGCCGCTGTCTCTCTGCTCTCACACTGTGTACTCACGCCGCTGTCTCTCTGCTCTCACACTGTGTACTCACACCACTGTCTCTCTGCCCTGACACTGTGTACCCACACCGCTGTCTCTCTGCTCTAGCACTGTCTACTCACACCGCTGTCTCTCTGCTCTGACACTGTGGACTCACACCGCAGTCTCTCTGCTCCGACACTGTGTACTCAGACCGCTGTCTCCCTGCTCTCACATTGTGTACTCACACCGTAGTCTCTCTGCTCCAGCACTCTGTACTCACACCGCTGTCTGTCTGATCTCACACTGTGTACTCACACCGCTCTATCTCTGCTCTGACACTGTGTACTGACACCGCTGTCTCTCTGCTCTCACACTGTGTACTCACACAGCTGTCTCTCTGGTCTCACACTGTGTACTCACACCGCTGTCTCTCTGCTCCCATACAGTGTACTCACACCGCTGTCTCTCTGCTCTAGCACTGTGTACTCACACCGCTGTCTCTCTGCTCTAGCACTGTGTACTCACACCGCTGTCTCTCTGCTCTGACACTGTGTACTCAGACCTCTGTCTCTCTGCTCTCACACTGTGTACTCACACCGCTGTCTCTCTGCTCCAGCACTCTGTACTCACACCGCTGTCTCTCTGATCTCACACTGTGTACTCACACCGCTCTATCTCTGCTCTGACACTGTGTACTCACACCGCTGACTCTCTGCTCTCACACTGTGTACTCACACCGCTGTCTCTGTGCTCTAGCACTGTGTACTCACACCGCTGCCTCTCTGCTCTGACACTGTGTACTCACACCGCTGTCTCTCTGCTCTAGCACTGCGCACCCACACCGCTGTCTCTCTGCTCTCACACTGTGTACTCACACCGCTGTCTCTCTGCTCTCACACGGTGTACTCACACCGCTGTCTCTCTGCTCTCACACGGTGTACTCACACCGCTGTCTCTCTGCTCTCACACGGTGTACTCACACCGCTGTCTCTCTGCTCTCACACGGTGTACTCACACCGCTGTCTCTCTGCTCCCATACTGTGTACTCACACCGCTGTCTCTCTGCTCCATCACTGTGTACTCACACCGCTGTCTCTCTGCTCCAGCACTGTGTACCCACACTGCTGTCTCTCTGCTCTAGCACAGTGTACTCTCACCGCTGTCTCTCTGCTCTCACACTGTGTATTCACACCGCTGTCTCTCTGCTCTCACACTGTGTACTCACACCGCTGTCTCTCTGCTCTCACACTGTGTACTCACACCGCTGTCTCTCTGCTCTCACACTGTGTACTCACACCGCTGTCTCTCTGCTCTCACACTGTGTACTCACACCGCTGTCTCTCTGCTCTCACACTGTGTACTCACACCGCTGTCTCTCTGCTCTCACACTGTGTACTCACACCGCTGTCTCTCTGCTCTAGCACTGTGTACCCACACCGCTGCATCTCTGCTCTAGCACTGTTTACTCACACCGCTGTCTCTCTGCTCTCACACTGTGTACTCACACAGCTGTCTCTCTGCGTTCACACTATATATTCACGCCGCTGTCTCCCTGCTTTCACACTGTGTACTCATACCACTGTCTCTCTGCTCTGACACTGTGTATCTACACCGCTGTCTCTCTTCTTTAGCACTGTGTACTCACACCGCTGTCTCTCTGCTCTGACACTGTGGACTCACACCGCAGTCTCTCTGCTCCGACACTTTGCACTCACACCGCTGTCTCTCTGCACTCACACTGTGTACTCACACCGCTGTCTCCCTGCTCCCATACTGTGCACTCACACCGCTGTCTCTCTGCTCTAGCACTGTGTACTCACACCGCTGTCTCTCTGCTCTAGCACCGTGCACCCACACGGCTGTCTCTCTGCTCCAGCACTGGGTAATCACACCGCTGTCTCTCTGCTCTAGCACTGGGTAATCACACCACTGTCTCAATGCTCTAGCACTGTGTACCAACACCGCTGTCTCTCTGCTCTGACACTGTGAACCCACACCGCTGTCTCTTTGCTCTAGCCCTGTGTACTCACACCGCTGTCTCTCTGCTTTCACATTGTGAACTCACACCGCTGTCTCTCTGCTCTCACACTGTGTACTCACACCGCTGTCTCTCTGCTCTAGCACTGTGTACTCACACCGCTGACTATCTGCTCTAGGTCTGTGTTCCCACTCCGCTGATCTCTTCTCTAGCACCGCGTACTCACACCGCTGTCTCTCTGCTCTAGCACTGTGTACTCACACTGCTGTCTCTCTGCTCTAGCACTGTGTACTCACACTGCTGTCTCGCTGCTCTCACACTGTGTACTCACACCGCTGTCTCTCTGCTCTCACACTGTGTACTCACACCGCTGTCTCTCTGCTCTCACACTGTGTACTCATACCGCTGTCTCTCTGCTCTAGCACTGAGTACTCACAACGCTGTCTCTCTGCTCTAGCACTGTGTACTCACACTGCTGTCTCGCTGCTCTCACACTGTGTACTCACACCGCTGTCTCTCTGCTCTCAAACTGTGTACTCACAACGCTGTCTCTCTGCTCGCACACTGTGGACTCACACCGCTGTCTCTCTGCTCTCACACTGTGTACTCACACCGCTGTCTCTCTGCTCTCACGCTGTGTACTCACACCGCTGTCTCTCTGTTCTAGCACTGAGTACTCACATCGCTGACTTTCTGCTCTAGCACTGTGCATACACACCGCTGTCTCTCTGCTCCAGCACTGTGTACTCACACCACTGTCTCTCTGCTCCAGCACTGTGTACTCACGCTGCGGTCTCTCTGCTCTAGCACAGTGTACTCACACCGCTGTCTCTCTGCTCTCACACTGTGTACTCTCACCGCTGTCTCTCTGCTCTCACACTGTGTACTCACACCGCTATCTGTCTGCTCTCACACTGTGTACACACACCGCTGTCTCTCTGCTCTCACACTGTGTACTCACACCGCGGTCTCTCTGCTCTAGCACTGTGTACTCACACCGCTGTATCTCTGCTCACACTGTGTACTCACACAGCTGTCCCTCTGCTCTCACACTATGTACTCACGCCGCTGTCTCCCTGGTTTCTCACTGTGCACTCACGCCGCTGACTCTCTGCTCTCACACTGCGTACTCACACCACTGTCTCTCTGCTCTGACACTGTGTACCCACACCGCTGTCTCTCTGCTCTAGCACTGTGTACTCACACCGCTGTCTCGCTGCTCTGACACTGTGGACTCACACCGCTGTCTCTCTGCTCCGACACCGTGTACTCACACCGCTGTCTCTCTGCTCTCACACTGTGTCCTCACACCGCTGTCGCTCTGCACTCACACTGTGTACTCACACCGCTGTCTCTCTGCTCCCATACTGTGCACTCACACCGCTGTCTCTCTGCTCTAGCACCGTGCACCCACACGGTTGTCTCTCTGCTCTAGCACTGGGTACTCACACCGCTGTCTCTCTGCTCTAGCACTGGGTAATCACACCGCTGTCTCTCTGCTCCATCACTGTGTACTCACACCGCTGTCTCTCTGCTCTCACACTGTGTACTCACACTGCTGTCTCTCTGCTCTAGCACTGTGTACTCACACCGCTGTCTCTCTTCTCTAGCACTGTGTACTCACACCACTGTCTCTCTGCTCTCACACTGTGTACCCACACCGCTGTCTTTCTGCTCTAGCACTGTGTACTCACACCGCTGTCTCTCTGCTCTAGCACTGTGTACCCACACAGCTGTGTCTCTGCTCTCACACTGTGTACTCACACCGCTGTCTTTCTGCTCTAGCACTGTGTACTCACACCGCTGTCTCTCTGCTCTAGCACTGTGTACCCACACCGCTGTCTCTCTGCTCTCACACTGTGTACCCACACCACGGTCTCTCTGCTCTCACACTGTGTACTCACACCGCTGTCTCTCTGCTCTCACAATGTGTACCCACACCGCTGTCTCTCTGCTCTAGCACTGTGCACCCACACCGCTGCATCTCTGCTCTAGCACTGTTTACTCACACCGCTGTCTCTCTGCTCTCACACTGTGTACTCACACTGCTGTCTCTGTGCTCTAGCACTGTGTACCCACACCGCTGCCACTCTGCTCTGACACTGTGTACTCACACCGCTGTCTTTTTGCTCTAGCACTGTGTACTCACACCGCTGTCTCTCTGCTCTAGCACTGTGTACTCACACCGCTGTCTCTTTGCTCTAGCTCTGTGTACTCACACCGCTGTCTCTCTGCTTTCACATTGTGTACTCACACCGCTGTATCTCTGCTCTCACAATGTGTACCCACACCGCTGTCTCTCTGCTCTGATACTGTGTACTCACACCGCTGTCTCTCTGCTCTCACACTGTGTACTCACACCGCTGTCTCTCTGCTCTCACACTGTGTACTCACACCGCTGTCTCTCTGAACAAGCACTGTGTACTCACACTGCTGTCTCTCCGCTCTACCACTGTGTACTCACACCGCTGTCTCTCTGCGCTAGCACTGTGTACTCACACCGCTGCTTCTCTGCTCTCACACTGTGTACTCACAACGCTGTCTCTCTGCTCTCACACTGTGGACTCACACCGCTGTCTCTCTGCTCTCACACTGTGTACTCACACCGCTGTCTCTCTGCTCTAGCACTGTGTACTCACACCGCTGTCTCTTTGCTCTAGCTCTGTGTACTCACACCGCTGTCTCTCTGCTTTCACATTGTGTACTCACACCGCTGTATCTCTGCTCTCACAATGTGTACCCACACCGCTGTCTCTCTGCTCTGATACTGTGTACTCACACCGCTGTCTCTCTGCTCTCACACTGTGTACTCACACCGCTGTCTCTCTGCTCTCACACTGTGTACTCACACCGCTGTCTCTCTGAACAAGCACTGTGTACTCACACTGCTGTCTCTCCGCTCTACCACTGTGTACTCACACCGCTGTCTCTCTGCGCTAGCACTGTGTACTCACACCGCTGCTTCTCTGCTCTCACACTGTGTACTCACAACGCTGTCTCTCTGCTCTCACACTGTGGACTCACACCGCTGTCTCTCTGCTCTCACACTGTGTACTCACACCGCTGTCTCACTGCTCTCACACTGTGTACTCACACCACTGTCTCTCTGCTCCAGCACTGGGTACTCACAACGCTATCTCTCTGCTCCAGCACTGTGTACTCACACCGCTGTCTCTCTGCTCTGAAACTGTGTACTCACACCGCTGTCTCTCAGCTCTGACACTGTGTACTCACACCGCTGTCTCTCTGCTACGGCACTGTGTACACACACCGCTGTCTCTCTGCTCTTACAATGTGTACTCAAACCGCTGTCTCTGAGCTCTAGAACTGTGTAGCCACACCGCTGTCTCTCTGCTCTAGGTCTGTGTTCCCACACCGCTGTCTCTCTTCTCTAGAACTGTGTACTCACACTGCTGTCTCTCTGCTCAAGAACTGCGTACTCAGACTGCTGTCTATCTGCTCTGACACTGTGGACTCACACCGCTGTCTCTCTGCTCTCACACTGTGTACTCACACCGCTGTCTCTCTGCACTCACACTGTGTACTCACACCGCTGTCTCTCTGCTCTCACACTGTGTACTCACACCGCTGTCTCCCTGCTCTAGCACTGTGTACTCACACCGCTGTCTCTCTGCTCTAGCACTGTGTACTCACACCGCTGTCTCTCTGCTCTTACATGGAGTACTCACACCGCTGTCTCCCTGGTCTAGCATTGTGCACTCACACCGCTGTCTCTCTGCTTCAGCACTGTGTACTCACACCGCTGTCTCTCTGCTCCAGCACTGGGTACTCACAACGCTGTCTCTCTGCTCCAGCACTGTGTACTCACACCGCTGTCTCTCGGCTCTGAAACTGTGTACTCACACCGCTGTCTCTCTGCTCTCACACTGTTTACTCAAACCGCTGTCTCTCAGCTCTACAACTGTGTAGCTACACCGCTGCCTCTCTGCTCTAGGTCTTGTGTTCCCACACCGCTGTCTCTCTTCTCTAGCACCGCGTACTCACACAGCTGTCTCTCTGCTCTAGCAATGTGTACCCACACTGCTGTCTCTCTGCTCTACCACTGGGTACTCACACCGCTGTCTCTCTGCTCTCACACTGTGTACTCACACCGCAGACTCTCTGCTCTCACACTGGGTACTCACACCGCTGTCTCTCTGCTCTCACACTGTGTACTCACAATGCTGTCTCTCTGCTGTGACACTGTGGACTCACACCACTGTCTCACTGCTCTCACATTGTGTACTCACACCGCTGTCTCTCTGCTCTAACACTGTGTACTCACACCGCTTCTCGCTGCTCTCACACTGTGTACTCACACCGCTGTTTCTGTGCTCTCACACTGTGTACTCACACCGCTGTCTCTCTGCTCTAGCACTGTGTACTCACACCGCTTCTCGCTGCTCTCACACTGTGTACTCACACCGCTGTTTCTCTGCTCTCACACTGTGTACTCACAACGCTGCCTCTCTGCATTGACACTGTGCACTCACACCGCTGTCTCTCTGCTCTCACACTGTGAACTCACACCGCTGTCTCTCTGCTCCAGCACTGGGTACTCACAACACTGTCTCTCTGCTCCAGCACTGTGTACTCACACCGCTGTCTCTCTGCTCTGAAACTGGGTACTCACACCGCTGTCTCTCTGCTCTGACACTGTGTACTCACACCGCTGTCTCGCAGCTCTACAACTGTGTAGCCACACCGCTGTCTCTCTGCTCTAGGTCTGTGTTCCCACACCGTTGTCTCTCTTCTCTAGCACCGCGTACTCACACAGCTGTCTCTCTGCTCTAGCACTGTGTACTCACACTGCTGTCTCTCTGCTCTACCACTGTGTACTCACACCGCTGTCTCTCTGCTCTAGCACTGTGTACTCACACTGCTGTCTCGCGGCTCTCACACTGTGTACTCACACCGCTGTCTCTCTGCTCTCACACTGTGTACTCACAACGCTCTCTGCTCTGACACTTTGGACTCACACCGCTGTCTCTCTGCTCTAGCACTGTGTACTCACACCGCTGTCTCTCTGCTCTCACACTGTGTACTCACACCGCTGTCTCTCTGCGCTAGCACTGTGTACTCACACCGCTGTCTCTCTGCTCTAGCACTGTGCACTCACACCGCTGTCTCTCTGCTCTCACATGGAGTACTCACACCGCTGACTCGCTGTTCTAGCACTGAGCACTCACACCGCTATCTCTCTGCTCCAGCACTGTGTACTCACACCGCTGACTCTCTGCTCCAGGAATGTGTACTCACACTGCTGTCTCTCTGCTCTAGCACAGTGTACTCACAACGCTGTCTCTCTGCTCCAGCACTGTGTACTCACACCGCGGTCTCAATGCTCTCACACTGTGTACTCTCACCTCTGTCCGTCTGCTCTCACACTGTGTACTCACACCGCTATCTCTCCGCTCTCACACTGTGTACTCACACCGCTGTCTCTCTGCTCTCACACTGTGTACTCACACCACTGTCTCTCTGCTCTAGCACTGTGTACTCACACCGCTGTCTCTCTGCTCTAGCACTGTGTACTCACACCGCTGTCTCTCTGCTCTGACACTGTGGACTCACACCGCTGTCTCTCTGCTCCGACACTTTGTATTCAAACCGCTGTCTCTCTGCTCTCACACTGTGTACTCACACAGCTGTCTCTCTGCTCCAGCACTCTGTACTCACACCGCTGTCTCACTGATCTCACACTGTGTACTCACACAGCTCTCTCTCTGCTCTCACGCTGTGTACTCACACCGCTGTCTCTCTGCTCTCACACTGTGTACTCACACCGTTGTCTCTCTGCTCTCACAATGTGTACCCACACCGCTGTCTCTCTGCTCTAGCACTGTGTACCCACACCGCTGTCACTCTGCTCTAGCACTGTGTACTCACACCGCTGTCTCTCTGCTCTCACACTGTGTACTCACACTGCTGTCTCTCTGCTCTAGCACTGTGTACCCACACAGCTGTCTCTCTGCTCTCACACTGTGTACCCACACCGCTGTCTCTCTGCTCTCACACTGTGTACTCACACCGCTGTCTCTCTGCTCTCACAATGTGTACCCACACCGCTGTCTCTCTGCTCTAGCACTGTGTACCCTCACCGCTGTCTCTCTGCTCTAGCACTGTGTACTCACACCGCTGTCTCTCTGCTCTCACACTGTGTACTCACACCGCTGTCTGTGCTCCAGCACTCTGTACCCACACCGCTGCCTCTCTGCTCTGACACTGTGTACTCACACCGCTGTCTTTTTGCTCTAGCACTGTGTACTCACACCGCTGTCTCTCTGCTCTTGCACTGTGTACTCACACCGCTGTCTCTTTGCTCAAGCTCTGTGTACTCACACCGCTGTCTCTCTGCTTTCATATTGTGTACTCACACCGCTGTCTCTCTGCTCTACCACTGTGTACTCACACCGCTGTCTCTCTGCTCTAGCACTGTGTACTCACACTGCTGTCTCTCTGCTCTCACACTGTGTACTCACACCGCTGTCTCTCTGCTCTCACACTGTGTACTCACACCGCTGTCTCCCTGCTCTAGCACTGTGTACTCACACCACTGTCTCCCTGCTCTAGCACTGTGTACTCACACCGCTGTCTCTCTGCTCTAGCACTGTGTACTCACACCGCTGTCTCTCTGCTCTAGCAGTGTGCACTCACACTGCTGTCTCTCTGCTCTCACACGGAGTACTCACACCGCTGTCTCGCTGCTCTAGCACTGTGCACTCACACCGCTGTCTCTCTGCTTCAGCACTGTGTACTCACACCGCTGTCTCTCTGCTCCAGCACTGTGTACTCACGCTGCTGTCTCTCTGCTCTAGCACAGTGTACTCACACCGCTGTCTCTCTGCTCTCACACTGTGTACTCTCACCGCTGTCTCTCTGCTCTCACACTGAGTACTCACACCGCTATCTCTCTGCTCTCACACTGTGTACTCACACCGCTGTCTCTCTGCTCTCACACTGTGTACTCACACCGCTGTCTCTCTGCTCTCACACTGTGTACTCACACCACTGTCTCTCTGCTCCAGCACTGGGTACTCACAACACTGTCTCTCTGCTCCAGCACTGTGTACACACACCGCTGTCTCTCTGCTCTGAAACTGTGTACTCACACCGCTGTCTCTCTGCTCTGACACTGTGTACTCACACCGCTGTCTCTCAGCTCTACAACTGTGTAGCCACGCCGCTGTCTCTCTGCTCTAGGTCTGTGTTCCCACACCGCTGTCTCTCTTCTCTAGCACTGTGTACGCACACTGCTGTCTCGCTGCTCTCACACTGTGTACTCACACCACTGTCTCTCTGCTCTCACACTGTGTACTCACAACGCTGTCTCTCTGCTCTGACACTGTGGACTCACACCGCTGTCTCTCTGCTCTCACACTGTGTACTCACACCGCTGTCTCTCTGCTCTAGCACTGTGTACTCACACCGCTGTCTCTCTGCTCTAGCACTGTGCACTCACACCGCTGTATCTCTGCTCTCACACGGAGTACTCACACCGCTATCTCGCTGCTCTAGCACTGTGCACTCACACCGCAGTCTCTCTGCTACAGCACTGTGTACTCACACCGCTGTCTCTCTGCTCCAGGACTGTGTACTCACACTGCTGTCTCTCTGCTCTAGCACAGTGTACTCACAACGCTGTCTCTCTGCTCCAGCACTGTGTACTCACACCGCGGTCTCTCTGCTCTCACACTGTGTACTCTAACCGCTGTCTCTCTGCTCTCACACTGTGTACTCACACCGCTGTCTCTCCGCTCTCACACTGTGTACCCACACCGCTGTCTCTCTGCTCTAGCACTGTGTACCCACACCGCTGTCTCTCTGCTCTAGCACTGTGTACCCACACCGCTGTCTCTCTGCTCTCACACTGTGTACTCACGCTGCTGTCTCTCTGCTCTAGCACTGTGTACCCACACCGCCGTCTCTCTGCTCTCACACTGTGTACCCACACCGCTGTCTCTCTGCTCTCACACTGTGTACTCACACCGCTGTCTCTCTGCTCTCACAATGTGTACCCACATCGCTGTCTCTCTGCTCTAGCACTGTGTACCCACACCGCTGTCTCTCTGCTCTGACACTGTGTACTCACACCGCTGTCTTTTTGCTCTAGCACTGTGTACTCACACCGCTGTCTCTCTGCTCTAGCACTGTGTACTCACACCGCTGTCTCTTTGCTCAAGCTCTGTGTACTCGCACCGCTGTCTCTCTGCTTTCATATTGTGTACTCACACCGCTGTATCTCTGCTCTCACACTGTTTACTCACACCGCTGTCTCTCTGCTCTCATACTGTGTACTCACACCGCTGTCTCTCTGCTCTCACACTGTGTACTCACACCGCTGTCTCTCTGCTCTAGCACTGTGTACCCACACCGCCGTCTCTCTGCAATGACACTGTGTACTCACACCGCTGTCTCTCTGCTCTGACACTGTGTACTCATACCGCTGTCTCTCTGCTCTGACACTGTGTACTCACACCGCTGTCTCTCTGCTCTAGCACTGTGTACTCACACTGCTGTCTCTCTGCTCTCACACTGTGTACTCACACCACTGCCTCTCTGCTCTGACACTGTGTACCCACACTGCTGTCTCTCTGCTCTAGCACTGTGTACTCACACCGCTGTCTCTCAGCTCTGACACTGTGGACTCACACCGCTGTCTCTCTGCTCCGACACTTTGTAGTCAAACCGCTGTCTCTCTGCTCCGACACTTTGTACTCACACAGCTGTCTCTCTGCGCTAACACTGTGTACCCACACAGCTGTGTCTCTGCTCTCACACTGTGTACTCACACCGCTGTCTCTCTGCTCTCACAATGTGTACCCACACCGCTGTCTCTCTGCTCTAGCACTGTGTACCCACACCGCTGTCACTCTGCTCTAGCACTGTGTACTCACACCGCTGTCTCTCTGCTCTCACACTGTGTACTCACACTGCTGTCTCTCTGCTCTAGCACTGTGTACCCACACAGCTGTCTCTCTGCTCTAGCACTGTGTAGCCACACCGCTGTCTCTCTGCTCCAGCAGTGTACTCACACCGCTGTCTCCCTGCTCCAGCAGTGTACTCACACCGCTGTCTCTCTGCTCCAGCACTGTGTACTCACGCTGCTGTCTCTCTGCTATAGCACAGTGTACTCACGCCGCTGTCTCTCTGCTCTCACACTGTGTACCCACACCGCTGTCTCTCTGCTCTGACACTGTGTACTCACACCGCTGTCTCTCTGCTCTGACACTGTGTACTCACACCGCTGTCTCTCTGCTCTGACACTGTGTACTCACACCGCTGTCTCTCTGCTGTAGCACTGTATACTCACACTGCTGTCTCTCTGCTCTACCACTGTGTACTCACACCGCTGTCTCTCTGCTCTAGCACTGTGTACTCATACCGTTGTCTCGCTGCTCTCACACTGTGTACTCACACCGCTGTTTATCTGCACTCACACTGTGTACTCACAACGCTGTCTCTCTGCTCTGACACTGTGGACTCACACCGCTGTCTCTCTGCTCTGACACTGTGTACTCACACCGCTGTCTCTCTGCTATGGCACTGTGTACACACACCGCTGTCTCACTGCTCTCACACTGTGTACTCAAACCGCTGTCTCTCAGCTCTACAACTGTGTAGCCACACTGCTGTCTCTCTGCTCTAGGTCTGTGTTCCCACTCCGCTGACTCTCTTCTCTAGCACCGCGTACTCACACCGCTGTCTCTCTGTTCTAGCACTGTGTACTCACACCGCTGTCTATCTGCTATACCACTGTGTACTCACACCGCTGTCTCTCTGCTCTAGCACTGTGTACTCACACTGCTGTCTTGCTGCTCTCACACTGTGTACTCACACCGCTGTCTCTATGCTCTCACAATGTGTACTCACAACGCTGTCTCTCTGCTCTCACACGCTGGACTCACACTGCTGTCTCTCTGCTCTCACACTGTGTACTCACACCGCTGTCTCTCAGCTCTCACACTGTGTACTCACACCGCTGTCTCTCTGCTCTAGCACTGTGTACTCACACCGCTGTCTCTCTGCTCTAGCACTGTGCACTCACACCGCTGTCTCTCTGCTCTCAAACGGAGTACTCACACCGCTGTCTCGCTGCTCTAGCACTGTGCACTCACACCGCTGTCTCCCTGCTCCAGCACTGTGTACTCACGCTGCTGTCTCTCTGCTATAGCACAGTGTACTCACACCGCTGTCTCTCTGCTCTCACACTGTGTACTCTCACCGCTGTCTTTTTGCTCTAGCACTGTGTACTCACACCGCTGTCTCTCTGCTCTAGCACTGTGTACTCACACCGCTGTCTCTCTGCTTTCACATTGTGTACTCACACCGCTGTACCTCTGCTCTCACACTGTTTACTCACACCGCTGTCTCTCTGCTCTGATACTGTGTACTCACACCGCTGTCTCTCTGCTCTCACACTGTGTACTGACACCGCTGTCTCTCTGCTCTAGCACTGTGTACCCACACCGCTGTCTCTCTGCTCTGACACGGTGTACTCACACCGCTGTCTCTCTGCTCTGACATTGTGTACTCACACCGCTGTCTCTCTGCTCTGACACTGTGTACTCACACCGCTGTCTCTCTGCTCTCACACTGTGTACTCACACCGCTGTCTCTCTACTCCAGCATTCTGTACTGACACCGCTGTCTCTCTGATCTCACACTGTGTACTGACACCGCTCTCTCTCTGCTCTGACACTGTGTACTCACACCGCTGTCTCCCTGCTCCCATACTGTGTACTCACACCGCTGTCTCTCTGCTCTAGCACTGTGCACCGACACGGCTGTCTCTCTGCTCTAGCACTGGGTACTCACACCGCTGTCTCTCTGCTCTCACACTGTGTACTCACAGCGCTGTCTCTCTGCTCTCACACTGTGTACTCACACCGCTGTCTCTCTGCTCTAGCACTGTGTACCCACACCGCTGTCTCTCTGCTCTGACACTGTGAACCCACACCGCTGTCTCTTTGCTCTAGCCCTGTGTACTCACACCGCTGTCTCTCTGCTTTCACATTATGTACTCACACCGCTGTATCTCTGCTCTCACACTTTTTACTCACAACGCTGTCTCTCTGCTCTGATACTGTGCACTCACACCGCTGTCTCTCTGCTCTCACGCTACGTACTTACGCCGCTTTCTCTCTGCTTTCACACTGTGTACTCACACCGCTGTCTCTCTGCTCTCACACTGTGTACTCACACCGCTGCCTCTCTGCTCTAGCACTGAGTACTCACACCGCTGTCTCTCTGCTCTCACACTGTGTACTCACGCCGTTGTCTCTCTGCTCTCACACTGTGTAGTCAAACCGCTGTCTCTCAGCTCTAAACTGTGTAGCCACACCGCTGTCTCTCTGCTCTAGGTCTGTGTTCCCACACGGCTGTCTCTCTTCTCCAGCACCACGTACTCACACCGCTGTCTCTCTGCTCTAGCACTGTGTACTCACACCGCTGTCTCTCTGCTCTACCACTGCGTACTCACACCGCAGTCTCTCTGCTCCAGCACTGTGTACTCACACCGCAGTCTCTCTGCTCTAGCACTGTGTACTCACACCGCTGTCTGTCTGCACTCACACTGTGTACTCACACCGCTGTCTCTCTCCTCTAGCACTGTGTACTCACACCGCTGTCTCTCTGTTCTAGCACTGTGTACTCACACCGCTGTCTCTCTGCTCTCACACTGTGTACCCACACCGCTGTCTTTCTGCTAGCACTGTGTACTCACACCGCTGTCTCTCTGCTCTAGCACTGTGTACCCACACAGCTGTCTCTCTGCTCTCACACTGTGTACTCACAACGCTGTCTCTCTGCTCCAGCACTGTGTACTCACACCGCTGTCTCTCTGCTCTGAAACTGTGTACTCACACCGCTGTCTCTTCGCTACGGCACTGTGTACACACACCGCTGTCTCTATGCTCTCACACTGTGTACTCAAACCGCTGTCTCTCAGCTCTACAACTGTGTAGCCACACCGCTGTCTCTCTGCTCTAGGTCTGTTTTCCCACACCGCTGTCTCTCTTCTCTAGCACCGCGTACTCACACAGCTGTCTCTCTGCTCTAGCACTGTGTACTCACACTGCTGTCTCTCTGCTCTACCACTGTGTACTCACACCGCTGTCTCTCTGCTCTAGCACTGTGTACTCACACTGCTGTCTCGCTGCTCTCACACTGTGTACTCACACCGCTGTCTCTCTGCTCTCACACTGTGTACTCACACCGCTGTCTCTCTGCTCTTACACTGTACTCACAACGCTGTCTCTCTGCTCTCACACTGTGTACTCACACGGCTGTCTCTCTGCTCTAGCACTGTGTACTCACACTGCTGTCTCTCTGCTCTACCACTGTGTACTCACACCGCTGTCTCTCTGCTCTAGCACTGTGTACTCACACCGCTGTCTCTCTGCTCTACCACTGTGTCCTCACACCGCTGTCTCTCTGCTCTGAAACTGTGTACTCACACCGCTGTCTCCCTGCTCTCACACTGTGTACTCACACCGCTGTCTCTCTGCTCTCACACTGTGCACTCAAACCGCTGCCTCTCAGCTCTAGAACTGTGCAGCCGCTTCGCTGTCTCTATGCTCTAGGTCTGTGTTCCCACACCACTGTCTCTCTTCTCTAGCATCGTGTACTCACACCGCTGTCTCTGCTCGAGCACTGTGTACTCACACCGCTGTCTCTCTGCTCTAGCACTGCGTACTCACACCGCTGTCTCTCTGCTCTAGCACTGTGTACTCACACTGCTGTCTCTCTGCTCTAACACAGTGTACTCACACCGCTGTCTCTCTGCTCTCACACTGTGTACTCACACCGCTGTCTCTCTGCTCTCACACTGTGTACTCACACCGCTGTCTCTCTGCTCCAGCACTGGGTACTCACAACGCTGTCTCTCTGCTCCAGCACTGTGTACTCACACCGCTGTCTCTCTGCTCTGTAACTGTATACTCACACCGCTGTCTCCCTGCTCTGACACTGTGTACTCACACCGCTGTCTCTATGCTACAGCACTGTGTACACACTCCGCTGTCTCACTGCTCTCACACTGTGTACTCAAACCGCTGACTCTCAGCTCTAGAACTGTGTAGCCACACCGCTGTCTCTCTGCTCTAGGTCTGTGTTCCCACACCGCTGTCTCTCTTCTCTAGCACCGCGTACTCACACCGCTGTCTCTCTGCTCTAGCACTGTGTACTCACACTGCTGTCTCTCTGCTCTAGCACTGCGTAATCACACCGCAGTCTCTCTGCTCTAGCACTGTGTACTCACACCGCTGTCTGTCTGCACTCACACTGTGTACTCACACCACTGTCTCTCTGCTCTAGCACTGTGTACTCACACCGCTGTCTCTCTGCTCTAGCACTGTGTACTCACACCGCTGTCTCTCTGCTCTCACACTGTGTACTCACGCCGCTGTCTCTCTGCTCTGACACTGTGTACTCACACCGCTGTCTCTCTGCTACGGCATTGTGCACACACACCGCTGTCTCTCTGCTCTCACACTGTGTAGTCAATCCGCTGTCTCTCAGCTCTAGAACTGTGTAGGCACACCGCTGTCGCTCTGCTCTAGGTCTGTGTTCCCACACTGCTGTCTCTCTTCCCTAGCACCGCGTACTCACACCGCTGTCTCTCTGCTCTAGCACTGAGTACTCACACCGCTGTCTCTCTGCTCTAGCACTGCATACTCACACCACAGTCTCTCTGCTCTAGCACTGTGTACTCACACCGCTGTCTCTCTGCTCTAGCACTGTGTACTCACACCGCTGTCTGTCTGCACTCACACTGCGTACTCATACCGCTGTCTCTCTGCTCTAGCACTGTGTACTCACGCCGCTGTATCTCTGCTCTCACACTATGTACTCACACCGCTGTCTCTCTGCTCTCACACTGTGTACTCACACCACTGTCTCTCTGCTCTAGCACTGTGTACTCACACCACTGTCTCTCTGCTTTCACACTGTGTACTCACGCCGCTGTCTCTCTGCACTCACACTGTGTACTCACGCCGCTGTGTCTCTGCTCTCACACTGTGTACTCACACCGCTGTCTCTCTGCTCTAGCACTGTGTACTCACACCGCTGTCTCTCTGCTCTAGCACTGTATACTCACACCGCTGTCTCTCTGCTCTAGCACTGTGTACCCACACTGCGGTGTCTCTGCTCTCACACTGTGTACTCACACCGCTGTCTTTCTGCTCTAGCACTGGGTAATCACACCGCTGTCTCTCTGCTCTAGCACTGTGTACCCACACCGCTGTCTCTCTGCTCTGACACTGTGAACCCACACCGCCATCTCTTTGCTCTAGCCCTGTGTACTCACACCGCTGTCTCTCTGCTTTCACATTGTGTACCCACACCGCTGTATCTCTGCTCTCACACTGTTTACTCACACCGCTGTCTCTCTGCTCTGATACTGTGTACTCACACCGCTGTCTCTCTGCTCTCACACTGTGTACTCACACCGCTGTCTCTCTGCTCTAGCACTGTGTACTCACACCGCTGTCTCTCTGCTCTCACACTGCGTACTCACACCGCTGTCTCTCTGCTCTGACACTGTGTACTCACACCGCTGTCTCTATGCTCTAGCACTGTGTAGTTAACACTGCTGTCTCTCTGCTCTGCCACTGTGTACTCACACCGCTGTCTCTCTGATCTAGCATTGTGTACTCACACCGCTGTCTCGCTGCTATCACACTGTGTACTCACTCCGCTGTTTCTCTGCTCTCACACTGTGTACTCACAACGCTGTCTCTCTGCTCTCACACTGTGGACTTACGCCGCTGTCTCTCTGCTCTCACACTGTGTACTCACACCGTTGTCTCTCTGCTCTCACACTGTGTACTCACACCGCTGTCTCTCTGCTCTAGCACTGGGTACTCACAACGCTGTCTCTCTGCTCCAGCACTGTGTACTCACACCGCTGTCTCTCTGCTCTGACACCGTGTACTCACACCGCTGTCTCTCTGCTACGGCACTGTGTACACACACCGCTGTCTCTCTGCTCTCACACTGTGTACTCAAACCGCTGTCTCTCAGCTCTACAACTGTGTAGCCACACCGCTGTCTCTCTGCTCTAGATCTGTGTTCCCACACCGCTGTCTCTCTTCTCTAGCACCGCGTACTCACACCGCTGTCTCTCTGCTCTGGCACTGTGTACTCACACCGCAGTCTCTCTGCTCTAGCACTGCGCACTCACGCCGCTGTCTCTCTGCTCTCACACTATGTACTCACGCCGCTGTCTCACTGCTTTCACACTGTGTACTCACAACGCTGTCTCTCTGCTCCAGCACTGTGTACTCACACCGCTGTCTCTCTGCTCTGAAACTGTGTACTCACACCGCTGTCTCTCAGCTCTGACACTGTGTACTCACACCGCTGTCTCTCTGCTACGGCACTGTGTACACACACCGCTGTCTCCCTGCTCTCACACTGTGTACTCAGACCGCTGTCTCTCTGCTCTCACACTGTGCACTCAAACCGCTGCCTCTCAGCTCTAGAACTGTGTAGCCGCATCGCTGTCTCTATGCTCTAGGTCTGTGTTCCCACACCGCTGTCTCTCTTCTCTAGCATCATGTACTCACACCGCTGTCTCTGCTCGAGCACTGTGTACTCACACCGCTGTCTCTCTGCTCTAGCACTGCGTACTCACACCGCTGTCTCTCTGCTCTAGCACTGTGTACTCACACTGCTGTCTCTCTGCTCTAACACAGTGTACTCACACCGCTGTCTCTCTGCTCTAGCACTGTGTAATCACACCGCTGTTTCTCTGCTCTCACACTGTGTACTCACAACGCTGTCTCTCTGCTCTGACACTTTGGACTCACACCGCTGTCTCACTGCTCTCACACTGTGTACTCACACCGCTGTCTCTCTGCTCTCACACTGTGTACTCACACCGCTGTCTCTCTGCTCCAGCACTGGGTACTCACAACGCTGTCTCTCTGCTCCAGCACTGTGTACTCACACCGCTGTCTCTCTGCTCTGAAACTGTATACTCACACCGCTGTCTCCCTGCTCTGACACTGTGTACTCACACCGCTGTCTCTCTGCTATAGCACTGTGTACACACACCGCTGTCTCACTGCTCTCACACTGTGTACTCAAACCGCTGACTCTCAGCTCTAGAACTGTGTAGCCACACCGCTGTCTCTCTGCTCTAGGTCTGTGTTCCCACACCGCTGTCTCTCTTCTCTAGCACCGCGTACTCACACCGCTGTCTCTCTGCTCTAGCACTGTGTACTCACACTGCTGTCTCTCTGCTCTAGCACTGCGTAATCACACCGCAGTCTCTCTGCTCTAGCACTGTGTACTCACACCGCAGTCTCTCTGCTCTAGCACTGTGTACTCACACCGCTGTCTGTCTGCACTCACACTGTGTACTCACACAACTGTCTCTCTGCTCTAGCACTGTGTACTCACACCGCTGTCTCTCTGCTCTAGCACTGTGTACTCACACCGCTGTCTCTCTGCTCTCACACTGTGTACTCACGCCGCTGTCTCTCTGCTCTGACACTGTGTACTCACACCGCTGTCTCTCTGCTACGGCATTGTGCACACACACCGCTGTCTCTCTGCTCTCACACTGTGTACTCACACTGCTGTCTCTCTGCTCTAGCACTGTGTACACACACTGCTGTCTCTCTGCTCTAGCACTGTGTACACACACTGCTGTCTCTCTGCTCTAGCACGGTGTACTCACACTGCTGTCTCTCTGCTCTCACACTGTGTACTCACACCGCTGCCTCTCTGCTCTAGCACTGTGTACTCACACTGCTGTCTCTCTGCTCTACCACTGTGTACTCACACTGCTGTCTGTCTGCTCTACCACAGTGTACTCACACCGCTGTCTCTCTGCTCTAGCACTGTGTACTCACACCGCTGTCTCTCTGTTCTAGGACTGTGTACTCACACCGCTGTCTCGCTGCTCTCACACTGTGTACTCACAACACTGTCTCTCTGCTCTGACACTGTGGACTCACACCGCTGTCTCTCTGCTCTCACACTGTGTACTCACACCGCTGTCTCACTGCTCTCACACTGTGTACTCACACCGCTGTCTCTCTGCTCCAGCACTGGGTACTCACAACGCTGTCTCTCTGCTCCAGCACTGTGTACTCACACCGCTGTCTCTCTGCTCTGAAACTGTGTACTCACACCGCTGTCTCCCTGCTCTGACACTGTGTACTCACACCGCTGTTTCTCTGCTACAGCACTGTGTACACACACCGCTGTCTCTCTGCTCTCACACTGTGTACTCAAACCGCTGTCTCTCAGCTCTACAACTGTGTAGCCACACCGCTGTCTCTCTGCTCTAGGTCTGTGTTCCCACACCGCTGTCTCTCTTCTCTAGCACCGCGTACTCACACCGCTGTCTCTGCTCTAGCACTGTGTACTCACACCGCTGTCTCTCTGCTCTCGCACTGCGTTCTCACACCACTGTCTCTCTGCTCTCGCACTGTGTACTCACACCGCTGTTTCTCTGCTCTCACACTGTGTACTCACAACGCTGTCTCTCTGCTCTCACACTGTGTACTCACACCGCTGTCTCTCTGCTCCAGCACTGGGTACTCACAACGCCGTCTCTCTGCTCCAGCACTGTGTACTCACACCGCTGTCTCCCTGCTCTGACACTGTGTACTCACACCGCTGTCTCTCTGCTACAGCACTGTGTACACACACCGCTGTCTGTCTGCTCTCACACTGTGTACTCAAACCGCTGACTCTCAGCTCTAGAACTGTGTAGCCACACCGCTGTCTCTCTGCTCCAGGTCTGTGTTCCCACACTGCTGTCTCTCTTCTCTAGCACCGCGTACTCACACCGCTGTCTCTCTGCTCTAGCACTGTGTACTCACACCGCTGTCTCTCTGCTCTAGCACTGCGCACTCACACCGCAGTCTCTCTGCTCTAGCACTGTGTACTCACACCGCTGTGTCTCTGCTCTAGCACTGTGTACTCACACTGCTGTCTGTCTGCACTCACACTGTGTACTCACACCGCTGTCTCTCTGCTCTAGCACTGTGTACTCACACTGCTGTCTCTCTGCTCTCACACTATGTACTCACGCCGCTGTCTCTCTGCTTTCACACTGTGTACTCACACCGCTGTCTCTCTGCTCTCACACTGTGTACTCACACCGCTGTCTCTCTGCTCTAGCACTGTGTACTCACACCGCTCTCTCTCTGCTCTCACACTGTGTACTCACGCCGTTGTCTCTCTGCTCTGACACTGTGTACTCACACCGCTGTCTCTCTGATACGGCACTGTGTACACACACCGCTGTCTCTCTGCTCTCACACTGTGTAGTCAAACCGCTGTCTCTCAGCTCTAGAACTGTGTAGCCACACCGCTGTCGCTCTGCTCTAGGTCTGTGTTCCCACACCGCTGTCTCTCTTCTCTAGCACCGCGTACTCACACTGCTGTCTCTCTGCTCTAGCACTGTGTACTCACACCGCTGTCTCTCTGCTCTAGCACTGCATACTCACACCGCAGTCTCTCTGCTCTAGCACTGTGTACTCACACCGCTGTCTCTCTGCTCTAGCACTGTGTACTCACACCGCTGTCTGTCTGCACTCACACTGCGTACTCACACCGCTGTCTCTCTGCTCTAGCACTTTGTACTCACACCGCTGTCTCTCTGCTCTCGCACTGTGTACTCACGCCGCTGTCTCTCTGCCCTCACACTATGTACTCACGCCGCTGTCTCTCTGCTTTCACACTGTGTACTCACACCGCTGTCTCTCTGCTCTCACACTGTGTACTCACACCGCTGTCTCTCTGCTCTAGCACTGTGTACTCACACCGCTGTCTCTCTGCTCTAGCACTGTGTACTCACACCGCTGTCTCTCTGCTCTAGCACTGTGTACCCACACAGCTGTGTCTCTGCTCTCACTGTGTACTCACACCGCTGTCTTTCTGCTCTAGCACTGTGTACTCACACCGCTGTCTCTCTGCTCTAGCACTGTGTACTCACACCGCTGTCTCTCTGCTCTAGCACTGTGTACCCACATCGCTGTCTCTCTGCTCTTACACTGTGTACCCACACCGCTGTCTCTCTGCTCTCACACTGTGTACTCACACCGCTGTCTCTCTGCTCTCACAATGTGTACCCACACCGCCGTCTCTCTGCTCTAGCACTGTGTACCCACACCGCTGTCTCTCTGCTCTAGCACTGTGTACCCACACCGCTGTCTCTCTGCTCTCACACTGTGTACTCACACCGCTGTCTCTCTGCTCTCACAATGTGTACCCACACCGCTGTCTCTCTGCTCTAGCACTGTGTACCCACACCGCTGTCTCTCTGCTCTAGCACTGTGTACTCACACCGCTGTCTCTCTGCTCTAGCACTGTGTACTCACACCGCTGTCTCTTTGCTCTAGCACTGTGTACTCACACCGCTGTCTCTCTGCTCTCACATTGTGTACCAACACCGCTGTCTCTCTGCTCTCACACTGTGTACCCACACCGTTGTCTCTCTGCTCTAGCAATGTGTACTCACACCGCTGTCTCTCTGCTCTAGCACTGTGTACTCAGACCACTGTCTCTCTGCTCTAGCCCTGTGTACTCACACCACTGACTCTCTGCTTTCACAGTGTGTATTCACACCGCTGTCTCTCTGCTCTGACACTGTGTACTCACACCACTGTCTCTCTGCTCTCACACTGTGTACCCACACCACTGCCTCTCTGCTTTCACAGTGTGTATTCACACCGCTGTCTCTCTGCTCTCACATTGTGTACTCACACCACTGTCTCTCTGCTTTCACAGTGTGTGTATTCACACCGCTGTCTCTCTGCTCTCACACTGTGTACCCACACCGCTGTCTCTCTGCTCTCACACTGTGTACTCACACCGCTGTCTCTCTGCTCTCACAATGTGTACCCACACCGCTGTCTCTCTGCTCTCACACTGTGTACTCACACCGCTGTCTCTCTGCTCTCACACTGTGTACTCACACCGCTGTCTCTCTGCTCTAGCACTGTGTACTCACACCGCTGTCTCTCTGCTCTCAAAGTGTGTATTCACACTGCTGTATGTCTGCTCTAACACTGAGTGCTCTTACCACCACTCCCTCGTGAATAAGTAATCAATGTTGGCATTTCCAGAGAACTCCCATCTCAATAATTAAAGATAGGTGTGAGCACCTCAGGGCTGGAGGGTGGAATGGAAAGCTGCACACAGAGGTGGGATCTGAGACATGGGATTAATTCCACTGCGAGAGGGAAGGCTGTGGAGATTTTGAGAGATTTTAAATTATTCAGGGTTTTGATGCAGCACAGTCTCCTTTGTTGCAGGGAAGGTTTGTGGCAGAAAGCACCACGCCTATTAAAAGGTGAATATTTAACCTGGAGAAAGGTAAGAGGGTTAAATAGAGCTTTGGATTGTTCTAACAAAACCCGGCACAAGGGGTTTGTCCCTGTGCTGAACCTCCATGACTCAGTGGGAGTGAACAGCATGTGCATTGTCACTAATCTCTGTCTGTTCTTGGAGAGTGTGCATGTGAGGGTATCGGGCAAGGGCAGCAACCAGCTGGCTTGCAATGCCCCTTAATCTGCCTGCTGGCACTCACCATCTGAGCTGGCAAGCAAGCTCTGACCACCTAGGTGTGGTTATCAGAGAGCTAGCAGTACCCACAAAACCATATCCAAGGAAGGGTCATGAGTGAATGATGTGCTTTTGAAGAGCACTCAATGTCGACATGTAGGTAGCCATTTACACACAGCAAAATGCCACAAATAGCATTGGCATGTTGGTTATGGGATAAATGCTGCCCTTGACACCAGGGAGAACTCCTCTGATCTCCCTTCAGTGTCAGTCCTGAGCGAGTGCTGTTAGAGATGCCTGTTTTTGTGAAAAACATTAAACCAAGGCATCGTCTGCCCTCTGAGGTGGGGGTGAAAGATTCCACAGTTGTACCGTACTCAACCAACCCACACTTGCAAAACCCAAAACCAAACATCTACTGTTAGATGTGACTGTGATTGGACCACACTGGCTGAACAATCCTGAGTGTGCTAATAACTACACTAACATCCAATTTAAGATAATCAATCCAGCTCCTCATGTGGCTCATTTATGCTTGCTGGAAGCAATACACATTCATACGCAGGGACCTCTTCTATGCAAACAAAAGGAACATATTCAAAGCCTAGTGGCTTTTTTGAATCATCCAGGAGCTTGGGGAGCCTATGGTTCCTCGTTTCTTTCTCCTTGGCAATGCCTTGGCCCATCAGAGTCGACTTGCCAACTAATCACCCGTTTTTCCTGTCGTATGAATTAAGATTGTTTGAAATTTGGTATTCTTGCGTTTGTCCTGATGAGTGCAAGGTGAAAAGCTTTGGCAACATGTCTCTCTCTTCAGCAACATTCAAGTTTTGGATATGTTCAAGCTTACAGAAAATGAAATGAAAGTCACCTTAGTCCCAGAGGACCACAGGCTGCTCTCTCATTAGAGAGAGAGACGACTGGTGGTGAGTTTAACCCCAGGGTCACTGCACCTCAGGCAAGGGGCAAGGCTGAGATGGCAGGGCCTTCATGAATGACCTCAGCAGGTTTGAACTGAACCCATGCTGTTGGTGTCACTCTGCATCACAAACCAGCCATCCAGCCAACTGAGTTATGTATCTTAGTTTTGCAACACAAGGGCATCAAAGGAGGAACTCCTGACCTGATCGGAGATTGGTCATTGTTGCTGGGTAGTCCAAGTTGTTTGGGTTGTGCATGGTGATACCGATCTCTATCGAACCCGACCACTTGTCAACCAACTTGTCAATCCGGATCTGTTTGCAGGGGTGGATGGGGCAGTGGGAGAGGAGAAATTAATCTTTGATATAGAGCAAAGTGAGATGTTACAAACACATTCAGCTTTAAGTTAACACAATATTTTTTATTAAAATACAAAAAAAGGGGAAGACAGAGACAATTAACCCTCCACAACTCTAATGACACAGGGGCCAGAATATCTGCAAGCACATACTCACCTTAATAGCCATATTTTGAAGGAGGAGAAAATCAGGCATTTCATCTGGCCTTTAAATCAGGCCAGGCTAATGCCCTAGGGGCATGGGTTCGAATCCCACTATGACAGCTGGTGGAATTTAAATTCAATTAATAAAATCTGGAATATAAAGCTAGTCTCAGTAATGGTGACCCTGAAACTAATCATCGAATGTTATGAGAGCCCATCTGGTTCATTTATGTCCTTTAGGGTTTACCTGGCCTGGCCTACATGTGACTCCAGACCCACAGTCATCTGGTTGACTCTTAACTGCCCTCTGAAGCAAGCAACTCAGTTGAAGGGCAGTTAGGGATGGGCAACAAATGCTGACCTTGCCAGTGATACCCAAATCTCACGAAACAATAAAGCAAAAAAAACCTATAGAGCAATTGAGCTCTGAATGACCTCAGCTAGTGGTAGCCGCAACACTAGAACTCAAAGCCTCAAAAAGGATGGGATATGCTGGGTTTTAAATGAAATAAAACTCCTTTTGTATCATCTGGCACATGAGCAATATCATAGCCGATCTGTCAACAAAACACCCAATAAAGGTGGTCAGGATCATGAGAGGCCTTTGCCTCACAACACAACCATTGTGTAGCTGATCTCAGCTATATTACCGAGGCTAGCAACGCCTCAAGAAGAGGGAGAGGGAGGAGATGAAGAGGCAGGGACAGAGGCATTGGATATCTTGTAAAGGTACACATGTATTTCAAAGGCATCTTTAACGTAATAAATCATCCTAAGGTGCTTCATAATAGCATTAGTAATCCAATTTGTAACCAAACTAAAGGAGGAGATAATCAATGATCAAAAACTTGGGCAAAGAGATATGTTTTAACTAGCATATTGAAGATGAAATGACAGATAGGAAGAGATGGTTAGGGAGGCAGCTCCACTGTTTAGGGCCTTGGCAGCTGAAGGTGCAGTTAGTGATGAAGAGGAAAAGAAATCAGGGGTGCTCAAGAGGTTACAGAGAGGAGCTGAGATCTCGGAGGGATGTGGGGTTGGGAGGGGATTACAGAGAGAGGGAAGGGGCAAGACTATGGAGGATTTTGAAAAAGATGAGAATTTTAAAATCGAGGGATCCCCAATGCAGGTCAGCGGGAACAGAGGGCAAAGTGGCATGAGGAGCAAGTGTGGCTTGTCCTGCTTCCTAGTGTCTGATTGTTACATACAGGACATGCTTGTCTAAGGGAATATGGGACAGTAACAGCGTCAGCTAGAAGTGGTTGTGGTATAACTAGAGACTATAGTGATAAACACAGGTCAAGAAATCCATTAACTACAGTACAGGAAAATAGGCGTTAATAAAGAAAAAACTCTTCAAATAATTTGGAATAGTTAAGTCAGGAAGTCTTGTCTGAGGGAAGTAGCTTTGGAGTAAAAAACCATGATTGTTAATGTGAATAGAAGAATTCACAAATGGATATGCCATGAAGCCTTACCTGTGACAGTGATGTCAGCAAAGCGCAGTGTATAAGGGATCATGGTTTGATACAGTTTATTTGGAGTGTTCAAAAGATGACGAAACTGACAGCCACTTTGTTTTGATGAAGGAATCACCTACACTGTTAAGGAATGAAGTCTGTCCCATGAACTCCATCGTTAAGTGTATCATGCTTACCTGAAGCATGTCCTGTCAATCACAGGGAGGGGTTTGACCAACAGTAAATATTAACAACCCACCCCATAGCCACATCCCTCAATATTCCTGGACAAAAAGAATAAAACATCCATCAAACTTGGTCTTGAAAATTTCAATTAACCCAGCAGCCATCTAGGTAAAGAGAATTCCAGATTCCCACTGTGGAGAAGGGTTTGCTGATTGCAATCCTAAATAAGCCCCCTCTCATTTTAAGGCGATTCTCCGTGTCTAACCTATTCAATCCTTTGATCATTGTGAACACCTTAAAGGAGTACAAAGCAAGTTGGTTTGGCCCAATGGCAAAAATTTATAAGCAGATATTAGGTCAGATGACCAAAAGTTTGGTCAGAGGTCAGTTTTGAGGAGTCTTTTACAGGACGAAAGTGAGAGGCAGGGGTGTAGGGAGGGAATCCCAGAGCTTAGGGCTCAGGCAGCTGAAGGCACGGCCACCAGAGTGGAGCTATGGAAATCGGAGATACAAAGAGGGCGGAACTATAGGAGTGCAGAGATGCTTGTGCGGCTGGAGGAGATTACAGAGATGGTTGTGGGGCTGGAGGAGATGACAGAGATGGTTGTGGAGCTGGAGGAGATTACGGAGATGGTTGTGGGGCTGGAGGAGATGACAGAGATGGTTGTGGAGCTGGAGGAGATTACGGAGATGGTTGTGGGGCTGGAGGAGATGACAGAGATGGTTGTGGGGTTGGAGATTACAGAGATGCTTGTGTGGTTGGAGGAGATTACAGAGATGGTTGTGGGGCTGGAGGAGATTACAGAGATGGTTGTGGGGCTGGAGATTACAGAGATGCTTGTGGGGCTGGAGGAGATTACAGAGATGGTTGGAGGAGATTACAGAGATGGTTGTGGGGCTGGAGATTACAGAGACGCTTGTGGGGCTGGAGGAGATTACAGAGATGGTTGGAGGAGATTACAGAGATAGTGAAGGGTGAGGCCTCCGAGGGATTCGTGGATAAGGATGAGAATTTTAAAATCAAGGCATTGTTTGACCAGGAGCCAATTCTGGTGAACCTGCTGTCTACCCCAAGGCCAATATATACTCCCTGAGTTGCAGTGCATGGACTGAACACAGTTGTGCCAGATGGGGTCAGACCAAAGTTCTGTGCAACTGAAGGATCACCTCCTCACATTCATATTCCAATCTGCTTGAGTTAAAGGCCAATGGGACCACTCGCCTCCGATTGTTTTCTCTCTCAAACTGTGCAGATGTTTTAAGTGATTTGCGCGTCCAAATGTTTGTCTGCAGCAGCTAGCATATCAGCACACAATTCGACTTTCTGCGATCCAAAGTAAACAGCCTCATATGTTCCCACGTTGAACTGCCGTCGTTTTGGCCACTTCTATGTCAACATGTAGCCCTCCTGCTTCCATCGACACAATTTACTGTTCCTAACTCGCTACCGTCTGCAACCGTGGCCAGCAAAGGAAGTTAAGGATTGTATGGGATTAAAAGAAAAGGCTGATAAAGTTGCCAGAAATAGTCACAAACCTGAGGATTGGGAGCATTTTCGAAAACAGAAAAAGAGGGCCAAGAAACCGATAAAGGGAGAACAGAATATGAATGTAAACTAGCAAAAGACATAAAAACAAAGTGTAAAAGTTTCTATAGGTGTGTAAAAAGGAAATGTTTGGCTAAGACAAATGTGGGCCCATTGCAGGCAGAGGCAGAACTTAAAATGGGGAATAGAGAAATGGCAGAGAAGTTAAATGATTACTTTGTGTCTGTTTTCACTGAGGAAGATACAAGAAATCTCCCAGATTTAGAGAACCAAGGGACGAGGGAGAATGAGGAGTTGAAGGAAATTATTATTAGTAAGAAGTTGTATTGGAGAAATTAAGGGGACTGAAGGTTGATAAGTCCCCGGGACCTGATATTCTGCATCCCAGAGTGTTGAAAGAGGTTACTATAGAGATACTGGATGCATTGGCGATCATCATCTAAACTTCTACAGATTCTGGAATGGTTCCTGCAGATTGGAAGATAGCAAATGTCATCCCACTGTTTAAGAAGGGAGGGAGAGAGATAACAGGGAAGTGCAGACCTCTTAGCCTTACATCAGTAGTAGGGAAAATGCTGGAATCTATTATAAAGGATGCGATAAATGGACACTTAGACAATAATGATCTGATTGGAAATAGTCAAGATGGATTTATGAATGGAAAACCATGTTTGATGACCTGTTGGAGTTTTTTGAGGATGTTACAAACAGAATTGAAAAGGGGGAGTCGGTGACCGTGGTGTAGTTTGATTTTCAGAAGGGTTTTGATAAAGTCCCCCACTGCAGGTTGGTTAGCAAAATGAACACACATGATAGGAAGCAATATGCTGACATGGATTAAGGATTGGTAAACAGGCAGAAACCAGAGAGTAGGAATAAATGGGTCACCCTCACATTAGCAGGCTCGGACTAGTGGGGTCCTGCAAGGATCAGTACTTGGGCCCCAGCTGTTCACAATCTGTATCAATGATCTGGACGTGGGGTCCAAATGTAATATTTCCAAGTTTACGGGTGACACGAAGCTAGGGGGGAATGTTTGTTGTGAGGAAAGTGCAAAGCAGCTTCAAGGGGGTTTGGACAGACTTAGCAAGCGGGCAAGAACATAGCAGATGGAAAAATTATCCACTTTGATGGGAGAAACAGAGGCACAGAGTATTTCTTAAAGAGATGAGGAAGTGTAGATGTACGAAGGGACCTGGAATCACTGAAGGCTAACTTACAGGTGCAGCAAGTAATTAGAAAGGCTAATGGTGCATCAGTCTTTTTCGCAAGAGGCACTGGAAACCATGACGACAAACTCAGCCCTGTCGACCCTGCAAACTCCTCCTTACTCACAGCTGGGGGCAGGTGCCAAAATTGGGAGAGCTGTCTCAAGGACTTGTCATCCTCACAGAATCATACCTTACAGATAATGTCCCAGACACCACCATCACCATCCCTGGGTATGTCCTGTTTCACCGGCAGGGCAGGCCCAGCAGAGCGGGCTGCACAGCGGTATACAGTCGGGAGGGAGTTGCTCTGGGAGTCCTCAACATTGACTCCGGACCTCATGAAGTCTCATGGCATCAGGTCAAACATGGGCAAGGAAACTTGCTGATTACCACGTACCGCCCTCCCTCAGCTGATGGATCAGTGCCTCCTCCATGTTGAACACCACTTGGAGGAAGCACTGAGGGTGGTAAGGGTGCAGAATGTACTCTGGGTGGGGACTTCAATGTCCATCGCCAAGAATGGCTCAGTAGCATTGCCTCATAGCCTAACATAGCTGCTAGACTGGGTCTGCAGCAGGTGGTGAGGGAACCAACAAGAGGGAAAAACATACTTGACCTCATCCTCACCAACCTGCCTGCTGCAGATGCATCTGTCCATGACAGTATCGGTTGGAGTGACCACCACACAGTCATTGTGGGGATGAAGTCCCACCTTCACATTGAGGATACCCTCCATCGTGATGTGTGGCACTACCACCGTGCTAAATGGGATAGATTTCAAACAGATCTAGCAACTCGTGACTGGGCATCCATGAGGTTCAGCAGCAGCAGAATTGTACTTGAACACAATCTGTAACCTCATGGCCTAGCATATCCCCCTCTCTACCATTACCATCAAGCCAGGGGATCAACCCTGGTTCAATGAAGAGTGCAGGAGGGCGTGTCAGGAGCAGCACCAGGCATACCTAAAAATGAGGTGCCAACCTGCTGAAGCTATAACGCAGGACTACTTGCGTGCCAAACAGCATTAGCAACAAGTGATGGACAGAGCTAAGCGATCCCACAACCAACGGATCAGATCTCAGCTCTGCAGTCCTGCCACATCCAGTTGTGAATGGTGGTGGACAATTAAACAACTCACTGGAGGAGGAGGCTCCACAAATATCCCCATCCTCAATGATGGAGGAGCCCAGCACATCAGTGCAACAGATAAGGCTGAAGCATTTGCTACAATCTTCAGCCAGAAGTGCTGAGTGGATGATCCATGTCAGCCTCCTCCGGAGGTCCCCAGCATCACAGATGCCAGTCTTCAGCCAATTTGATTCACTCCACGTGATATCAAGGAACGGCTGAAGGCACTGGATACTGCAAAGGCTGTGGGTCCTGACAATATTCCAGCAATAATACTATAGGCTTGTGCTCCAGAACTTGCCGTGCCCCTAGCCAAGCTGTCCCAGTGCAATTACAACACTGGCATCTACCCAGCTATGTGGAAAATTGCCCAGGTGTGTCCTGTACACAAAAAGCAGGACAAATCCAACCCGGCCAATTACCGCCCCATCAGTCTACTCTCGATCATCAGTAAAGTAATGGAAGGGGTCATCAACAGTGCTATCAAGCGGCATTTGCTTAGCAATAACCTGCTCACTGATGCCCAGTTTGGGTTCCGCCAGGGCCACTCAGCTCCTGACCTCATTACAGCCTTGGTTCAAACATGGGCAAAAGAGCCGAACTCCCAAGCCGAGGTGAGAGTGACTGCCCTTGACATCAAGGCAGCATTTGACCGAGTGTGACATCAAGGAGCCCTAGCAAAACTGGAGTCAATGGGAATCAGGGAGAAAACTCTCTGCTGGTTGGAGTCATACCTAACACAAAGGAAGATGGTTGTGGGTGTTGGAGGTCAGTCATCTCAGCTCCAGGACATCACTGCAGGAATTCCTCAGGGTAGTGTCCTCGGCCCAACCATCTTCAGCTGCTTCATCAATGACCTTCCTTCCATCATAAGGTCAGAAGTGGGGATGTTCACTGATGATTGCACAATGTTCAGCACCCTTCGCGACTCCTCAGATACTGAAGCAGTCCATGTCCAAATGCAGCAAGACCTGGACAATATCCAGGCTTGGGCTGACAAGTGGCAAGTAACATTCACCCCACACAAGTGTCAGGCAATAACCATCTCCAACAAGAGAGAATCTAACCATCGTCCCTTGATGTTCAATGGCATCACTGTCACTGAATCTCCCAGTATCGACATCCTGGGGGTTACCATTGACCAGAAACTGAACTGGACTAGCCATATAAATACTGCGGCTACAAGAGCAGGTCAGAGGCTGGGAATCCTGTGACTTTCCTTACATCATAAGGTCAGAAGTGGGGATGTTCATCCCTGACTTGTCAAAGCCAGTCCACCATCTACAAGGCACAAGTCAGGAGTGTGATGGAATCTTGCCTGGATGAGTACAGCTCCCACAACACTCAAGAAGCTCAACATCGTCCAGGACAAAGCAACGCGCTTGATTGTCACCCCATCCACAAACATTCACTCCCTCCATCACTGACGCACAGTAGCAGCAGTGTGTGTACCATCTACAAGATGCACTGCAGGAATTCACCAAGGATCCTTAGACAGCACCTTCTAAACCCACGACCACTACCATCTAGAAGGACAAGGGCAGCAGACACATGGGAAATTCCCTAGAAATTCCTTTCCAAGTCACTCGCCATCCTAACTTGGAAATATATCAGCCATTCCTTCACTGTCGCTGGGTCCAAATCCTGGAACTCCCTCCCTAACAGCACGGTGGGTGTACCTACACCACATGGACTGCAGCGGTTCAAGAAGGCAGCTCACCACCACCTTCTCAAGGGGCAACTAGGGATGGGAAATAAATGCTGGCCCAGCCAGTGAAGCCCACATCCTGTGAATGAATAATAAAAAAATAATTTGAGTGCAGGAGTAGTGAAGTCTTGCTTCAATTGCATAGAATGTTAGTTAGACTTCACCTGGAGTACTGCATGCAGTTTTGGTCCCCTTACCTCAGGAAGGAGTACCATGAAGGTTCACCAGGCTTGTTCCTGGGATGGCGGGACTGTCCTATCAAAGAGAGATTGGGGAAACTAGGCCCATGTTCTCTAGAGGTTTGGAGAATGAGGGGTGATCGTATTGAAACTCTCACAATACTTAAAGGGATAGACAGGGCAGATGCATGTAAGGTGGTGGGGAGTCACAATTTCAAAATAAGGGGGAAGCCACTTAGGACCGAGATGAGGAGAAACTTTTTTTTACTCAGGGGGTTGGGAATCTTTGGAATTCTCTACCCCAGGGAGCCATGGAAGCTCACTGACTGAGTTTGTTTAAAGCAGAGATTGACAGATTTCGGAATACCAATGACATAAAGGGATATGGAGATAGTGGGAAAAGGCATTGAAGTGGGTGATCAGCCATATAGTCAAAGGGGTCTACAGCACAGAAAAAGGCCCTTTGGCCCATCAAGTCTGCACCGATCAACCAAGTCCCCAACTATTCTAATCCCATTTTCCAGCACTAAGACCATAGCCTTGTTTGCCACGGGCATCGCAAGTGCACATCCAAATACTTCTTCAAGGTTATGAGGGTTTCTGCATCTACCACCCTTTCAGGCAGTGAGTTCCAGAGTCCCACCACCCTCTGGGTGAAAAAGTTCTTCCTCACATCCCCTCTGAACCTCCTGCCCCTTACCTTAAATCTATGCCCCCCTGGTTATTGATCCCTCCACCAAGGGGAAAAGTCCCTTCCTGTCTACCCTATCTATGCCCCTCATGATTGTACTGAATGGCAGGGCAGGCTCGATGGGCTGAATGGCCTACTCCTGCTCCTATGTTAGCTCTCAAGGAGTCATTAATAAACATGGAGGAAAGCTGTGAGCCTGTAACTGATCCTTGAGGATCACCACTGTTCACATCCCATCGATCCGAGAACATTCCCGTATCCCTACTCTCTGTCTCCTACCTTGTAACCCATGTGACAAGGTTATCTCCAATTCCATACACTCATTTGTACTAATGATCTCTGGTGAGGTTCTGAACCCAACCATTTCAGTCATATTGGATCCTGAGATGAGCTGGTGACCACGTGTCCACACCATCACAAAAACTGCCTCGTAACATGGCCCAACTTCACCTTTCTCAGTCCACGTGCTGCTGAAACCTTCATCCATGTCTTCGTTACCTCGAGGCTTGACTATTCCAACAGACTCCTGGCTGCTCTCCCACATTCTACCCTCCGTAAACCTGAGCACATCCAAAACTCTGCCGCCCATGTCCTAACTCTCATCGAGTCCATTCCTCTATCACCCGCTGTGCTCGCTGACCTACACTGGCTTCCAGTCAAGCAACATCCTGATTTTAAAATTCTCATCCTTGTGTACAAATCCCTCCATGACCTCGCTCCCCTCCCTATCTCTATAATTTCTTCCAATCCACAATCCTCCGATGTCTCTGCACTCCTCCAACTCTGGCCTCTTGCACGTCCCACAATTTCTATTGCTCCAACACTGGTGCCTTCAGCTGCCTGGAATTCCCTCCCTAAACCTCTCCCACTTCTCTCTTTCATCCTGTAAAAAGCTCCTTAAAATTTACCTCTTTGACCAAGCTTTTGGTCATCTTTACAGGGCTTTACAGGGTTTGGTGAAGTCCTGTTTTAGAATGCTCCTGTGAATTGCCTTGGGGTGTTTTATTTAGTTATAAGCACTGCATAAATATAAACTGTTCTTGCAACACTTCCACACCTATTCTCGCAATGACTCACTGCGTAAAGACACTGCCCACTAAGGCACTCTGGTACAAGTTTGATCCCTGGTCTCTTTCGAGTCAGTTAATCTCAGACAAGCCACCGATTAATGGGTGACAGCTGTGTGGAGCAACCTACCTAGGGAATAGATGGGTGTGGTGATTACGTTACTGGCTGGTAATCCACAGAACATGAGTTCAAATCCCACCGGGGAGGTTAGGAAATGGAATTCCATTTAAATAAGCTGTACAGTTAAGAAGCTGGTATCAGTAAAAGAGACCAGGAAATGGTCGGATTGCTGTAAAAACCCAATTGGTTCACAGGAGACCTCCAGGTAGACAAATCTCCATCCTTATCCTGTCAGGGCTTAATAGTGACTCCAGCTCCCCCATCGATGTAGCTACTGCCCTCAGTTCGATCAAACTGCTTCAGAGCATGAACATGGCCACAGTCAGGGGAGCTGGGGAAGGGTGGATGTGAGCCAGCCATGGACACAGCATCCAAACTAGGAGCCGGATCAGCAGTTGTTGTTGGAGGCTGGGCAAGGGTCAACTTGTCGAGTCAGTTTTGGGCATAGCAATGGAGCTGGGCAGGAGGGAAGGAAGAGGAGGGGAGTGAGGAAGGGGATCGCAGCTAAGAGTGGCATCCTCGACCTGGGCCAACACCGGGCACACAATCCGGCTGCCAACTCTCACCTCAAACATCTCGTTGTCTCGCAGTGGACGGTTGGTCATGACGACGCCATTGTTGAACTCGTCGAGGGGCCGCCTGCGCTCGGCTGTCTTGTTGTTGTTGCTGAGTTTGATGAGAGTGCCACACTTCTCGTGGAAGAGCAGGGCGTCGTTGGAGGTGACTGAACAGCTGCCATCCATTGGGCTGCCCAGGCTGACATTCAGCAGACTGCCGCTGTACGCAGAAAGGATGGCGTTGTTCACAACGTCCGACAGCTCCATCCCCACAAAACCTGCAGAGGGAGGGGGGAGAAGAGAGAGAGAGAGTATGAGAAGAGACTGGGGCTCAGATACTGAAGCATCCTGGAGAAGATGCTGGCCCGGTTTGAACCGGAGTGTTGTATCCAGTTTGGGGCAGCACATTTGAGGAAGGAGGGAAAGGCATTTGAGAGGGTGCAGTACATAGGCTCACAGGAATGAAAAACTTCAGTTGCACAAAGCTTGGAAAAGCTGGTACTGGTCTCCTTGGAAAGGAGAAGGTTGAGAGATTTGATAGAGGCATTCAAGACCATGAGAGGTCTGGAGAGAGTAGGTTGAACATAAGAACTAGGAACAGGAGTAGGCAATTCAGCCCCTCGAGCCTGCCCCACCATTCATTACGATCAAAGCTGATCTCATTTCAGCCTCAACTCCAATTTCCTGCCCTCTCCCCATAACCTTTCCACCAGTTACTAATTAAAAATCTGTCTCTCTCCTCCTTAAATTTATTCAGTGTCCTGGCATCCACTGCACTGTGAGGTAGTGAATTCCACAGATTCACAACCCTGTGAGAAAAGTAATTCCTCCTCATCTCGGATTTAAATCTACCACCCCTTAGCCTAAAACTATGGCCTCTTGTTCTTGAATGTCCCACAAGGGGAAACATCCGCTCCAGGTCTACTTTGTCTGTCCCCTTTAGCATCTTATATACCTCAATTAGATCTACTCTCATCCTTCTAAACTCTATCGAGTATTGGCCTAAACTGCTCAATCTCTCCTCATAAGACAAGCCCCACATCTCTGGAATCAATCTAGTGAACCTCCTCTGAACTGCCTCCAGTACAACTACATCCTTCCTCAAGGGGACTAAAACTATGCACAGTACTCCAGGTGCGGTCTCACCAATGTCTTGTACAGTTGCAACAACACTTCCCTATTTTTATACTCTATTCCTTTAGCAATAAATGCCAAAATTCCATTTGCCTTCCTTATTACCTGCTGTACCTGCATACTATCAGCGATTCATGCACAAGTACACCCAGATCCCTCTGCACTGAAGCATTCTGAAGTTTCTCTCCATTTAAATAATAAGTCACCTTTTTATTCTTCCGACCAAAATGAATAACCTCTCACTTATCCATGTTAAACTCCATCTGCCAAATTTTAGCCCATTCACCTAACCTGTCCATATCCATTTATAAATTTCTTATTTATTCATTGCAACTTACTTTCCCACCTATTTTAGTGGCATCTGCAAATTTAGCTATAGTACCTGCTATCCCTGAATCCAAGTCATTAATATAGATAGTAAATAGTTGGGGCCCAAGGACCGAACCTTGTGGCACCCCACTAGTTATAGCTTGCCATCCAGAAAAAGACCCATTTATCCCGACTCTGCTTTCTGTTGGTTAGCCAATCCTCTATCCAAGCTAGTATATTACCCCTAACTCCGTGTTATCTTATCTTATGTATTAATCTTTTGTGAGGCTCCTTATCAAAGGCCTTCTGGAAGTCCAGATATACTACATCTACAGGATCCCCATTATCCACTTTGCTTGTCACATCTTCAAAGATCTCTAGCAAATTAGTCAAACATGATTTACTCTTTATAAAACCACGCTGACTCTGATGGATTGCATTTTGACTTTCCAAATGCCCCATTATTACTTCCTTAATAATGGATTCCAACAATTCCCAATGACAGACATTAAACTACCAGGTCTATAGTTTCCTACCTTCTGCCTCCCCCCAACTTTTTGAATAAGGGCATTATATTAGCATTTTTCCAATCCATTGGAACCTTTCCAGAATCCAGAAGAAACTGTTCCTACTGGTGGAAGGATCGAGAACCAAAGGACAACAATTTCAGGTGATTGGCAGAAGCAACAGCCACATGAGGAGAATCTTCTTCACACAGCGAGGGGGGAGGGGCTGCAATGAGATGCCTGAGTGTGTGCTGCAGGCAGGTTCAATTGTGGTTTCAAAAGGGAATTGGATCATTATCACAATTTACAGGGCTACGGAGAAATGACGAGGGAGTGGGACTCAGTGCATTGATCAGACACGATAGCTCCAATGGCCTCCTTCTGTGCTGTAATCATTCCAAGGTTCCACGTCCGTGTTAGCTGACTGGAAGGCCATTAATTGTAGAGGGGAAAAGATGGATGGAAGCGAACATGAGTTCATTATAGAGGAGCTAGAGGAGGCTCCTCAGCCCCTTGAGTCTGTTCTGTCATTCAGCTGTTCTGCATCTCAACTCTTAATTATCTCCCTTGGTTCACATCCCTTCCCTAATCAAAATCTAGCAACTCAGAGAAAATTTCTATTCGCCTCCAGCATTTGGGAGTGTTGTATGTTTTCACCACCCTTTGCTTGAGAAACTGAATTGTCCACAAACACTCGCAGGAGAGGTACAGCACGGGAGTAAAACCCCATCCCAGCAACGCATTTCAGTTCCAACTCTCCCAAAAAATATACTTCTGGGTCCTGCTGGATTCAACTCCTACAGATTCAGTGGGGAGGGGGGTCGTTGGGGATTAGGGGGAGAGGGGGAGGAAGAGAGGGAAGGAAAAAACAGCTGACAAGGGGCAGAGAGGGAAGAGGATGAAGGGATTTGCAAACCTGGGCCTGTCCTGGACCAGCAACACTGGAATTGAAATGATTTCTTGCCCATGTAAAAGCAAAAAACTTGCCACATATACAGGTCCAAAAGGTATCAACCCTTTCTTCCTGTGTTCCCTTGTTATAATTAAATTGCGTTAAAATTGTTTGGACCACACTCGGAGCACCAGAATACTTCTCATCTCCATATTACAGAAAGGATATAGGGGCACTGAAATCATTGTTAAAAAGATTTCCAAGGATGATCGCAGAACTAAGAGGTTTTTACCAGTCAGGAAGGAATGAACAGGCTGGAGCTGTTTTCTCTAAAGAAAAGGAGCAAGGTGAAGGGTTATCTATAGTTAACTTTAAAATGAAGAGGAGCATACTTAGCAGGCGTACAGAGAAGAATACCTCACATGTAGCCGGAGGGGGATGCAGGCTTGGGAAGAGACATGACCAGAACTCGGGGCCATCAGTATAAGACAGACCAACGGGGAATTCAGGAGAAACTCCGTTACCCAGAGAGTGAGGAGAATGTGGAACTCACTCCCACAGGGAGTGGTTGAGGTGAATATTATTGATACATTTAAGGGGGAAGCTGGATAAACACATGAGAAAGGAATAGAAGGATAGGCTGAGAGGGGGTGGGAGGAGGGTAGTGTGGAGCAGAGACATCAGCATGGAGCGGATGGGCAGAATGGCCTGTCTCTTGCTGGAAATACTGTGTAAATGGCACTAGTTGGTTTTCGATTTGCTACTTTTTCAGCGGAAGTGTCAGTTGCTACAACCTCATTCACCGCTAAGTTGCTAATTATTTATTGAATTTTCCTAGTGAAATAGGAGAACACAGTCACATTTCTAGGCCACCTTTCACCAGCCCTGAGCGACCCACAGTGCTTTACAGCAGGCGCGGTGCTTTTTGAAGTTTAGTCACTGTTGTGATGTAGGACATGCAGCCGCCAATTTGCTGACAGCAAGCTCCCAGAGTCAGCAGTTAGGGAAATGAGTAGATCATCGGCTGTCCTGGTGGTGTTTGAGGGGTAATGGTGGAGGAACGGGAACAATTACCTTCCTCGGTGGTGCTGGTGGTGGTGGTGACTGGGTGGCTCTCTTCTCTCCGAGGAATGTTGTCACAGCCCTGTACCGTTACCTGGGTGCACTTCCCATACAGGTCCACCACGCCCCACACCTGGGGGGGCAGCCCCAAGGCTGCAACACCACAGTCTCGCCCGTTCACCCACAGATGGAGCTCACCCCCGGCCGTCCGCTGGATGCCCACTTTGTCGCCCTCACTCAGCTGGTCCAAGTCCTGCCCGTACTCCTCCAGCACTGAACGCCCGTCCCTCAAAACCGAGCAGCCGGAGATGATCCACGAGCCACCCTTCAGGCCGGTGGCACTGCTGGGGAAGTCCAGTGTATTGGGATCTAATGCAGTCACTCCAATCTCAATCGAACCACTCCAGGAGTTCACCTGACCAGGAGAGACAAAGAAGCATTGAAACAGTTAAAGCTCCTTTTTTAATTGTACACTTTAAAAGTCCGTATTTGTGCCTTGTTGGATGTTAATGTCTTAAAATAGCTCTGAAATACTGCCATACAATACAGGTGGGTAAGGGTCAGTCGCTGTATAACACTGGGGTACAGAACAGGTGGGGACAGGTAAATCACTATGTTCCACTGTGGTACAGTACTGGTGGGGACGGGTATGTCACTGTATAACACTGGGGTACAGCACTGGTGGGGACGGGTATGTCACTGTATAACACTGGGGTACAGTACTGGCGGGGACGGGTATGTCACTGTATAACACTGGGGTACAGTACTGGTGGGGACGGGTATGTCACTGTATAACACTGGGGTACAGTACTGGTGGGGACGGGTATGTCACTGTATAACACTGGGGTACAGTGCTGGTGGGGACGGGTATGTCACTGTATAACACTGGGGTACAGTACTGGTGGGGACGGGTATGTCACTGTATAACACTGGGGTACAGTACTGGTGGGGACGGGTATGTCACTGTATAACACTGGGGTACAGTACCGGTGGGGACAGGTAAATCACTATGTTCCACTGTGGTACAGTACTGGTGGGGACGGGTATGTCACTGTATAACACTGCGGTACAGCACTGGTGGGGACGGGTATGTCACTGTATAACACTGGGGTACAGTACTGGTGGGGACGGGTATGTCACTGTATAACACTGGGGTACAGTACTGGTGGGGACGGGTATGTCACTGTATAACACTGGGGTACAGTACCGGTGGGGACAGGTAAATCACTATGTTCCACTGTGGTACAGTACTGGTGGGGACGGGTATGTCACTGTATAACACTGGGGTACAGCACTGGTGGGGACGGGTATGTCACTGCATAACACTGGGGTACAGTACTGGTGGGGACGGGTCTGTCACTGTATAACTCTGGGGTACAGAACTGGTGGGGACGGGTATGTCACTGTATAACACTGGGGTACAGTACTGGTAGGGACGGGTCTCTCACTGTATAACACTGGGGTACAGTAATCGTGGGGACGGGTCTGTCACTGTATAACACTGGGGTACAGTACTGGTGGGGTCGGGTCAGTTACTGTATAACACTGGGGTACAGTACTGGCGGGGACAGGTCTGTCACTGTATAACACTGGGGTACAGTACTGGTGGGGACAGGTCTGTCATTGTATAAAACTAGGGTACAGTACTGGCGGGGACGGGTCTGTCACTGTATAACACTGGGGTACAGTACTAGTGGGGCCGGGTCAGTCACTGTATAACACTGGGGTACAGAACTGGTGGGGACAGGTCTGTTACTGTATAACACTAGGGTACAGCACAGGTGGGGACGGGTCTGTCACTGTATACAACTGGGGGACAGTACTGGTGGGGACAGGTCTGTCACTGTATAACACTAGGGTACAGTACTGGTGGGGACGGGTCTGTCACTGTATAACACTGGGGTACAGTACTGGTGGGGACGGGTATGTCACTGTATAACACTGGGGTACAGTACTGGTGGGGACGGGTCTGTCACTGTATAACACTGGGTTACAATACTGGTGGGGACGGGTCTGTCACTGTATGACACGGGTACAGTATTGGTGGGGACGGGTCCGTCACTGTATAACAATGGGGTAAAGTAATGGTGGGGACAGGTCTGTCACTGTATAACACTGGGGTACAGTACTGGTGGGGACAGGTCTGTCACTGTATAACACTGGGGTACCGTACAGTGCGGACAGGTCTGTCACTGTATAACACTGGCGTACGGTAGAGTGGCGACAGGTCTGTCACTGTATAACACTGGGGTACAGTACTGGAGGGGATGGGCCTGTCACTGTATAACACTGGGGGACAGAATAGGTGGGGACAGGTCAATCACTATGTTCCACTGTGGTACAGTACTGGTGGGGACTGGTCTGTCACTGTATAACACTGGGGTACAGTACTGGTGGGGACTGGTTCGTCACTGTATAACACTGGGGTACAGTACTGCTGGGGACAGGTCTGTCACTGTATAAGACAAGGGTAGAGTACTGGTTGGGACGGGTCTCTCACTGAATAACACTGGGATACAGTACTGGTGGGGTCAGGTCTGTCACTGTATAACACTGGGGGACAGTACTGGTGGGGACAGATCTGTCACTGGATAACACTAGGGTACAGTACAGGTGGGGTCGGGTCTGTCACTCTATAACACTGGGGTACAGTACTGGTGGGGACAGATCTGTCACTGTATAACACTGGGGGACAGAATAGGTGGGGACAGGTCTGTCACTGTATAACACTAGGGTACAGTACAGGTGGGGTCGGGTCTGTCACTCAATAACACTGGGGTACAGTACTGGTGGGGACAGATCTGTCACTGTATAACACTGGGGGACAGAACTGGTGGGGACAGGTCTGTCACTGTATAACACAAGGGGTACCGTACAGTGGGGACAGGTCTGTCACTGCATAACACTGGGGTACAGTAGAGTGGGGACTGGTCTGCCACTGTATAACACTGGGGTACAGTACTGGTAGGATGGGTCTGTCACTGTATAACACTGGGGTACAGTACTGGTGGGGACAAGTCAATCAATATGTAACACTGCGGTACAGAACTGGTGGGGACGGGTCTGTCACTGTATAACACTGGGGTACAGTACAGGTGGGGACAGGTAAATCACTATGTTCCACTGTGGTACAGTACTGGTGGGGACGGGTATGTCACTGTATAACACTGGGGTACAGCACTGGTGGGGACGGGTATGTCACTGCATAACACTGGGGTACAGTACTGGTGGGGACGGGTCTGTCACTGTATAACATTGGGGTACAGTACTGGTGGGGACGGGTATGTCACTGTATAACACTGGGGTACAGTACTGGTGGGGACGGGTCTGTCACTGTATAACATTGGGGTGCAGTACTGGTGGGGACGGGTATGTCACTGTATAACACTGGGGTACAGTACTGGTGGGGACGGGTATGTCACTGTATAACACTGGGGTACAGAACTGGTGGGGACGGGTCTGTCACTGTATAACACTGAGGTACAGTACTGGTGGGGACGGGTATGTCACTGTATAACACTGGGGTACAGTACTGGTGGGGACGGGTCTGTCACTGTATAACACTGGGGCACAGTACTGGTGGGGACGGGTCTGTCACTGTATAACACTGGGTTACAATACTGGTGGGGCTGGGTCTGTCACTGTATGACACGGGTACAGTATTGGTGGGGACGGGTCCGTCACTGTATAACAATGGGGTAAAGTAATGGTGGGGACAGGTCTGTCACTGTATAACACTGGGGTACAGTACTGGTGGGGACGGGTCTGTCACTGTATAACACTGGGGTACAGTACTGGTGGGGACAGGTCTGTCACTGTATAACACTGGGGTACAGTACTGGTGGGGACGGGTCTGTCACTGTATAACACTGGGGTACAGTACTGGTGGGGACAGGTCTGTCACTGTATGACACTGCAGGACAGCACTGGTGGGGTCGGGTCTGTCACTGTATAACACAGGGGTTCAGTACTGGCGGGGACAGGTCTGTCACTGTATAACACAAGGGTACAGTACTGATGGGGACAGGTCTGTCACTGTATAACACTGGGGTACAGTAATGGTGGGAACGGGTCTGTCACTGTATAACACTGGGGTACAGTACTGGAGGGGATGGGCCTGTCACTGTATAACACTGGGGTACAGTACTGGTGGGGACAGGTCTGTCACTGTATAACACTGGGGTCCAGTACTGGTGGGGACAGGTCTGTCACTGTATAACACTGGGGTATAGTACTGGTGGTGTCATTCTGTCACTGTATAATACTGGGGTACAGTACTGGTGGGGACAGGATTGTCACTGTATAACACTAGGGTACAGTACTGGTGGGGACGGGTCTGTCACTGTATAACACTGGGGTATAGTACTGGTGGGGATGGGTCCGTCACTGTATAACACTGCGGTACAGTACTGGTGGGGATGAGTCCGTCACTGTATAACACTGGGGTACAGTACTGGTGGGGACGGCTCTGTCACTGTATAACACTGGGGTATAGTACTGGTGGTGTCATTCTGTCACTGTATAACACTGGGGAACAGTACTGGTGGGGACAGGTCTGTCACTGTATAACACTAGGGTACAGTACTGGTGGGGACGGGTCTGTCACTGTATAACTCGGGGGTACAGAACTGGTGGGGACAGGTCTGTCACTGTATAACACTGGGGTACAGTACTGGTAGGGACGGGTCTGTCACTGTATAACACTGGGGTACAGTACTCGTGGGGACGGGTCTGTCACTGTATAACACTGGGGTACAGTACTGGTGGGGTCGGGTCCGTCACTGTATAACACTGGGGTACAGTACTGGTGGGGACAGGTCTGTCACTGTATAACACTGAGGTACAGTACTGGCGGGGACGGGTCTGTCACTGTATAACACTGGGGTACAGTACTGGTGGGGACAGGTCTGTCACTGTATAACACTAGGGTACAGTACTGGTGGGGACGGGTCTGTCACTGTATAACACTGGGGTACAGTACTGGTGGGGCCGGGTCAGTCACTGTATAACACTGGGGTACAGAACTGGTGGGGACAGGTCTGTTACTGTATAACACTAGGGTACAGCACAGGTGGGGACGGGTCTGTCACTGTATAAAACTGGGGGAGAGTACTGGTGGGGACAGGTCTGTCACTGTATAACACTAGGGTACAGTACTGGTGGGGACAGGTCTGTCACTATATAACACTGGGGTACAGTACTGGTGGGGTGGGGTCTCTCACTGTATAACACAGGGGTACAGTACTGGTGGGGACGGGTCTGTCACTGTATAACACTGGGGTACCGTACAGTGCGGACAGGTCTGTCACTGTATAACACTGGGGTACGGTAGAGTGGGGACAGGTCTGTCACTGTATAACACTGGGGTACAGTACTGGAGGGGATGGGCCTGTCACTGTATAACACTGGGGGACAGTACAGGTGGGGACAGGTCAATCGCTATGTTCCACTGCGGTACAGTACTGGTGGGGACTGGTCTGTCACTGTATAACACTGGGGTACAGTACTGGTGGGGACTGGTTCGTCACTGTATAACACTGGGGTACAGTACTGGTGGGGACAGGTCTGTCACTGTATAAGACAAGGGTAGAGTACTGGTTGGGACGGGTCTCTCACTGAATAACACTGGGATACAGTACTGGTGGGGTCAGGTCTGTCACTGTATAACACTGGGGGGCAGTACTGGTGGGGACAGATCTGTCACTGGATAACACTAGGGTACAGTACAGGTGGGGTCGGGTCTGTCACTCTATAACACTGGGGTACAGTACTGGTGGGGACAGATCTGTCACTGTATAACACTGGGGGACAGAATAGGTGGGGACAGGTCTGTCACTGTATAACACTAGGGTACAGTACAGGTGGGGTCGGGTCTGTCACTCAATAACACTGGGGTACAGTACTGGTGGGGACAGATCTGTCACTGTATAACACTGGGGAACAGAACTGGTGGGGACAGGTCTGTCACTGTATAACACAAGGGGTACCGTACAGTGGGGACAGGTCTGTCACTGCATAACACTGGGGTACAGTAGAGTGGGGACTGGTCTGCCACTGTATAACACTGGGGTACAGTACTGGTAGGATGGATCTGTCACTGTATAACACTGGGGTACAGTACTGGTGGGGACAATTCAATCACTATGTAACACCGCGGTACAGAACTGGTGGGGACGCGTCTGTCACTGTATAACACTGGGGTACCGTACAGTGCGGACAGGTCTGTCACTGTATAACACTGGGATACGGTAGAGTGGGGACAGGTCTGTAACTGTATAACACGGGTACAGTACTGGAGGGGATGGGCCTGTCACTGTATAACACTGGGGGACAGTACAGGTGGGGACAGGTCAATCACTATGTTCCACTGTGGTACAGTACTGGTGGGGACTGGTCTGTCACTGTATAACACTGGGGTACAGTACTGGTGGGGACTGGTTCGTCACTGTATAACACTGGGGTACAGTACTGCTGGGGACAGGTCTGTCACTGTATAAGACAAGGGTAGAGTACTGGTTGGGACGGGTCTCTCACTGAATAACACTGGGATACAGTACTGGTGGGGTCAGGTCTGTCACTGTATAACACTGGGGGAAAGTACTGGTGGGGACAGGTCTGTCACTGGATAACAATAGGGTACAGTACAGGTGGGGTCGGGTCTGTCACTCTTTGACACTGGGATACAGTACTGGTGGGGACAGATCTGTCACTGTATAACACTGGGGGACAGAATAGGTGGGGACAGGTCTGTCACTGCATAACACTAGGGTACAGTACAGGTGGGGTCGGGTCTGTCACTCAATAACACTGGGGTACAGTACTGGTGGGGACAGATCTGTCACTGTATAACACTGGGGGACAGAACTGGTGGGGACAGGTCTGTCACTGTATAACACTGGGGTACCGTACAGTGGGGACAGGTCTGTCACTGCGTAACACTGGGGTACAGTAGAGTGGGGACCGGTCTGCCACTGTATAACACTGGGGTACAGTACTGGTAGGATGGATCTGTCACTGTATAACACTGGGGTACAGTACTGGTGGGGACAAGTCAATCACTATGTAACACTGCGGTACAGAACTGGTGGGGACGGGTCTGTCACTGTATAACACTGGGGTACAGTACTGGAGGGGATGGGTCTGTCACTGAATAACACTGGGGTACAGTACTGGTGGGGACGAGTCTGTCACTGTATAACACTGGGTTACAATACTGGTGGGGCTGGGTCTGTCACTGTATAACAATGGGGTAAAGTACTGGTGGGGACAGGTCTGTCACTGTATAACACTGGGGTACAGTACTGGTGGGGACGGGTCTGTCACTGTATAACACTGGGGTACAGTACTGGTGGGGACAGGTCTGTCACTGTATAACACTGAAAGACAGCACTGGTGAGGACGGGTCTGTCACTGTATAACACTGGGGTTCAGTACTGGTGGGGACAGGTCTGTCACTGTATAACACTGGGGTACAGTACTGGTGGGGACGGGCCTGTCACTGTATAAAACTGGGGTACAGTACTGGTGGGGGCAGGCCTGTCACTGTATAACACTGGGGTATAGTACTGGTGGGGATGGGTCCGTCACTGTATAACACTGGGGTACAGTACTGGTGGGGACAGGTCTGTCACTGTATAACACTGCGGTACAGTACTGGTGGGGATGGGTCCGTCACTGTATAACACTGGGGTACAGTACTGGTGGGGACAGGTCTGTCACTGTATAACACTGGGGAACAGTACTGGTGGGGACGGGTCTGTCACTGTATAACTCTGGGGTACAGTACTGGTGGTGTCATTCTGTCACTGTATAACACTGGGGAACAGAACTGGTGGGGACAGGTCTGTCACTGTATAACACTAGGGTACAGTACTGGTGGGGACGGGTCTGTCACTGTATAACTCTGGGGTACAGAACTGGCGGGGACAGGTCTGTCACTGTATAACACTGGGGTACAGTACTCGTGGGGACGGGTCTGTCACTGTATAACACTGGGGTACGGTACTCGTGGGGACGGGTCTGTCACTGTATAACACTGGGGTACAGTACTGGTGGGGTCGGGTCTGTCACTGTATAACACTGGGGTACAGTACTGGTGGGGACAGGTCTGTCACTGTATAACACAAGGGTACAGTACGGGCGGGGACGGGAATGTCACTGTATAACACTGGGGTACAGTACTGGTGGGGACAGGTCTGTCACTGTATAGCACTAGAGTACAGTACTGGTGGGGACGGGTCTGTCACTGTATAACACTGGGGTACAGTACTGGTGGGGCCGGGTCAGTCACTGTATAACACTGGGGTACAGAACTGGTGGGGACAGGTCTGTTACTGTATAACACTAGGGTACAGTACTGGTGGGGACGGGTCTGTCACTGTATAAAACTGGGGGACAGTACTGGTGGGGACAGGTCTGTCACTGTAATACACTGGGGTACAGTACTGGTGGGGTGGGGTCTCACTGTATAACACTGGGGTACAGTACTGGTGAGGACAGGTCTGTCACTGTATAACACAAGGGTACAGTATTGGTGGGGACGGGTCTGTCACTGTATAACACTGGGGTACAGTACTGGTGGGGACGGGCCTGTCACTGTATAAAACTGGGGTACAGTACTGGTGGGGGCAGGCCTGTCACTGTATAACACTGGGGTATAGTATTGGTGGGGATGGGTCCGTCACTGTATAACACTGGGGTATAGTATTGGTGGGGACAGGTCTGTCACTGTATAACACTGCGGTACAGTACTGGTGGGGATGGGTCCGTCACTGTATAACACTGGGGTACAGTACTGGTGGGGACAGGTCCGTCACTGTATAACTCTGGGGTACAGTACTGGTGGTGTCATTCTGTCACTGTATAACACTGGGGAACAGTACTGGTGGGGACAGGTCTGTCACTGTATAACACTAGGGTACAGTACTGGTGGGGATGGGTCTGTCACTGTATAACTCTGGGGTACAGAACTGGTGGGGACAGGTCTGTCACTGTATAACACTGGGGTACAGTACTGGTAGGGACGGGTCTGTCACTGTATAACACTGGGGTACAGTACTCGTGGGGACGGGTCTGTCACTGTATAACACTGGGGTACAGTACTGGTGGGGTCGGGTCTGTCACTGTATAACACTGGGGTACAGTACTGGTGGGGACAGGTCTGTCACTGTATAACACAAGGGTACAGTACGGGCGGGGACGGGTCTGTCACTGTATAACACCAGGGTACAGTACTGGTGGGGACAGGTCTGTCACTGTATAACACTAGAGTACAGTACTGGTGGGGACGGGTCTGTCACTGTATAACACTGGGGTACAGTACTGGTGGGGCCGGGTCAGTCACTGTATAACACTGGGGTACAGAACTGGTGGGGACAGGTCTGTTACTGTATAACACTAGGGTACAGTACAGGTGGGGACGGGTCTGTCACTGTATAAAACTGGGGGACAGTACTGGTGGGGACAGGTCTGTCACTGTAATACACTGGGGTACAGTACTGGTGGGGTGGGGTCTCACTGTATAACACTGGGGTACAGTACTGGTGGGGACAGGTCTGTCACTGTATAACGCTGGGGGACAGAACTGGCGGGGACAGGTCTGTCACTGTATAACACAGGGGTACAGTACTGGTGGGGACGGGTCTGTCACTGTATAACACTGGGGTACCGTACAGTGCGGACAGGTCTGTCACTATATAACACTGGGGCACGGTAGAGTGGGGACAGGTCCGTCACTGTATAACACTGGGGTACAGTACTGGTGGGGACTGGTCCGTCACTGTATAACACTGGGGTACAGTACTGGTGGGGACAGGTCTGTCACTGTATAAGACAAGGGTAGAGTACTGGTTGGGACGGGTCTCTCACTGAATAACACGGATACAGTACTGGTGGGGTCAGGTCTGTCACTGTATAACACTGGGGGACAGTACTGGTGGGGACAGGTCTGTCACTGTATAACACTAGGGTACAGTACAGGTGGGGTCGGGTCTGTCACTGTATAACACTGGGGGACAGAACTGGTGGGGACAGGTCTGTCACTGTATAACACTGGGGTACAGTAGAGTGGGGACTGGTCTGCCACTGTATAACACTGGGGTACAGTACTGGTAGGATGGATCTGTCACTGTATAACACTGGGGTACAGTACTGGTGGGGACAAGTCAATCACTATGTAAAACTGCGGTACAGAACTGGTGGGGACGGGTCTGTCACTGTATAACACTGGGGTACAGTACTGGAGGGGATGGGTCTGTCACTGAATAACACTGGGGTACAGTACTGGTGGGGACGGGTCTGTCACTGTATAACACTGGGTTACAATACTGGTGGGGCTGGGTCTGTCACTGAATGACACGGGTACAGTATTGGTGGGGACGGGTCCGTCACTGTATAACAATGGGGTAAAGTACTGGTGGGGACAGGTCTGTCACTGAATAACACTGGGGTACAGTACTGGTGGGGACGGGTCTGTCACTGTATAACACTGGGGTACAGTACTGGTGGGGACAGGTCTGTCACTGTATAACACTGAAAGACAGCACTGGTGGGGTCGGGTCTGTCACTGTATAACACTGGGGTTCAGTACTGGCGGGGACAGGTCTGTCACTGTATAACACGGGGTACAGCACTGGTGGGGACGGGTCTTTCACTGTATAACACTGGGGTACAGTACTGGTGGGGACGGGCCTGTCACTGTATAACACTGGGGTACAGTACTGGTGGGGACGGGCCTGTCACTGTATAAAACTGGGGTACAGTACTGGTGGGGGCAGGCCTGTCACTGTATAACACTGGGGTATAGTACTGGTGGGGATGGGTCCGTCACTGTATAACACTGGGGTATAGTATTGGTGGGGACAGGTCTGTCACTGTATAACACTGCGGTACAGTACTGGTGGGGATGGGTCCGTCACTGTATAACACTGGGGTACAGAACTGGTGGGGACAGGTCCGTCACTGTATAACTCTGGGGTACAGTACTGGTGGTGTCATTCTGTCACTGTATAACACTGGGGAACAGTACTGGTGGGGACAGGTCTGTCACTGTATAACACTAGGGTACAGTACTGGTGGGGACGGGTCTGTCACTGTATAACTCTGGGGTACAGAACTGGTGGGGACAGGTCTGTCACTGTATAACACTGGGGTACAGTACTGGTAGGGACGGGTCTGTCACTGTATAACACTGGGGTACAGTACTCGTGGGGACGGGTCTGTCACTGTATAACACTGGGGTACAGTACTGGTGGGGTCGGGTCTGTCACTGTATAACACTGGGGTACAGTACTGGTGGGGACAGGTCTGTCACTGTATAACACAAGGGTACAGTACGGGCGGGGACGGGTCTGTCACTGTATAACACCAGGGTACAGTACTGGTGGGGACAGGTCTGTCACTGTATAACACTAGAGTACAGTACTGGTGGGGACGGGTCTGTCACTGTATAACACTGGGGTACAGTACTGGTGGGGCCGGGTCAGTCACTGTATAACACTGGGGTACAGAACTGGTGGGGACAGGTCTGTTACTGTATAACACTAGGGTACAGTACAGGTGGGGACGGGTCTGTCACTGTATAAAACTGGGGGACAGTACTGGTGGGGACAGGTCTGTCACTGTAATACACTGGGGTACAGTACTGGTGGGGTGGGGTCTCACTGTATAACACTGGGGTACAGTACTGGTGGGGACAGGTCTGTCACTGTATAACGCTGGGGGACAGAACTGGCGGGGACAGGTCTGTCACTGTATAACACAGGGGTACAGTACTGGTGGGGACGGGTCTGTCACTGTATAACACTGGGGTACCGTACAGTGCGGACAGGTCTGTCACTATATAACACTGGGGCACGGTAGAGTGGGGACAGGTCCGTCACTGTATAACACTGGGGTACAGTACTGGTGGGGACTGGTCCGTCACTGTATAATACTGGGGTACAGTACTGGTGGGGACAGGTCTGTCACTGTATAAGACAAGGGTAGAGTACTGGTTGGGACGGGTCTCTCACTGAATAACACGGATACAGTACTGGTGGGGTCAGGTCTGTCACTGTATAACACTGGGGGACAGTACTGGTGGGGACAGGTCTGTCACTGTATAACACTAGGGTACAGTACAGGTGGGGTCGGGTCTGTCACTCTATAACACTGGGGTACAGTACTGGTGGGGACAGATCTGTCACTGTATAACACTGGGGGACAGAACTGGTGGGGACAGGTCTGTCACTGTATAACACAAGGGGTACCGTACAGTGGGGACAGGTCTGTCACTGCGTAACACTGGGGTACAGTAGAGTGGGGACTGGTCTGCCACTGTATAACACTGGGGTACAATACTGGTAGGATGGGTCTGTCACTGTAAAACACTGGGGTACAGTACTGGTGGGGATAAGTCAATCACTATGTAACACTGCGGTACAGAACTGGTGGGGACGGGTCTGTCGCTGTATAACACTGGGGTACAGTACTGGAGGGGATGGGTCTGTCACTGTATAACACTGGGGTACAGTACTGGTGGGGACAGGTCAATCACTATGTTCCACTGTGGTACAGTACTGGTGGGGACGGGTCTGTCACTGTATAACACTGGGGTACAGTACTGGTGGGGTCGAGTCTGTCACTGTATAACACTGGGGTACAGTACTGGTGGGGACGGGTCTGTCACTGTATAACACAGGGGTACAGTACTGGTGGGGTCAGGTCTGTCACTGTATAACACTGGGGAACAGTACTGGTGGGGACAGGTCTGTCACTGTATAATACTAGGGTACAGTACTGGTGGGGACGGGTCTGTCACTGTATAACACTGGGGTACAGAACTGGTGGGGACAGGTCTGTCACTGTATAACACTGGGGTACAGTACTGGTGGGGACGGGTCTGTCACGGTATAACACTGGGATACAGTACTCCTGGGGACGGGTCTGTCACTGTATAACACTGGGGTACAGTACTGCTGGGGTCGTGACTCTCACTGTATAACACTGGGGTACAGTACTGGTGGGGACAGGTCTGTCACTGTATAACACAGGGGTATAGTACTGGTGGGGACGGGTCTGTCACTGAATAACACTGGGGTACCGTACAGAGTGGACAGGTCTGTCACTGTATAACACTGGGGTACAGTAGAGTGGGGACAGGTCTGTCACTGTATAACAATGGGGTACAGTAGAGTGGGGACAGGTCTGTCACTGTACAACACTGGGGTACAGTACTGAAGGGGATGGGCCTGTCACTGTATAACACTGGGGGACAGTACAGGTGGGGACAGGTAAATCACTATGTTCCACTGTGGTACAGTACTGGTGGGGACGGGTCTGTCACTGTATAACAATGGGGTACAGTAATGGTGGGGACTGGTCCGTCACTGTATAACACTGGGGTACAGTACTGGTGGGGACGGGTCTGTCACTGTATAACACTGGGTTACAATACTGGTGGGGCTGGGTCTGTCACTGTATGACACGGGTACAGTATTGGTGGGGACGGGTCCGTCACTGTATAACAATGGGGTAAAGTACTGGTGGGGACAGGTCTGTCACTGTATAACACTGGGGTACAGTACTGGTGGGGACGGGTCTGTCACTGTATAACACTGGGGTATAGTACTGGTGGGGACAGGTCTGTCACTGCATAACACTGCAGGACAGCACTGGTGGGGTCGGGTCTGTCACTGTATAACACTGGGGTTCAGTACTGGCGGGAACAGGTCTGTCACTGTATAACACTGGGGGACAGTACTGGTGGGGACGGGTCTGTCACTGTATAACACTGGGGTACAGTACTGGTGGGGACAGGATTGTCACTGTATAACACTAGGGTACAGTACTGGTGGGGACGGGTCTGTCACTGTATAACACGGGTACAGTACTGGTGGGGGCAGGCCTGTCACTGTATAACACTGGGGTATAGTACTGGTGGGGATGGGTCCGTCACTGTATAACACTGGGGTACAGTACTGGTGGGGACAGGTCTGTCACTGCATAACACTGCGGTACAGTACTGGTGGGGATGGGTCCGTCACTGTATAACACTGGGGTACAGTACTGGTGGGGACAGGTCTGTCACTGTATAAAACTGGGTTAACGTACTGGTGGGGACGGGTCTGTCACTGAATAGCACTGGGGTAAAGTACTGGTGGGGACGGGTCTGTCACTGTATAACACTGGGGTACAGTACTGGTGGTGTCATTCTGTCACTGTATAACACTGGGGAACAGTACTGGTGGGGACAGGTCTGTCACTGTATAACACTATCGTACAGTACTGGTGGGGACGGGTCTGTCACTGTATAACTCTGGGGTACAGAACTGGTGGGGACAGGTCTGTCACTGTATAACACTGGGGTACAGTACTGGTAGGGATGGGTCTGTCACTGTATAACACTGGGGTACAGTACTCGTGGGGACGGGTCTGTCACTGTATAACACTGGGGTACAGTACTGGTGGGGTCGGGTCTGTCACTGTATAACACTGGGGTACAGTACTGGTGGGGACAGGTCTGTCACTGTATAACACAAGGGTACAGTATTGGCGGGGACGGGTCTGTCACTGTATAACACTGGGGTACAGTACTGGTGGGGACAGGTCTGTCACTGTATAACACTAGGGTACAGTACTGGTGGGGACGGGTCTGTCACTGTATAACACTGGGGTACAGTACTGGTGGGGCCGGGTCAGTCACTGTATAACACTGGGGTACAGAACTGGTGGGGACAGGTCTGTTACTGTATAACACTAGGGTACAGTACAGGTGGGGACGGGTCTGTCACTGTATAAAACTGGGGGACAGTACTGGTGGGGACAGGTCTGTCACTGTATAACACTAGGGTACAGTACTGGTGGGGACAGGTCTGTCACTGTATAACACTGGGGTACAGTACTGGTGGGGTGGGGTCTATCACTGTATAACACTGGGGTACAGTACTGGTGGGGACAGGTCTGCCACTGTATAACGCTGGGGGACAGAACTGGCGGGGACAGGTCTGACACTGTATAACACAGGGGTACAGTACTGGTGGGGACGGGTCTGTCACTGTATAACACTGGGGTACCGTACAGTGCGGACAGGTCTGTCACTGTATAACACTGGGGTACGGTAGAGTGGGGACAGGTCTGTCACTGTATAACACTGGGGTACAGTACTGGAGGGGATGGGCCTGTCACTGTATAACACTGGGGGACAGTACTGGAGGGGATGGGCATGTCACTGTATAACACTGGGGTACAGTACTGGTGGGGACAATTCAATCACTATGTAACACTGCGGTACAGAACTGGTGGGGACGCGTCTGTCACTGTATAACACTGGGGTACCGTACAGTGCGGACAGGTCTGTTACTGTATAACACTGGGATACGGTAGAGTGGGGACAGGTCTGTCACTGTATAACACGGGTACAGTACTGGAGGGGATGGGCCTGTCACTGTATAACACTGGGGGACAGTACAGGTGGGGACAGGTCAATCACTATGTTCCACTGTGGTACAGTGCTGGTGGGGACTGGTCTGTCACTGTATAACACTGGGGTACAGTACTGGTGGGGACTGGTTCGTCACTGTATAACACTGGGGTACAGTACTGCTGGGGACAGGTCTGTCACTGTATAAGACAAGGGTAGAGAACTGGTTGGGACGGGTCTCTCACTGAATAACACTGGGATACAGTACTGGTGGGGTCAGGTCTGTCACTGTATAACACTGGGGGAAAGTACTGGTGGGGACAGGTCTGTCACTGGATAACACTAGGGTACAGTACAGGTGGGGTCGGGTCTGTCACTCTTTAACACTGGGATACAGTACTGGTGGGGACAGATCTGTCACTGTATAACACTGGGGGACAGAATAGGTGGGGACAGGTCTGTCACTGCATAACACTAGGGTACAGTACAGGTGGGGTCGGGTCTGTCACTCAATAACACTGGGGTACAGTACTGGTGGGGACAGATCTGTCACTGTATAACACTGGGGGACAGAACTGGTGGGGACAGGTCTGTCACTGTATAACACTGGGGTACCGTACAGTGGGGACAGGTCTGTCACTGCATAACACTGGGGTACAGTAGAGTGGGGACCGGTCTGCCACTGTATAACACTGGGGTACAGTACTGGTAGGATGGATCTGTCACTGTATAACACTGGGGTACAGTACTGGTGGGGACAAGTCAATCACTATGTAACACTGCGGTACAGAACTGGTGGGGACGGGTCTGTCACTGTATAACACTGGGGTACAGTACTGGAGGGGATGGGTCTGTCACTGAATAACACTGGGGTACAGTACTGGTGGGGACAGGTCTGTCACTGTATAACACTGGGTTACAGTTCTGGTGGGGGCAGGTCTGTCACTGTATAACACTGGGGTATAGTACTAGTGGGGATGGGTCTGTCACTGTATAACACTGGGGTACAGTACTGGTGGGGGCAGGTCTGTCACTGTATAACACTGGGGTACAGTACTGGTAGGGACGGGTCTGTAACTGTATAACACCGGGGAACAGTACTGCTGGGGACGGGTCTGTCACTGGATAACACTGGGGTACAGTATTGATGGGGACAGGACTGTCACTGTATAACACTGGGGTACAGTACTGGTGGGGACAGGTCTGTCACTGTATAACACTGGGGGCCAGTACTGCTGGTAACAGGTCTGTCACTGCATAACACTGAGGTACAGTACTGCTGGGGACAGGTCTGTCACTGTATAACACTGCGGTACAGTACTGGTGGGGACGGGTCTGTCACTGTATAACAATGGGGTACAGTACTGGTGGGGTCAGGTCTGTCACTGTATAACACTGGGTTACAGTACTGGTGGGGACAGGTTTGTCACTGTATAACACTGGGGCACAGTACTGGTGGGGACGGGTCTGTCACTGTATAACACTGGGGCACAGTACTGGTGGGGACGGGTCTGTCACTGTATAACACGGGGTATAGTACTGGTGGGGACAGGTCTGTCACTGTATAACACTGGGTTACAGTACTGGTGGGGACAGGTCTGTCACTGTATAACACTGGGTTACAGTACTGGTGGGGACGGGTCTGTCACTGTATAACACTGGGGTACAGTACTGGTGGGGACAGGTCTGTCACTGTATAACACGGGTACAGGACTGGTGGGGGTGGGTCTGTCACTGTATAACACGGGGGTATAGTACTGGTGGGGAAGGGTCTGTCACTGTATAACACTGGGGAACAGTACTGGTGGGGAGGGGTCTATCACCATATAACACTGGGGTACAGCACTGGTGGGGACAGGTCTGTCACTGTATAACACTGGGGTATAGTACTGGTGAGGACGGGCCTGTCACTGTATAACACTGAGGTACAGTACTGCTGGGGACAGGTCTGTCACTGTATAACACTCGGGTACAGTACTGGTGGGGACGGGACTGTCACTGTATAACACTAGGGTACAGCACTGCTGGAGAGAGGTCGATTCCTGTATAACACTGTGGTCAAGTACTGGTGGGGATGGGTCTGTCACTGCATAACACTGGGGTACAGTACTGGTGGGGACTGGTCTGTCACTGTATAACACTGGGGTACAGTACTGGTGGGGACAGGTCTGTCACTGTATAACACGGGTACAGGACTGGTGGGGGTGGGTCTGTCACTGTATAACACTGGGGTACAGTACTGCTGGGGACAGGTATGTCACTGTATAACATGGGGTACAGTACTGGTGGGGACAGGTCTGTCACTGTATAACACTGGGGTACAGTGCTGGGGAGAAGTATGTCTCTGCATAACACTGGGGTACAGTACTGCTGGTGACAGGACTGCCACTGTACAACACTGGGTTACAGTTCTGGTGGGGGCAGGTCTGTCACTGTATAACACTGGGGTATAGTACTAGTGGGGATGGGTCTATCACTGTATAACACTGGGGTACAGTACTGGTGGGGGCAGGTCTGTCACAGTATAACACTGGGGTACAGTACTGGTGGGAACAGGTCTGTCATTGTATAAGACTCGGGTCCAGTACAGGTGGGGACGGGACTGCAACTGTATAACACTGGGGTACAGTACTGGTGGGGGTGGGTCTGTCACTGTAAAACAATGGTGTACAGTACTGGTGGGTTGGGTCTGTCACTGTATAACACTGGGGTACAGCACTGGTGGGGACAGGTCTGTCACTGTATAACACTGGGGTATAGTACTGGTCGGAATGGGTCAGTCAGTTTACAACACTGGGGTACAGTACTGGTGGGGACAGGTATGTCACTGTATAACACTGGGGTACAGTACTACTGGTGACAGGTCTTTCACTGTATAACTCTTGCATACAGTACGGGTGGGGGCAGGTCTGTCACCATATAAAACTGGGGTACAGTACTGGTGGGGACGGGTCTGTCACTGTATAACACTGGGGTATAGTACTGGTGGGGCCGGGTCTGTCACTGTATGGCATTGGGGTACAATACTGTGGGGACAGGTCTGTCACTGTCTAACACAGGGGTACAGTACTTGTGGGGACGGGTCTGTCACTGTACAACACAGGGGTACAGTACTGGTGGGGACGGGTCTGTCACCATATAACACTGGGAAACAACACTGGAGGGGACAGGTCTGTCACTGTATAACACTGGGGTATAGTACTGGTGGGGATGGGTCTGTCACTATAACACTCGGGTAAAGTACTGGTGGGGACAGGTCTGTCACTGTATAACACTCGGGTAAAGGATTGGTGGGGGCAAGTCTCTCACTGTATAAGGGTACAGTACTGGTGGGGACAGGTCCCTCACTGCATAACAATGGTGTACAGAACTGCTGGGGACAGGTCTGACAGTGGATAACACTGGGGTAGAGTACTGGTGGGGACAGGTATGTCACTGTATAACACTGGGGGACAGTACTGCTGGTGACAGGTCTGTCACTGTATAACACTGCGGTACAGTACTGGTGGGGACGGGTCTGTCACCATATAACACTGGGGTACAGTACTGATGGGGACAGGTCTGTCACTGTATAACACTGGGGTATAGCACTGGAGGGGAAGGGTCTGTCACTGTATAACACTGGGGTATAGTACTGCTGGGGATGGGTCTGTCACTGTATAACACAGGGGTACAGTACTGGTGAGGACGGGTCTGTCACAGTATAACACTGCGGTACAGTACTGGAGGGTGGGGTCTGTCACTGTATAACAACTGGGGTACAGTACTGGTGGGGATAGGTCTCTCACTGCATAACACAGGGGTACAGTACTGGTGGGGACAGGTATGTCACTGTATAACACTGGGGTACAGTACTGCTGGTGACAGCTCTGCCACTGTATAACACTGGGTTACAGTACTGGTGGGAACGGGTCTGTCAATGTATAAGACTCGGGTCCAGTACTGGTGGGGACAGGTATGTCTCTGCATAACACTGGGGTACAGTACTGGTGGGGACAGGTATGTCTCTGCATAACACTGGGGTACAGTACTGGTGGGGACAGTTCTGTCACTGTATAACACTGGGGTACAGTACTGGTGAAGACAGCTCTGTCACTGTATAACACATGGGTACAGTACTGGTGGGGACAGGTCTGTCACTGTATAACACAGGGGTACAGTACTGGTGGGGACAGGTCTGTCACTGTATAACACTGGGGTACAGTACTGGTGGGAATGGTCTGTCACTGTATACCACTGGGGTAAAGTACTGGTGGGGACAGCTCTGTCACCATATAACACTCGGGTACAGTACTGGTGGGGACGGGACTGTCACTGTATAACACTGGGGTACAGCACTGCTGGAGAGAGGTCTATTACTGTATAACACTGGGGTCAAGTACTGGTGGGGATGGGTCTGTCACTGCATATCACTGGGGTACAGTACTGGTGGGGACTGGTCTGTCACTGTATAACACTGGGGTACAGTACTGGTGGGGACAGGTCTGTCACTGTATAACACGGGTACAGGACTGCTGGGGGTGGGTCTGTCACTGTATAACACTGGGGTACAGTACTGCTGGGGACAGGTCTGTCACTGTATAACATGGGGTACAGTACTGGTGGGGATGGGTCTGTCACTGTATAACACTGGGGTACAGTGGTGGGGAGAGGTATGTCACTGTATAACACTGGGGTACAGTACTGGTGGGGGTGCGTCTGTCCCTATAACACTGGTGTACAGCACTGGTGGGAACAGGTCCGTCACTGTATAAGACTGGGGTACAGCACTGGTGGGGATGAGTCTGTCACTGTCTAACACTGGGGTACAGTACTGGTGGGGAAAGGTATGTCTCTGCATAACACTGGGGTACAGTACTGCTGGTGACAGGACTGCCACTGTATAACACTGGGTTACAGTTCTGGTGGGGGCAGGTCTGTCACTGTATAACACTGGGGTATAGTACTAGTGGGGATGGGTCTGTCACTGTATAACACTGGGGTACAGTACTGGTGGGGGCAGGTCTGTCACTGTATAACACTGGGGTACAGTACTGGTGGGGACGGGTCTGTAACTGTATAACACTGGGGAACAGTACTGCTGGGGACGGGTCTGTCACTGGATAACACTGGGGTACAGTATTGATGGGGACAGGACTGTCACTGTATAACACTGGGGTACAGTACTGGTGGGGACAGGTCTGTCACTGTATAACACTGGGGGCCAGTACTGCTGGTAACAGGTCTGTCACTGCATAACACTGAGGTACAGTACTGCTGGGGACAGGTCTGTCACTGTATAACACTGGGGTACAGTACTGGTGGGGTCAGGTCTGTCACTGTATAACACTGGGTTACAGTACTGGTGGGGACAGGTTTGTCACTGTATAACACTGGGGCACAGTACTGGTGGGGACGGGTCTGTCACTGTATAACACTGGGGTACAGTACTGGTGGGGACGGGTCTGTCACTGTATAACACTGGGGTACAGTACTGGTGGGGACGGGTCTGTCACTGTATAACACTGGGGTACAGTACTGGTGGGGACGGGTCTGTCACTGTATAACACTGGGGTACAGTACTGGTGGGGACGGGTCTGTCACTGTATAACACTGGGGTACAGTACTGGTGGGGACGGGTCTGTCACTGTATAACACTGGGGTACAGTACTGGTGGGGACGGGTCTGTCACTGTATAACACTGGGGTACAGTACTGGTGGGAACGGGTCTGTCACTGTATAAGACTCGGGTCCAGTACTGGTGGGGACGGGACTGTCACTGTATAACACGGGGGAATAGTACTGGTGGGGAAGGGTCTGTCACTGTATAACACTGGGGAACAGTACTGGTGGGGAGGGGTCTATCACCATATAACACTGGGGTACAGTACTGGTGGGGACAGGTCTGTCACTGTATAACACTGGGGTACAGTACTGGTGGGGACAGGTCTGTCACTGTATAACACTGGGGTATAGTACTGGTGAGGACGGGCCTGTCACTGTATAACACTGAGGTACAGTACTGCTGGGGACAGGTCTGTCACTGTATAACACTCGGGTACAGTACTGGTGGGGACGGGACTGTCACTGTATAACACTAGGGTACAGCACTGCTGGAGAGAGGTCGATTACTGTATAACACTGTGGTCAAGTACTGGTGGGGATGGGTCTGTCACTGCATAACACTGGGGTACAGTACTGGTGGGGACTGGTCTGTCACTGTATAACACTGGGGTACAGTACTGGTGGGGACAGGTCTGTCACTGTATAACACGGGTACAGGACTGGTGGGGGTGGGTCTGTCACTGTATAACACTGGGGTACAGTACTGGTGAAGACAGCTCTGTCACTGTATAACACATGGGTACAGTACTGGTGGGGACAGGTCTGTCACTGTATAACACTGGGGTACAGTACTGGTGGGAATGGTCTGTCACTGTATACCACTGGGGTAAAGTACTGGTGGGGACAGCTCTGTCACCATATAACACTCGGGTACAGTACTGGTGGGGACGGGACTGTCACTGTATAACACTGGGGTACAGCACTGCTGGAGAGAGGTCTATTACTGTATAACACTGGGGTCAAGTACTGGTGGGGATGGGTCTGTCACTGCATATCACTGGGGTACAGTACTGGTGGGGACTGGTCTGTCACTGTATAACACTGGGGTACAGTACTGGTGGGGACAGGTCTGTCACGGTATAACACGGGTACAGGACTGCTGGGGGTGGGTCTGTCACTGTATAACACTGGGGTACAGTACTGCTGGGGACAGGTCTGTCACTGTATAACATGGGGTACAGTACTGCTGGGGGTGGGTCTGTCACTGTATAACACTGGGGTACAGTGGTGGGGAGAGGTATGTCACTGTATAACACTGGGGTACAGTACTGGTGGGGGTGGGTCTGTCCCTATAACACTGGTGTACAGCACTGGTGGGAACAGGTCCGTCACTGTATAAGACTGGGGTACAGCACTGGTGGGGATGAGTCTGTCACTGTCTAACACTGGGGTACAGTACTGGTGGGGAAAGGTATGTCTCTGCATAACACTGGGGTACAGTACTGCTGGTGACAGGACTGCCACTGTATAACACTGGGTTACAGTTCTGGTGGGGGCAGGTCTGTCACTGTATAACACTGGGGTATAGTACTAGTGGGGATGGGTCTGTCACTGTATAACACTGGGGTACAGTACTGGTGGGGGCAGGTCTGTCACTGTATAACACTGGGGTACAGTACTGGTGGGGACGGGTCTGTAACTGTATAACACTGGGGAACAGTACTGCTGGGGACGGGTCTGTCACTGGATAACACTGGGGTACAGTATTGATGGGGACAGGACTGTCACTGTATAACACTGGGGTACAGTACTGGTGGGGACAGGTCTGTCACTGTATAACACTGGGGGCCAGTACTGCTGGTAACAGGTCTGTCACTGCATAACACTGAGGTACAGTACTGCTGGGGACAGGTCTGTCACTGTATAACACTGGGGTACAGTACTGGTGGGGTCAGGTCTGTCACTGTATAACACTGGGGCACAGTACTGGTGGGGACGGGTCTGTCACTGTATAACACTGGGGCACAGTACTGGTGGGGACGGGTCTGTCACTGTATAACACGGGGTATAGTACTGGTGGGGACGGGTCTGTCACTGTATAACACGGGGTATAGTACTGGTGGGAACGGGTCTGTCACTGTATAAGACTCGGGTCCAGTACTGGTGGGGACGGGACTGTCACTGTATAACACGGGGGTATAGTACTGGTGGGGAAGGGTCTGTCACTGTATAACACTGGGGAACAGTACTGGTGGGGAGGGGTCTATCACCATATAACACTGGGGTACAGCACTGGTGGGGACAGGTCTGTCACTGTATAACACTGGGGTATAGTACTGGTGAGGACGGGCCTGTCACTGTATAACACTGAGGTACAGTACTGCTGGGGACAGGTCTGTCACTGTATAACACTCGGGTACAGTACTGGTGGGGACGGGACTGTCACTGTATAACACTAGGGTACAGCACTGCTGGAGAGAGGTCGATTACTGTATAACACTGTGGTCAAGTACTGGTGGGGATGGGTCTGTCACTGCATAACACTGGGGTACAGTACTGGTGGGGACTGGTCTGTCACTGTATAACACTGGGGTACAGTACTGGTGGGGACAGGTCTGTCACTGTATAACACGGGTACAGGACTGGTGGGGGTGGGTCTGTCACTGTATAACACTGGGGTACAGTACTGCTGGGGACAGGTATGTCACTGTATAACATGGGGTACAGTACTGGTGGGGACAGGTCTGTCACTGTATAACACTGGGGTACAGTGCTGGGGAGAAGTATGTCTCTGCATAACACTGGGGTACAGTACTGCTGGTGACAGGACTGCCACTGTACAACACTGGGTTACAGTTCTGGTGGGGGCAGGTCTGTCACTGTATAACACTGGGGTATAGTACTAGTGGGGATGGGTCTATCACTGTATAACACTGGGGTACAGTACTGGTGGGGGCAGGTCTGTCACAGTATAACACTGGGGTACAGTACTGGTGGGAACAGGTCTGTCATTGTATAAGACTCGGGTCCAGTACAGGTGGGGACGGGACTGCAACTGTATAACACTGGGGTACAGTACTGGTGGGGTTGGGTCTGTCACTGTAAAACAATGGTGTACAGTACTGGTGGGTTGGGTCTGTCACTGTATAACACTGGGGTACAGCACTGGTGGGGACAGGTCTGTCACTGTATAACACTGGGGTATAGTACTGGTCGGAATGGGTCAGTCAGTTTACAACACTGGGGTACAGTACTGGTGGGGACAGGTATGTCACTGTATAACACTGGGGTACAGTACTACTGGTGACAGGTCTTTCACTGTATAACTCTTGCATACAGTACGGGTGGGGGCAGGTCTGTCACCATATAAAACTGGGGTACAGTACTGGTGGGGACGGGTCTGTCACTGTATAACACTGGGGTATAGTACTGGTGGGGCCGGGTCTGTCACTGTATGGCATTGGGGTACAATACTGTGGGGACAGGTCTGTCACTGTCTAACACAGGGGTACAGTACTGGTGGGGACGGGTCTGTCACTGTACAACACAGGGGTACAGTACTGGTGGGGACGGGTCTGTCACCATATAACACTGGGAAACAACACTGGAGGGGACAGGTCTGTCACTGTATAACACTGGGGTATAGTACTGGTGGGGATGGGTCTGTCACTATAACACTCGGGTAAAGTACTGGTGGGGACAGGTCTGTCACTGTATAACACTCGGGTAAAGGATTGGTGGGGGCAAGTCTCTCACTGTATAAGGGTACAGTACTGGTGGGGACAGGTCCCTCACTGTATAACAATGGTGTACAGAACTGCTGGGGACAGGTCTGACAGTGGATAACACTGGGGTAGAGTACTGGTGGGGACAGGTATGTCACTGTATAACACTGGGGGACAGTACTGCTGGTGACAGGTCTGTCACTGTATAACACTGCGGTACAGTACTGGTGGGGACGGGTCTGTCACCATATAACACTGGGGTACAGTACTGATGGGGACAGGTCTGTCACTGTATAACACTGGGGTATAGCACTGGAGGGGAAGGGTCTGTCACTGTATAACACTGGGGTATAGTACTGCTGGGGATGGGTCTGTCACTGTATAACACAGGGGTACAGTACTGGTGAGGACGGGTCTGTCACAGTATAACACTGGGGTACAGTACTGGAGGGGATGGGTCTGTCACTGTATAACACTGGGGTACAGTACAGGTGGGAACGGGTCTGTCACTGTATAAGACTCGGGTCCAATACTGGTGGGGATGGGACTGTCACTGTATAACACTGGGGTACAGTACTGGTGGGGTTAGGTCTGTCACTGTATAATACTGGGGTATAGTAATGGTGGGGACGGGTCTGTCACTGGATAACACTGGGGTACTGCACTGGTGGGGACAGGTCTGTCACTGTATAACACTGGGGTACAGTACTGCTGGTGACAGGTCTTTCACTGTATAACTCTTGCGTACAGTACGGGTGGGGGCAGGTCTGTCACCATATAAAACTGGGGTACAGTACTGGTGGGGACAGGTCTGTCACTGTATAGCACTGGGTTACAGTACAGGTGGGGACAGGTCTGTCACTGACTAACACTGGGATACAGTACAGTGGGGACGGATCTGTCACTGTATAACACGGGTACAGGACTGGTGGGGGTGGATCTGTCACTGTATAACAATGGGGTACAGTACTGCTGGGGACAGGTCTGTCACTGTATAGCATGGGGTACAGTACTGGTGGGGACAGGTCTGTCACTGTATAACACTGGGGTACAGTACTGGTGGGGACAGGTCTGTAACTGTATAACATTGGGGTATAGTACTGGTGGGGATGGGTCTGTCACTGTATAACACTGGGGTACAGTACTGGTGGGGGCAGGTCTGTCACAGTATAACACTGCGGTACAGTACTGGTGGGAACTGATCTGTCACTGTATAAGACTCGGGTCCAGTACCGGTGGGGGACGGGACTGTAACTGTATAACACTGGGGTACAGTACTGGTGGGGTTGGGTCTGTCACTGCATAACACTGGGGTATAGTACTGGTGGAGAGGGGACTGTCACTGTATAACACTGGGGTACAGTACAGTGGGGACGGGTCTGTCACGGTATATCAATGGGGAACAGTACTGGTGGGGACAGGTCTGTCACTGTATACCACCGGGGCACAGTACTGGTGAGGACGGGTCTGTCACTGTATAACACTGGGGTATAGTACTGGTGGGTCGGGTCTGTCACTGTATAACACTGGGGTACAGCACTGGTGGGGACAGGTCTGTCACTGTATAACACTGGGGTATAGTACTGGTCGGAATGGGTCAGTCAGTTTACAACACTGGTGTACAGTACTGGTGGGGACAGGTCTGTCACTGTATAACACTGGGGTACAGAACTGGTGGGGACAGGTCTGTCACTGTATAACACTGGGGTACAGAACTGCTGGTGACAGGTCTTTCACTGTATAACTCTTGGGTACAGTACGGGTGGGGGCAGGTCTGTCACCATATAAAACTGGGGTACAGTACTGGTGGGGACGGGTCTGTCACTGTATAACACTGGGGTACAGTACTGGTGGGGACAGGTCTGTCACTGTATAACACTGGGGTACAGTACTGGTGGGGACGGGTCTGTCACTGTATAACACTGGGGTACAGTACTGGAGGGTGGGGTCTGTCACTGTATAACAACTGGGGTACAGTACAGTGGGGACAGGTCTGTCAATGTATAACACTGGGGTACAGTACTGGTGGGGATAGGTCTCTCACTGCATAACACAGGGGTACAGTACTGCTGGTGACAGCTCTGCCACTGTATAACACTGGGTTACAGTACTGGTGGGAACGGGTCTGTCAATGTATAAGACTCGGGTCCAGTACTGGTGGGGACAGGTATGTCTCTGCATAACACTGGGGTACAGTACTGGTGGGGACAGTTCTGTCACTGTATAACACTGGGGTACAGTACTGGTGAAGACAGCTCTGTCACTGTATAACACATGGGTACAGTACTGGTGGGGACAGGTCTGTCACTGTATAACACTGGGGTACAGTACTGGTGGGAATGGTCTGTCACTGTATACCACTGGGGTAAAGTACTGGTGGGGACAGCTCTGTCACCATATAACACTCGGGTACAGTACTGGTGGGGACGGGACTGTCACTGTATAACACTGGGGTACAGCACTGCTGGAGAGAGGTCTATTACTGTATAACACTGGGGTCAAGTACTGGTGGGGATGGGTCTGTCACTGCATATCACTGGGGTACAGTACTGGTGGGGACTGGTCTGTCACTGTATAACACTGGGGTACAGTACTGGTGGGGACAGGTCTGTCACGGTATAACACGGGTACAGGACTGCTGGGGGTGGGTCTGTCACTGTATAACACTGGGGTACAGTACTGCTGGGGACAGGTCTGTCACTGTATAACATGGGGTACAGTACTGGTGGGGATGGGTCTGTCACTGTATAACACTGGGGTACAGTGGTGGGGAGAGGTATGTCACTGTATAACACTGGGGTACAGTACTGGTGGGGGTGGGTCTGTCCCTATAACACTGGTGTACAGCACTGGTGGGAACAGGTCCGTCACTGTATAAGACTGGGGTACAGCACTGGTGGGGATGAGTCTGTCACTGTCTAACACTGGGGTACAGTACTGGTGGGGAAAGGTATGTCTCTGCATAACACTGGGGTACAGTACTGCTGGTGACAGGACTGCCACTGTATAACACTGGGTTACAGTTCTGGTGGGGGCAGGTCTGTCACTGTATAACACTGGGGTATAGTACTAGTGGGGATGGGTCTGTCACTGTATAACACTGGGGTACAGTACTGGTGGGGGCAGGTCTGTCACTGTATAACACTGGGGTACAGTACTGGTGGGGACGGGTCTGTAACTGTATAACACTGGGGAACAGTACTGCTGGGGACGGGTCTGTCACTGGATAACACTGGGGTACAGTATTGATGGGGACAGGACTGTCACTGTATAACACTGGGGTACAGTACTGGTGGGGACAGGTCTGTCACTGTATAACACTGGGGGCCAGTACTGCTGGTAACAGGTCTGTCACTGCATAACACTGAGGTACAGTACTGCTGGGGACAGGTCTGTCACTGTATAACACTGGGGTACAGTACTGGTGGGGTCAGGTCTGTCACTGTATAACACTGGGTTACAGTACTGGTGGGGACAGGTTTGTCACTGTAAAACACTGGGGCACAGTACTGGTGGGGACGGGTCTGTCACTGTATAACACTGGGGCACAGTACTGGTGGGGACGGGTCTGTCACTGTATAACACGGGGTATAGTACTGGTGGGAACGGGTCTGTCACTGTATAAGACTCGGGTCCAGTACTGGTGGGGACGGGACTGTCACTGTATAACACGGGGGTATAGTACTGGTGGGGAAGGGTCTGTCACTGTATAACACTGGGGAACAGTACTGGTGGGGAGGGGTCTATCACCATATAACACTGGGGTACAGCACTGTTGGGGACAGGTCTGTCACTGTATAACACTGGGGTATAGTACTGGTGAGGACGGGCCTGTCACTGTATAACACTGAGGTACAGTACTGCTGGGGACAGGTCTGTCACTGTATAACACTCGGGTACAGTACTGGTGGGGACCGTACTGTCACTGTATAACACTAGGGTACAGCACTGCTGGAGAGAGGTCGATTACTGTATAACACTGTGGTCAAGTACTGGTGGGGATGGGTCTGTCACTGCATAACACTGGGGTACAGTACTGGTGGGGACTGGTCTGTCACTGTATAACACTGGGGTACAGTACTGGTGGGGACAGGTCCGTCACTGTATAACACGGGTACAGGACTGGTGGGGGTGGGTCTGTCACTGTATAACACTGGGGTACAGTACTGCTGGGGACAGGTATGTCACTGTATAACATGGGGTACAGTACTGGTGGGGACAGGTCTGTCACTGTATAACACTGGGGTACAGTGCTGGGGAGAAGTATGTCTCTGCATAACACTGGGGTACAGTACTGCTGGTGACAGGACTGCCACTGTACAACACTGGGTTGCAGTTCTGGTGGGGGCAGGTCTGTCACTGTATAACACTGGGGTATAGTACTAGTGGGGATGGGTCTATCACTGTATAACACTGGGGTACAGTACTGGTGGGGGCAGGTCTGTCACAGTATAACACTGGGGTACAGTACTGGTGGGAACAGGTCTGTCATTGTATAAGACTCGGGTCCAGTACAGGTGGGGACGGGACTGCAACTGTATAACACTGGGGTACAGTACTGGTGGGGTTGGGTCTGTCACTGTAAAACAATGGTGTACAGTACTGGTGGGTTGGGTCTGTCACTGTATAACACTGGGGTACAGCACTGGTGGGGACAGGTCTGTCACTGTATAACACTGGGGTATAGTACTGGTCGGAATGGGTCAGTCAGTTTACAACACTGGGGTACAGTACTGGTGGGGACAGGTATGTCACTGTATAACACTGGGGTACAGTACTACTGGTGACAGGTCTTTCACTGTATAACTCTTGCATACAGTACGGGTGGGGGCAGGTCTGTCACCATATAGAACTGGGGTACAGTACTGGTGGGGACGGGTCTGTCACTGTATAACACTGGGGTATAGTACTGGTGGGGCCGGGTCTGTCACTGTATGGCATTGGGGTACAATACTGTGGGGACAGGTCTGTCACTGTCTAACACAGGGGTACAGTACTGGTGGGGACGGGTCTGTCACTGTACAACACAGGGGTACAGTACTGGTGGGGACGGGTCTGTCACCATATAACACTGGGAAACAACACTGGAGGGGACAGGTCTGTCACTGTATAACACTGGGGTATAGTACTGGTGGGGATGGGTCTGTCACTATAACACTCGGGTAAAGTACTGGTGGGGACAGGTCTGTCACTGTATAACACTCGGGTAAAGGATTGGTGGGGGCAAGTCTCTCACTGTATAAGGGTACAGTACTGGTGGGGACAGGTCCCTCACTGTATAACAATGGTGTACAGAACTGCTGGGGACAGGTCTGACAGTGGATAACACTGGGGTAGAGTACTGGTGGGGACAGGTATGTCACTGTATAACACTGGGGGACAGTACTGCTGGTGACAGGTCTGTCACTGTATAACACTGCGGTACAGTACTGGTGGGGACGGGTCTGTCACCATATAACACTGGGGTACAGTACTGATGGGGACAGGTCTGTCACTGTATAACACTGGGGTATAGTACTGGTGGGGATGGGTCTGTCACTATAACACTCGGGTAAAGTACTGGTGGGGACAGGTCTGTCACTGTATAACACTCGGGTAAAGGATTGGTGGGGGCAAGTCTCTCACTGTATAAGGGTACAGTACTGGTGGGGACAGGTCCCTCACTGTATAACAATGGTGTACAGAACTGCTGGGGACAGGTCTGACAGTGGATAACACTGGGGTAGAGTACTGGTGGGGACAGGTATGTCACTGTATAACACTGGGGGACAGTACTGCTGGTGACAGGTCTGTCACTGTATAACACTGCGGTACAGTACTGGTGGGGACGGGTCTGTCACCATATAACACTGGGGTACAGTACTGATGGGGACAGGTCTGTCACTGTATAACACTGGGGTATAGCACTGGAGGGGAAGGGTCTGTCACTGTATAACACTGGGGTATAGTACTGCTGGGGATGGGTCTGTCACTGTATAACACAGGGGTACAGTACTGGTGAGGACGGGTCTGTCACAGTATAACACTGGGGTACAGTACTGGAGGGGATGGGTCTGTCACTGTATAACACTGGGGTACAGTACAGGTGGGAACGGGTCTGTCACTGTATAAGACTCGGGTCCAATACTGGTGGGGATGGGACTGTCACTGTATAACACTGGGGTACAGTACTGGTGGGGTTAGGTCTGTCACTGTATAATACTGGGGTATAGTAATGGTGGGGACGGGTCTGTCACTGGATAACACTGGGGTACTGCACTGGTGGGGACAGGTCTGTCACTGTATGACACTGGGGTACAGTACTGCTGGTGACAGGTCTTTCACTGTATAACTCTTGCGTACAGTACGGGTGGGGGCAGGTCTGTCACCATATAAAACTGGGGTACAGTACTGGTGGGGACAGGTCTGTCACTGTATAGCACTGGGTTACAGTACAGGTGGGGACAGGTCTGTCACTGACTAACACTGGGATACAGTACAGTGGGGACGGATCTGTCACTGTATAACACGGGTACAGGACTGGTGGGGGTGGATCTGTCACTGTATAACAATGGGGTACAGTACTGGTGGGGACAGGTCTGTCACTGTATAGCATGGGGTACAGTACTGGTGGGGACAGGTCTGTCACTGTATAACACTGGGGTACAGTACTGGTGGGGACAGGTCTGTAACTGTATAACATTGGGGTATAGTACTGGTGGGGATGGGTCTGTCACTGTATAACACTGGGGTACAGTACTGGTGGGGGCAGGTCTGTCACTGTATAACACTGCGGTACAGTACTGGTGGGAACTGATCTGTCACTGTATAAGACTCGGGTCCAGTACCGGTGGGGGACGGGACTGTAACTGTATAACACTGGGGTACAGTACTGGTGGGGTTGGGTCTGTCACTGCATAACACTGGGGTATAGTACTGGTGGAGAGGGGACTGTCACTGTATAACACTGGGGTACAGTACAGTGGGGACGGGTCTGTCACGGTATATCAATGGGGAACAGTACTGGTGGGGACAGGTCTGTCACTGTATACCACCGGGGCACAGTACTGGTGAGGACGGGTCTGTCACTGTATAACACTGGGGTATAGTACTGGTGGGTCGGGTCTGTCACTGTATAACACTGGGGTACAGCACTGGTGGGGACAGGTCTGTCACTGTATAACACTGGGGTATAGTACTGGTCGGAATGGGTCAGTCAGTTTACAACACTGGTGTACAGTACTGGTGGGGACAGGTCTGTCACTGTATAACACTGGGGTACAGAACTGGTGGGGACAGGTCTGTCACTGTATAACACTGGGGTACAGAACTGCTGGTGACAGGTCTTTCACTGTATAACTCTTGGGTACAGTACGGGTGGGGGCAGGTCTGTCACCATATAAAACTGGGGTACAGTACTGGTGGGGACGGGTCTGTCACTGTATAACACTGGGGTACAGTACTGGTGGGGATAGGTCTCTCACTGCATAACACAGGGGTACAGTACTGGTGGGGACAGGTATGTCACTGTATAACACTGGGGTACAGTACTGCTGGTGACAGCTCTGCCACTGTATAACACTGGGTTACAGTACTGGTGGGAACGGGTCTGTCAATGTATAAGACTCGGGTCCAGTACTGGTGGGGACAGGTATGTCTCTGCATAACACTGGGGTACAGTACTGGTGGGGACAGGTATGTCTCTGCATAACACTGGGGTACAGTACTGGTGGGGACAGTTCTGTCACTGTATAACACTGGGGTACAGTACTGGTGAAGACAGCTCTGTCACTGTATAACACATGGGTACAGTACTGGTGGGGACAGGTCTGTCACTGTATAACACTGGGGTACAGTACTGGTGGGAATGGTCTGTCACTGTATACCACTGGGGTAAAGTACTGGTGGGGACAGCTCTGTCACCATATAACACTCGGGTACAGTACTGGTGGGGACGGGACTGTCACTGTATAACACTGGGGTACAGCACTGCTGGAGAGAGGTCTATTACTGTATAACACTGGGGTCAAGTACTGGTGGGGATGGGTCTGTCACTGCATATCACTGGGGTACAGTACTGGTGGGGACTGGTCTGTCACTGTATAACACTGGGGTACAGTACTGGTGGGGACAGGTCTGTCACTGTATAACACGGGTACAGGACTGCTGGGGGTGGGTCTGTCACTGTATAACACTGGGGTACAGTACTGCTGGGGACAGGTCTGTCACTGTATAACATGGGGTACAGTACTGGTGGGGATGGGTCTGTCACTGTATAACACTGGGGTACAGTGGTGGGGAGAGGTATGTCACTGTATAACACTGGGGTACAGTACTGGTGGGGGTGGGTCTGTCCCTATAACACTGGTGTACAGCACTGGTGGGAACAGGTCCGTCACTGTATAAGACTGGGGTACAGCACTGGTGGGGATGAGTCTGTCACTGTCTAACACTGGGGTACAGTACTGGTGGGGAAAGGTATGTCTCTGCATAACACTGGGGTACAGTACTGCTGGTGACAGGACTGCCACTGTATAACACTGGGTTACTGTTCTGGTGGGGGCAGGTCTGTCACTGTATAACACTGGGGTATAGTACTAGTGGGGATGGGTCTGTCACTGTATAACACTGGGGTACAGTACTGGTGGGGGCAGGTCTGTCACTGTATAACACTGGGGTACAGTACTGGTGGGAACAGGTCTGTCATTGTATAAGACTCGGGTCCAGTACTGGTGGGGACGGGACTGCAACTGTATAACACTGGCGTACAGTACTGGTGGGGTTGGGTCTGTCACTGCATAACACTGGGGTATAGTACTGGTGGAGAGGGGACTGTCACTGTATAACACTGGGGTACAGTACAGTGGGGACGGGTCTGTCACGGTAGATCAATGGGGAACAGGTCTGTCACTGTATACCACCGGGGCACAGTACTGGTGAGGACGGGTCTGTCACTGTATAACACTGGGGTACAGTACTGGTGGGTCGGGTCTGTCACTGTATAACACTGGGGTACAGCACTGGTGGGGACAGGTCTGTCACTGTATAACACTGGGGTATAGTACTGGTCGGAATGGGTCAGTCAGTTTACAACACTGGTGTACAGTACTGGTGGGGACAGGTATGTCACTGTATAACACTGGGGTACAGAACTGCTGGTGACAGGTCTTTCACTGTATAACACTAGGGTAAAGTACAGGTGGGGACAGGTCTGTCACTGTATAACACTGGGGGACAGTACTGGTGGGGACGGGTCTGTCACTGTATAAAACTGGGGGACAACACTGGAGGGGACGGGTCTGTCACTCTATAACACTGGGGTAAAGTACTGGTGGGGACAGGTCTGTCACTGTATAACACTGGGGTAAAGTATTGGTGGGGGCAAGTCTGTCACTGTATAACAAGGGTACAGTACTGCTGGGGACAGGTCCCTCACTGTATAACAATGGGGTACAGTACTGCTGGGGATGGGTCTGTCACTGTATAACACTGGTGTACAGTTCTGGTGGGTACGGTCTGTCACTGTGTAAGACTCGGGTACAGTACTGGTGCGGACGGGACGGTCATGGTATAACACTGGGGTACAGTACTGGAGGGTGGGGTCTGTCACTGTATAACACAGGGGTACAGTACTGGTGGGGACAGGTCTGTCACTGTATAACACTGGGGTACAGTACTGGAGGGTGGGGTCTGTCACTGTATAACACTGGGGTACAGTACTGGTGGGGACGGGCATGTTACTGCATCACACTGGGGTACAGTACTGGTGGGGACGGGTCTGTCACTGTATAACACTAGGGTACAGTACTGGTGGGGATGGGTCTGTCACCATATAACACAGGGGGACAACCCTGGAGGGGACAGGTCTGTCACTATATAACACTGGGGTACAGTACTGGTGGGGATGGGTCTGTCACTATAACACTGGGGTAAAGTACTGGTGGGGACAGGTCTGTCACTGTATAACACTGGGTTATAGTACTGGTGGGAATGGGTCTGTCACTGTATAACACTGGGGCAAAGTACTGGTGGGGGCAGGTCTGTCACTGTATAACACTGGGGGAAAGTACTGGTGGGGGCAGGTCTGTCACTGCATAACACTGGGGGACAGTACTGGTGGGGACGGGTCTGTCACTGTATAAAACTGGGGGACAGCACTGGCGGGGACAGGTCTGTCACTGTATAACACTGGGGTACAGTACTGGTGGGGATGGGTCTCACTATAACACTGGGGTAAAGTACTGGTGGGGACAGGTCTGTCATTGTATAACACTGGGGTAAAGTATTGGTGGGGGCATGTCTGTCACTGTATAACAAGGGTACAGTACTGCTGGGGACAGGTCCCTCACTGTATAACAATGGGGTACAGTACTGGTGGGGACTGGTCTGTCACTGTATAACACTGGGGTACAGTACTGGTGGGGACGGGTCTGTCACCATATAACACTGGGGTACAGAACTGGTGGGGACAGGTCTGTCACCATATAACACTGGGGTATAGTACTGGTGGGGATGAGTCTGTCACTGTATAACACTGGGGTACAGTACTAGTGGGGACGGGTCTGTCACTGTATAACACTGGGTTACAGTACTGGTGGGGACAGGTTTGTCACTGTATAACACTGGGGCACAGTACTGGTGGGGACAGGTTTGTCACTGTATAACACTGGGGCACAGTACTGGTGGGGACGGGTCTGTCACTTTATAACACTGGGTGACAGTACTGGTGGGGACAGGTTTGTCACTGTATAACACGGGGGCACAGTACTGGTGGGGACGGGTCTGTCACTGTATAACACTCGGGTACAGTACTGGTGGGGACGGGTATGTCACTGTATAACACTCGGGTACAGTACTGGTGGGGACGGGTCTGTCACTGTATAACACAGGGGGACAACCCTGGAGGGGACAGGTCTGTCACTGTATAACACTGGGGTATAGTACTGGTGGGGATGGGTCTGTCACTATAACACTGGGGTAAAGTACTGGTGGGGACAGGTCTGTCACTGTATAACACGGGGTACAGCACTGGTGGGGACGGGTCTGTCACTGTATAACACTGGGGGACAGTACTGGTGGGGACGGGTCTGTTACGGTATAACACTGGGGTACAGTACTGGTGGGGACGGGACTGTCACGGTATAACACTGGGGTACAGTACTGGTGGGGACGGGTCTGTCACGGTATAACACTGGGGTACAGTACTGGTGGGGACGGGTCTATCACCATATAACACTGGGGTACAGCACTGGTGGGGACAGGTCTGTCACTGTATAACACTGGGGTATAGTACTGGTGGGAACGTGTCTGTCACTGTACAAGACTCGGGTCAGGTACTGGTGGGGACGGGTCTGTCACTGCATAACACTGGGGTACAGTACTGGTGGGGACTGGTCTGTCACTGTATAACACTGGGGTACAGTACTGGTGGGGACGGGTCTGTCACTGTATAACACTGGGGTACAGTACTGGTGGGGTCGGGTCTGTCACTGTATAACACTAGGGTACAGTACTGGTTGGGACAGGTCTGTCACTGTATAACACTGGGGCTCAGTACTGGTGGGGACGGGTCTGTCACTGTATAACACTGGGGTACAGTACTGGTGGGGACGGGTCTGTCACTGTATAACACTGGGGCACAGTACTGGTGGGGACAGGTCTGTCACTGTATAGCACTGGGTTACAGTACAGGTGGGGACAGGTCTGTCACTGACTAACACTGGGATACAGTACAGTGGGGACGGATCTGTCACTGTATAACCGGGTATAGGACTGGTGGGGCTGGATCTGTCACTGTATAACAATGGGGTACAGTACTGCTGGGGACAGGTCTGTAACTGTATAACACTGGGGTACAGTACTGGTGGGGACAGGTCTGTCACTGTATAACACTGGGGTACAGTACTGCTGGGGACAGGTCTGTCACTGTATAACACTGGGGTCCAGTACTGGTGGGAACAGGTCTGTCACTGTATAAGACTCGGGTCCAGTACTGGTCGGGACGGGACTGTCACTGTATAACACTGGGGTACAGTACTGGTGGGGACAGGTCTTTCACTGTATAACACTGGGGTACAGAGGTGGGGAGTGGTATGTCACTGTCACTCGGGACAGTGAGGACTATTACTGTATAACACTGGTGTAAAATACTGCTGCGGATGGGTCTGTCACTGCATAACACTGGGGTACAGTATTGGTGGGGACAGGTCTGTCACTGTATAACACTGGGGTACAGTGGTGGGGAGAGGTATGTCACTGTATAACACTGGGGTACAGTGGTGGGGACTGGTCTGTCACTGTATAACACTGGGGTACAGTACGGGTGGGGATGGGTCTGTCACTGCATAACACTGGGGTACAGTACTGCTGGTGACAGGTCTGCCACTGTATAACACTGGGGTACAGTACTGGTGGGAACGGGTCTGTCACTGTATAAGACTCGGGTCCAGTACTGGTGGGGACGGGACTGTCACTGTATAACACAGGGGTACAGTACTGGTGGGGTCGGGTCTGTCACTGTATAACACTGGGGTACAGTACTGGTGGGGACAGGACTGTCACTGTATAACACTGGGGTACAGTACTGGTGGGATCGGGTCTGTCACTGTATAACACTGGGGTACAGTACTGGTGGGGTCGGGTCTGTCACTGTATAACACTGGGGTATAGTACTGGTGGGGACGGGTCTGTCACTGTATAACACTGGGGTAAAGTACTGGTGGGGACGGGTCTGTCACCATATAACACTGGGGTACAGCACTGGTGGTGACCGGTCTGTCACTGTATAACACTGGGGCACAGTACTGGTGGGGACGGGTCTGTCACTGTAAAACACTCGGGTCCAGTACTGGTGGGGACGGGACTGTCACTGTATAACACTGGGGTACAGTACTGGTGGGGTCGGGTCTGTCACTGTATAACACTGGGGTATAGTACTGGTGGGGATGAGTCTGAAACTGTATAACACCGGGGTACAGTACAGTGGGGACGGGTCTGTCACTGTATATCAATGGGGAACAGTACTGGTGGGGACAGGTTTGTCACTGTATAACACTGGAGTACAGTACTGGTGGGGATGGGTCTGTCACTGTATAACACTGGGGTACATTACTGGTGGGGACAGGTCTGTCACTGTATAACACTGGGGTAAAGTACTGGTGGGGGCAGGTCTGTCACTGTATAACACTGGGGTACAGTACTGCTGGAGAGAGGTCTATTACTGTATAACACTGGGGTAAAATACTGGTGGGGACGGGTCTGTCACTGCATAACACTGGGGTAAAGTACTGGAGGGGACAGGTCTGTCACTGTATAACACTGGGGTACAGTACAGGTGGGGACAGGTCTGTCACTGTATAACACTGGGATACAGTACAGTGGGGACAGCTCTGTCACTGTATAACACTGGGGTACAGTACTGGTGGGGGTGGGTCTGTCACTGTATAACACTGGGGTACAGTACTGCTGGTGACAGGTCTGTCACTGTATAACACTGGAGTATAGTACTGGTGGGGATGGGTCTGTCACTGTATAACACTGGGGTACAGTACAGTGGGGACGGGTCTGTCACTGTATAACACTGGGGTACAGTACTGGTGGGGACGGGTCTGTCACTGTATAACACTGGGGTATAGTACTGGTGGGGATGGGTCTGTCACTGTATAACACAGGGGTACAGTACTGGTGGGGTCAGGTCTGTCACTGTATAACACTGGGGCACAGTACTGGTGGGGACGGGTCTGTCACTGCATAACACTGGGGTACAGTACTGGTGGGGACAGGTCTGTCACTGTATCACACTGGGGTAGAGTGCTGATGGGGACAGGTCTATCACTGTATAACACTGGGTTACAGTACTGGTGAGGACGGGTCTGTCACTGTATAACACTGGGGTACAGTACTAGTGGGGACAGGTCTGTCACTGTATAACACTGAAGTACAGTACTGGTGGGGACGGGTCTGTCACTGTATAACACTGGGGTACAGTACTGATGGGGACGGGTCTGTCATTGTGTAACACTGGGGTCTAGTACTGGTGGGGATGGGTCTGTCACTGTATAACACTGGGGTACAGTACTGGTGGGGGCAGGTCTGTCACTGTATAACACTGGGGCACAGTACTGGTGGGGACGGGTCTGTCAGTGTATAACACTGGGGTACAGTACTGGTGGGGGCAGGTCTGTCACTGTATAACACTGGGGTACAGTACTGGTGGGGACAGGTCTGTCACTGTATAACACTGGGTTACAGTACAGGTGGGGACAGGTCAGTCACTGACTAACACTGGGATACAGTACAGTGGGGACGGATCTGTCACTGTATAACACGGGTACAGGACTGGTGGGGGTGGATCTGTCACTGTATAACAATGGGGTACAGTACTGCTGGGGACAGGTCTGTCACTGTATAGCATGGGGTACAGTACTGGTGGGGGCAGGTCTGTCACTGTATAACACTGGGGTACAGTACTGGTGGGGACAGGTCTGTCACTGTATAACACTGGGTTACAGTACAGGTGGGGACAGGTCAGTCACTGACTAACACTGGGATACAGTACAGTGGGGACGGATCTGTCACTGTATAACACGGGTACAGGACTGGTGGGGGTGGATCTGTCACTGTATAACAATGGGGTACAGTACTGCTGGGGACAGGTCTGTCACTGTATAGCATGGGGTACAGTACTGGTGGGGACAGGTCTGTCACTGTATAAGACTCGGGTCCAGTACTGGTGGGGACGGGTCTGTCACTGTATAACACTGGGGTTCAGTACTGGTGGGGACAGGTCTTTCACTGTATAACACTGGGGTACAGTACTGGTGGGGACAGGTCTGTCACTGTATAACACTGGGGTCCAGTACTGGTGGGGACAGGACTGTCACTGTATAACACGGGGGTACAGTACTGGCGGGGTCGGGTCTGTCACTGTATAACACTGCGGTACAGTACTGGTGGGGACAGGTCTGTCACTGTATAACACCGGGGTACAGTGGTGGGGAGAGGTATGTCACTGTCACTAGGGACAGTGAGGTCTATTACTGTGTAACACTGGTGTAAAATACTGCTGCGGATGGGTCTGTCACTGTATAACACTGGGGTACAGTACTGGTGGGGACAGGTCTGTCACTGTATAACACTGGGGTACAGTGGTGGGGAGAGGTATGTCACTGTATAACACTGGGGTACAGTACTGGTGGGGGTGTGTCTGTCCTTATAACACTGGCGTACAGCACTGGTGGGGCCAGGTCTCTCACTGTACAAGACTGGGGTACAGTACTGGTGGGGATGGGTCTGTCACGGCATAACACTGGGGTACAGTACAGCTGGTGACAGGTCTGCCACTGTATAACACTGGGGTACAGTACTGGTGGGGGCAGGTCTGTCACTGAATAACACTGGGGTACAGTACTGGTGGGGACAGGTCTGTCACTGAATAACACAGGGGTACAGTACTGGTGGGGACAGGTTTGTCACTGTATAACACTGGGGCACAGTACTGGTGGGGACGGGTCTGTCACTGTATAACACTGGGGTACAGTACTGGTGGGGACGGGTATGTCACCGTATAAGTCTCGGGTCCAGTACTGGTGGGGACGGGACTGTCACTGTATAACAGGGGGGTACAGTACTGGTGGGGTCGGGTCTGTCACTGTATAACACTGGGGTATAGTACTGGTGGGGACGGGTCTGTCACTGTATAACACTGGGGTAAAGTACTGGTGGGGACAGGTCTGTCACTGTATAACACTGGGGTACAGTGGTGGGGAGAGGTATGTCACTGTATAACACTGGCGTACAGCACTGGTGGGGCCAGGTCTCTCATTGTACAGACTGGGGTACAGTACTGGTGGGGATGGGTCTGTCACTGCATAACACTGGGGTATAGTACTGCTGGTGACAGGTCTGCCATTGTATAACACTGGGGTACAGTACTGGTGGGGGCAGGTGTGTCACTGAATAACACTGGGGTACAGTACTGGTGGGGACGGGACTGTCAGTGTATAACACGGGGGTACAGTACTGGTGGGGTCGGGTCTGTCACTGTATAACACTGGGGTATAGTACTGGTGGGGATGGGTCTGTCACTGTATAACACTGGGGTAAAGTACTGGTGGGTACGGGTCTGTCACCATATAACACTGGGGTACAGCACTGGTGTGGACAGGTCTGTCACTGTATAACACTGGAGTATAGTACTGGTCGGGGTGGGTCTGTCACTGTATAACACTGGGGTACAGTACTGCTGGGGACAGGTCTGTCACTGTATAACACTGGAGTATAGTACTGGTGGGGACAGGTCTGTCACTGTATAAGACTGGGGTACAGTACTGGTGGGGGCAGGTCTGTCACTGTATAACACTGGGGTATAGTACTGGTGGGGACGGGTCTTTCACTATATAACACTGGGGTACAGTACTGGTAGGGGCAGGTCTGTCACTGTATAACACTGGGGTACAGTACTGATGGGGACGGGTCTGTCACTGTATAACACTGGGTTACAGTACTGGTGAGGACGGGTCTGTCACTGTATAACACTGGGGTACAGTACCGGTGGGGACAGGTCTGTCACTGTTTAACACTGGGGTACAGTACTGGTGGGGACGGGTCTGTCACTGTATAACACTGGGGTACAGTACTGATGGGGACGGGTCTGTCATTGTGTAACACTGGGGTCTAGAACTGGTGGGGATGGGTCTGTCACTGTATAACACTGGGGTACAGTACTGGTGGGGGCAGGTCTGTCACTGTATAATACTGGGGCACAGTACTGGTGGGGACAGGTCTGTCACTGTATAACACTGGGGTACAGTACTGGTGGGGACGGGTCTGTCACTGTATAACACTGGGTTACAGTACTGGTGGGGACGGGTCTGTCACTGTATAACACTGGGGTAACATACTGGTGAGGACTTTTCTGTCACTGTAGAACACTGGGGTACAGCACTGATGGGGACGGGTCTGTCACTGTATAACACTGGGTTACAGTACTGCGAGGACTGTTCTGTCACTGTACACACACAGTTACAGTACTGGCCGGGAATGGTCTGTCAGTGGAGCTGGAAGTTAGTTAACACAATGCACTCACTGGTATATTTCTGACTACCTCACATTCATGTTCATCAATTTGATTGTGATTGTTTCTCGAATCTACAAATCACAGAATTTTAGCGGCACAGAAGTAGGCCATTCATGTCTGCACCGGCTTTCCAATGAGCAATTATGACTCAGTGCCATTGCCCTGCCTTTTCCCTGTAACCTTGCACATTATTTAAATAGAAATAATCATCTACTGCCCTCCGGAACACACCGATTGAACCTGCCTCCACCACACTTCCATGCAGTGCATTCCAGACCCGAACCACTCGCTGTGTGAAAAAGATTTTTCTCATGTCACATTTGCTTCTTTTGCAAATCACTTTAAACTCTGTGCCCTCTTACTCTTGATCCTTTTATGAGCAGGAACAGCTTCTCCCTCTCTACTCTGTCCAGCCACCTCATGATTTTGAACATCTGTATCAAATCTCCTCTTAGCCTTCTTCTCCAAGGAGAACAGTCCCAGCCTCTCCAATCTATCTTCAAAACTGAAGTTTCTCATCCCTGGAACCATTCTTATAAACCTCTTCTGCACTCTCTCCAATGTGTTCACATCCTTCCTACAGTGTGGTGCCCAGAACTGTACACAATCCTCCAACTGCAGTCTAAAGAGATTCTTACATAAATTCAACATAACCTCCCTGCTCTTGTACTCTACGCTCCTATTAATAAAGCCCAGGATACTATGTGCTTTATTAACTGCTCTCTTAACCTATCCTGCCACCTTCAATGATTTATGCATATATACACCCGGGTCTTTCTGCTCCTGCACCCCCTTCAAAATTCCACCCCTATTTTACATTGTCTGTTCATGTCTTTCCTATGAAAATGCATCATCTCACACTTCTCCACATCGAACATCAACTTAGCCCACTCCACCAACTTGTCTATGTCCTTTTGAACACTCCCAAGCTTCATAACATCTGCAAACTTTGAAACTATCCCCTGCACACGAGGATCTAGATCATTAATATATATCAGGAAAAGCAAGGGTCCCAATACCAACCCCTGGGGAACTCCACTACAAACCTTCCTCCAGCCCGAAAAATATCCATTGACCACTACTCTCTGCTTCCTACTTTTCAGCCATTTTGTATCCATGTTGCTACTGTCGCTTTTATTCCACGAGCTATAACATTTCTCAAGTCTCAACACTGTGCGTCACTGTGTCCAATGCCTTTTGAAAGTCCATGTACACTACACCAATGGCATTACTTACCCTCATCCACCTTTTCTGGTAGCTCTTCACAAAAACTCCAGCAACTTAAACACAATTTCCCCTTTAGACGTTTCTAGAATCTTGCCCAGCACTGAAGTTAAACCGACTGGTCTGTAGTTGCTGGGCTTATCCTTACAATCTTTTTTGAACAAGGGCGTAATGTTTGCAATTCTCCAGTCCTCTGGCACCTCCCCTGAGTCTGGGGAAGACTGAAAACTTATGGCCAGTGCAATTTCTACTCTCACATCCCTCAATATCCTTGGATGCATCGCGTCCGGTCCCGATGCCTTGTCAACTTTTAAGTACTGACAGTCTACTCAACACTTCCCCCATTTCAATTTTGAACCCTTCCAGTGACAGTGTTTCCTCATCTGTCACCATGGCCTGGGTAACATCTACCTCCTTGGTAAAGACAGATGCAAAATATTCATTTAATACCTCAGCCATGGCCCCTTCGTCCATGGGTAAATTCCCTTTTAGTCCTTAATCAGCCCTCCTCCTCTTTTTACAAGTATTAAAAGAGTCAGTAAACACAGTAACCTCAGAGGTCTGGCTCTTTGAGTCAGCATGGTTTGTTTTCTTTCCAAATCCACCACTTATATTCTCATTGACAAGCTGCTAATTTGCCAAATCACCTGACATCATGATGGCAGATATCACGTGTACTTTGCTGACACACAGCTCTCCCCGACCACCTCCCTCTCGACCCCTTTGTCCTAAACCTGCTGGTCCAACATCCAGTCTTAGCTAAGATGCATTTTCTGTCAAATAAACTTTGGAAAGACCAAAGCTGCTGTCCACGCCATCAACACTGCCCTCATGTCCCCAGATCCCTGCCCTGTGCCCTGTCAGGCTGAACTACACTGCCTGCAAACTCACCATCCTACCTGACACTTGGAACGGAGCCCCTAATCCTCTCCAGCAGTCAGAACAGCAATTTCCTTGTTCTCATCACTGACCGTGTCCACCCGCCCCGGCTCAGCAGCCACTGAAACTATCATCCTTGCTTTTTTTGTCTCCAGTCTTAATGACTCCAACGCTCTGCTGGCCAGCATCACACTCAATATAAACTCGATTTCATCCAGAACTCTGCCACTGATGTACTGACTTGTGATAAGCCCATTCACTCAACATCGCAAGATTCACTCACCTCTGCTTGCTGACATACCCTTACCCACACTACACCAACACCTCAATTTCAAAATTCTCAACTTGAAGTCCTTTCATAGCCTCATCTCATCTCTATAATCTCCTCCAGCCCGTGCAACCCTCCCTATCTCTGTAACTTCCTCCAGCCCCTACAACCCTCCCTCTCTCTGTAACCTCCTCCAGCCCCTGCAACCCTCATCTCTGTAACCTCCCCCAGCCCCTACAACCCTGCCTCTCTCTGTAACCTCCTCCAGCCCCTACAACCCTCCTTATCTCTGTAACCACCTCCAGCCCCTGCAACCCTCCCTCTCTGTAACCTCCTCCAGCCCCTACAACCCTCCCTCTCTCTGTAACCTCCTCCAGCCCCTACAACTCTCCTTATCTCTGTAACCACCTCCAGCCCATGCAACCCTCCCTCTCTCTGTAACCTCCTCCAGCCCCTGCAACCCTCCCTCTCTCTGTAACCTCCTCCAGCCCCTACAACCCTCCTTATCTCTGTAACCACCTCCAGCCCCTGCAACCCTCCCTCTCTGTAACCTCCTCCAGCCCCTACAACCCTCCCTCTCTCTGTAACCTCCTCCAGCCCCTACAACTCTCCTTATCTCTGTAACCACCTCCAGCCCATGCAACCCTCCCTCTCTCTGTAACCTCCTCCAGCCCCTGCAACCCTCCCTCTCTCTGTAACCTCCTCCAGCCCCCACAACCCTCAACTCTGTAACCACCTCCAGCCCCTGCAACCATCCCTCTCTCTGTAACCTCCTCCAGCCCTCCCCATCTCTGTAACTTCCTCCAGCCCCTACAACCCTCCCTATCTCTGTAGTCTCCTCCAGCCCTACAACCCTACCCATCTCTGTAACCTCCTCCAGCCCCTATAACCCTCCCTATCTCTGTAGTCTCCTCCAGCCCTACAACCCTCCCTATCTCTGTAACCTCCTCCAGCCCCATTACCGTCCATCTCTCTGTAACCTCCTCCAGCCCCGACAACCCACCCTATCTCCGTAACCTCCTCCAGCTCTGACAACCCTCCCTATCTCCATAACCTCCTCCAGCCCCCACAACCCTCCCTATTTCCGTAACCTCCTCCAGCCCCCACAACCCTCCCTATCTCCGTAACCTCCTCCAGTCCCTACAACCCTCACTACCTCTGTAACCTCCTCCAGCCCCTACAACCCTCCCTATCTCTGTAACCTCCTCCAGCCCCACAACCCTCCCTATCTCCGTAACCTCCTTCAGTCCCTACAACCCTCACTACCTCTGTAACCACCTCCAGCCCCTACAACCCTCCCTATCTCTGTAACCTCCTCCAAACCCTACAACCCTCCCTCTCTCTGTAACCTCCTTCAGCCCATACAACCCTCCCCATCACTGTAACCTCCTCCAGCCCCTATTACTGTCCCTCTCTCTGTAACCTCCTCCAGCCCTCCCCATCTCTGTAACCTCCTCCAGCCCCTACACCCCTCCCTATCTCTGTAACCTCCTCCAGACCCTACAATCATCCCTGTCTCTATAACCTCCTCCAGCCCCTACAACCCTCCCTCTCTCTGTAACCTCCTCCAGCCCCTACAACCCTCCTTATCTCTGTAACCACCTCCAGCCCATGCAACCCTCCCTCTCTCTGTAACCTCCTCCAGCCCCTGCAACCCTCACTACCTCTGTAACCACCTCCAGCCCCTACAGCCCTATCTCTGTAACCTCCTCCAAACCCTACAACCCTCCCTCTCTCTGTAACCTCCTCCAGCCCATACAACCCTCCCCATCACTGTAACCTCCTCCAGCCCCTATTACTGTCCCTCTCTCTGTAACCTCCTCCAGCCCTCCCCATCTCTGTAACCTCCTCCAGCCCCTACACCCCTCCCTATCTCTGTAACCTCCTCCAGACCCTACAATCATCCCTGTCTCTATAACCTCCTCCAGCCCCTACACCCCTCCCTACCTCTGTAACCTCCTCCAGCATTACGACCCTCCAAGATCTCTGCACATCCCCAATTCCAGCCTCTTGCACATCAACCATTTTAATCACTCCATTGTTTGGGGCTGTATCTTCAGCTGCCTGGATCTGAAGCACTGGAATTCCCTCACCAAACCTTTCCACCCCCCTCTCTCTCCATCTTCCTTTAAGACCCTGCTTATAACCCACCTCTTTGACATAACTTTAAGTCATTCATTGGCTCAGTATCAATTTTTGTCCGATTACTTTAAATGTCTTGGGACATTAAAGCTAGTGTAAAATTGCAAGTGGTTGTTGGGGCAGGGAAGCAGAGACAGTAAAATGCTACCAAACAGCAGTAGAAGCAATCTCCTTCCAACACAAACTGAATCACTGAGGGGTGATATAAATATATTAGATCCTGAAAGGTCTTGACAAGGTGGACGTGGAATGAGTGTTTCCTCTTGTCCAGAACGAGAGGACACAGTTTTCAAATTAGGGGGTCGCCCTTGTTGGACAGAGATGAGGAGAATCTTTTTCTCTGAGGGTTGTGCGACTTTGGAACTCTGCCTCAGGAGGTGGTGGAGGCAGGGACATTGAATATTTTTAAGACAGATGCAGCTAGATTCTTGTTCGGCAAGGGGATCAAAGGTTATTGGGGTTAGATGGGAATGTGGAACTCAAAACACAAACCGATCAACCATGATCTTACTGAATGGTGAAGGGCTCCTGTTTCATATGTATCACACTATCATACAGAGAAGCTATTGTCTGCAAAACGTCATTAAACAGGAAAGGAGGGATGTGGTAAAACATCCTTAAACTGTTAGTCTACAATTTTCAATGAGATTCTGGACCCACATAGAAGAATTGGTTAAAAGCAAAAAACTGCGGATGCTGGAAATCCAAAACAAAAACAAAAATAGCCGGAAAAACTCAGCAGGTCTGGCAGCATCTACAGAGAGGAACACAGTTAACGTTTCCAGTCCGTATGACTCTTCAACAGAACTAAGTAAAAATAGAAAAGAGGTGAAATATAAGCTGGTTTAAGGGGGAGGGCAGGTAGAGCTGATGACATATCTTTTGGCTATCTCCACCTATCACTGGCCCTCTATCCAGCCCAACCGGTCCCCCCCCCCCCCCCCCCCCCCCCCCCCCCCCCACCACCCCCCCCCCCCCCCCCCCACCCCCACCCCCACCCCTTAAACCAGCTCATATTTCACCTCTTTTCTATTTTTACTTAGTTCTGTTGAAGAGTCATACGGACTCGAAACGTTAACTGCGTTCCTCTCTGTAGATGCTGTCAGACCTACTGAGTTTTTCCAGGTATTTTTACTTCTGTTTTAGAAGAATTTGTTGTTTTGATATCTCTCGAAATAACCACGCGTCCCAGGTCATTCATGTGAGAAGATATCCCATTAAGGCAGTTGGAAAAGCTATCTGAACTTGATGGGGACAGTGTAGAGGGAGGTTTACTCTGTATCTAACCCTGTGCTGTACCTGTCCTGGGAGTGTTTGATGGGGACAGTGTAGAGGGAGCTTTACTCTATATCTAACCCTGTGCTGTACCTGTCCTGGGAGTGTTTGATAAGGACAGTGCAGAGGGAGCTTTACTCTGTATCTAACCCTGTGCTGTCCCTGTCCTGGGTGGGTTTGATGGGGACAGTGTAGAGGGAACTTTACTCTGTGTCTAACCCCGTGCTGTACCTGTGCTGGGAGTGTTTGATGGGGACAGTGTAGAGAGAGCTTTACTCTGTATCTACCCACGTGCTGTCGGTGTCCTGGGAGTGTTTGATGGGGACAGTGTAGAGGAAGCTTTACTCTGTATCCAATGTCGTGCTGTACCTGTCCTGGGAGTGTTTGATGGGGACAGTGTAGAGGAAGCTTTACTCTGTATCTAACTCTGTGCTGTACCTGTCCTGGGAGTGTTTGATGGGGACAGTGTAGAGGGTGCTTTACTCTGTATCTAACCCTGTGCTGTACCTGTCCTATGAGTGTTTGATGGGGACAGTGTGGAGGGAGATTTATTCTGTATCTAACTCCGTGCTGTACCTGTCCTGGGAGTGTTTGATGGGGACAGTGTAGAGGGAGATTTACTCTATATCTAACCCCGTGCTGTACCTGTCCTGGGAGAGTTTGATGGGGATGGTGTAGAGAGAGCTTTACTCTGGATCTAACCCCGTGCTTTACCTGTCCTGGGAGTGTTTGATGGGGACAGTGTAGAGGGAGCTTTACTCTGTATCTAACCCTGTGCTGTACCTGTCCTGGGAGTGTTTGATGGGGACAGTGTCGAGGGAGCTTTTCTCTGTATGTAACCCCGTGCTGTACCTGTCCTGGGAGTGTTTGATGGGGACAGTGTAGAGGGAGATTTATTCTGTATCTAACTCCGTGCTGTACCTGTCCTGGGAGTGTTTGATGGGGACAGTGTAGATGGAGATTTATTCTGTATCTAACCCCGTGCTGTACCTGCCCTGGTAGAGACTGCTGGCGTTAGGAGACCCTCATCTTGCTGAGCACTGAAGCATCCTTGAGGCCAGATGGTGCAGTTCTGATCAACAAAGCTCTGGCGACAGGCCAGCAAATTGAAACGTCACCTGGGCTTCACTGTCCACAGTTGCTGCCCGAACTCCTGGGCCTTTCCAGCACCTTCTGGTCACATCTCAGTTTCTGTCGGCTCTGCTCCTGGCTTTCATGTATACATCCCTCAGGCTGCTTCCCCGGATGGGCATTCTGCATAGAGGCAGCGGCGAAGGGGGAACCCCAGTCAATCCTTCATAAAATGACTGATGGATTTTAAAATGTTAAAGTGGAGGGGGGCGGTGGAGGGGGGCGGCGGCGGGGCAGGGGGGGGGGGGGGGGGGGGGGTGGGGGGGGGGGGGTACGAGTAAGAGAAGATAATGGTCAGTGAGCCTATCCCTGTCCCAGCTCTGGTGTGGCATCCTCCCTCAGATCCAGATGGGGGGGACAAGCTGCAGCTTTTAATACAAGCAGGAGGTTGACTTCATCTCCAGCCTTTTAATCCGCAGCAATACCTACTGTGGGAATTACTACCAGCACCAACCCTCTTATAATCATTTACAGCACCAGCCCTCATAATTATTACCAGCAGCATTATTATTACCAGCAGCATTATTATTACCAGTAGCATTATTACCAGCAGCATCATTATTACCAGCATCATTATTACCAGCATCATTATTACCAGCATCATTATTACCAGCATTATTACTACCAGCAGCATCATTATTATTACCAGCAGCATTATTACCAGCATTATTATTATTACCAGCGGCATTATTATTATTACCAGCGGCATTATTACCAGTAGCATTATTATTACCAGCATTATTACCAGCAGCATTATTATTATTACCAGCAGCATTATTATTATTACCAGCAGCATTATTACCAGCAGCATTATTATTACCAGCAGCATTATTATTACCAGCGGCATTATTATTATTATTATTATTACTACTCAGTCTCCTTTTAAAACACCCTTGCAGCCTCCTTCCTGCTGCCCCTTCAGCTGCTGCTGGGGGGGGGGGGGGGGGGCTTCACCTCCAGGAGTAGGCCTCGATCCCCGGTCTTTCCTGGCGGGGTTGCCCCGGCTCGGGGGTGGGGTCTCCCCCCCTCACCACTCACCTTCCTGTCGATCCGCACCTGGAAAACCTGCCCGTCCCGCAGCGGCTCGCGGCTCATGGCCAGGCCATGGTTAAACTCCTCGGTCGGCTTGTTGCGCTTGGCCGTGCGGTTACCGTTCAGCAGCGCCACCAGTTTGCCGGTTCTCAGGTGGAACTCAGCCGCCATCCTGACAGGGGGGAGGGGGGGGAGGGGGAGGGAGGGGAGGGGGGGAGTGGGGGGGGAGGTCCCGCTCGGCTCGGCCGCAACCACGGCCCAGCCCGCTCTTTGCGACACTCCCGCCTCCATCCGCCGGAGCCTCCCGCAATCCACTTTACGGCTGCGGGGAGGGAGGGCAACCCAGCGCTCCTTTACGGCAGCGGGGCAAATCGCGCCCGCACTTTACGGCAAGCTCCCTGCCCGGCCCGCATGTCGTCCGACGCCCCGCGGTTTGCGGCCGTCTCACTTTACGGCTGCGGGGCTAGTGGCGAGTGGAGGGAAGAGCGGAGGAAGTGACGCAAGAGGAGGAGGAGGAAGGTATGTGATGGCGGCGGAGTGAGGGGGAGAGGATCGGGGCCCGGGGGCTGGGAATGGTGAGGGCGAGAGGCAGGGGGGATCTGGTGGGGGAGGGGGGATCTGGTGGGGGAGGGGGGATCTGGTGGGGGAGGGGGGATCTGGAGGGGGAGGGGATCTGAGGAGGAGGGGATCTGGAGGAGGGGGAGGGGGATCTGATGGGGGAGGGGGATCTGAGGAGGAGGGGGATCTGGTGGGGGAGTGGGGATCTGAGGGGGAGGGGGATCTGGAGGGGGAGGGGGATCTGGTGGGGGAGTGGGGATCTGAGGAGGAGGGGGGGATCTGGAGGGGGAGGGGGATCTGGTGGGGGAGTGGGGATCTGGTGGGGGAGGGGATCTGAGGAGGAGGGGGGAGGGGGAGGGGGATCTGGAGGGGGAGGGGGATCTGGTGGGGGAGGGGATCTGAGGAGGAGGGGGGATCTGGTGGGGGAGGGGATCTGAGGAGGAGGGGGGATCTGGAGGGGGAGGGGGAGGGGAGATCTGGAGGGGGAGGGATCTGGTGGGGGAGGGGGGATATGGAGGGGTGGGGAATCTCAGGTGGTTGGGGGAGTAGGATCTGTCGTGGGGTGGTTCTGGAAAAAGCAAAGTATTTTGTTTGAGTTCTGGTTGAATCATTGATTCTGGGAGAGATGCCTGTGTGGGGTTTCTTGGAAAGGGAGGGTGCTCTCACACTGGGTATGGTCCCACAGGATACCAGATCATGCTGGGGTACCGTTCCGCACAACTCCTATTGGGGTCCTATCCAATGGGACTACCTGATACTGAGATCCACTGGCCACTTGTTCGCTAATTCTGAATTCTTGTCATTGCTTTTAAACCCACAGTCACGTTCCTCCTCACTGCGCTTTATTGCACCCACGCTCTACTCCTCTAACTCCTGCTTGTCCCCTACTCCCACCCTTCCCAACTGTGCTGCATTCTTTTCACCAGTATTGAGGGGAGATAGAGGGCGCCTCATTCAGCAGCTGTCCTACTATCTGGACCTCGTACCTGCACTTGGCAAAGATCTTGGCACCAGCTGAGGAGTTCACAGATGCCAAACCTTGAACCATGTCAGAAACACAGCTTCAACTTCAATAGGGAGCCCTCTTTACTTGGCATTTAAAGGGAAGCTGGATCTGCATGTGAGGGTGAAGGGATGAAGTAAGGTTGGAGGAGGCTTGTGTGATGCAAAAAAACTGGCAAAAACCAGCCTCCACCATTTCTGTGCTGCACATTCTGTGTAAGATGTGGGAGTCACTGGCTGGGCCCAGCATTTATTGCCCATCCCTAATTGCCCTTGAGAAGGTGGTGGTGAGCTGCCTTCTTGAACCGCTGCAGTCCATGTGGTGTAGGTACACCCACAGTGCTGTTAGGGAGGCAGTTCCAGGATTTTGACCCAGCGACAGTGAAGGAACGGTGATATATTTCCAAGTCAGGACGGTGAGTGGCTGGAGAGGAATATCCAGGTGGTGATGTTCCCATCTATCTGCTGCCCTTGCCCTTCTAGATGGTGGAGGTCGTGGGTTCGGAAGGAGGATTGGTGCATTGCTGCAGTATCTTGTAGATGGTACACGCTGTTGCCACAGTGCACCAGTGGTGAAGGGAGTATTGAGATCTGGTGGGCAGGGGTGGTGACCTAGCTGTGCTGACCTGGGTGATTTTGGGGGATTGTACCTCCGCCTGTTTGTTCTGCTGCAGTCCCTCTTGTTCCACATAAACCTCATGTTGGTTTTTCTTTCCGGTCTAGCTTCTAGTGTCTGGCTCCTTCTGAAACTGAGACGATGCCAGCCCTACTGGAACGGCCCAAGATGTCGAGCGCAATGGCGCGGGCTCTTCACCAGCACATCATGAAGGAGCGAGCACGGAAAAGACAAGGTGGGAGCCTGGGGCAGGGGGGTGGCGAGAGTGGCACCGAATGTAGGTTGTGGCAAACCAGAATGGGGGGATCAGGCAAAGTTTTTAATAGGAAAAGAAAGAACTTGTATTTATATTGTGCTTTCAATGACACCCTGGGACACCTCCTGTGATAAAGTAAGAAAGCAGCAAGTTGTGATCTGGAAGCAGATTCAATAGGAACTTCCAAAAGGGGGAATTGGGGAAATAGTTGAAGGGAAGAATTTTGCAGGGCTTTGGGGAAAGGGGAGGGGGAACATAAGTATGAGCAAGAATAGGCCATTCGGCCCCTTGAATCTGTTCCACCATTCAGTAAGATTGTGGCAGATTGTCTCCCTCTGTTACATCTTTCTGCCCAGTCCCCAAATCCCTTCATTCCTTCAGCGTCCAAAAATTCCAAAGATTCACAACCCTCTGAGTGAGGAAATTTCTCCCCTCCCTGTCCGAAATGGCCAACCCCGTATCCTGCGACTGTGACCCTGGTGTTCTAGACTCCCCAGCCAGGGAGACACCCTCCCTGCGTTGGCCCTCTTGAGCCTGTTAAGAATTTTAGTTGCTTCACAGATCATCTCTCATTTGTCTAAGCTCTCTGGAAGATCATCATTCCTAGTCGGGCAATCTCCTCATGCAGTGAGCCTTCATTCCCCTCCCTCTAAGGTAAGTATGTTCTTCCTTAGGTAAGGAGAGCAGTTAAGGAGTTAATTTCTTTCACAGAGCTGGTACAGACATGCTGGGCTCATTGACCTTTGTTTGTGCTGTATGAGTCTGGCATGACACTGGGAGTTGTTGGCCCCTGGTACAGAGGGCTGGTTGCTGTTTGCTGTTCTTCAGAGGAGAGCTGGAGGGCTGCAGTGTTAGCTGTGGCTCTGTGGGCCACACTCCCTCACCTCTGAGTTGATGCTTATGGTTTCAAGTCCTGTTCCAAAGACTTCTTAACACATAAACCAGGCCAACGCTCCAAGTGCAGTCTAGGGAAAGTGGCCCCATCCACCCCTTCAAACTGACCGAAAAGATCCTGAGGCACTATTGGAAGAAGAGCAGGGGCAGTTTTCCTCTGAGTCCTGACCAATGTTTATCCCTCAACCAACATCACTGGAAACAGTTGATGTGGTCATTGTCTAATTGGTGGTCTCGGGAGGTTACTGTGAGCTGATTGGCTGCTGTGTTTCCAACATCACAACCACGATGACGCTTAAAGAGTTTTTAATTGGCCTCACAGCACTTTGGGACATCCTGAGATCATGAAAGGACTGTATAATTGCAAATTCATTTGTTCTTTGAGCTCGCCACACTGCTCACAGGCAAGTGGGAAAATTCCCAGAGTTTTCTGTAAATCGCTCTCAGGTTTTTCTCTCTCTCTCTCTCCCTCTCTCTCAGAGGAGATTCTGTGACTGAGGAGGGGGTGGGGAGGTTGGTCTTCAGCCTCTCCTCAACTGTTAATGCTCAAAGGGTGGAAAAAGACCATCAACAACTTGAATTTATATCGCACTCTTAGTGAAGTACAGCAAAGCAGTGCTTACTAATCAAAGCTTGACACTGACTCACGTGACGTGAGCAGAAGCTTAGTCAAAGGTGTTTAAAAGCACCTTAGAGGAGGGGAGAGGTTGAGGGAGGGAATTGAGAGCTTAGAGCCTAAACAGCAGAAGGCACAGGAGCCACTGTTGGAGTGTTGAAAAATCGGAATGGAAGGGGCTAGAATTGGAGGATTGCAGAGATTTTGGAGGTTGAACAGAACTTGGCATGAGTTAGGAAATGGGAGCAGAGTGAAGAGGCTGGGCCACAGCAGATGGAAAACATCACCAGCCGGAGTTTTTTGAGGAGCTAACAGGGAAGGTTGATACAGGAAACGCTGTTGATGTGGTGTATATAGATTTTCAAAAGGCAATTGATACAGTGCCACACAACAGACTTGTGAGCAAAACTCTAACTCTTGGAATAAAAGGGGAAATTGGCTCAGTGACAGGAAACAGTAGTGATAAATGGTTGTTTTTCAGATTGGAGGAAGGTTTGTAGTGGAGTTTCCCAGGGGTCAGTGTTGGGACCCTTGCTCTTCCTGATATATATTAATGATCTGGACTGCGGTGTTCAGGGTATAATTTCAACAACCACATATGAGACGAAGATTGGAAATGTTGTCAGCTGTGATGGGGATAGTTGTGAACTTCAAAAGGACATAGACATGTTGGTGGATTGGGCAGACAAGTGGCAGATGAAGTTCAATGCAGAGAAGTGTGAGGTGATTTCATTTTGGCAGGAAAGATATGGAGAGACAGTGTAAAATAAAGGGAGATCCTCTAAAGGAGGTGTTAGGAACAGAGGGACCTTGGTGCATATGTACATAGGTCATTGAAGATGGCAGGGCATGTTGAGAGAGCAGTTAATAAAGTATATAATATCTTAGACTTTATTAATTGAGTACAAGAGTAAGGAGGTCATGTTGAACTTGTATAAGACACCAGTTGGGTCTCATCTGGATTGTGAACTGTGTCCAGTTCTGGGTGCCATACTTGTGGAAGGATGTGAAGACATTGGAGAGAGTACAGAGGAGATTCACAGAATGATTCCCGGGATGAAGAATTGTAGCTATGAGGATAGATTGGTGAGGTTGGGACTATTTTCCTTGGAGAAAAGAAGGCTGAGAGGAGATTGATAGAGGTATTCAAAATCCTGAGGAGTATGGACAGGGTAAATAGTGAGAAACTGTTCCCACTCAAGAGAACTTCAAGAACTAGAGGGCACAGGTTCAAAATAATTGGCAAAAGGAATAAATGTGATGTGAGGTAAAAAGGAGGTGGTGGTGGTGGGTAACTGTCTGCAGTGTCTGAGGCCCTGTGCCACTAACAGATTGGAAAGTCTCTGTGTGTGTGCCACGGAGCCAGCCCCAAGCACTGCGTTTTCCACTAAAAACACTCTGCAGGCACTGGAGGAGGCTGTTTAGACCCTCAATCCTGATCCACCATACAGTAAGACCATGGTTGATCTGTGACCTAACTCCATATACCCCACATCCTTTGGGTAACCAAGATCCATCAACCACAGATTTCAAATGAAAGATGAATTGCCCTGTAACTGCTGATGTTGTGGCCTTTGCAGAGGAGGAGGAGGTGGACAAAATGATGGAACAGAAGATGAAAGAGGAGCAGGAACGGAAAAGGAAGAAAGAGATGGAGGAGCGGATGTCACTGGAAGAGACAAAGGAACAGGTACATGTTGGGGGTGGGGTCCCTGACTGATTTAGGGCCCATTTGGCCATTGGACTGTAGCCCAGGTTGATGAGGTGAGACTCTCCACACCGACTGTCACCTGAAAGGGTCCAATTGAAATGAGCTCTAGTGTTACCATAATCCAGTGGGATTGAGTGTCCTAAGCTGGCACTTAGCTACCCTCCCAAATGGCCAATGTAGAAAATAGAGGGTGAATCTCAAAGGGACCAGGGAAGGAGTGTGGAGGGGAGGATTTTCCAAGGTTGGGGCATGGGCCAGGGCTGCAAGGGAGCCTTGTTTTGATGTCTTCACACGACCAAACGCCAGGAGGACTGGGGCGTGGTGGGGGGAGTCCCGACTCTTAAGATCCCATCAGTTGAATGGTTTTTAAAGGCTGGTAACGGAGTCTGGTCTTCTCACTTAAAGTGAGAGACTGTTAGCGCACGGTGTGGGGGGAGCGCGGTGCTTCACTTGAACATTGCCCTGCGCTGTAAAACCCCTCATTCCCTGCTCTCAGCTCACTGCCCTCCATCCTGCTCCATTGTTTAGATTTCCAAGATGGAGTTAAAACTGCAGAGCCTACAGGAGGAGAAGCACCAGCTCTTTCTGCAACTGAAGAAAGTTCTTCATGAAGAAGAGAAGCGACGGGCTAAGATGAAGGAGCAGAGGTACAAGAGGCTTTTCTGTCTCAAGGCATCAGGGTGAGGCTTGCTGCAGTTGATTAGCCTGTCAGGGTTTGCTGTCCAATTTTCCAGGTTCCACAGATGCTGGTGGTTCTCGGCGTCTAATCCAAATTTGAGCCTATGGCGAATAGTGGTCAGCTATTCGTCTGTGTGTGTGTCAAAGAGGTGTGTTTGTGTGTGTGTGTGTGTGGTGGGGAGTGGGGGCAGGGTGTACCTCTCTGTGTGTGTGTGTGTGTGTGTGTGTGTGTGTGTGTGTGTGTGGTGGGGGGGGTTGTGCCTGTGCATAGGAGTGTGCCTGTCTGTGTGTGGGGGCGGGGGTTGTGCCTGAGTGTGTGTAAAAGAGGTGTGTGTGTGTGTGTGTGTGTGTGTGTGGTGGGGAGGGGGTTGTGTGTGGGGCATGGTGTGCCTCTGTGTATGTGTGGGGGGGGGTTGTGCCTGTGCATAGGAATGTGCCTGTCTGTGTGTGGTGGGGGGGGGTTGTGCCTGTGTGTGTGGTGGCAGGGGTGGGGGGAATGTTTGTGTGTGTGGGGGGTGGTGTGTCTGTGTGTGTGGGGGGTGTGCCTGTCTTTGTGTGCAGGGGGAGTGTCTGTGTGTATGGGCTGGGGTGTATGTGCATAGGGAGGGTGTGTCTGTGTGTGTGGCGGGGGGCTGCCTGTCTTTGTGTACGGGGTGGTGTGTGCCTGTTTGTGTGTGGGTGGGTTGTGTGTATGTGGGGGGGGTGTCTGTGCGTAGGGAGGGTGTGTGTGGGAGGTGGTGTGTTGAGGGGTGTGTGTGTGTGGTGGGGGGGTGTGCCTGTGTGTGGGAGGTGTGTGCCTGTGTGTGGGGGGGTGTGCCTGTGTGTCGGGGGGGGTGTGCCTGTGTGTGTGGGGGAGTGTGCCTGTGTGTGTGGGGGGTGTGCCTGTGTGTGAGGTGGGGGGGCTTGGGGGTGGGTGGGAACACAGGTATCGTGACCAAGCCTGACCCTACCCTATGTACTCCCCATCCAGCACACATGCTGTAGGGAATTGGCCTCCCTTCAGGAAGGCCGCGTGTGTGATTCGACTGTGGAGCACCTTGCTCCTGTATATTCACCTGCGTCAGCTCAATGCTGAAGCTCACCAGTTTACTCCTGTCACACTGACACCAGCAGATGAGATTTAAAATGACACGAATCATTGAAAAGCTCTCGAATTGATGTGTGAAATGGATCAATTTTCCCTGGTGCAGCCTCCTGTGCTGTTGGTCTGATTTGAATATGTACCTTTGGGGGCTGCGGCTCCAATACTGTACCTGCTACACCACATACCTATCCAGCTGTACCTGCTACACTGTACCTGCTACACCACATACCTATCCAGCTGTACCTGCTACACTGTACCTGCTACACCACATACCTATCCAGCTGTACCTGCTACACTGTACCTGCTACACCACATACCTATCCAGCTGTACCTGCTACACTGTACCTGCTATACCACATACCTATCCAGCTGTACCTGCTACACTGTACCTGCTACACCACATACCTATCCAGCTGTACCTGCTACACTGTACCTGCTACACCACATACCTATCCAGCTGTACCTGCTACACTGTACCTGCTACACCACATACCTATCCAGCTGTACCTGCTACACTGTACCTGCTACACCACATACCTATCCAGCTGCCAGCTGCTGATACGCAGTTGGCATTAACCTTCCAATAGCCTAGTGATACTGTGTAGTATATGGTATAATTAATCAAAAGGCACTCCCAATGAAGCAGTAATCTTATCTGAGTTCAGATGACTTTCACAGGCTGCATTGATATTCTATTTTAAATTTAATAATGCAGCATTTATTGCCCATCCCTAGTTGCCCCTTGAGAAGGTATTGGTGAGCTGCCTTCTTGAACCGCTGCACTCCATGTGGTGTAGGTACACCCATGGTGCTGTTAGGGAGTTCCAGGATCTTGACCCAGCGACACTGAAGGAACGGTGATATATTTCCAAGTCAGGATGGTGAGTGACTTGGAGGGGAACTTCCAGGTGGTGGTGTTCCCATGTGTCTGCTGCCTTTGTCCTTCTAGATGGTAGTGGTCGTGGGTTTGGAAGGTGCTGTCTAAGGAGCCTTGGTGAGTTTCTGCTGCTACTGTCCGTCGGTGGTGGAGCGAGTGAATGTTTGTGGATATGGTGCCAATCAAGCGGGGCTGCTTTGTCCTGACGGTGTCAAGCTTCTTGAGTGTTTTTGGAGTTGCACTCACCCAGACAGGTGGAGGGTATTCCATCACACTCCTGATGGTGGACAGAGTCAGGAGATATGATGCTTCTCCAATCTGCCTGATTAAATTACAGCCTCCTGCTCCCCACATTGTGATTCAGGACTACCTGACTCTTTATCATTTCACTGGGCTGACCTTCCTTATCTATTTTTTCAAGTACTCTTTGTCAGGAAGGCCTGTATTTAATACCCTGTCATAACATGCCCCCTGAGATGGTGCTGGTAGACCTTCCCCCTCTATCTGCAGTCAGGGGTTTGACATCATAACTGGTTCTCTAGGCCATGAGGGAGGGCAGCTGGTGTGGGACTTGAAGCCGTATAAGATCCAGTGTCAGGTAAGGATTCTGCTTTAAACTGACACCAGGCTCTGTGACTAAATCAGATGGCTTAGGATTGTATTAGGGTCTGTGGTGAGTTAACTGATCCAAGCAAGGGCAGTTCACTCACTGCAGTGGCGTGAGGGAGGATTCTCACTCCTGAACAAGTGGACATAACCTTAAGATTAGAGGCAGACCATGAAAGCCAGCCTCTTGCGCATCCCTTATGCATTGGTGGCTCTGCCTTCAGCTACCTGAGCCCCAAGGCCAGGAAATACCTCTCCAGCTCTCTCCCACCTCTCTTTTCTCCTTTAGGATTCTCCTTAAATCCCATCACTTGCACTGTTGCCTTGTGATGTTTTACTATGTTAAAGGCACTATATAAATGCAGGTTGTAATTGCGTCCTGCACAACGGCTTGTGGAAATCTGGAGCTCACGCCCCTGAAAAGGTAATAGACGCTTGGGCTCGATTGGAATTTTTCCGAGACTGAGATGGATAGGTTTTTGTTGAGGAAGGAAACCAGGGAATCTGGAGAAAGGTGGGTAAATGGGATAGAGATACAGATCAGCCATGATTTTAACTAAATGGTAGGAGAAACCCGAGGGGCTGAACGGCCTCAAGAAAGTGGCAAAGCGCAAATTGAAGGTGAAAGAAAGGATGTCAGTAATGACATGACCATGGAGGGTAGCCATGTACAGTACAGTTACCTCTCACAGAGCCAGCTCGACTGTGTACTGTGCAGCTTCCAAAAGACTCATAGGCACATCCAAGGCTAAGTGGGTAGAATTATTGTCAGAAGGTTCATACTTCAGTCCAAAGGCCTGTGCTCAGAATCCAGACTGACGAGGGACTGCTGCTCCCTTCAGGTGAGAAACTGCTGTCTCGGGTAGACAGAAAGATCCCACTGCTGCTATGGATGAGCAGGAGCATTCCCCCTGTTCCTGCTCAATAGTTTTATCATTCAAACAGTATAACCCGGTCGCTGCTGTTTGTGGGATTTTGCTGTGCGCAGACTGACTGCCTTATTTCCAACAGGCCAACAGTGATTACACTTGCAAAACGTTTCTTTGGTTGCAAAGTGCTTTGGAACATTCTGAGGGTTGTGAAACATTGCAGACACAAACAGCCTCCCTCGAGAACACTGAGGTACCACCGCCAGGCCAGGTACTTCACCAATGCAGCCGTTCTTTACAGGTGAGCCCAGGTGGCGTTGTGTGGCTAGGTTATTCGATGTGGAAGGCGTCACTCAGCGGCATCCCCAATGGAGTAGTGATCAGCGGTAGGAATGCAAGCTGGTCCTGCCTCGCCCACCAGCCCAGGACTATTGGGACAAATTGTAGAAGCTGCACTACTCCCTGCCAACTGGTTTAGATCAGGCAGATCAGCACGGTGACTGGGTCGTTCTTGTACACGCTTCCACCAGTTGAGCAAACGGTGTGATTACTTTTGCACCTTGTGTCTTTCATTCTAGTGATATGAACACCCTGACCCAGGCTACCTACCCACAGGCACTGGCTGTCCATTCCAGTCAGCATCTGATCAATATACAAGGTAAGGTCACTGTCACCCATCAGCCTTTAAGCCACTTCAGATCATAGTAACAGGAGGAGGCCATTCAGCCCCCCGAACGTCTTCTGCCATTCAATTGGATCAGGGCTGCTCTGTATCTCACTACCTAGCGCCTTGATTCCATTAACCCTCAATCCCTTACCCGACAAAAATTTATCAATCTCAGCTTTGAAATTTCCAGTTGACCTCCAGCCCCAGCAGCTTTTTGAGAGGAGAGAGTTCTTGATTTCCATTCTCCTTTGGGAGGAAGTGCTCCCTTTCACCATCTCTGAATGGCCTGGCTTCTGCCCCCTTTTTCTGGACTCGCTCGTTCTGGACTTCTCCAGCATTCCCCCCCAATTTCTCTCTATCAATCCGATCAAATCCATCAATCATTTTAAAACCCTCCATTAGATCCCTCCCTTAATCGAGGGGGATATAAGTCGAGTGACTTCCTCTGGAACTTTTTGTGTCTCCTACATGCATCATGAGAGTTGGAATTGAAAAAGTGCTTCAGTTGCACATAGCCCTGCTCAGATGCGATCTGGAGTAACTGGGTTCAGTCCTGGGCACCACATCTTAGGAAGGATAGGTCGGCCTTGGAGAAGGTGCAATGAGACCAGGCTAAAAGGGTTAAATTTCCAGGACAGGTTACCCAGACTAGGCTTATGTTCCCTCGAGTTTAGAAGATTAAGGGGTGATCTAATCGAAGTGTTTAAGATGATTAAAGGATTTGATAAGTTTGATAAAGAGAAACTATTTCCTCTGGTTGTGGGAGTGGAGCCCAGAACAAGGGGGTTAGAGCACTTTTTCATAAAAGTATGCACTGTTTTGATCTGCTTATTTGTGTTGGAAACAGTTCAGAGAAGGTTCACTCGACTCCTTCCTGGGATGAAGGGCTTATTTTATGAGGGAAGGTTGAGCAGGCTGGGCCTATGTCCATTGGAGTTTAGGAGAATGAGAGGTGATCTTGTTGAAACATATAAGATGCTGAGGGGACTGGACAGGGCAGATACAAGGAGGATGTTTTCCCTCGTGATGGAGACTGAAACCAGGGGACACTGTTTAAGAGGTCTACCATTTAAGATGAAAATGAGGAAAAAACATTTCTCTCAGAGGATGGTTAGTCTTTGGAATCCTTATCCCCAGAGAGCAGTGGACTCATTGAATTAATTCCAGGCTTGGTTAGACAGATTTTTAATTGACAAAGGAGTCGAAGGTTATGAGGGTAAGCAGGAACATGGCATTGAGGCTACCGTGATCTTATTGAATGGTGGAACAGACTTGAGGGGCTGAATGACCTACCCCTACTCTACGTTCCAGTGTTCAAAGGGGAGTGGAAACCTGAAACTCTCTCCCTTCAAAAGCTGAAAATTTCAAAACTGAGATTTGATAGATTTTTATTGGGGAAGGGGATTGAAGGTTAAGGAACCAAGGATGGAGCGAAGATAGAGTTGTGGTTAGTAATCTAATAATCTTACACGAATCAGCCAGGATCTGATTGAATGAGGGAACAGGCTCGAGGGGTTGAATGGCCTCTCCTGTTCCTATGAAAGGTCACAGATGTGCATGAAGAGTTTGGCAATGTTTTATCCCAATATTGTCAATCATCCATTTACCCCTTTCCCCTGAAGGAGGCACTGTGTCCAGGTGTGCACCGAAGTACACTGCATCCAGCAGGATATGACAGCAGGCTGACTAACAGTGAGGGGTATCACAGTCTAGACTTACTCACATCTGAAACTCGCTTCCTGCTGAGCAAGAACTGGGGTCAGGAGCAGCAGGGCTGGCTGACTGTGTTATTTCAACATTTCTTCACTGCTTATCCCTTGTGCTCACAGCAATTAACATTGAGCTCAATAAACATAAAGGTGTTACTGACGCACAAACTGGGTATTTTGGAAAATCCAAGAAGCCTTTCGGACCATGTTCCAGTGTGACTAAGTGGTGTTAGCTATTGACCTGAGGAGCTGCCTGCCTCTGATGTTGCCAGACAGGTTACCTGCCTCTGACTAGAATCGTTGTTAATACAGTGTGAGCAGCCCATAGGAAGCTTCATGCAGAGGGTCTGAAATATGCACAATCTGATTGGACACCAGCTGGTGTTTGCCTTCACCTCCTCCCACCCCCCCCCCCCCCCCCCCCCCCACCCCGGCCCCTCAGCGCTGACAGACACCAAGAGGAGATGACATTTCACCTTTTTCCTCCCCCCCCCCCCCGCCCCCTCTTGTCCTGCAGAAGGCCACGGGAGACCAGGGGGGCTGCTGGGAGATCGGCCGAAATCGCAGATGTTCCCATCGGGAGCCATAGCACAGGTAAATCTTCTCCAGGCCTGGCTGAGCCTCGGTGAGTTTGGAGTACAGGTTCGAAGTGGGGTTAGTGAGACACTGTCTACAGACTTTGCCTTTCAAACCATTGCACGTGCTCAGTGGGTAACCCTCTTGACTCTGAGTCAGGCAGTCATGGATTCCAGTCCAGAGGCTGGAGTGCATCGTCCAGCCTGATAACTCGCAACACCTGTTAGGGTGCTCCTTTTCTGGTGAGACCTCCAAACCAATGAATACAAAAAGGGAATTGAAATGCGATTTGAGGGCCTCAAAGCTCCACCACACAAATCTCAACCATTACCACCACCAAAGACAGATTATCTGGTTATTATCACTTGGTTGTATGGATTGGATTTTGCTGTGTGTCAATTGGCTGTCCCATTTCCTACATTACAACAGTGGTACAGTTCAGAAGTTGTGCATTGGCTGGAAAGTGCTTGTGGGTGCCCTGAGGTCATGAAAGGAATTTCTCTCTCTCTCTCTCTCTTTCTCTCTTCATAGTGTCTCCGTATCTTTTACTTTCTCTCTCAGTGAACCGGTGGATGTGCTGTACTTAGATTTTCAGAAGGCATTTGATAAGGTGCCACATCGAAGGTTATTGGGGAGAATAAAAGCTCATGGTGTAGGGGGTAACATATTGGCATGGATAGAAGATTGGAAACAGGAAACAGAGATAGTATAAATGGGTCATTTTCTGGTTGGCAGGATGTAATGAGTGGTGTGCCACAGGGATCAGTGCTGGGGCCTCAACTTTATACAATTTATAGAAATGACTTGGTTAAAGGGACAGGTGGTATGGTTGCTAAATTTACTGATGACACTAAGATAGATAGGAAAGTAAGTTGTGAAGAGGACATAAGGAGCCTACAAAGGGATATAGATAGGTTAGTTGAGTGGGCAAAATCTGGAGTATATTGTAGGAAAATGTGAAATTGTCCATTTTGGCAGGAAGAATAAAAAAGATGCTTATTATCTAAATGGTGAGATATTGCAGAGCTCTGAGATTCAGAGGGATCTGGGTGTCCGAGTGCATGAATCACAACAGGTTAGTATGTAGGTACAGCAGGTAATTAGGAAGCTAAGGAGGAGATAGACAGATTTTTAATTAGTAGTGGGTTGAAAGGTTATGGGCAGAGGGCAGGAAATTGGAGTTGAGGCCGAAATGAGATCAGCCGTGATCATATTGAATGGCAGGGCAGGCTCGAGGGGCTGAATTGCCAACTCCTGCTCCTAGTTCTTATAGAATGTTATCATTTATTGCGAGGGGAATTGAATACAAAAGCAGGGAGGTTATGCTTCAGTTATACAGAGCACTGTGGACACCACATCTGGAGTACTCTGTACAGTACTGGTCTCCTTATTTAAGGAAGGATGTAAATGTGTTGGAAGCAGTTTTGAGAAGGTTTACTAGACTAATACCTGGAATGGACTTACGAGGAAGGACTGGACAGATAGGCTTGTATCCACTGGAGTGTAGAAGAGTCAGAGTGCCTGAAACACAGATCCTGAGGGGTCTTGACAGGGTGGATGTGGAGAAGATGTTTCCTCTTGTGGGAGAATCTAGAACGAGGGGTCACTGATTAAAAGATATGGGTCACTCATTTAAGCCAGAGGTAATGAGTTGTATCCCTTTGGGGTTGTGAGCCTTTGGAACTCTCCCACTGAAAACGTGGTAGAGGCAGAGTCTTTGAATATTTTTAAGGCAGAGCTGGATAGATTCTTGATAAGCAAGGGGGTGAAAGGTTATCGGGGTAGGCAGGAATGTGGAGTTGAGGTAAAATCAGATCAGCCATGATCTTATCGAATGGTGGAGCAGGCTCGAGGGGCTGAGTGGCCTACTCCTGCTCCTAATTTCTATCTTCATATGCTCTCACTCCCTTTCTCACTCTTCCTCCCTCACTCCCTCTCTCTTCCTGTCTCCTTTCTTTCTATCTCACTCAGTGTGTCTTGGACTGTGTGCCTCTCTCCCTATCTCTATCTCTTGCCCAAACACTCTCCCTTTCACCTGGGCTGTCTCTCGCTAAGTTTCACTCTGTCACTCAATCTCACTCACTCGCTTGGCCTGACTCTCTTGCTCGCTTGTTCAGCCTCGCACTCCCACGCTCTCGCCCGCTCGCTCAGCCCCGCGCACTCGTTCACTCACCGGCCCGGCCCCGCTTGGTTTCTCCCTCACTCGCTCTCTCGCTAAGTCTCTCCCTCGCTCGCTCCCTCTGTCCCTCGCTCGCTAGCTCTGTCTCTCCCTCGTTCACTCCCTCTCTCCCTCGTTCGCTCCCTCTGTCCCTCGCTCGCTCCCTCTCTCCCTCGCTCTGGCTGGTGCAGACACGATGGGCTGAATGGCCTCTTTCTGCATTGTAACTTTTCTAAGGCTCAATGTGGTTCTTGCTTGGTCTGTCTCACTCTCTTGCTGAATCTCAATCTGTCTCATTCAGGCTACACCCCTCTCTCTCTCTCTCTCTGTTTCTTGCTTGACCAGTCACACTCTCACTCGCTCAATCTCTCTCTCTCTCTCTCTCTCATTCCCTTACATGGTGTCTCTCCTCCTCTCACTTGGTTTTTCTCTTTGTCTCAATCTCTCTCTTTCTCTTCCCAGAGCCGTGCATTCACGGTACAGGCTGGATTCACAGCTGCACAAACAGACCATCCACAGTACCAGACTGGCCAGTCAGGACATAGCAGTTACCCAGTTAGCCAGACACAACATGGACCACCGTACGGGCCGGGACAGACTGTCACCTACGCCAGTAGCCAACAGCTTCGAGGTGAGTCAGCTATTTCTGCGCTTACCGAGCCCACACACACTGGACACAGCGAGGCAGCCTGTCCCCCTCCCTCAGTGAGGCAGGGTGTCCCCCCCCCACCCTGCAGTGAGACAGGGTGCCCCCCTCCCGCAGCGAGGCAGGGTGTCTCTCCCCCTCACTGTGCGCTGAGACAGGGTGACCCCTTGCCGTGCTTTGTGTGTGGTTATTTGGTTTGATTGATTGCCTATTGCAGGGCGTTCTCCCCTTGCGCTGGGGTTTGGACCCTCAGCCTCTTTCTCTCTGGGCTGGCAGTACCCACCTCACCAATGTTTCACTGAGACCCTCTGCAATCTCCAGCTCTAACCTTCCAGTGGGAGATCAAGCCCAGCTCTTGGACCTTGACAGAATTTTATGTCCAGCTGGTCTGGAACACAGAGGTCACCTGTACCTGTGGCACTACCACCCTCCCTTTCCCAGGGTTAATTCAGTTCTCACCAGCTTTTTGGCTCCAAACAATGGACAGCACACTCCCTCATTCCTTTCTACCTGTGGCCTAGGGTGAGCTTAGTACCATGGATCGTGAAATAGTTGGAAAGTGGAGTTGTGTTGGATAAAAGGTTAAATGGGTTTAAAAGGGGGGCCTTCAGTTGCCTGGCCCCCAAGTGTTAATTATACACTAATTGTGTTTAATTGTTGATGAATTGCGGGTGTGAACTAGGCATTTACTCGAAGCTCCTGGAAAGAGACCCAGACTAAAGCTTGGTTGTTGGATGAGGGGATGCGTGCTTGTAATGTGCATAACTGTAAATAAAGTGAAAGGCTGTAAACATTGGCCTCAGTTCTATCCTTTACCAACTGGCTTTCTGAAATAGGACAGTGAGCTCTGGAATTCCCACCCCCGTAAACCCCACTCCACCTTTAAGATGCTTCTTAAAACCCACCTCTTTGACTGAACTTTTGTCCTACTATCTCCTGGTGTAGATCAGTGTTGAATTCTGTTTGGTAATTGTTCCTCTGAAGAATCGTTTAACTTTGTTAAAGGTGCTGTCTGAATGCAAGTTGTTGTTGTTGTTAACCCTACTCTTGTTTTGTTTATATATCAGGGCCTTCTGCTTTCCAGGCAATGTCTGCGTACATCCCACATCAGCAGACTGCGTATGCTGTCCATGGGCACTTCACCCCTCAACAAGGTAAGGAGAGAGGCAGCAGCTCATGCCAGCTACTGGGGATCTCTGGTGTCTGTCTTGTTGGCATGATGTGATTGGCACCAGCTAGCTATTCAACAGGGTAGGTGATCCCAGTTCAGCCCAGACCCCTCCTTGCCTTGAAGCCATGTGCATCCCCGTGCTTTCTCCCCAGGAGTCACTGGTAATTATTGGAAGCAGGAGCATAAGAAATAGGAGCTGGAGGAGACCATTCAGCCCGTCAACCTGCTCTGATAGTCAGTCCGATCGTGGCCAATCTTCTACCTCAACTCCATTTTCCTGCCCACTTCCCATGTCTCTCAATTTCCTCAGAGACCAAAAACCCATATCTCGACCACAAATATACTCAACAACGGAGCATCCACAACCCTCCGGGGTAGAGAATTCCAGAGATTCATAACCCTTTGAGTGAAGAAATTTCTCCTCATCTCAGTCCTAAATGATCGACCCCTTATCCTGAGACTGTTCCCCGTGTTCTAAATTCCCCAGCCCGGGGAGGTGGGGGGAACAATCTCTCCGCGTCCACCCTGTCAAACCCCTTCAGAATATCACATGTTTCAGTGAGATCACCTCTCATTCTTCTCAACTCCAGAGAATATAAACCCAGTTTACTCAACCCCTCATCACAGGGTAACCTTTCATCTTGGATGTATGTTTTTGCCCATGTGTGTGACTGGGTGAGCGGGTGGGCAAGTAAGTGTGCGGGTGCGGTTATACGAGGGTGTGAGCACAGGGACCCTGGGGGTGTGAGTACGGGGCCTGGGGATGTGAGTACGGGTATGTGAGTATGTGTGAGTGTAGGGGTGTGTGCACAGGTGGGCGTGTGTGGGTATTTGTGAGTACATGTGTGTGGGTGTTTGGGGATTTAGGTGTGTGGGTGTTTGGGGATTTAGGTGTGTGGGTGTTTGGGGATTTAGGTGTGTGGGTGTTTGGGGATTTAGGTGTGTAGGTGTTTGGGGATTTAGGTGTGTGGGTGTTTGGGGATTTAGGTGTGTGGGTGTTTGTGGGTACAGGTGTGTGGGTGTGAGTGCTAGCGGGAACAGGTGTGTGGGTGTTTGCGGGTACAGGTGTGTGTGGGTGTTTGCGGGTACAGGTGTGTGGGTGGGTGTGTTTGGGGGCACGGGTGTATGGGTGTGAGTATTTGCGGGTACAGATATGGATGTGGGTGTTTGCGGGTACAGGTGTGTGGGTGTGGGTGTTTGCAGGTACAGGTGTGTGGGTGTGGGTGTTTGCGGGTACAGGTGTGTGGGTGTTTGCAGGTACAGGTGTGTGGGTGTGGGTGTTTGCGGGTACAGGTGTGTGGGTGTTTGCTGGTACAGGTGTGTGGGTCTGGGTGTTTACGGGTACAGGTGTGTGGGTGTTTGCGGGTACAGGTGTGTGGGTGTTTGCAGGTACAGGTGTGTGGGTGTGGGTGTTTGCGGGTACAGGTGTGTGGGTGTTTACGGGTACAGGTGTGTGGGTGTTTGCAGGTACAGGTGTGTGGGTGTGGGTATTTGCGGGTACAGGTGTGTGGGTGTTTGCAGGTACAGGTGTGTGGGTGTGGGTGTTTGCGGGTACAGGTGTGTGGGTGTTTGCGGGTACGGGTGTGTGGGTGTTTCCGGGTACAGGTGGGTGTGGGTGTTTGCGGGTACAGGTGTGTGGGTGTGGGTGTTTGCGGGTATAGGCGTGTGGGAGTGGGTGTTTGCGGGTACAGGTGTGTGGGTGTGGGTATTTGCGGGTATAGGTGTGTGGGTGTGGGTGTTTGCAGGTACAGGTATGTGGGTGTCGGTATTTGCGGGTATAGGTGTGTGGGTGTTTGTGGGTACAGGGGTGTAGGTGTTTGCGGGTACAGGTGTGTGGGTGTTTGCGGGTACAGGTGTGTGGGTGTGGGTGTTTGCGGGTACAGGTGTGTGGGTGTTTGCGGATACAGGTGTGTGGGTGTTTGCGGGTACAGGTGTGTGGGTGTTTGCGGGTACAGGTGTGTGGGTGTTTGCGGGTACAGGCATGGGAGTGGGTGTTTGTGGGTACAGGTGTGTGGGTGTTTGCGGGTACAGGTGTGTGGGTGTGGGTGTTTGCGGGTACAGGTGTGGGTGTTTGCGGATACAGGTGTGTGGGTGTGGGTGTGGGTGTTTGCGGGTACAGGTGTGTGGGTGTTTGCAGGTACAGGTGTGGGTGTGGGTGTTTGTGGGTACAGGTGTGTGGGTGTTTGCGGGTACAGGTGTGTGGGTGTGGGTGTTTGCGGGTACAGGTGTGTGGGTGTTTGTGTGTACAGGTGTGTGGGTGTTTGCGGGTACAGATGTGTGTGGGTGTTTGCGGGTACAGGTGTGTGGGTGTGGGTGTTTGCGGGTACAGGTGTGTGGGTGTTTGTGGGTACAGGTGGATGTGGGTGTTTGCGGGTACAGGTGTGTGGGTGTTTGCGGGTACAGGTGGGTGTGGGGGTTTGCGGGTACAGGTGTATGGGTGTTTGCGAGTACAGGTGTGTGGGTGTTTGCGAGTACAGGTGTGTGGGTGTTTGCGAGTACAAGTGTGTGGGTGTGGGTGTTTGCGGGTACAGGTGTGTGGGTGTGGGTGTTTGCAGGTACAGGTGTGTGGGTGTGGGTGTTTGCAGGTACAGGTGTGTGCAGGTACAGGTGTGTGGGTGTGGCTGTTTGCAGTTACAGGTGGGTGTGGGTGTTTGCAGGTACAGGTGTGTGGGTGTGGGTGTTTGCAGGTACAGGTGTGTGGGTGTGGGTGTTTGCAGGTACAGGTGTGTGTGGATGTGGGTGTTTGCAGGTACAGGTGTGTGGGTGTGGGTGTTTGCAGGTACAGGTGTGTGGGTGTGGGTGTTTGCAGGTACATGTGTGTGGGTGTTTACGGGTACAGGTGTGTGGGTGTTTGCGGGTACAGGTGTGTGGGTGTTTGCAGGTACAGGTGTGTGGGTGTGGGTGTTTGCAGGTACAGGTGTGTGGGTGTGGGTGTTTGCAGGTACAGGTGTGTGGGTGTTTGCAAGTACAGGTGTGTGGGTGTGGGTGTTTGCAGGTACTGGTGTGTGGGTGTGGGTGTTTGCAGGTACAGATGTGTGGGTGTGGGTGTTTGCAGGTACAGGGGTGTGGGTGTTTGCAGGTACAGGTGTGTGGGTGTGGGTGTTTGCGGGTACAGGTGTGTGGGTGTGGGTGTTTGCGGGTACAGGTGTGTGGGTGTGAGGTTTGCAGGTACAGGTGTGTGGGTGTGGGTGTTTGCAGGTACAGGTGTGTGGGTGTGGGTGTTTGCAGGTACAGGTGTGTGGGTATGGGTGTTTGCAGGTACAGGTGTGTGGGTGTGGGTGTTTGCAGGTACAGGTGTGTGGGTGTTTGCAGGTACAGGTGTGTGGGTGTGGGTGTTTGCAGGTACACGTGTGTGGGTGTGGGTGTTTGCGGGTACAGGTGTGTGGGTGTGGGTGTTTGCGGGTACAGGTGTGTGGGTGTTTGCGGGTACAGGTGTGTGGGTGTGGGTGTTTGCGGGTACAGGTGTGTGGGTGTTTGCGGGTACAGGTGTGTGGGTGTTTGCGGGTACAGGCGTGGGTGTGGGTGTTTGCGGGTACAGGTGTGTGGGTGTTTGCGGGTACAGGTGTGTGGGTGTGGGTGTTTGCGGGTACAGGTGTGTGGGTGTTTGTGTGTACAGGTGTGTGGGTGTTTGCGGGTACAGGTGTGTGTCGGTGTTTGCGGGTACAGGTGTGTGGGTGTGGGTGTTTGTGGGTACAGGTGTGTGGGTGTTTGTGGGTACAGGTGGGTGTGGGTGTTTGCGGGTACAGGTGTGTGGGTGTTTGCGGGTACAGGTGGGTGTGGGTGTTTGCGAGTACAGGTGTGTGGGTGTTTGCGAGTACAGGTGTGTGGGTGTTTGCGAGTACAAGTGTGTGGGTGTGGGTGTTTGCGGGTACAGGTGTGTGGGTGTGGGTGTTTGCAGGTACAGGTGTGTGGGTGTGGGTGTTTGCAGGCACAGGTGTGTGCAGGTACAGGTGTGTGGGTGTGGCTGTTTGCAGGTACAGGTGTGTGGGTGTGGGTGTTTGCAGGTACAGGTGTGTGGGTGTGGGTGTTTGTAGGTACAGGTGTGTGGGTGTGGGTGTTTGCAGGTACAGGTGAGTGGGTGTGGGTGTTTGCAGGTACAGGTGTGTGGGTGTGGGTGTTTGCAGGTACAGGTGTGTGTGGATGTGGGTGTTTGCAGGTACAGGTGTGTGGGTGTGGGTGTTTGCAGGTACAGGTGTGTGGGTGTGGGTGTTTGCAGGTACAGGTGTGTGGGTGTTTACGGGTACAGGTGTGTGGGTGTTTGCGGGTACAGGTGTGTGGGTGTGGGTGTTTGCGGGTACAGGTGTGTGGGTGTTTGCGGGTACAGGTGTGTGGGTGTGGGTGTTTACGGGTACAGGTGTGTGGGTGTTTGCAGGTACAGGTGTGTGGGTGTGGGTACAGGTGTGTGGGTGTTTGCAGGTACAGGTGTGTGGGTGTGGGTGTTTGTAGGTACAGGTGTGTGGGTGTGGGTGTTTGCGGGTACAGGTGGGTGTGGGGGTTTGCGGGTACAGGTGTATGGGTGTTTGCGAGTACAGGTGTGTGGGTGTTTGCGAGTACAGGTGTGTGGGTGTTTGCGAGTACAGGTGTGTGGGTGTGGGTGTTTGCGGGTACAGGTGTGTGGGTGTGGGTGTTTGCAGGTACAGGTGTGTGGGTGTGGGTGTGTGGGTGTGGGTGTTTGCAGGTACAGGTGTGTGGGTGTGGGTGTTTGCAGTTACAGGTGGATGTGGGTGTTTGCAGGTACAGGTGTGTGGGTGTGGGTGTTTGCAGGTACAGGTGTGTGGGTGTGGGTGTTTGCAGGTACAGGTGTGTGTGGATGTGGGTGTTTGCAGGTACAGGTGTGTGGGTGTGGGTGTTTGCAGGTACAGGTGTGTGGGTGTGGGTGTTTGCAGGTACAGGTGTGTGTGGATGTGGGTGTTTGCAGGTACAGGTGTGTGGGTGTGGGTGTTTGCAGGTACAGGTGTGTGGGTGTGGGTGTTTGCAGGTACAGGTGTGTGGGTGTTTGCAGGTACAGGTGTGTGGGTGTGGGTGTTTGCAGGTACAGGTGTGTAGGTGTTTGCAGGTACAGGTGTGTGGGTGTGGGTGTTTGCAGGTACAGATGTGTGGGTGTGGGTGTTTGCAGGTACAGGTGTGTGGGTGTTTGCAGGTACAGGTGTGTGGGTGTGGGTGTTTGCAGGTACAGGTTTGTGGGTGTGGGTGTTTGCAGGTACAGGTGTGTGGGTGTGGGTGTTTGCAGGTACAGGTGTGTGGGTGTGGGTGTTTGCAGGTACAGGGGTGTGGGTGTTTGCGGGTACAGGTGTGTGGGTGTGGGTGTTTGCGGGTACAGGTGTGTGGGTGTGAGGTTTGCAGGTACAGGTGTGTGGGTGTGGGTGTTTGCAGGTACAGGTGTGTGGGTGTGGCTGTTTGCGGGTACAGGTGTGTGTGGATGTGGGTGTTTGCGGGTACAGGTGTGTGGGTGTGGGTGTTTGCAGGTACAGGTGTGTGGGTGTGTGGGTGTTTGCGGGTACAGGTGTGTGTGGATGTGGGTGTTTGCAGGTACAGGTGTGTGGGTGTGGGTGTTTGCAGGTACAGGTGTGTGGGTGTGGGTGTTTGCAGGTACAGGTGTGTGGGTGTTTACGGGTACAGGTGTGTGGGTGTTTGCGGGTACAGGTGTGTGGGTGTTTGCAGGTACAGGTGTGTGGGTGTGGGTGTTTGCGGGTACAGGTGTGTGGGTGTTTGCGGGTACAGGTGTGTGGGTGTGGGTGTTTACGGGTACAGGTGTGTGGGTGTTTGCAGGTACAGGTGTGTGGGTGTGGGTACAGGTGTGTGGGTGTTTGCAGGTACAGGTGTGTGGGTGTGGGTGTTTGTAGGTACAGGTGTGTGGGTGTGAGGTTTGCAGGTACAGGTGTATCATTGAGGACATCAAAGAAAAGGACCAAAGCTGAGAGCAAAACACTGCAGTTGATGGAAATGGGAAATAAAAACTGAAAGTGCTGGAAAACCCCGGAGCTCTGGCAACCTCTGTGGAGTTAACGTTGTGAGTCAGGCAGCTTTTCTTCAGAACTGAAGAACTCTCATACTCCCTGCACAGATCTTGTAAGGCCTGCTGAGTTTTTCCACATATTTAGCGTTTTTCCAGCATTTTCTGTGTTTATTGAAGATAAAGAGCACCATGTTGGTCAGTGCAGGTTGCTCAGTGGGTAGCGCTGTGTCGGCACTGAGTCCGAATATTGTGTGTTTAAGATTCGTTGCAGAGCCTTGAGCACACAGTCTACACTGCAACTCCCAGTGCCGACACCAAGGGACAGCCGCTCAGCCTTTCACACGATCTCCGTCTGTCCTCTCATATGGATGCCAGGGAAAAAACAGCAGCAGTGTTCTCCACAGTGTCCTGGCTGATACTTATCCCTCTACCAACATCACTGAGACAGATTTAGTCATTGATCATTTTGGTGTTTGTGGGATCTTGCTATTCACAGATTGGCTGCTGCATTTCCGGCATTACAACAGTGACTGTGCTTCAGATGTACACACATGTACACAGGCTCATCTAGATATGCACCAACACTTCCAAGCAAATCTGTTTGCTTAATCTTAACCCATTCACCATCACCCACCACTATTTCTTCATTCATGGGATGTGGGTTTCCCTGGCTGGGCCAGCATTTATTACCCATCCCTAATTGCCCTTGAGAAGATGGTGGTGAGCTGCCTTCTTGAGCCGCTGCAGTTCCTGTGGTGTAGGCACAGTGTTGTGGGTACTGACTCGTGGCAGAGTTTGTCAGTGATTGGGTCCATTGGGATTGTGTACAATGGGAGTGAATGGGAAGGGGTTTGGGTCCATTGGGATTGTGTACAATGGGAGTGAATGGGAAGGGATCTGATCCATTGGGATTGTGTACAATGGGAGTGAATGGGAAGGGGTTTCAGTCCATTGGGATTGTGTACAATGGGAGTGAATGGGAAGGGGTTTGGGTCCATTGGGATTGTGTACAGTGGGAGTGAATGGGGAAGGGTTTGGGTCCATTGGGATTGTGGACAATGGGAGTGAATGGGAAGGGGTTTGGGTCCATTGGGATTGTGTACAATGGGAGTGAATGGGAAGGGGTCTGATACATTGGGATTGTGTACAATGGGAGTGAATGAGAAGGGGTTTCAGTCCATTGGGATTGTGTACAATGGGAGTGAATGAGAAGGGGTTTCAGTCCATTGGGATTGTGTACAATGGGAGTGAATGGGAAGGGGTTTGGGTCCATTGGGATTATGTACAATGGGAGTGAATGGGAAGGGGTTTGGGTCCATTGGGATTGTGTACAATGGGAGTGAATGGGAAGGAGTTTGGAGCGTTGGGATTGTGTACAATGGGAGTGAATGGGAAGGAGTTTGGAGCGTTGGGATTGTGTACAATGGGAGTGAATGGGAAGGAGTTTGGAGCGTTTGGATTGTGTACAATGGGAGTGAATGGGAAGGGGTTTGAGTCCATTGGGATTGTGTACAATGGGAGTGAATGGGAAGGGGTTTCAGTCCATTGGGATTGTGTACAATGGGAGTGAATGGGAAGGGGTTTGAGTCCATTGGGATTGTGTACAATGGGTGTTAATGGAAAGGGGTTTGGGTCCATTGGGATTGTGTACAATGGGAGTTAATGGAAAGGGGTTTGGGTCCATTGGGATTGTGTACAGTGGGAGTGAATGGGAAGGGGTTTGGGTCCATTGGGATTGTGTACAATGGGAGTGAATGGGAAGGGGTTTGGGTCCATTGGGATTGTGGACAATGGGAGTGAATGGGAAGGGGTTTGGGTCCATTGGGATTGTGTACAATGGGAGTGAATGGGAAGGGGTTTGGGTCCATTGGGATTGTGTACAATGGGAGTGAATGGGAAGGGGTTTGGGTCCATTGGGATTGTGTACAATGGGAGTGAATGGGAAGGGGTTTGGAGCAGTGGGATTGTGTACAGTGGGAGTGAATGGGAAGGGGTTTGGGTCCATTGGGATTGTGTACAATGGGAGTGAATGGGAAGGGGTTTGGGTCCATTGGGATTGTGTACAATGGGAGTGAATGGGAAGGGGTTTGGAGCAGTGGGATTGTAGACAATGGGATTGTACACAATCCCAATGGAAGAGTGCCCCTTATCAATCATTAAGTTGGGTATGGGCTGTTGAAGTTGCCACTTTTTGTTTGCTGCTCCAGCTTCTAATCCATGTTTCCCTCTTCATTACAGGCTTCATTCCTCCGAGTACGGCAATTCCGTTACAGAAACAGCTGGAACATGCAAACCAGCAGTCCGGATTCACCGATTCTGTACGTAGTCCTTGTCGTCTAGTTCTCACACACCACCAGTGCATCCAGGGTCGCACAAGCACATCAATCCAAGCACAAGGTTCTTTAGGACAAATGACTCCCCATTGTCCATTATCCCAAAGCATCAAACTCCTTCCCGTTCACTCCCATTGTCTACAATCCCAATGGATCCAAACCCCTTCCCATTCACTCCCATTGTACACAATCCCAATGGATCCAAACCCCTTCCCATTCACTCCCATTGTACACAATCCCAATGGATCCAAACCCCTTCCCATTCACTCCCATTGTACACAATCCCAATGGATCCAAACCCCTTCCCATTCACTCCCATTGTACACAATCCCAATGGATCCAAACCCCTTCCCATTCACTCCCATTGTACACAATCCCAATGGATCCAAACCCCTTCCCATTCACTCCCATTGTACACAATCCCAATGGATCCAAACCCCTTCCCATTCACTCCCATTGTACACAATCCCAATGGATCCAAACCCCTTCCCATTCACTCCCATTGTACACAATCCCAATGGATCCAAACCCCTTCCCATTCACTCCCATTGTACACAATCCCAATGGACCCAAACCCCTTCCCATTCACGCCCATTGTACACAATCCCAACGCTCCAAACTCCTTCCCATTCACTCCCATTGTACACAATCCCAATGGATCCAAACCCCTTCCCATTCACTCCCATTGTACACAATCCCAACGCTCCAAACTCCTTCCCATTCACTACCATTGTACACAATCCCAATGGACCCAAATCCCTTCCCATTCACTCCCATTGTACACAATCCCAATGGACCCAAACCCCTTCAAATTCACTCCCATTGTACACAATCCCAATGGATCCAAACCCCTTCCCATTCACTCCCATTGTACACAATCCCAATGGACCCAAACCCCTTCCCATTCACTCCCATTGTAAACAATCCCAATGGACCCAAACGCCTTCCCATTCACTCCCATTGTACACAATCCCAATGGACTGAAACCCCTTCCCATTCACTCCCATTGTACACAATCCAAACGCTCCAAACTCCTTCCCATTCACTCCCATTGTACACAATCCTAATGGACCCAAACCCCTTCCCATTCACTCCCATTGTACACAATCCCAATGGACCCAAACCCCTTCCCATTCACTCCCATTGTACACAATCCCAATGGACCCAAACTCCTTCCCATTCACTCCCACTGTACACAATCCCAATGGACCTAAACCTTTTCCCATTCACTCCCACTGTACACAATCCCAATGGACCCAAACCCCTTCCCATTACCTCCCACTGTACACAATCCCAATGGACCTAAACCCTTTCCCATTCACGCCCATTGTACACAATCCTAACGGACCCAAACCCCTTCCCATTCACTCCCATTGTACATAATCCCAATGGACCCAAACCCCTTCCCATTCACTCCCATTATACATAATCCCAATGGACCCAAACACCTTCCCATTCACTCCCACTGTACACAATCCCAATGGACCCAAACCCCTTCCCATTCACTCCCATTGTACACAATCCCAATAGACTCAAACACCTTCCCATTCACTTCCATTGTACACAATCCCAATGGACCCGAACCCCTTCTCATTCACTCCCACTGTACACAATCCCAATGGACCTAAACCTTTTCCCATTCACTCCCACTGTACACAATCCCAATGGACCCAAACCCCTTCCTATTCACTCCCACTGTACACAATCCCAATGGACCTAAACCCTTTCCCATTCTCGCCCATTGTACACAATCCTAACGGACCCAAACCCCTTCCCATTCACTCCCATTGTACACAATCCCAATGGACCCAAAACCCTTCCCATTCACTCCAATTGTACACAATCCCAACTCTCCAAACTCCTTCCCATTCACTCCCATTGTACACAATCCCAATGGACCCAAACCCTTTCCCATTCACTCCCACTGTACACAATCCCAATGGACCCAAACCCCTTCCTATTCACTCCCACTGTACACAATCCCAATGGACCTAAACCCTTTCCCATTCTCGCCCATTGTACACAATCCTAACGGACCCAAACCCCTTCCCATTCACTCCCATTGTCCACAATCCCAATGGACCCAAACCCCTTCCCATTCACTCCCACTGTACACAATCCCAATGGACCCAAACCCCTTCCCATTCACTCCCATTGTACACAATCCCAATGGACCCAAACCCCTTCCCATTCACTCCCATTGTACACAATCCCAATGGACTGAAATCCCTTCCCATTCACTCCCATTGTACACAATCCCAATGGACCCAAACCCCTTCCCATTCACTCCCATTGTACACAATCCCAATGGACCCAAACCCCTTCCCATTCACTCCCATTGTACACAATCCCAATGGATCCAAACCCCTTCCCATTCACTCCCATTGTACACAATCCCAATGGACCCAAACCCCTTCCCATTCACTCCCATTGTAAACAATCCCAATGGACCCAAACCCCTTCCCATTCACTCCCATTGTACACAATCCCAATGGACTGAAACCTCTTCCCATTCACTCCCATTGTACACAATCCAAACGCTCCAAACTCCTTCCCATTCACTCCCATTGTACACAATCCTAATGGACCCAAACCCCTTCCCATTCACTCCCATTGTACACAATCCCAATGGACCCAAACCCCTTCCCATTCACTCCCATTGTACACAATCCCAATGGACCCAAACTCCTTCCCATTCACTCCCACTGTACACAATCCCAATGGACCTAAACCTTTTCCCATTCACTCCCACTGTACACAATCCCAATGGACCCAAACCCCTTCCCATTACCTCCCACTGTACACAATCCCAATGGACCTAAACCCTTTCCCATTCACGCCCATTGTACACAATCCTAACGGACCCAAACCCCTTCCCATTCACTCCCATTGTACATAATCCCAATGGACCCAAACCCCTTCCCATTCACTCCCATTGTACATAATCCCACAGGACCCAAACCCCTTCCCATTCACTCCCATTGTCCACAATCCCAGTGGACCCAAACCCCTTCCCATTCACTCCCATTGTACACAATCCCAATGGACTGAAACCCCTTCCCATTCACTCCCATTGTACACAATCCTAATGGACCCAAACCCCTTCCCATTAACTCCCACTGTACACAATCCCAATGGACCCAAACCCCTTCCCATTCACTCCCATTGTACACAATCCCAATGGACTGAAACCCCTTCCCATTCACTCCCATTGTACACAATCCCAATGGACCCAAACCCCTTCCCATTCACTCCCATTGTACACAATCCAAATGCTCCAAACTCCTTCCCATTCACTCCCATTGTACACAATCCTAATGGACCCAAACCCCTTCCCATTCACTCCCATTGTACACAATCCCAATGGACCCAAACCCCTTCCCATTCACTCCCATTGTACACAATCCCAATGGACCCAAACTCCTTCCCATTCACTCCCACTGTACACAATCCCAATGGACCTAAACCTTTTCCCATTCACTCCCACTGTACACAATCCCAATGGACCCAAACCCCTTCCCATTACCTCCCACTGTACACAATCCCAATGGACCTAAACCCTTTCCCATTCACGCCCATTGTACACAATCCTAACGGACCCAAACCCCTTCCCATTCACTCCCATTGTACATAATCCCAATGGACCCAAACCCCTTCCCATTCACTCCCATTGTACATAATCCCACAGGACCCAAACCCCTTCCCATTCACTCCCATTGTCCACAATCCCAGTGGACCCAAACCCCTTCCCATTCACTCCCACTGTACACAATCCCAATGGACCCAAACCCCTTCCCATTAACTCCCATTGTACACAATCCCAACGCTCCAAACTCCTTCCCATTCACTCCCATTGTACACAATCCCAATGGACCCAAACCCCTTCCCATTCACTCCCATTGTACACAATCCCAATGGACCCAAACCCCTTCCCATTCACTCCCATTGTACACAATCCCAATGGACTCAAACCCCTTCCCATTCACTCCCACTGTACACAATCCCAATGGACCCAAACCCCTTTCCATTCACTCCCATTGTACACAATCCCAATGGACCCAAAACCCTTCCCATTCACTCCCATTGTACACAATCCCAATGGACCCAAACCCCTTCCCATTCACTCCCATTGTAAACAATCCCAATGGACCCAAACCCCTTCCCATTCACTCCCATTGTAAACAATCCCAATGGACCCAAACCCCTTCCCATTCACTCCCATTGTACACAATCCCAATGGACTGAAACCCCTTCCCATTCACTCCCATTGTACACAATCCAAACGCTCCAAACTCCTTCCCATTCACTCCCATTGTACACAATGCTAATGGACCCAAACCCCTTCCCATTCACTCCCATTGTACACAATCCCAATGGACCCAAACCCCTTCCCATTCACTCCCATTGTACACAATCCCAATGGACCCAAACTCCTTCCCATTCACTCCCATTGTACATAATCCCACAGGACCCAAACCCCTTCCCATTCACTCCCATTGTACACAATCCCAATGGACTCAAACCCCTTCCCATTCACTCCCACTGTACACAATCCCAATGGACCCAAACCCCTTTCCATTCACTCCCATTGTACACAATCCCAATGGACCCAAAACCCTTCCCATTCACTCCCATTGTACACAATCCCAATGGACCCAAACCCCTTCCCATTCACTCCCATTGTAAACAATCCCAATGGACCCAAACCCCTTCCCATTCACTCCCATTGTAAACAATCCCAATGGACCCAAACCCCTTCCCATTCACTCCCATTGTACACAATCCCAATGGACTGAAACCCCTTCCCATTCACTCCCATTGTACACAATCCAAACGCTCCAAACTCCTTCCCATTCACTCCCATTGTACACAATGCTAATGGACCCAAACCCCTTCCCATTCACTCCCATTGTACACAATCCCAATGGACCCAAACCCCTTCCCATTCACTCCCATTGTACACAATCCCAATGGACCCAAACTCCTTCCCATTCACTCCCATTGTACATAATCCCACAGGACCCAAACCCCTTCCCATTCACTCCCATTGTCCACAATCCCAATGGACCCAAACCCCTTGCCATTCACTCCCACTGTACACAATCCCAATGGACCCAAACCCCTTCCCATTAACTCCCATTGTACACAATCCCAATGGACCCAAACCCCTTCCCATTCACTCCCATTGTGCATAATCCCAATGGACTGAAACCCCTTCCCATTCACTCCCATTGTACATAATCCCAATGGACCCAAACCCCTTCCCATTCACTCCCATTGTAAACAATCCCAATGGACCCAAACCCCTTCCCATTCACTCCCATTGTACATAATCCCAATGGACTGAAACCCCTTCCCATTCACTCCCATTGTACACATTCCCAATGGACCCAAACCCCTTCCCATTCACTCCCATTGTACACAATCCCAATGGACCCAAACCCCTTCCCATTCACTCCCATTGTACACAATCCCAATGGTTCCAAACCCCTTCCCATTCACTCCCATTGTACACAATCCCAATGGACCCAAACCCCTTCCCATTCACTCCCATTGTACACAATCCCAATGGACCCAAACCCCTTCCCATTCACTCCCATTGTACACAATCCCAATTGACCCAAACCCCTTCCCATTCACTCCCATTGTACACAATCCCAATGGACCCAAACCCTTCCGATTCATTCCAATTGTACACAATCCCAATGGACCCAAACCCTTCAGATTTATTCCAATTGTACACATTCCTAATGGAGCAAATCCCTTCTTTCTCTCACCCCACACCTCACTGCACTTCTTGACCCCGTTCAGTACTTCTAACTCTCCTTCTCCTCGCTCCCTTGACTGAACATTTTCACCCACTTGTCCAGTCTGGCCTCAGGGTGACGCTTTGTGTTAACCATCCAACTTTTGCAATGCTCAAAAGAAATGTCCATGCAGTCATCCTCCAAGCTTTCCCTCGGATTCCATGTGTGCTTGGTGCTGAAGCTGATGGTGCCCTTGGCGAATGTTTGGGAGGGGCTGTAATTGACTTCTGTAAATCCAGGATCAAGGGGAAGGGAGAAAAAAATATCACATCAGGATTTCTACTTCAGATCCATAACGCCACTGCACAGGATCGTGTGTGTGTGGGTGCGCGTGTGCGCACTTGGGTTCCTCAAGCCAGAGTCAGGCCCTGGTGTGGAATAATGGGGTTCTTGGTGATTGCTGTGAAGTGCAGTCTGAGGCCAAGACTGGAAACATCGGATGGTGCAGAGGAGGGTTGAATGAGATAGAATCATTGTTTCAGGAAGAGCAGATGATGACACAATATACTGGCGAGGGGATGATGCTATAAGAACTTTGAAGCTATAACCCTCTCCGTTTCGGCACAGATGGTCAGAGAAGATTTAATGCTCTTTTCTTTTATTTCATTCGCTAATGCTTTGACGTTTCTCTCCTTGTCAAGTCTGCGCCCTATGCATCCTCAAGCTCTTCATCCCAACAAAGGCCTCCTCCCAACCCCACCGATCCTTGTCCACATCCAGCAAGGCAAGGTATTGTTCCCCCTTCCACCCAGTCCACCCACCTCCAAACCCCAGGGACAGCCTGTCTTCAAACGGCACTCAGAACAACCGGCTTCCCACCAAGGCTGGCCACTCATTCTGGAACATTTTAAAACTGACCACAGGCTGAACAATGCTGCTGCAATTCAGAGTGAGGGGCAATGCCCAAAACATTCAAACCCAGCTCTTTCTTTACACAATATTCACAGCACGGAAACAGGCCATTGGGCCCATCTGCTCGGTGCTGGTATTTCTGCAACACAACAGCCTCCTCCCACCCCCTCTTCATCTCCCCCATCCTTCTATTCCTTTCTCTCGTGGGTGTATCTGCTCGAGTGCAGCTGTTCACGTCAACCACTCCCTGGGGGAGTGATTTCACATTCTCCCCACTCTCTGGGGAGAAGCTTCTCCGGAATTCCAGATGTGATTTATTAGTGACTCTTATTTTATGGCCCTGAGTTCTGATGTGTGGATGTCTTGTGGCGCAGTGGGTAGTGTCCCTACCCCCTGATCCAGGCACTCCGGGTTCAAGTCACACTCCACGATTTGAGTATCAACCTGTAAATCCTTCCAGCACACGCCAACAGCAGGCGGTAAGAGCAGGAGAGATTCCTGGTCAAGCCACGTGATGGGAAGAATGTTGAAGCCTCTGCTGTCGCTATCTATAGCTCTGGCCTACAACATGAATGTAAAAGTGTATGTTACCACAGCAAGTTGGCTGGATGGCAAATGTGGATCAGATTGGTGCCAACAGCACAGAGTTCTGGCTGTGGATTCGGGACCTGCCTCTCCTTGCCCTACCTGCTATGGGTCAGACCTGCCTTTGGGCAGAAAACTGGAGGAGTAGTAGATCTGGTCTCCCCACAAGTGCAAACATCTTCTCTCGTTCTATCCTATTCATAAACCCCTTCAAAATCTTACAGACCTCCACGTGATCACCCCTCAGCCTTCTCTGTTCTTTCTAATCTGTTGTCTTTTCTGATGTTTCCAGAAGCCATGTCTTTCCGGAACGTTCCACCTTACTCTCTCGACTCTGGTCCCACTTGTGGTGAAGGAGAATCACAGTTAGAAACCGTAAGCAGACAGGAGCACAGGGACAGTTTTGCATGGAAGCGAGAGAGGGAGGTCGGTGAGCCAGTGCAGACAGAGGGAGGTCGGTGAGCCAGTGCAGACAGAGGGAGGTCGGTCGGTGAGCCAGTGCAGACAGAGGGAGGTCGGTCGGTGAGCCAGTGCAGACAGAGGGAGGACGGTCAGTGACCCAGTGCAGACAGAGGGAGGTCGGTCGGTGAGCCAGTGCAGACAGAGGGAGGTCGGTCAGTGACCCAGTGCAGACAGAGGGAGGTCGGTCGGTGAGCCAGTGCAGACAGGCAGAGGTCGGTCGGTGACCCAATGCAGACAGAGGGAGGTCGGTCGGTGAGCCAGTGCAGACAGACGGAGGGAGGTCGGTAAGACAGTGCAGAGGGAGGGAGGCAGATGAGCCAGTGCAGACAGAGGGAGGTTGGTGAGCCAGTGAAGATAGAGGGAGGGAGATTGATGAGCCAGTGCAGACAGGCAGAGGTTATTGAGCCAGTGCAGACAGGTGGAGGTCGGTGAGCCAGTGCAGACAGGGGGAGGTCGGTGAGCCAGAGCAGACAGGGGGCGGTCAGTGAGCCAGTGCAGACAGGGGGAGGTCAGTGAGCCAGTGCAGACAGGTGGAGGTCGGTGAGCCAGTGCAGACAGGCGGAGGGAGTTGAGCCAGTGTGGACAGAGGTGAGCCAGTGCAGACAGGCGGAGGGAGTTGAGCCAGTGCGGTCAGAGGTGAGCCAGTGCAGACAGGCGGAGGGAGTTGAGCCAGTGCGGACAGAGGTGAGCCAGTGCAGATACCCCACTTTGCTCTTGTCCTTTCTTTCCTCTGGAAGCCTCAGCCCAGCCCTGCAACATGAAAGCTGCAATCTCTAATCACCAGATTTTTTTAGTGTGGGCTTGTCGGGTAGAGACCAGAGATAGGTCCAGTATTCCACAGCCACCGGATTTACTGACCCCACCAGCATCAGCACTTTGCATCGTCCCCTTTTAGCTTCCCAGCTGAGAATAAAAACACTCCCCACCCCCCTCGACTGACCCCTCTGGTAATCTATCTGCACACGTCCAAGCTAAGCAAGGTGAGAATCTACCTCTTCCACCATCACCCCTACCTCTGCAAAGGCCAGGCAGATTTAACAAGGACAGGAGGATCCCACACACATCCTATAGCTCAGCCCGAGGATTCTGGAGGAGGGTCAGGGTTCTTTGCCCCCCCGTCCCCCACCTATCACGATCGTCTGTGGATGTAGATTGCAAACAGCGCTCTGCGGGAGCTATGATAATGAGAAAGTGCGAGTTCAATCAGAGTTCAGACTGTGTGCTTACAGATGTTATAGCGTTCCCATTTCAGTGAGGCCTCTTCTCATATCTTCCAGGCTGCGTTAGCCTATGTCCACCCACAGAGACCAGCATCGCCTGGGGGCTTTCCTCACGGGACACCCCCTCAGCAAGCCCTCCCGGTGAGTAGCTCTCGATAAGTGGGTGCCTCACATCGCTAGCGGTTTACTGATAGCTTCTGCCAGGGTTTGTTGGTGGGCAGGTACCAGTCAAGAAGCATTGCATGAACTAGAAACTGGTACAGTAACAAGTTCTTTTCAAAGCTCTTTTCAAAGGTTTTGCTGAGGCAATGCAAAGAGACATCTTTACTCTGTATCTAACCCCGTGCTGTATCTGTCCTGGGAGTGTTTGATGGGGACAGTGTAGAGGGAGCTTTGCTCTGTATCTAACCCCGTGCTGTACCTGTCCTGGGAGCGTTTGATGCGGACTGTGTAGACGGAACTTTACTCTATATCTAACCCCATGCTGTACCTGTCCTGGGAGTGTTTGATGGGGACAGTGTTGAGGGAGCTTTACACTGTATCTAACCCGTGCTGTACCTGTCCTGGGAGTGTTTGATGGGGACAGTGTAGAGGGAGCTTTACTCTGTATCTAACCCTGTGCTGTACCTCTCCTGGGAGTGTTTGATGGAGACAGTGTAGAGAGAGCTTTACTCTGTATCTAACCCCATGCTGTACCTCTCCTGAGAGTGTTTGATGGGGACAGTGTAGAGGGAGCTTTACTCTGTATCTAACCCCGTGCTGTACCTGTCCTGGGAGTGTTTGATGGGGGCAGTGTAGAGGAAGCTTTACTCTGTATCTAACCCCGTGCTGTACCTGTCCTGGGAGTGTTTGCTGGGGACAGTGTAGAGGGAGTTTTACTCTGTAAGTTTATTATGCTGCGCTCCAGTTGTTCGTGACATTGGACGGAAACCTAATTCTGTGTTGGTAACTTGGTCTTAATCTACAGCTTCCTTTTCTAGATGCTAAGTTACTGGATCATTTCTGACTGAGGTCTCTGCTTGTGTCTTTACCAGACTGGTTTCCAAACGACAAGTCAGGCAGCTCCCCGACATGCCTACCTGCAGCACAGTCAAGGACAGCGTTACTACCATCAGTAACCCTCCAGGAGGCACTTGGATCACCACCTTCCCCACCCCTCTCCCCCCATCTCACCTCCGTGTCTGGGAGAATGGGGAGGAGGAGGAGATCCTGATCAAATTATCACAGTGAAGACAGACACCTCTGAATCATGGAATGTTAGCCATTGTTTCTCTATACAAATAGTGGCTAGTTTGTGTCTCCTAAGTGATCTCAGTTTTGAGACATGATCTGAATGGGGAGGAAGGGGTGAATTTTAAATTGCAGTGATCAGCAAACTCCCACCCTAGCAGGGAAAGGCAGTAGGTGTGTGGTTTCTTTTCTGTTTTGAGTGGTGATGCTTTAGCTACCATTGGGTCCCACATGGAAGTTGCTGAATTGTTATTTCCTGATGTGTCCTGGACGAGGATCTGAGTAACTGAAGGTTTGGATGTTTCTTTGCTGTATTGTTGGAACACTCTTGCCTCTGGAATGCCATGCAGTGCTCCCCCTGCTCGCCCTCTGACTTCTTGTTACTCTGCAAGTTCCCGAGAAGCTTTCTCCTTCCTGATTTTACCCCTCCCTCTTTAAGTCAAGTGCGGCTGCCGGAGGGAACTGTAGTTTGAGAGTGTCGGCAGGATTTCAACTGCATTAGGGCACCTGACCTAGTCCTCAATGAGCTGTTCTCAATGGCTGGATTTGGATTGGTTCCCCCCAGGGTGGTAACGTCCCCTCCACTGCTGCCTTGTACTGAGTGACAGCCGCTGAGGGTCAGACACTTTGTCACCATCTCCGGATCACCTGACACTTCACAATGAGTGAAGTGTATTCAGAAATGCAGCACAGTTTGCCCACCTGAGATTCCCCAGTGAGAGAAATGACTGGATAATATGGCACTTTTGGAAGCGTTGGTTGAGGGATAAATATTGATTGGGGAGAATTCCTCTCACATTCCTCTAATCCTGACCCGGGATCTTTCCCATCTAGCTGAGGGGTAGTCCAGGGGCCTTGGTTCAAGTTCCCAGCCGGAAGAGGTGATGTCAGTCAGTGCAGCACTCTCCCTGAGCACTGCATCAGCAAAGGCAGATTTCAAATCCTGGACAAGTCTCTGGAGCGGAGCTTGAACTCACGTTCTTCCACCTCAGGGGCATGAAAGCTGAGGAGGGAGGGAGAAGAAGCTGCAAAAGGTTGGACAGATGTCGGAGAGAGATTTGATATCTAAATGAGATTGATGCTGAAATTGTTGGATTTTTTGCCTCAATTTTGGGCAGTAAACTGACACCAAAACTGCCTCCAAATTTGGGACCAGCCTGACTGTCTCACTGAGAAAGGGCAATGGTACAACTGCTGCACTTCTGCAGTAGGAGTCATCACTTCTGAGTTTGAAGCTCATGCACTTTGTAGAGTCAGTAAAAGGTAGAGCTTTACTCTGTATCTAACCCCGTGCTATACCTGTCCTGGGAGTGTTTGATGGGGACAGTGTACAGAGTGCTTTACACTGTATTTAACCTTGTGCTATACCTGTCCTGGGAGTGTTTGATGGGGACAGTGTAGAGGGAGCTTTACACTGTATGTAACCCCGTGCTGTACCTGTCCTGGGAGTGTTTGATGGGGACAGTGTAGAGGGAGCTTTACTCTGTATCTAACCCCGTGCTATACCTGTCCTGGGAGCGTTTGATGTGGAGTGATGCTCCTCAAGCTCTCTGACCAATTATTTCTCTATCAGAGATACCTCTGTTCTCTGTGGAACATGGCTGATGACCTTACCCGTCTATACTGCTCAAGTTATGAGTGCTGCAGAATCTATCTACTCTTTGTAAGTTTAAATGGATGATTGCCTGAATCGTACTCTAAGGTGTTGTGCGCTGAGTTGTTGCTGCCCTGGCCTTTCACTATCAGGGTGAAGTCCCTCTTTCTGGCTCTGCTGCGGGTGTCGACCAGTTGCTGTACTGACAGCCCTTATCTGGTCTTCGCCATGAAAGCCACAAGGACAATACTGAAAGGGTGTGCGGTGAGATACACGTCGAGGAACTCAGCCTGATCTGATTTCTCAACCCTGAAACAACACAGGAGACTATTCAGCCCATCGTGCCTCTCCTCTGCCGGCTCTTTGAATTAGTTCCCCTCTCTTCCTGCTCTTTCCCCGCAGTCCTGCAAGTGTTTCCTTTTCAACTATTTAACCAACTCCTTGTGGGATCTGTTTCCACCATCCTTTGGAATGCAGACTGTTTGCAATCGTTAAATGTATAACTTTTAACAAAATGTTTGTTTTCCACTAAGAAAAGTTATAAAATGTGGTGGCTTTGTTATGATACTTGAAGCAATACTCGGAAAGTAAATATCATTCTTCAAAGTGAACGCTGGTGCCTCTGTGTTTATGGTCAGTGTGGATGGGAGAGCTGGTTACACAACGCAGGTCACTGAACAAATAAACGACTGATTCTGGAATGGAGAGTTTCACTTGTTAAGAAAGACTGAATAAGCTGTTTCCACTTGGAAAGTTCAGGATGAGGGATGACCAGCTGGAAGATTGATAGGGTTGACATAGAGAAGTTTCCATTTGTAAGGGTATCCAGGGCTGGGGACCATCAGTATAAGACAATCACTAATAAATCCAGTCAAGAATTCAGGAGAAACTCCTTTACCCAGAGTGGGGAGAATGTGGAACTCACTCCCACAGGGAGTGGTTGAAGTGAATAGTATAGTGTTATGATCCGGTTAGGGACATTTGTAAAGTAGACAAAATTTGAATTCTCAGTTAGTTACTAAGAACAAAGCCACAAGATTCCACGGCTTTAAACAAACAAGAATTCTTACGATATAAGAGTCAATAAAGCAAACAGTCAATACTATCTATCTTATAGTCCAACAGACAGATTGTGGTCAAACACATCACACATTGCATGTTAAAAGGCAGACCCAACTAGACAGGTCTAACAAATATTTCAGCAACCTACCCAGATATCAGTGATCACTGTGAGTCACCGAAACCCTTTAAAACTCCGTGTCCCTCATGAGGGATTAAAGTTCCTCTCTGTCAGACATCCAGCCTCTGATTTACCTCAACAGCTGCTCCAGTTCAGATTGCCCCAATGACTGCTCGTGTCCCAGTTGCTCAGTCTCTTCTCCCCAGACTGTGTCCCACTGGATTCACAAGACTGCACCCCAGCATGTAATTACTGACATCATTCCAGCTCTCTAGCTGCTCTGAGCAGTACAGCACTCCTCGTGGAATTTCCTTTGTCCCCAGTTATCCAGCTGCTCCTGCACTTCCCCGAGCTGCTGCTGCGTTGAGCTCGCCTCTCCAGCTCCCGACTCACCTCGTCATGAGGGCTCATTTTGCACCGCGTGCTGCTCCTGCGGGGCTGTGTTTCTGCGCTAAATACCCAGTCACCTTTGCACCATCTCCCTCGCCGTCAAAGGCGACCTGGGTCTGAGCGTGTCCCTGCAGTGCTCTGCACTTGTACTGGAGCCCTGAGTATGGAAGGAGTTGTAGTCTTCAGCCTCTGCCTCAAAAGCACCAAAAGAAAAATCCAGAAATATAGATTCCTTCACAATATATTTAAGGACAAACAAGATAAACACAGGAGGGAAAAAGGAATAGAAGAATATGCTGATAAGGAATAGAAGAATATGCTGATAAGGAATAGAAGAATATGCTGATAAGGAATAGAAGAATATGCTGATATGAAGAATATGCTGATATGAAGAATATGCTGATAAACTGTCCACTCAACAGATCCCTGGGATGGTGGGGGGTTATCCTACGAGGAAAGGCCTGTATCCATTGGAGTTTAGAAGAACGAGAGATGATCTTATTGAAACATTTAAGACCCTGAGGGGATTTGAGAGGGCGGATACAGGGAGGATGTTTCCCCCTTGCAGGGGAGACAAGAACCAGGAGACATTTTAAAATAAGGGGTCTCCCATTTAAGATGGAGATGAGAGGAAATTTTCTCCGAGGGTTGTGAATCTTTGAACTCCGTTCCCTAGAGAGCGGAAGAGGCTGGGCCAAGGAATATTCTTAAGGCAGAGGTAAAGAGATTCTAGACTAACACAGGAGTCGAACGTTATCATAGCAAATATGGAGTTGAGTCCGCAGTCAGATCAGCCAGGATCTTTTTGAATGGTGGAACAGGCTGAAGGGGCTGAATGGCCTACTCCTGCTCCTAATTCGGATGTGAGATGAAGGGGGTTGGGAGGAGGCTAATGTGGAATGTAAGCACCAGCATGGAGTGGTTGAGCTAAATGACCATTTTCTGTCCTGTACATTCTGTATACATTCAACTCCCTCCCATTCCTGATCGTTTGGTTCGTGCCTGGCCCAGGAGAAGATTGGAGGGATGATTCCTCCTGCACGCCTGTGAGGCACCCACATGAACTACCACTCCTGCTGAAGACAGAGATCTGCTCAGACCTCAGGGTAGAAGAGGAAGGGAGTTCCAGACTTTGACACAGGCAAGCAGATCACCCTGGCAGTGCTAGCTGCACAGGACATCACCCCAACAGCAACAGGGCAAGTCCCAGGTGGCAGTCTCATCTCTCACCCCCACCCAGTCGGACTACAAGCATTGACAACGTCTCCTCACAAACTAGGTGTGCCCACAGCCAACAGTCTACTTGAGTTACCTGATGCCAGGGTGGTGCTTCGGAAACCCAGACGCCAATGTTGCTGGGACAGAAATCTGGAGACCAAATAAAGTGAGATCATCTTTGTCTGGCCGCTCCTGACCTATCTTTGCTCCCAGTCCGATGATGCCTCGATTTTAAAATTCTCATCTTTAGATGTTCAAAGCCCTCTGTGGCCTTGCCCCTTTCCTATCTCTAATCTCCAGCAGTCCTGAAACCCTCTAATGACTCTTCATTCCTCCAATTCTGGCATCTTGCTCCAGGTTTAGCAGCCACGCCAACCTCTTTACCTCTCCCCACTTTAAAGATGCTCCTTAAAACCTCTTTGACCAAGCTTTGGGTCACCTGTCCCTAATATCCTCTCACATGGCTCAGTGTCAAATTTTGTCCTTAGGATGCTTCACTGCAGTTCCCTGGGATGTTTGACTATAGTGAAGGCACCTACATAAAGGCAAGTTGTCAGCAATGTGGATGAAGCAGGCTGCATTTAGAATTCAGATTTTAGCTTTAATTCAGACTTGCCTGAATGAGTGCAACTCGAAGAAGCTTGATTCCATTAAGGACAAAGCAGCCTGCTTGATTGCCACCCCAGCTTAAACATTCATTCTCTCCACCAACACACAGTAGCAGCAGTGTGTGTACCATCTACAAGATGCACTACAGGAACTCACCAAGGCTCTTTCAATGACACCTGCCAAACCGCAACCTCTACTGTGAAGGACAAGGACAGCAGACACATGGGAACACCACTGCCTTGGAAGTTTCCCTCCAAGTCACTCACCATCCTGACTTGGAAATATATCAGCTGTCACTGGGTCAAAATCCTGGAACTCCCTCCCTAACAGCACTGTGGGTGTACCTACACCACATGGACTGCAGCGGCTCAAGAAGGCAGCTCACCACCACCTTCTCAAGGGCAATTAGGGATGGGCAATAAATGCTGGCCCAGCCTGTGACTCCCACATCCTGTGAATGAATTTTAAAAATTAAACGTCCTTATTTTTTATACATCCAATGACCACCTTCATAAGATGGGATTAGACCAAGTCAACATGGATTCATGAAAGGGAAATCATGTTTGACAAACCCACTGGAGTTTTTTGAGGATATAATTCACAGAATAGATAAGGGAGAACCAGTAGATGTGGTGTATTTGGATTTTCAGAAAGCTTTTGATAAAGTCCCACATAAGAGGTCCGTGTGTAAAATTAAAGCACATGGAATTGGGAGTGATATATCGGCATGCATTGAGAATTGGTTAGCAGACAAGAAACAGTAGAAATATATGGGTCTTTTTCAGAGTGGCGGGCAGGTACTGCAGGGATCAGTGCTTGGGCCCCGACTATTCACAATATATATCAATGATTTGGATGAAGGAACCAAATGTAATATTTCCAAGTTTGCTGATGACACGGAACTTGGTGGGAATATGGTGAGGAGGGTGTGATCAGGCTCTAGGGTGATTTAGACAAGTTGAGTGAGTGGTCAAATACATGGCAGGTGCAGTATAACGTAGATTTGTGTGAAGTTATCCACTTCAGTAGGGAAAACAGAAAGGCAGAGTATTATTTAAATGGTGATAGATTGGGAAATTTTCTTGTACAAAGGGACCTGGGTGTCCTTGTACACCAGTCAGTGAGAGCAAGCATGCAGGTGCAGCAAGCAGTTAAGAAGGTAAATGGTATGTTGGCCTTCATTGTGAGAGGACTTGAGTACAGGAGCAAGGATGTCTAACTGCAGCTGTACAGGGCCTTGCTGAGACCCCACCTGGAGTATTGTGAGCAGTTTTAGTCTCCTTACCTAAGAAAGGATTTTCTTGCCATAGAGGGAGTGAAGCAAAGGTTCACCAGACTGATTCCTGTGAAGACAGGATTGTGGTATGAGGAGAGATTGGGCAGAGCAGGTCTGTATTCACTGGAGTTTAGAAGAATGAGAGGGGATCTCATTGAAACGTATAAAATTCTGACAGGGCTGGACAGACTGGATGCAGGGATGAGGCTTCCTCTGGCTGGAGTGTCTAGAACAAGGGGTCACAGTCTCAGGATGTGGGGTGGGCTGTTTAGGACTGAAATGAGGATAAACTTCTTCACTCAGAGGGTGATGAACCTGTGGATTTCTCTAGCACAGGGGCTGTGGAGGCCAAGTCACTGAATATATTTAAGAAATATGTAGTTTCTAAATTTCTAGACTCTAAAGGGTCAAGGGGTACGGCGGGGGGGGGGGGAGAGGAGAGAGAGAGTAGGAGTACGGCGTTGAGATAGAGGATCAGCCATGATCATAATGAATGGTGGAGCAGGCTTGAAGGGCTGAATGGCCTACTCCTGCTCCTATTTTCTATGTTTCAAGACATGATCTCTGAACCACACTTCCACTTATTAAACTCTCCCAGTAGTTGTGCCCACTCCTAACACCTTCCCTGCTGGGACAGTACAGCATTAAAGTTTTGCATTTTTATAGCACCTTTCAGAAGGTCAGGACATCCCAGTGTTTCACAGCCACTGAAACACTTTTGAGGTATGCTCAATGCCACAGTTAATTTGTGCACAGCAAGCTCCCACAAACAGCATCAAGGTGATCACAAGAACGTGATGCTTAAGGAGTAAACAGCAACCATGGGGAACATTCCGTTATCATTCTCATTGTGGCCATGGGATCTTTTCTATCTACCTGATAAGACAGACATTAATCGGAAAGATGGGACTTCTGATAATGCTGCCCTGGAGAGTTAGCCTCGATTATATACTCAAGTGTCTGCAGTGGAGCTCAAAGCCAACGGTGAAATAACGCAAACCACAAAACCACAGCTAACAAGTTTATAAGGGCATTTCCATTTTAAGTGCATAAATATATAATGCAGAATCGAACAGGAGGTTACCAGAGCAGAAAACCAGATGTTGTTTTCAAGGCTTTAGGCAACAGATGTTCTTAAAGTTGTATTTATTTTTCTATACACTAATCTTATACCACAGATAAATCGCAACAATATTTTGGTCAGCAGTTGTTTGGGGGGGATAACACTGTCCCTGTGGGACAGGCAAGGGAGATGAGATCTGTAAATGCAGCCAATTCCTGTCCTATTCCTCTGCTCTCAAATCCTCAGCAAACTGATGGAAGCTGTTGACAGTGCTGCTAATCGGCACTTACTCAGTAAACCTGCTTCTCAGTGGTCAGTTTGGGTTCCACCAGGGCCACTTAGTACCACAAATTCCAGAGACAAGGTGAGGGTGACATCAAGGCAGCATTTAACTGATTGTGGGACCAGGACCCTAACAATATTGGAGTCAATGGGAATCAGGGAGAAACTCTCTGCTGGTTGGAGTCATACCGAGCACAAAGGAAGATGGTTGTGGGTGTTGGAGGTCAGTCATCTCAGCTCCAGGACATCACTGCAGGAGTTCCTCAGGGTAGTGTCCTCGGCCCAACCATCTTCAGCTGCTTCATCAATGACCTTCCTTCCATCGTAAGGTCAGGAGTGGGGATGTTCACTGATGCACAATGTTGATTTGCATACAGAATTCCTCAGATACTGAAGCAGTCAGGCTCCACATGCAGCAAGACTTGAACAACATTCCAGTTTGGGCTGATAACTTGCAAGTGCCAAGAGAGTTAATCCCAGATGCAGGCTCTCAGCCTCATTATGCAACTGCCATAAAGGGTTTTACTTTGTTGACACAACTGGGGACAGTGGAACTCTGCCTGACTGATAGCTTTATGATGTTATAATAAATTTTCTCTGTGATCTCTTTTGTCACCGGCACAGTGCTTACATAAAATTGAGCTTGGGGGAAATCTGATTTAGAGGCAATCATAATCTCACAGATGGTAGCGTCACACCATCAGGTCCTCAGCAAAGCACATACATCAAACATCTGAACGGTGGCTCCTCACACTGAACAGGATTAATATCGCAACAACACAATTAGTCAGCTAAAAGTCAACTGCCTCACAATGGTTTAAACCCAGCTCACATTCCCTATCAGTGGGTGAACAATCCAATGCTTGCTGAATTCTACTTCACAATGAAGCTTATGGCTTCTATTATTGATATTTTAACGGTCTGGTTGGTTGACACTTCTATAGGGTTTATCAACAGCTTTTTTTTTTAAATAAAATTATGACTAGGTGTTTATGAGGTAATTCCACACATGTCATTGTTACTATTGTGTTCCCTGGTTCTGTACTGGATGTATATACTGGAAGAATTGACATGAAGGAACAAGGGGCCATGGAGAACAGGGACAGGGAATCTATAAACAGGTCCCACCCACCATTTTTAACTGGCTCAAGTTATCCTGACTCCACAAAAGCCTGGTCCAATGGCAGTTATAAAGTGTACAAGGGCAGAGAAATCATTAGGTGCATGTATATCAATCTTTGACAGTAGGAGAGTATGGGGTCTTGGCTTCATAAATAGAAGCATTGAGTACAAAAGCAGGTACATTATACAAAATCTTTTATAAAGCTCTGGTTAGGCCCCAGTGGGAGTACAGCATCTAGTCCTGGCTATCGCATTCTAGGTGGGATGTGCAGGTCCTTGAGAGGGTGCGGAGGGGATTTACCAGAATGGACCCAGGGATGAGAGATTTTAGCTCCAAGGTTACGGTTGGGGAAGCTGGGGTTGTTCTCCTTGGAGCAAAGGAGGTTGAGGGGAGATTTCATTGAGGTGTACGAGATGATGACAGGGTTAGATAAAGTAGACAAAGAAAAGCTGTTCCCATTGGCTGATGGTGCAAGGACTCAGGGACACAGATTTAAGGCTTTGGGGGTAATGTGAGGAAGAGCATTTTTTACACAGCAAGTGGATTGCTTTGCAGAGAGCCATCAATGGCTTGATGGGCCGAATAACCTCCTTCTGTGCTGTAAATAACTATGACCTGGTGCACGGTAGCATCAGTGTATACTGTATACAACATGCACACACTGTATACAACATGCACACACCAAGGCTCCCTTAACAGCAACTTCCAAAACCTGAACCTTTACTGTCTAGAAAAACCAAGGGCAGCAGACACATGGGAACACCATCACCTGGAGGGTCCCCTCCAAGTCACTCACCATCCTGACTTGGAAATATATCACTGTTCCTGGGTCAAAATCCAGGAACTCCCTCCCTAACCAGTGTCTCTAGTGGAACAGTCGTGCAAATACTGTGCTACATATTTACATGTTCTGTCCAGCATACATTAGCATTTATGTTCCACCTAAGCCTTCTCCCAAGTATCCTCATAACCCAATCTTTTCTCACCTTCCCTCAAATCTATCAATGTTATTCACCTCGGCCACTCCCTGTGGGAGCGAGTTCCACATTCTCCCCACTCTCTGGGTTAAGGAGTTTCTCCTGAATTCCCCATTGGATTTATTAGTGAATAGTCTTATACCGATGGCCCCTAATTTTGTTCTTCCTCAAGTGGAAACATCCTGTTTCACTCCCGAGCCTTCTGTCACTTTAAAATACCTCGATTGGAGAGCAGGCCAAGCGATGACCCAAGAGAACATTCTGGTCTGTGTTGGTGTGGTCTATTGGTGAAAGGGAGAATGCAAACTCAACATGAGCTGGGATCTCTGGAGGATGTCTCTTGCCTGCTAGTGTGAAAACCCAAATGCTTACATGCAGAAATGAAGCAGCGTTGATAAGTAACTCTTTGTAAGGTTAACTTTATTTTGAACTGGTTTGCATTTAGTTACTCAGAGTAATGAAAGACCCTCTCCACCCCACCCTCCAAACATGAACAGATGGAATTAGGTGTTGTGAGTGACAAAGCGATAGTTTACAACCAAAGGGTCAGCTGCCGCTGCCCGTCAAGTCTGAGTAGCCACTTAAGTGTGGTCGGAACCAGCCACAACCTACAGGAAAACGAGGCAGCTTTGCAGCTGTCTTCATTCACACACACACGCAAATGAAGCTATTCATTCACACGGCAGAGTCCACACACACAACAATTCATTCACACAAAGCAGTTCACAGGCAAACACAGCACCAAATTCCAAGGCATAACAGAACTTGTGTTTATTTTTAAAACGCAGTGGATTCAAGCTGTGTGGGTGTACACACATACCGAGTTACCTAATGGCTTGCAAGGTTCATTTCAAATTTAAAATGGGGATTCGTATCAAGAGCAAAGCAAAGCCTATTTTTTTTGGGACAAAGCAATACAATTAAGACAAGGTTCACAGCACCATGTCTGGTGGCTCAGTTCCCCTTTAGATAGGACAGTGTCCCCCTGCCCTCACTCCCACCAACTGTGCTCTGAAGGTTTACAAGGTGGGAGACGGGGTTGGGGAGAGAGGTGGGGGTGGGGGGGGGAGATGTGGGGTGAGGAAAAAGGCCAAACTTCTCCCTTCTTCCAAAGGATTGGAGGGCTGGGGAACAGGGGGCCCAGCAACAAATCCAAGCATCCACTCAAAATTTACACCAGTCAATCTTATCCTGGGTTAAACTGTGATGAGGTTGGACGGGGGTGGGGGGGGGGGGGGGGGGGGAGTTGCTCAGAGCCAGGCCCACCTTCTCTGCCAGCAAAACTCAATCTCCTTTCAGCGTGGGACAGGGAGGAGATTAAAAGTTACCCTTCAACAGTGGTATGATAAGTCAGTGCTGGACAGCCAGAGAGAAAAGGAAAGAGAGAGAGAAGCACATTTCACCAGTGCTTATAAAAGTGGCATTGCCCTGTAAGAAGACAATCTTTCCTGCTCTTAAGATGCAGACTCCTCCCACCTCAATGAAGGAAATCCAGCCTGAAGCCTCAGAGCTCCCCAATCCCCCACATCCCACCACCCCCCCCCAACTGGCTGATAGCTTAAACAGGCAAAGGCAGACAGAATTCCACAGCACAGGAGCAACACAGACTTTATTTCAGCTGCATTGCTGCCCAATTACCATTTAAACCCAAGAAGCAGAGGGCATGCAGCTGCAGCACAGCTTCAGTTAAATGTCAGCATTCTCTACCAACCCACATCCCTCCCTGCAAAAGACAGGCGAGCAAACCAAGTGAGACAGCGGAGATCATTCCTCATACAACCAACAAAAAGGGTAACTAACTCCCATGGCCACATACAAAACCATACAGAACGAAGGCAGAATTGAGAACAGGAAGCCAAAATGGAACAAAAAGCAAAGCCAGCTTTCACCCCGACAATGTCTTCAGGATCGGTGACTGGGGAATGGCTCGTGAAGTTGGTGGTGGTGGGGGGGCGGGGGGGGGGGGGGGGGTGGTGGTAGGGGCGAAACAGGAGGGAGTTCATCGCTTAATTTGTTGCCCTTCTCGGAGCTGGAACGCCGATTGATCTCGTCGAGTCTCTCAGGAGCATTGGGGAAGGCCTGGGGTCCAAAGTAAAACCCGTTGCTTTGAAGTCATGTGGTGGGGTTTTTTTTTTTGCCAGGGTTTCTGAAATAAAGTTAGTGTTTGCTCGCAAATTTTTTTTGTTTTTTTTTTGGTTTTTGATTAAATTATACTTTTGTCGTTTTTTTCATTGAAATAAAATGTCTCTCAATCCCAAAGCGCACTTTTAGCTCACAGGCCTGGACTTTTTTTAAACCAGAAGCTGTATCCTGAAAAACACAAGAGAGATCGCAGTCAGTACCGAGACGCACCGGACAGCTCCGCGACCAGCCCCGGGACGCACCGGACAGCTCCGCGACCAGCCCCGGGACGCACCGGACAGCTCCGCGACCAGCCCCGGGACGCACCGGACAGCTCCGCGACCAGCCCCGGGACGCACCGGACAGCTCCGCGACCAGCCCCGGGACGCACCGGACAGCTCCGCGACCAGCCCCGGGACGCACCGGACAGCTCCGCGACCAGCCCCGGGACGCACCGGACAGCTCCGCGACCAGCCCCGGGACGCACCGGACAGCTCCGCGACCAGCCCCGGGACGCACCGGACAGCTCCGCGACCAGCCCCGGGACGCACCGGACAGCTCCGCGACCAGCCCCGGGACGCACCGGACAGCTCCGCGACCAGCCCCGGGACGCACCGGACAGCTCCGCGACCAGCCCCGGGACGCACCGGACAGCTCCGCGACCAGCCCCGGGACGCACCGGACAGCTCCGCGACCAGCCCCGGGACGCACCGGACAGCTCCGCGACCAGCCCCGGGACGCACCGGACAGCTCCGCGACCAGCCCCGGGACGCACCGGACAGCTCCGCGACCAGCCCCGGGACGCACCGGACAGCTCCGCGACCAGCCCCGGGACGCACCGGACAGCTCCGCGACCAGCCCCGGGACGCACCGGACAGCTCCGCGACCAGCCCCGGGACGCACCGGACAGATCCGCGACCAGCCCCGGGACGCACCGGACAGATCCGCGACCAGCCCCGGGACGCACCGGACAGATCCGCGACCAGCCCCGGGACGCACCGGACAGATCCGCGACCAGCCCCGGGACGCACCGGACAGATCCGCGACCAGCCCCGGGACGCACCGGACAGATCCGCGACCAGCCCCGGGACGCACCGGACAGATCCGCGACCAGCCCCGGGACGCACCGGACAGATCCGCGACCAGCCCCGGGACGCACCGGACAGATCCGCGACCAGCCCCGGGACGCACCGGACAGATCCGCGACCAGCCCCGGGACGCCCCGGACAGATCCGCGACCAGCCCCGGGACGCCCCGGACAGATCCGCGACCAGCCCCGGGACGCCCCGGACAGATCCGCGACCAGCCCCGGGACGCCCCGGACAGATCCGCGACCAGCCCCGGGACGCCCCGGACAGATCCGCGACCAGCCCCGGGACGCCCCGGACAGATCCGCGACCAGCCCCGGGACGCCCCGGACAGATCCGCGACCAGCCCCGGGACGCCCCGGACAGATCCGCGACCAGCCCCGGGACGCCCCGGACAGATCCGCGACCAGCCCCGGGACGCCCCGGACAGATCCGCGACCAGCCCCGGGACGCCCCGGACAGATCCGCGACCAGCCCCGGGACGCCCCGGACAGATCCGCGACCAGCCCCGGGACGCCCCGGACAGATCCGCGACCAGCCCCGGGACGCCCCGGACAGATCCGCGACCAGCCCCGGGACGCCCCGGACAGATCCGCGACCAGCCCCGGGACGCCCCGGACAGATCCGCGACCAGCCCCGGGACGCCCCGGACAGATCCGCGACCAGCCCCGGGACGCCCCGGACAGATCCGCGACCAGCCCCGGGACGCCCCGGACAGATCCGCGACCAGCCCCGGGACGCCCCGGACAGATCCGCGACCAGCCCCGGGACGCCCCGGACAGATCCGCGACCAGCCCCGGGACGCCCCGGACAGATCCGCGACCAGCCCCGGGACGCCCCGGACAGATCCGCGACCAGCCCCGGGACGCCCCGGACAGATCCGCGACCAGCCCCGGGACGCCCCGGACAGATCCGCGACCAGCCCCGGGACGCCCCGGACAGATCCGCGACCAGCCCCGGGACGCCCCGGACAGATCCGCGACCAGCCCCGGGACGCCCCGGACAGATCCGCGACCAGCCCCGGGACGCCCCGGACAGATCCGCGACCAGCCCCGGGACGCCCCGGACAGATCCGCGACCAGCCCCGGGACGCCCCGGACAGATCCGCGACCAGCCCCGGGACGCCCCGGACAGATCCGCGACCAGCCCCGGGACGCCCCGGACAGATCCGCGACCAGCCCCGGGACGCCCCGGACAGATCCGCGACCAGCCCCGGGACGCCCCGGACAGATCCGCGACCAGCCCCGGGACGCCCCGGACAGATCCGCGACCAGCCCCGGGACGCCCCGGACAGATCCGCGACCAGCCCCGGGACGCCCCGGACAGATCCGCGACCAGCCCCGGGACGCCCCGGACAGATCCGCGACCAGCCCCGGGACGCCCAGGACAGATCCGCGACCAGCCCCGGGACGCCCAGGACAGATCCGCGACCAGCCCCGGGACGCCCAAGACAGATCCGCGACCAGCCCCGGGACGCCCAAGACAGATCCGCGACCAGCCCCGGGACGCCCAAGACAGATCCGCGACCAGCCCCGGGACGCCCAAGACAGATCCGCGACCAGCCCCGGGACGCCCAAGACAGATCCGCGACCAGCCCCGGGACGCCCAAGACAGATCCGCGACCAGCCCCGGGACGCCCAAGACAGATCCGCGACCAGCCCCGGGACGCCCAAGACAGATCCGCGACCAGCCCCGGGACGCCCAAGACAGATCCGCGACCAGCCCCGGGACGCCCAAGACAGATCCGCAACCAGCCCCGGGACGCCCAAGACAGATCCGCAACCAGCCCCGGGACGCCCAAGACAGATCCGCAACCAGCCCCGGGACGCCCAAGACAGATCCGCAACCAGCCCCGGGACGCCCAAGACAGATCCGCAACCAGCCCCGGGACGCCCAAGACAGATCCGCAACCAGCCCCGGGACGCCCAAGACAGATCCGCAACCAGCCCCGGGACGCCCAAGACAGATCCGCAACCAGCCCCGGGACGCCCAAGACAGATCCGCAACCAGCCCCGGGACGCCCAAGACAGATCCGCAACCAGCCCCGGGACGCCCAAGACAGATCCGCAACCAGCCCCGGGACGCCCAAGACAGATCCGCAACCAGCCCCGGGACGCCCAAGACAGATCCGCAACCAGCCCCGGGACGCCCAAGACAGATCCGCAACCAGCCCCGGGACGCCCAAGACAGATCCGCAACCAGCCCCGGGACGCCCAAGACAGATCCGCAACCAGCCCCGGGACGCCCAAGACAGATCCGCAACCAGCCCCGGGACGCCCAAGACAGATCCGCAACCAGCCCCGGGACGCCCAAGACAGATCCGCAACCAGCCCCGGGACGCCCAAGACAGATCCGCAACCAGCCCCGGGACGCCCAAGACAGATCCGCAACCAGCCCCGGGACGCCCAAGACAGATCCGCAACCAGCCCCGGGACGCCCAAGACAGATCCGCAACCAGCCCCGGGACGCCCAAGACAGATCCGCAACCAGCCCCGGAACGCCCAAGACAGATCCGCAACCAGCCCCGGGACGCCCAAGACAGATCCGCAACCAGCCCCGGGACGCCCAAGACAGATCCGCAACCAGCCCCGGGACGCCCAAGACAGATCCGCAACCAGCCCCGGGACGCCCAAGACAGATCCGCAACCAGCCCCGGGACGCCCAAGACAGATCCGCAACCAGCCCCGGGACGCCCAAGACAGATCCGCAACCAGCCCCGGGACGCCCAAGACAGATCCGCAACCAGCCCCGGGACGCCCAAGACAGATCCGCAACCAGCCCCGGGACGCCCAAGACAGATCCGCAACCAGCCCCGGGACGCCCAAGACAGATCCGCAACCAGCCCCGGGACGCCCAAGACAGATCCGCAACCAGCCCCGGGACGCACAAGACAGATCCGCAACCAGCCCCGGGACGCACAAGACAGATCCGCAACCAGCCCCGGGACGCACAAGACAGATCCGCAACCAGCCCCGGAACGCACAAGACAGATCCGCAACCAGCCCCGGAACGCACAAGACAGATCCGCAACCAGCCCCGGGACGCACAAGACAGATCCGCAACCAGCCCCGGACGCACAAGACAGATCCGCAACCAGCCCCGGACGCACAAGACAGATCCGCAACCAGCCCCGGAACGCACAAGACAGATCCGCAACCAGCCCCGGAACGCACAAGACAGATCCGCAACCAGCCCCGGAACGCACAAGACAGATCCGCAACCAGCCCCGGAACGCACAAGACAGATCCGCAACCAGCCCCGGAACGCACAAGACAGATCCGCAACCAGCCCCGGAACGCACAAGACAGATCCGCAACCAGCCCCGGAACGCACAAGACAGATCCGCAACCAGCCCCGGAACGCACAAGACAGATCCGCAACCAGCCCCGGAACGCACAAGACAGATCCGCAACCAGCCCCGGAACGCACAAGACAGATCCGCAACCAGCCCCGGAACGCACAAGACAGATCCGCAACCAGCCCCGGAACGCACAAGACAGATCCGCAACCAGCCCCGGAACGCACAAGACAGATCCGCAACCAGCCCCGGAACGCACAAGACAGATCCGCAACCAGCCCCGGAACGCACAAGACAGATCCGCAACCAGCCCCGGAACGCACAAGACAGATCCGCAACCAGCCCCGGAACGCACAAGACAGATCCGCAACCAGCCCCGGAACGCACAAGACAGATCCGCAACCAGCCCCGGAACGCACAAGACAGATCCGCAACCAGCCCCGGAACGCACAAGACAGATCCGCAACCAGCCCCGGAACGCACAAGACAGATCCGCAACCAGCCCCGGAACGCACAAGACAGATCCGCAACCAGCCCCGGAACGCACAAGACAGATCCGCAACCAGCCCCGGAACGCACAAGACAGATCCGCAACCAGCCCCGGAACGCACAAGACAGATCCGCAACCAGCCCCGGAACGCACAAGACAGATCCGCAACCAGCCCCGGAACGCACAAGACAGATCCGCAACCAGCCCCGGAACGCACAAGACAGATCCGCAACCAGCCCCGGAACGCACAAGACAGATCCGCAACCAGCCCCGGAACGCACAAGACAGATCCGCAACCAGCCCCGGAACGCACAAGACAGATCCGCAACCAGCCCCGGAACGCACAAGACAGATCCGCAACCAGCCCCGGAACGCACAAGACAGATCCGCAACCAGCCCCGGAACGCACAAGACAGATCCGCAACCAGCCCCGGAACGCACAAGACAGATCCGCAACCAGCCCCGGAACGCACAAGACAGATCCGCAACCAGCCCCGGAACGCACAAGACAGATCCGCAACCAGCCCCGGAACGCACAAGACAGATCCGCAACCAGCCCCGGAACGCACAAGACAGATCCGCAACCAGCCCCGGAACGCACAAGACAGATCCGCAACCAGCCCCGGAACGCACAAGACAGATCCGCAACCAGCCCCGGAACGCACAAGACAGATCCGCAACCAGCCCCGGAACGCACAAGACAGATCCGCAACCAGCCCCGGAACGCACAAGACAGATCCGCAACCAGCCCCGGAACGCACAAGACAGATCCGCAACCAGCCCCGGAACGCACAAGACAGATCCGCAACCAGCCCCGGAACGCACAAGACAGATCCGCAACCAGCCCCGGAACGCACAAGACAGATCCGCAACCAGCCCCGGAACGCACAAGACAGATCCGCAACCAGCCCCGGAACGCACAAGACAGATCCGCAACCAGCCCCGGAACGCACAAGACAGATCCGCAACCAGCCCCGGAACGCACAAGACAGATCCGCAACCAGCCCCGGAACGCACAAGACAGATCCGCAACCAGCCCCGGAACGCACAAGACAGATCCGCAACCAGCCCCGGAACGCACAAGACAGATCCGCAACCAGCCCCGGAACGCACAAGACAGATCCGCAACCAGCCCCGGAACGCACAAGACAGATCCGCAACCAGCCCCGGAACGCACAAGACAGATCCGCAACCAGCCCCGGAACGCACAAGACAGATCCGCAACCAGCCCCGGAACGCACAAGACAGATCCGCAACCAGCCCCGGAACGCACAAGACAGATCCGCAACCAGCCCCGGAACGCACAAGACAGATCCGCAACCAGCCCCGGAACGCACAAGACAGATCCGCAACCAGCCCCGGAACGCACAAGACAGATCCGCAACCAGCCCCGGAACGCACAAGACAGATCCGCAACCAGCCCCGGAACGCACAAGACAGATCCGCAACCAGCCCCGGAACGCACAAGACAGATCCGCAACCAGCCCCGGAACGCACAAGACAGATCCGCAACCAGCCCCGGAACGCACAAGACAGATCCGCAACCAGCCCCGGAACGCACAAGACAGATCCGCAACCAGCCCCGGAACGCACAAGACAGATCCGCAACCAGCCCCGGAACGCACAAGACAGATCCGCAACCAGCCCCGGAACGCACAAGACAGATCCGCAACCAGCCCCGGAACGCACAAGACAGATCCGCAACCAGCCCCGGAACGCACAAGACAGATCCGCAACCAGCCCCGGAACGCACAAGACAGATCCGCAACCAGCCCCGGAACGCACAAGACAGATCCGCAACCAGCCCCGGAACGCACAAGACAGATCCGCAACCAGCCCCGGAACGCACAAGACAGATCCGCAACCAGCCCCGGAACGCACAAGACAGATCCGCAACCAGCCCCGGAACGCACAAGACAGATCCGCAACCAGCCCCGGAACGCACAAGACAGATCCGCAACCAGTCCCGGAACGCACAAGACAGATCCGCAACCAGTCCCGGAACGCACAAGACAGATCCGCAATCAGTACCGGACACAAGACAGATCCGCAATCAGTACCGGACACAAGACAGATCCGCAATCAGTACCGGACACAAGACAGATCCGCAATCAGTACCGGACACAAGACAGATCCGCAATCAGTACCGGACACAAGACAGATCCGCAATCAGTACCGGACACAAGACAGATCCGCAATCAGTACCGGACACAAGACAGATCCGCAATCAGTACCGGACACAAGACAGATCCGCAATCAGTACCGGACACAAGACAGATCCGCAATCAGTACCGGACACAAGACAGATCCGCAATCAGTACCGGACACAAGACAGATCCGCAATCAGTACCGGACACAAGACAGATCCGCAATCAGTACCGGACACAAGACAGATCCGCAATCAGTACCGGACACAAGACAGATCCGCAATCAGTACCGGACACAAGACAGATCCGCAATCAGTACCGGACACAAGACAGATCCGCAATCAGTACCGGACACAAGACAGATCCGCAATCAGTACCGGACACAAGACAGATCCGCAATCAGTACCGGACACAAGACAGATCCGCAATCAGTACCGGACACAAGACAGATCCGCAATCAGTACCGGACACAAGACAGATCCGCAATCAGTACCGGACACAAGACAGATCCGCAATCAGTACCGGACACAAGACAGATCCGCAATCAGTACCGGACACAAGACAGATCCGCAATCAGTACCGGACACAAGACAGATCCGCAATCAGTACCGGACACAAGACAGATCCGCAATCAGTACCGGACACAAGACAGATCCGCAATCAGTACCGGACACAAGACAGATCCGCAATCAGTACCGGACACAAGACAGATCCGCAATCAGTACCGGACACAAGACAGATCCGCAATCAGTACCGGACACAAGACAGATCCGCAATCAGTACCGGACACAAGACAGATCCGCAATCAGTACCGGACACAAGACAGATCCGCAATCAGTACCGGACACAAGACAGATCCGCAATCAGTACCGGACACAAGACAGATCCGCAATCAGTACCGGACACAAGACAGATCCGCAATCAGTACCGGACACAAGACAGATCCGCAATCAGTACCGGACACAAGACAGATCCGCAATCAGTACCGGACACAAGACAGATCCGCAATCAGTACCGGACACAAGACAGATCCGCAATCAGTACCGGACACAAGACAGATCCGCAATCAGTACCGGACACAAGACAGATCCGCAATCAGTACCGGACACAAGACAGATCCGCAATCAGTACCGGACACAAGACAGATCCGCAATCAGTACCGGACACAAGACAGATCCGCAATCAGTACCGGACACAAGACAGATCCGCAATCAGTACCGGACACAAGACAGATCCGCAATCAGTACCGGACACAAGACAGATCCGCAATCAGTACCGGACACAAGACAGATCCGCAATCAGTACCGGACACAAGACAGATCCGCAATCAGTACCGGACACAAGACAGATCCGCAATCAGTACCGGACACAAGACAGATCCGCAATCAGTACCGGACACAAGACAGATCCGCAATCAGTACCGGACACAAGACAGATCCGCAATCAGTACCGGACACAAGACAGATCCGCAATCAGTACCGGACACAAGACAGATCCGCAATCAGTACCGGACACAAGACAGATCCGCAATCAGTACCGGACACAAGACAGATCCGCAATCAGTACCGGACACAAGACAGATCCGCAATCAGTACCGGACACAAGACAGATCCGCAATCAGTACCGGACACAAGACAGATCCGCAATCAGTACCGGACACAAGACAGATCCGCAATCAGTACCGGACACAAGACAGATCCGCAATCAGTACCGGACACAAGACAGATCCGCAATCAGTACCGGACACAAGACAGATCCGCAATCAGTACCGGACACAAGACAGATCCGCAATCAGTACCGGACACAAGACAGATCCGCAATCAGTACCGGACACAAGACAGATCCGCAATCAGTACCGGACACAGAAAACAGGATCAAAAAACTATCCGACAGCAAGAAATCTGAACGCCCTTGGTTTAATGTTTTGGGAGGGGTTTAAGTGATTGTACAGGAAAAGGCTTTGCATTTCTATAGCATCTTTCACAGCCAAAGAATGTCGCTTTACAGTCAATGAAGTGCTTTTGAAATGGTCACTGGTCAGTTAGCACACAGCAATGTAAAATGACTCAGATAATATTTCCCCCCCTAAAAAATGCTGGTTGAGATATAAATGTTTATCCAGGACACCAGTGTCTACTTTGCCCTCCCTGTCTCTGCTCCAAGATAGCAGCTACTGAATCCTTAACATCCTCCTGAGGGGGTAGACAGGTTTTAAAAAAAAAAATAAGGAGGATTTGGAGGGATGCCTGCCTCCAAGTATCTCCCAATTTAAAATTCAGCACGTCAGGTTAAACGTGATGCCCTCCACAGGCAACTAGCCGGAAACCACACAAATGGTGGGGAGGCAGGAGCGGACACAAGGTGGCTGCACCTGGAAGAGTTAGGAGCAGCGAGCAGGGTTAAGAGGCAGGGGTTAACGGTGATGCTCAGTGACATACCCTGTCAGTACTGACCTATGTCGCAGTTACTTGCTCATCACCTTGGCAGCAATAGCAGATTCTTCATTCATAGCGCTGAGTACAGTGATCTGGGGGAAATAAAGTGTTGAATGCAGGTTAAGCACGAGGATAGACAACAGCCCATTCAATAATGTAAAATGCCGTAGCTCTCTAAATTATTCATATTCCACATCAGTTAAAAGCAGCAAGCTGATGCATTCACATAAACCAGAATTCAACATTTAACATGGCTCTCCTCTAACTGCTGCTAGTTTTTTAATATTCATTTTTGGGGTGTGGGCATCACTGGCTGGGCCCAGCATTTATTGCCCATCCCTAATTGCCCCTTGAGAAGGTGGTGGTGAGCTGCCTTCTTGAACCGCTGCAGTCCATGTGGTGTAGGTACACCCACAGTGCTGTTAGGGAGGGAATTCCAGGATTTTGACCCAGCGACAGTGAAGGAACGGCCGATATATTTCCAAGTCAGGTTGGTTAGTGACTTGGAGGGAACTTCCAGGTAGTGATGTTCCCATGTGTCTGCTGCCCTTGTCCTTCTAGATGGTAGTGGGCGTGGGTTTAGAAAGTGGTGTTAAGGCAGCCTTGGTGAATTCCTGCAGTGCATCTTGTAGATGGTACACACACTGCTGCTAATGTGCGTCGGTGGTGGAGGGAGTGAATGTTTGTGGATGTGATGCCAATCAAGCGGGGCTGCTTTGTCCCGGACGGTGTTGAGCTTCTTGAATGTTGTGGGAGCTGCACTCATCCAGGCAAGTGGAGAGTATTCCATCACACTCCTGACTTGTGCCTTGTAGATGGTGGACAGGCTTTTGGGAGTCAGGAGGTGAGTTACTCACCACAGGATTCCCAGCCTCTAACCTGCTCTTGTAGCCACAGTATTTATATGGCTTGTCCAGTTCAGTTTCTGGTGAATAGTAACCCCAGGATATTGATAATGGGCGATTCAGTGATGGTAATGCCATTGAACATCAAGGGGCGATAGTTAGATTCTCTCTTGTTGGAGATGGTCATTGCTGCCTTGATGTCAAAGTCAATCACACTCATCTCACCTCTGGAGTTCAGCTCTTTTGTCCATGTTTGAACCAAGGCTGTAATGAGGTCAGGAGCTGAGTGGCCCTGGCGGAACCCAAACTGGGCATCAGTGAGCAGGTTATTGCTAAGCAAGTACCACTTGATAGCACTGTTGATAACCCCTTCCATTACTTTACTGATGGAGAGTAGACTGATATTGGGAGAGTGGGTGTGGGGGGGTGATGTTAATTGGCCGGGTTGGATTTGTCCTGTTTTTTGAGTACAGAATGTACCTGGGCAATTTTCCACATAGCTGGGTAGATGCCGGTGTTGTAGCTGTTCTGGAACAGCTTGGCTAGGGGCACGGCAAGTTCTGGAGCACAAGTCTTCAGTACGATTGCCGGAATATTGTCAGGGTCCATAGTCTTTACAGTATCTTTTGATATCACGTGGAGTGAATGGAATTAGCTGAAGACTGACATCTGTGATGCTGGGGACATCCAGTGGAGGCCGAGATGAATCATCCACTCGGGGCTTCTGGCTGAAGATTGTAGCAAATGCTTCAGCCTTATCTTTTACACTGATGTGCTGGGCTCCCCCATCATTGAGGATGGGGACATTTGTGGAGTCTCCTCCTCTAGTGAGTTGTTTAATTGTTCACCACCATTCACGAGTGGATGGTGCGGACCCCCTCAGGCCCAGCCCCCTGACCATGGGCCTCCCAGCTGCAGGCCCTAAGAGGTCAGCCTGAATTTGTGTGCTTGAACCTCTGGAGTGAGACTTGACTCAGGCTAGAGTGCTCCTCACTGATTGACTGGGGCACGTCTAGAAAAGTGACCAATGTTTGCAACAGGAACGAGGGTTTTGTCGATATTGACTTGCAGAGACAGGTTACTCAGTCCTTTCTGAGGGATCTGTTTGCGTGCAGCCCTCCACATTTACAATGAGTGCTGCAAATTGTTCAACTGTGGAAGGTACCAATTGCCAAGCCCAACTCTGTATTTATTCATCATACAGCACAGGAGGGAGCCATCCAGCCCATTGCATCTGTGCTGCCAAAATCATCCCATTCCCTTCCTGCTCTTTTTGCAGAGCGCAGTTGTGATTTTTGCAATTTCTCCCCCAACAAATCTTATCCATTGCAACGAAATCAGCGTCCACCACTGTTCCAGGCAACATATTCCAGACCACAACCCCACAAAGAGCAGTTCATTGGCTTTTCCCTAACCTGGGTGCACCAGGAATAAGTTGAGTTGTACTCCAGGGCTGTCCATTAAAGCAGCAGAGGCTGCAAACCAAAGTCCTCCATTTCACCATTATACATTAGTTATTGTTTTAATTAAAAATCACCTCTCTACCTGCCCAGTGCTAGGAATGAACAGATGCATCTCCACTCTGCCCTTCAAAATGGAAAAGCAACTGGCACGGGGCAGGAATCCAGACAGGAGAGGAGGGGAGGGAAGGGAAGGCAGGACTCGAGGTTGAGAAGGAATACTGACCACTGTCTCCTCGCCAGCATTGTAACGCTGCTCTATGTCCTTCCCCAGCTCCGAATCAGGCAGCTTCAGGTCATCACGCACCTCCCCACTATCACCCAGGAGAGACAGGTAGCCATCCAGAATGCCAATCAGCTGGAAGAGAGCAGCACAGACAGTTAGCACAGCCCATCAGTCTCATTCCCCACCTACAAAGTACAACACACACCTCCCAGATCTCGCCCACCACCCGAACTCGCAGGCAAGTACCTGGTAGTCAGATCTTCTGATGTTGGGCACATCCATGTTGTGGGTGGAAGGGCAGATGTCCTCATACTTTTTGCCGGTGAATAGGTCAATGCCCACCAAGTGAACCTAGTAGCAACACAGCAGGTATGGTAAGAAATCTGGCAGAAGTGCAGTTAGGCAGGTTAACTTTTAGACATACCACTTTCCATTATGACTACAGAAGTATAGAAATTTAGAACAGAGAAGCTACCAAGTGTTGTGCAGCAATGGACAATGTCAACATCTTTCCTTAGCATTTTACTTCAATTCAGAGTTGGCAAGTACTCTCACTGGAGTGAAAGGGTCAAGTCTCAGGCACACACCTGCCCCTCCAACAGCAGCTGAAAGCAGCCCCAGCTCAGGCATAAAGAGAAAGGGAGATGAGGGGCAGGGACCAGGGCAGAGATAGGGAAGGGGGAGAAAAAGAACAAAGGGAGTTAGAGAGAGAAAGGAAAAAGACAGAGCCTGGATCCTGAGGAGCACTGGTATCCACACAAACCCTTTCCAACAGGGACCAGCCAATAACAATCAGGAACTGATGATGATGTCACTTCCCTTACACGTGTGGAGCATCATCAGCCCACGACCAAGATCAGTTAACGCTGAACAGGGCCATGAGTGGAACCAGGACCAGGAGGAATATGGCAAGTACTTCACCAAGGAGAACGACGTTTTAAAATAGAGGAGGGGATCGTAACCGACAGGTCAGAGAATGGTGCTGATATAGGAGACACCGGGAGCTCTGCAATATGTGACTGGCCTGAAGGCAGCTGGTGCAGTGGACTATAAGCTCTATGGGTTGCAGCTGCTGGAAGAGCCAGAACTGTTCCTCACCACCTGGAGTGCATCAGGAGGAGGCACAAAGCGTTTAACAGAGAATTGAAGGAGGGGCCAAAAACCGAGCTCATAGGTGAGGAACAGAGCAACAGAGTGCAATCTGCTTACTAAACCCTGCACAGACAAACAGGGTACAATCTGCTTAATAAACCCCACACAGCCAAACAGGGTGCAATCTGCTTACTAAACCCCACACAGCCAAACAGGGTGCAATCTGCTTACTAAACCCCACACAGCCAAACAGGGTGCAATCTGCTTACTAAACCACACACAGCCAAACAGGGTGCAATCTGCTTACTAAACCCCGCACAGCCAAACAGGGTGCAATCTGCTTACTAAACCCTGCACAGACAAACAGGGTACAAACTGCTTAATAAACCCCACACAGCCAAACAGGGTGTGATCTGCTTACTAAACCCCGCACAGCCAAACAGGGTGTAATCTGCTTACTAAACCCCGCACAGCCAAACAGGGTGTAATCTGCTTACTAAACCCCGCACAGCCAAACAGGGTGCAATCTCCTTACTAAACCCCACACAGCCAAACAGGGTGCAATCTGCTTACTAAACCCCACACAGCCAAACAGGGTGCAATCTGCTTACTAAACCCCGCACAGCCAAACAGGGTGCAATCTGCTTACTAAACCCCGCACAGCCAAACAGGGTGCAATCTGCTTACTAAACCCCGCACAGCCAAACAGGGTGCAATCTGCTTACTAAACCCCGCACAGCCAAACAGGGTGCAATCTGCTTACTAAACCCCGCACAGCCAAACAGGGTGCAATCTGCTTACTAAACCCCACACAGCCAAACAGGGTGCAATCTGCTTACTAAACCCCGCACAGCCAAACAGGGTGCAATCTGCTTACTAAACCCCGCACAGCAAAACAGGGTGCAATCTGCTTACTAAACCCCGCACAGCCAAACAGGGTGCAATCTGCTTACTAAAACCCGCACAGCCAAACAGGGTGCAATCTGCTTACTAAACCCCGCACAGCCAAACAGGGTGCAATCTGCTTACTAAACCCCGCACAGCCAAACAGGGTGCAATCTGCTTACTAAACCCCGCACAGCCAAACAGGGTGCAATCTGCTTACTAAACCCCACACAGCCAAACAGGGTGCAATCTGCTTACTAAACCCCGCACAGCCAAACAGGGTGCAATCTGCTTACTAAACCCCGCACAGCCAAACAGGGTGCAATCTGCTTACTAAACCCCGCACAGCCAAACAGGGTGCAATCTGCTTACTAAATCCCGCACAGCCAAACAGGGTGTAATCTGCTTACTAAACCCCGCACAGCCAAACAGGGTGCAATCTGCTTACTAAACCCCACACAGCCAAACAGGGTGCAATCTGCTTACTAAACCCCACACAGCCAAACAGGGTGCAATCTGCTTACTAGACCCCACACAGCCAAACAGGGTGCAATCTGCTTACTAAACCCCGCACAGCCAAACAGGGTGTAATCTGCTTACTAAACCCCGCACAGCCAAACAGGGTGCAATCTCCTTACTAAACCCCGCACAGCCAAACAGGGTGCAATCTGCTTACTAAACCCCGCACAGCCAAACAGGGTGCAATCTGCTTACTAAACACCGCACAGCCAAACAGGCAACCTGGGAAGTACAGCAAAAGCCTCCTCCCATGTTAAATGCAGTGAGGACACATCTACAAAGAAACTTAAAGGGGACTGTGCATTAAAAGATTCTAACCACATTCAGCCAAGTTTGAATGGTGGGATGGAGTGACTTCAAGAGGCACTCTGAAAGGGAAAGCAACCATTTGTAGTGCCTGCCGCAGTGATAGCATGAGGCACTTCAGGGAAACCTTCCAAATATCTGACACTAAGCAAAATAAGGGTAAAACAGGAGATGACTAGCAACTTGCTCAAGTGGTGAATTGTAATGATTAAAGGGAGGAGGGGATGGAGGCAGTCAGAGAGAGAGATGGGGGGTGGGGAGGAGGGCGGGGGGAGGGAGAGAGAGAGAGAGAGAGACAGAGACACACACACAGACACACATGGATAAGCTGGGAGGGAATCCCAAGGTCAGGCCCAGGCAGCAGAAGTCATGGCCGCTAATGGTGAAATGATGGAAACGGGTGGATGTTCATTCCAGACCAGAATTAGAGAAGTGCAAAAGTCCCAGAGGATTGCTGGAAGTTACAGGAATCGGGAGTGGGTGATTCCATGCAGCGAGTATTTGAAAACGTAACGATTCCTGCAGCAGAAGTCAAGGTAGATTGGCTATCACTGGGCTGGATGCAGGAGTGCAGGACTTGCTGAGAGTAAGGATAGTTTAGGAACGAGCTCAAATTCACAGGAGGCCAGCAAATGGCGAGAGAAACTGGGAGGGAGAGCAGGATCAGCACTGCCTTCCTGCCCTTACCTTGGCATGGCCATGCTTGCCAGTCTTGGAAGTTGACATGTCCACAATCTTGCACGGGCGCCCTTTCAGCACCACAAAGCCGTTTTTACGCAGCGCAGAGCATTGCATGGGATAGGTGGTTGAAGCCCCAGAGTGGCCAGTCTCAAAATCCACATCGGCAGGATCTGCCATCTTTCAAGGTGGGTCGTGTGGTACTGCAACACAGGAGGCAAAGACAGAGTGAGATCCACACACCAACCAAAAACACACCTCGTCTCCCAGTGTGAAACAGCCCAAATCACCACCGGCCCCTCCCGCTCCCTGTAAACCACCTCAAATCACCACCGGCCCCTCCCCCTCCCTGTAAAACATCCCAAATGACCACCGGCCCCTCCCTGTAAAACATCCCAAATGACCACCGGCCCCTCCCCTTCCCTGTAAAACAGCCCAAATCACCACCGGCCCCTCCCCCTCCCTGTAAAACACCCCAAATCACCACCGGCCCCTCCATGTAAACCACCCCAAATCACCACCGGCCCCTCCCCTCCCTGTAAAACAGCCCAAATCACCACCGGCCCCTCCCCCTCCCTGTAAAACTGCCCAAATCACCACCGGCCCCTCCCCCTCCCTGTAAAACAGCCCAAATTGAAATTGAAATTGACAGGTATGATGTGGTGGGCATTACGGAGACATGGCTGCAAGGGGATCAAGACTGGGAGCCAAATATCCAAGGATATACATCCTAACAAAAAGATAGGCAGGTTGGCAGAGGGGGTGGGGTTGCTTTGTTAGTAAGAAATTAAATTAAATCAATAGCAAGAAATGACGTAGGGTCAGATGATGTAGAATCTGTGTGGGTAGAGTTGAGGAACCGCAAAGGTATAAAAAACCATAATGGGAGTTATGTACAGGCCTCTGAACAGTAGTCAGGATGTGGGGCACAAGATACACCAGGAGATAGAAAAGGTGTGTAAGAAAGGCAAGGTTACAGTGATCATGGGGGATTTCAATATGCAGGTAGACTGGGAAAATCAGGTTGGTAGTGGATCCCAAGAAAAGGAATTTGTGGAATGTCTACGAGATGGCTTTTTGGAGCAGCTTGTGGTGGAGCCCACTAGGGAACAGGCAATTCTAGATTTAGTGATGTGTAATGAGGCAGATTTGATAAGGGAGCTTAAGGTGAAGGAACTCTTAGGAGGAAGTGACCATAATATGATAGAATTTACCCTGCAATTTGAGAGGAAAAAGCTGGAATCAGATGTAACGGTATTACAGTTGAATAAAGGCAACTACAGAGGCATGAGGGAGGAGCTGGCCAGAATTGACTGGGAGATGAGCCTAGCAGGAAAGACAGTGGAACAGCAATGGCAGGAGTTTCTGGGAGTAATTTGGGAGACACAGCAAAATTCATCCCTAGGAAGAAGGGGGTCCTTCTCAGGATGGCAGCCGGTGACTAGAGGAGTTCCACAGGGGTCAGTGTTGAGATCACAACTTTTCACTTTATACATTAATGATCTTGATGAAGGAACTGAGGGCATCCTGGCTAAGTTTGCAGATGTTACAAAGATAGGTGGAGGGACAGGTAGCATTGAGGAGGCGGGGAGGCTGCAGAAGGATTTGGACAGGTTAGGAGAATGGGCAAAGAAGTGGCAGATGGAATACAATGTGTGGAAGTGTGAGGTCATGCACTTTGGTAGGAAGATTAGAGGCAGGGACTATTTTCTAAATGGGGAGAGAATTCAGAAATCTGGAGTGCAAAGGGACTTCAGAGTCCTAGTCCAGGATTCTCTTAAGGTTAACTTGCAGGTTGAGCCAGTAGTTAGGAAGGCAAATGCAATGTTGGCGTTTATTTCGAGAGGACTAGAATATAAAAGCAGGGATGTGCTACTGAGGCTTTATAAGGCTCTGGTCAGACCACATTTAGAATATTGTGAGCAATTTTGGGCCCCATATCTCAGGAAAGATGTTCTGGCCCTGGAGAGGGTCCAGAGGAGGTTCACGAGAACGATCCCAGGAATAAAAGGCTTAACATATGAGGAACGTTTGAGGACTCTGGGTCTATACTCAATGGAGTTTAGAAGGATGAGGGGGGATCTGATTGAAACTTACAGAATACTGTAAGGCCTGGATAGAGTGGGCGTGGGGAAGATGTTTCCATTAGTAGGAGAGACTAGGACCCGAGGGCACAATTTCAGAGTAAAGGGAAGACCTTTTAGAACAGAAATGAGGAGAAACTTCTTTAGCCAGAGAGTGGTGAATCTATGGAATTCATTGCCACAGAAGGCTGTGGAGGCCAGGTCATTAAGTGTATTTAAGACCGAGATAGATAGATTCTTGATTGGTAAGGGGATCACAGGTTACAGGGAGAAGGCGGGAGAATGGGGTTGAGAAACTTATCAGCCATGATTGAATGGCAGAGCAGACTCGATGGGCCGAATGGTCTAATTTCTGCTCCTATGTCTTATGGTCTTATCACCACCGTCTGCTCCCCCTTCCTGTAAATAGCCCAAATCACCACCGCCCCCTCCCTCTTCCTGTAAACAGCCCAAATCTCTACAATTTGCTAAGTTGCACTCCCCAGGTGTTTGAGATACCTCCCAGTTGTTCGTTCCCTTCTAATTCTTGATTCACAGCTATTTCTGGAATGTTACTTGTATCCTTTATACTGAAGACCGATGCTGATTACCTGTTCAATTCATCTCCTTATTTTCAATTAACTCCCCAGTCTCATTTTCTATAGGACCAACGTTCACTTTTAGCTTCTATAGCAACTCTTACTATCTGTCTTCATATTTCTAGTTAGCTTCCTTTTGTACAGTAAATTTTCCCTCCTTATTAATCTATTCTGTTTTGTCTTTTACATTCTGTCCAATCTGCTGACCTGTCACCCATCTTCACTCAGCTATATACTTATTTTTAAAAGTCTGATACAACCTTTAACCTGTTCTTTCGTTAATCACGGAGATGGGTCCTCCCCTTGGAATTTTCTCTTGTTGGAATGAATTTATTTTGTAAATTCTGAAATGTCCCCTTAAATGTCTGCCACACTACTACCTCAGCTCAATAATACCAAGAACAGTGGGACAACCTGGCAACCTTGACAGCAAGAAAACTATATTCCCAAGGTTGCTCACATGCCAACAATCAGCTCTGCACCTCCAAAAGTACCAACCATCCCTCAACACCAAGAACAAGTGCTCATTTGATGAGACTTCATTTGGGGAAGCAGTTAGAATGGGGCATGAGGGCAAATGAAGCCCATTCCAAATGTAAGCAAACCAAGATGTTGGAGCAGGGACCCAGCAAGGTAGAAGCTAACAGAGCAGTCATCTCACCACAGCCTTCAAAGCTTTCTCAAACAGCCTCACAGCTAACTCAAGCTATGTTTCAACAGGCTCCCTGGAATCTTATTCCAAAAGCCTTGAGAATCGCGAGGAAAATTCCACCCATTAGCCCGCACTTTTCCAAGAACTTTACAAACTCGGCTATTTTAAGTTGTTTCAATCATAAACAATTTTTCATGATGAGTCATCAATTCTTTTCAGAATTGTGATCAAGTCAGCTCAGCCAGCAAACTGTGTTTATATAGTGCCCAGTAAAACATCAAGCTGCTCCGCAGCAATGTTATCAGGCAAAAACTAGCACCGAGACAAAAGGATAGGTGATCAAGAGTTTGGCCAAAGAGGTAGGTTTTAAGGAAAGGAGCGGAGAGAGAGAGAGAGAGACAGTTGTTTTTGGGGGGGGGGTGGGGTGGGGGGAGCAGAGAAATTTAGGGAGGGGATTTCAGAGCTTCAGGTCCAGGCAGCTCAAAGTCCTCTTATTTTCAAACAAGCCAGATTTTAACCGTTAAACTCCCAAGACCCAAATCACCTTCATTGCACTCTCCTTGAAACAATCTCTACCAGAGTCCTCACTGTGCCTTTTCCCTCAGGGATTTCTTTCCACTAACTAGGTTATAGAAATGCCAGCAAATTGGCAAGGTCCACTCCGAGAAACCTTCCAAACTGCTGCTCTTTAACTGCGCCAGCCCAGGCTGCTTTGCATCTTCAGTTCTAGCACACTGTCTCTTGTACTTAAAAAGGAATACTCTGAAGTCTCAGAATGCATAACCGCTGCACATTTTCAATGACAACTGAAACCAATCCCCAGGAACTGTATCTCAGCTTGGGGTTCAATGGGTTGTACTCTGTCCCGAGTCAGAAGACTGTGGATTCAAGATCCCCTCCAAACACAACCCAGGCCAACGCTTCCAGTGCTATCAGTGAGGGAGTGTCAAGGCCCTGTCTTCAGCAAGATGTTAAACCCAGGCCCCGCCTGCCATCTCGGGTGGACTGAAAGATCCTATTCACACTATTCAAAGAAAGAGCAGGGGAGTTTATCCTGGTGCCCCAGCCCGAGAACATTTAATGAACTTAACTGAGGCTTGTAAGGTAATACAGAGAAACTACTTCCTTTTCTAGGACAGCCCAGAACCATCAAATGTGAGCCAGACCATTTTGTCAAAGCAGAGTGGAAATCTGGAACTCTCACCCCCCAAAAAGCTGTCGAGGCTGGAGGTCAATTGGAAATTTTGTTCTATTAAGGGACATGGAACCCAAATGGAGTCATGATACAGGTCAGCCAGGGTCTAACTGAATAGTGGAACAGGTTCCAGGGATTGAATGGCCGCCTGTTCCAACATCAGCAAAACAGATGATCTGAACACGACAGGAGCTGGGGACTATATGGCTTCTCAAGCTGCTCCGCTATTCAATCATCACAACTGCTTTGACTTCCAATTCTCCCTTGGTTATCTGACACACCAGAAAGCTGAACGGAGGAGGGCTGGAAATCTCTATCCCAGGGGACTGCCAAAGATCCAAAACCCTCAGTGAAGAAATTCCTCATCTCAGACCTAAATAATCCACCCCCTTATCCTGAGACTTTTTGGCATCTCAGGGGGATGGCCAGGAAAACAGAGCCGAAACTCAAAGTCAGCCATGAATGGTATCAAAGACGCAGCAGGCTCGAGGGGCCGAATGGTCTCATCCTGCTCCTATTGCTTGCGTTCTTGCCATTTGTCGGAGCTTGCTGTGCACAAGTTGGATGTTTTGCTTTCTACGTTACAACTAGACTCCAAGCTTGTGAAAGGCATTAGAGGAACGCAAAATCTTTCTCACTATTAGAACAGATAATGAAACTAGCTCCCACTACAGCAGTGAATAACTGGATTGCAAATTACAGCAGCGAGCCTGACTGATAACATGGGGGTCATGTTTGAGAATCTGAATCGCACAGTTTATTGACAGGAATTGGCCATCACCGATCTTTGAACATCAGTCATACAAAGAACAAAGAAAAGTACAGCACAGGAACAGGCCCTTTGGCCCTCCAAGCCTGCACCGATCATATTGCCCGTCAAACTAAAACATTTTGCACTTCCGGAGTCCGTATCCCTCTATTCCCATCCTATTCATGTATTTGTCAAGCTGCCTCTTAAACACCACTATAGTACCTGCTTCCACCACCTCCTCTGGCAGCAAATTCCAGACACTCACTACCCTCTGTGTGAAATACTTGCCCCACACATCTCCTCTATAGTTTTCTCCTCTCACCTTAAATCTATGTCCCCTAGTAATTGACTCTTCCACCCTGGCAAAAAGTTTCTGACTATCTACTCTGTCCATGCCACTCATAATTTTGTAAACTTCTTTCAAGTCGCCCCTCAATCTCCGTCGCTCTAGTGAGAACAATCTGAGTTTCTCCAACTTCTCCTCATAGCTAATAACCTCCAGATCAAGCAGCATCCTGGTAAACCTCCTCTGCACCCTCTCCAACGCCTCCATATCCTTCTGGTAATGTGGTGACCAGAATTGCACGCAATATTCCAAGTGTGTCCTAACCAAGGTTCTATACAGCTGCAGCTTGACTTCCCCGCTTTTATACTCAATACCCCTGCCAATGAAGGCAAGCATGCCATATGCCTTCCTGACTACCTTATCCACCTGCGCTGCCACTTTGAACCTGTACACCCAGATCCCTCTGTCCGTCGATGCACTTAAGGGTTCTGCCATTTACTGTATAATTCCTACCTGTATTAGACCTTCCAAAATGCATTACCTCGCATTTGTCCAGATTAAACTCCATCTGCCATTTCTCCGCCCAAGTCTCCAACCGATCTATATCCCGTTGTATCCTTTGACAATCCTCTTCACTATCTGCAACTCCTCCAACCTTCATGTCATCTGCAAACTTACTAATTAGCCCAGTTACATTTTCCTCCAAATCATTTACGTGTACTACAAACAGCAAAGGTCCCAGCACTGATCCCCGCAGAACTCCACTAGTCACAGCTGTCCATTCAGGAAAGCACCCTTCCACTGCTACCCTCTGTCTTCTATGACCAAGCCAATTCTGTATCCATCTTGCCAGCTCACCTCTGATCCGGTGCGAATTTACCTTCTGTGCCAGTCTGCCACGAGGGACCTTGTCAAAGGCATTGGAGATGGAACGGAAGGGCCCTATCCATATGATATCCACTTTGATAACAGCCCACATCACTTGGATTAGGAAAGGTTGTGGGTTCGAGCCTCTCCTCCAGAGGCCAAGGGAGGAGCTGCATTGTTTAACTGCTCTCAGCTGGAGCAGCTGCTCAGGCCATGGTTCATGACCCCGGAGCCACATTCACGAGCAGAGAGTCTGACTCCAGCACCCTGACCAACTTCAGCCCTCAGGAGCAATAAGAGAATTGATCTCACTGCTGTCTGTGGAAACTCACTACGGACAGGAATCCTTCCAGTTTGTGTGAAGTATTTCAAAGCATTTAAAAGCGAATAGAGCTTGATACATAGAATTCCACTGAACTTACAAGAGCATTCAAAACACTTTATGAATGTTCCACACGAGCCTCCACCCCTCATCTTCTCTTCATCTCCTTTCTCCCTCATGTGTTTATCCAGCTTTCCCCTTAAATGTATCGATACTGTCCACCTCGACCACTCCCTGTGGGAGCGAGTTCCACATTCTCCCCACTCTCTGGGTAAAGGAGTTTCTCCTGAATTCTCCGTTGGGTTTATTAGTGACTGTCTGATACTGATGGCCCCGAGTTCTGATTCCCCCACAAGCAGAAACATCCTCTATACATCTACACTATCAAACCTTGACATAATTTTGAAGATCTCTGGTAAGAGACTTGGGGAAAAGAGCCCCAGCCTGTTCCACTCTGATAGCTTTAACCTGGCAGTTCTGCATCAACCCTTCTAATTGTTTTGCACTTTCTCCAGTGTCTTTAATCCTCCCATGTTAGATTTAAACACCTGTAATTCTGCAGTTCCACCACTAAACAATGCACCAAAGGGTGAGGTTGAACTGGGTCCATTTTCCACAGTGGTACATTTTCATAGCGGAAGTGCCAATGTGTTTGAAATTCACATCAAAAATTCCAAACTAGTTTCTGAATCCAAACTTCTTATCGAGACACAAAAACGGCTGCACCTCCCATAACCTCAATGTCCTAAAGTCTTTCAGAGCTAATCTGACTTTTGGAATAAAGGAAATACACCCACCAACTGGCACACAACAAGATCCCACAAACAGCAAAACGATGATGAACAGATAAAGTTTTGTGATGTTGGTTAAGGGTTAAATATTGCACCAGGGAGAAACCCCTGCTCCTCTTCCAATAGTGGACACTGGATCTTATACACTGACTGGAGGGGACAGACAGGCAGATCCCAAGTTTAATGACTCACCCAAAAGATGCCCCCTAACCAGCCCCCCCATCACAACGGAGCAACTCACCCACCCTCCCTCCGCACCAGCCCTCCCAGACGGAGCACCCCACCCTCCCTCCTAAACTCACCCTCCCGGACGGAGCACTCCACCCTCCCCGAAGGGGCAGCCCTTCCTCCCTCCGCACCGGCCCTGTATGGTGGCACCTCTGCACTGCACTGGGAGTGTCAGCCTGTGCCGTGGACTCAGGCCTCTGGAGGTGTTACTGAGCCCTGATCTGTTGAAACATTGGCACAAGTGCTAAAGCCTGAGCCATGGCTGGGAGCATTTTAGACGAACATGGTGATGTACTGGTGAGTACAGGTCTGTCACTGAGGGTAGCAGTAATTTGAGAGCACGGGACAAAGGTTCAGATGCAACGCATTCAAACCCCACAGAGCTGCATCCCATACGTATTCCAATGCCTGGACCACTGAAGACTCTCAAAACCCCAATATATTCACCAGTGCCCGAAAGGGAGGGACACGCTCCTTCGACTTGTGTGTTGCACACTGCTCAATGCCTGATAACGTAAGTGAGCAAGTCATTCTGCTGCAAACCTGAAGGACAGCCTCAGTAAATATAGGTCTGTCAGCATCAACCACAGCACAGAAACTACTCCAAAAAAAATCACACAAGTGTAGCATGCTGCTCAGCAAACGTGGGTTTCAGTAACATCACTGTCAAAGGTAATCCCAGTCACACAATTACTGCTGCCTTGTTAACACAAAGCAGCCTGAACTGTGAATGCCAAGAGGCACTCCTTCCATTTCAGCTGAATGAGATCAGATGCAGCATTCCCTTCAGCCAGTCTGCTCGATACACACAGAAGAATTAAGGCAGCAGGGAGCTCCCAATCCAGCCACTTCTGCCTCTTTACTGGCCCGGTACCCAAGATTTCACCAAGTGCTCTCTACCCAAGCATCTCTCTCAGCTTTCCCCAGCACTGCGTCCACTCCTGCTAAATAGCCCTGGAGAGACCCACCACCGCCCCATACCTCAGTACTGACCATCGGAAGGGGTGGCCCAGATACCCGACACCTGATTTATCCCAACGCTAGAGATAAGACTCCCTTCCTTTCCCCATCCACACAGATGAACTTCCTCTCACCCCCAGCCAAAATGGACTCCCTATTCCTCCTGCCCATTCTCACACTCCTGAGAGATAGCCCCCCCCCAAAAACAGGTACTGATTAAGCTCCCGGTACAGACAGCCTAACCCTGCTCTGCAGCTATCCCAAACCCACCGCCATAAAGTCTCTCACCAATGCAACCCCCACCTCGCGGACCAAACCCCACCCACTCTCCTCCCTCTAACCTCAGGTAAATGCCCCTCTTAACCTTCACTAGTCCCAGCGCAGAATAAACTCTCCTTCAGGATTCAGGGATGAGTTTGTAATCCCTTCACTACCCCATCCAGGTGGGACACCCTATCTCCCCAAGGCTAAACTCTCAACCCCAGCAGCAAACAGCCATAATCTGCCCACTACCTCCACCAAATTAAACATTCCCCTTTCAGATTGAGATCCTGCACCCTTCTCACACCCTACCCTACCTTTGGGATTACTACTCCCATCTCCACAGGATTATTGCCCTCTCTCTCTGGGGTTATTACATCTCCCCTCCCCTCTCTCTCTGGGGTTATTACATCTCCCCTCCCCTCTCTCTCTGGGGTTATTACATCTCCCCTCCCCTCTCTCTCTGGGGTTATTACATCTCCCCTCCCCTCTCTCTCTGGGGTTATTACATCTCCCCTCCCCTCTCTCTCTGGGGTTATTACATCTCCCCTCCCCTCTCTCTCTGGGGTTATTACATCTCCCCTCCCCTCTCTCTCTGCGGTTATTACATCTCCCCTCCCCTCTCTCTCTGGGGTTATTACATCTCCCCTCCCCTCTCTCTCTGCGGTTATTACATCTCCCCTCCCCTCTCTCTCTGCGGTTATTACATCTCCCCTCCCCTCTCTCTCTGCGGTTATTACATCTCCCCTCCCCTCTCTCTCTGCGGTTATTACATCTCCCCTCCCCTCTCTCTCTGCGGTTATTACATCTCCCCTCCCCTCTCTCTCTGCGGTTATTACATCTCCCCTCCCCTCTCTCTCTGCGGTTATTACATCTCCCCTCCCCTCTCTCTCTGCGGTTATTACATCTCCCCTCCCCTCTCTCTCTGCGGTTATTACATCTCCCCTCCCCTCTCTCTTTGCGGTTATTACATCTCCCCTCCCCTCTCTCTCTGCGGTTATTACATCTCCCCTCCCCTCTCTCTCTGCGGTTATTACATCTCCCCTCCCCTCTCTCTCTGCGGTTATTACATCTCCCCTCCCCTCTCTCTCTGCGGTTATTACATCTCCCCTCCCCTCTCTCTCTGCGGTTATTACATCTCCCGTCCCCTCTCTCTCTGCGGTTATTACATCTCCCCTCCCCTCTCTCTCTGCGGTTATTACATCTCCCCTCCCCTCTCTCTCTGCGGTTATTACATCTCCCCTCCCCTCTCTCTCTGCGGTTATTACATCTCCCCTCCCCTCTCTCTCTGCGGTTATTACATCTCCCCTCCCCTCTCTCTCTGCGGTTATTACATCTCCCCTCCCCTCTCTCTCTGCGGTTATTACATCTCCCCTCCCCTCTCTCTCTGCGGTTATTACATCTCCCCTTCCTTCTCTCTCTGCAGTTATTACATCTCCCCTTCCTTCTCTCTCTGCGGTTATTATATCCCCCCTTCCTTCTCTCCATGGGGATATTACATCCCCCCTTCCTTCTCTCTCTGCGGTTATTACATCTCCCCTTCCTTCTCTCTCTGCGGTTATTACATCTCCCCTTCCTTCTCTCTCTGCGGTTATTACATCTCCCCTTCCTTCTCTCTCTGCGGTTATTACATCTCCCCTTCCTTCTCTCTCTGCGGTTATTACATTTCCCCTTCCTTCTCTCTCTGCGGTTATTACATTTCCCCTTCCTTCTCTCTCTGCGGTTATTACATTTCCCCTTCCTTCTCTCTCTGCGGTTATTACATCTCCCCTTCCTTCTCTCTCTGCGGTTATTACATCTCCCCTTCCTTCTCTCTCTGCGGTTATTACATCTCCCCTTCCTTCTCTCTCTGCGGTTATTACATCTCCCCTTCCTTCTCTCTCTGCGGTTATTACATCTCCCCTTCCTTCTCTCTCTGCGGTTATTACATCTCCCCTTCCTTCTCTCTCTGCGGTTATTACATCTCCCCTTCCTTCTCTCTCTGCGGTTATTACATCTCCCCTTCCTTCTCTCTCTGCGGTTATTACATCTCCCCTTCCTTCTCTCTCTGCGGTTATTACATCTCCCCTTCCTTCCTCTCTCTGCGGTTATTACATCTCCCCTTCCTTCTCTCTCTGCGGTTATTACATCTCCCCTTCCTTCTCTCTCTGCGGTTATTACATCTCCCCTTCCTTCTCTCTCTGCGGTTATTACATCTCCCCTTCCTTCTCTCTCTGCGGTTATTACATCTCCCCTTCCTTCTCTCTCTGCGGTTATTACATCTCCCCTTCCTTCTCTCTCTGCGGTTATTACATCTCCCCTTCCTTCTCTCTCTGCGGTTATTACATCTCCCCTTCCTTCTCTCTCTGCGGTTATTACATCTCCCCTTCCTTCTCTCTCTGCGGTTATTACATCTCCCCTTCCTTCTCTCTCTGCGGTTATTACATCTCCCCTTCCTTCTCTCTCTGCGGTTATTACATCTCCCCTTCCTTCTCTCTCTGCGGTTATTACATCTCCCCTTCCTTCTCTCTCTGCGGTTATTACATCTCTCCTTCCTTCTCTCTCTGCGGTTATTACATCTCCCCTTCCTTCTCTCTCTGCGGTTATTACATCTCCCCTTCCTTCTCTCTCTGCGGTTATTACATCTCCCCTTCCTTCTCTCTCTGCAGTTATTACATCTGCCATCTGCATTTATTACATATCCCACTCCCCTCTCTCTCTGGGGGCTATTACATTCCCCCCTCTCTCTCGCGGGGGCTATTACATTCCTCCCTCTCTCGCGCCGGGGTTATTACAGCCCCCCATCTCTCTCTCATCAGGGTTATTACACCTACCCCCTCTCTACCGGGGTTATTACACCTCCCCCCTCTCTCTCATCGGGGTTATTACACCTCCCCCCTCTCGTGCTCATCGGGGTTATTACACTCCCCCCCCATCATCAGGGTTATTACACTCCCCCTCTCTCTCTCACTGGGGTTATTACACTCCCCCCTCTCTCATCGGGGTTATTACACCCTCTCTCTCACCAGGGTTATTACACTCCCCCCTCTCTCTCACCGAGGTTATTACACTCCCCCCCGCCCTCTCTCACCGAGGTTATTACACTCCCCCCCGCCCTCTCTCTCACCGGGGTTATTACACTGCCCCCCCTCTCTCACTCTCACCGGGGTTATTACACTCCCCCCACCCTCTCTCTCTCACCGGGGTTATGACACTCCCCCCACCCTCTCTCTCTCACCGGGGTTATGACACTCCCCCCACCCTCTCTCTCTCACCGGGGTTATGACACTCCCCCCACCCTCTCTCTCTCACCGGGGTTATGACACTCCCCCCATCTCTCTCTCTCACCGGGGTTATTACACACCCCCCCTCTCTCTCACCGGGGTTATTACACTTCCCCCCCCTCTCTCTCACTGGGGTTATTACATCCTCCCCTCTCTCTCTCGCACCGGGGTTATTACATCCCCCACCCCTCTCTCTCTTGCACCGGGGTTATTACATCCCCCACCCCTCTCTCTCTCACCGGGGTTATTACATCCCCCACCCCTCTCTCACTGGGGTTATTACATCCCCCCCTCTCTCTCACTGGGGTTATTACATCCCCCCCTCTCTCTCACTGGGGTTATTACATCCCCCCCTCTCTCTCTCACCAGTTATTACTTCCCCCCCTCTCTCTCTCTCACCAGGGTTATTACATCCCCCCCCCTCTCTCTCTCCAGAGTTATTACATCCCCCCCTCTCTCCCACCGGGGTTATTACATCCCCCCTCTCTCTCTCCAGAGTTATTACATCCTCTCTCTCTCTCCCACTGGGGTTATTACATCCCCTCCTCTCTCTCACCGGGGTTATTACATCCCCTCCTCTCTCTCACCGGGGTTATTACATCCCCTCCTCTCTCTCACCGGGGTTATTACATCCCCTCCTCTCTCTCACCGGGGTTATTACATCCCCTCCTCTCTCTCACCGGGGTTATTACATCCCCTCCTCTCTCTCACCGGGGTTATTACATCCCCTCCTCTCTCTCTCACTGGGGTTATTACATCCCCTCCTCTCTCTCTTACCAAGGTTATTACATCCCCCTCTATCACCGGGGTTATTACAACCCCCTCTCTCTCTCAGAGGGGTTATTACCCCCACCCATTGCTTTCCAGGATTATTGGCTCTCCCCCGTTTGACCTAAGCCCCCCTCCCCCCATTTGATTTATCTGCTTTCCTATTTACCCCCTTTCATCCTGTTTGATTTACGCTCTCCTCCCCAAATCACCCCGATTTGCCCCTTTCCCTGATTTCCCCATTTGATTCACACCCCCCTCTCCCCCTGTACGATTCACCCTCCTCCCCCTGTACGATTCACCCTCCTCCCCCTGTATGATTTGCCCCTCTCTCTCTGATCCCCCCCCACCCAGCGCCGCTCTCGGTGTCTCACACACCCTGAGCCCAATGGCGGCCGCGGCCTCTCTCTCTCTTTCTCCTCCCTGCGGCCTTGTTCTATCCCGATCTTCGGGTAAAACCTATAATCCGCCCTCCACTCCTGTCCCCTAGTCCCCAGCCTCTGATCTGTGGCCCAACCACCCCGCTCACCCTCCCCGCTGGGCCGTTACCGCCGCCTCTCCCGCCGCCGCCACATGGACGCCACTCACCGTCCGAGAGCCTGGCAGGAAAGGGCGGTGCTGCGCATGCGCTCGCCCGGCTGATAACCCGCCGCTGCGCATGCGCGGTGTCGGGCCCCGCCTCCTCTCCCAATGCGCAGGCGCCGTGGTCGCCGCCCTTGACACTGCGCCTGCGCCCCGTGCAGGGTGTGGGGAGGCGAAGGGCTATCCCTCAAAGCGCTTGCGCGTAGATTCCGCCTCCCCTCCCCCGCTCGGCGCCACTGCGCGCTGCGCTTGCGCGCGGGCTTTCCATCCCTGCCCCCCGCTTGGCTCCACGGCGCGCTGCGCCTGCGTGCGGGATTACCTTCCCCTCCCCCACCCAACAGCATTGCGCACTGCGCCTGCGTGCGGGCTTTTCCTCCCCTCCCCCACCCGACATCATTGCGCACTGCGCCCGCTCGGTCCTGCGCTGTTGCGCAGGCGCAGGATTCTGCTGACTCTCAGGCTCAGAGCGGCCGGGGGAGGGGCAGGTGCGCCTCTTAAAGGGACCGCGCCCTCATCAGCATCACTTCTCCCAAGGAGGCAACATTGCATTGCCAACGGAAAAAATAAGAGGAGGCAAAGGCAAGGCCAGTTTTCTTCAGCGAAACAATTTGAGGTACAAGATAAACCATGTTTTTTATGGAATGGGGGAGCAGGCTAGAGTCAGAGAGGTCTACAGCCCAGAAAAGGGCCCTTCCGCCCATCAATATCTGCTGGCCAAACAAGTCCCCAACTATTCTAATCCCATTTTCCAGCACTAAGACCATAGCCTTGTTTGCCACGGGCATCGCAAGTGCACATCCAAATACTTCTTCAAGGTTATGAGGGTTTCTGCCTCTGTCACCCTTCGGGCAGTGAGTTCCAGAGTCCCACCACCCTCTGGGTGAAAAAGTTCTTCCTCACATCCCCTCTAAACCTCCTGCCCCTTACCTTAAATCTATGCCCCCCTGGTTATTGATCCCTCCACCAAGGGGAAAAGTCCCTTCCTGTCTACCCTATCTATGCCCCTCATAATTTTATACACCTCAATCATGTCCCCCCTCAATCTCCTCTGCTCCAGGGAAAATAACCCCAGTCTACCCAAAATCTTCTCATAACTAAAACTCTCCAGCTCAGGCAACGTTCTGGTAAATCTCCTCTGCACACTCTCTAGTGCAAACACATCCTTTCTATAATGAGGAATCCAGAACTGCACGCAGTACTCTAGCTGTGGCCTAACTAGTGTTTTATACAGTTCCAGCATAACCTCTCTGCTCTTGTATTCTATGCCTCGGCTAATAAAGGCAAGTATCCCATAAGCCTTCTTAACCACCTTATCTACCTGTCCAGCTATCTTAAAGGACCGGTGGACATGTACACCAAGGTCCCTCTGATCCTCGGTACTTCCAGGAGGCCTGATATTCATCGTATATTCCCGTGCCTTGTTTGTCCTGCCCAAGTGCATCACCTCACACTTATCTGGATTAAATTCCATTTGCCACTGATCAGCCCATCTGACCAGCCCATCTATATCGTCCTGTAATCTAAGGCTATCCTCCTCACAATTTACCACCCCACCAATTTTCATGTCACCCGTGGACTTACTGATCAGCCCTCCTACATTCAAGTCTAAACCGTTTATATATACCACAAACAGCAAGCGACCCAAGACTGATCCCTGTGGAATCCCACTGGACACAGGCATCCAGTCACAAAAACACCCCTCGACCATCACCCCCAGCTTCCTGCCACTCAGCCAATTCTGGATCCAATTTGCCAAATTGCCTTGGATCCCATGCGCTCTTATCTTTGTTATCAGTCTCCCATGCGGGACCTTATCAAAAGCCTTGCTGAAATTCAAGTAGGTTATGTCAAATGCATTGCCCTCATCTACACACTGGTCACCTCTTCGAAAAATTCAATCAAACTGGTTAGACGTGACCTCCCCTTAACAAAACCATGCTGACTGTGCTTGATTAATCCCTGCCTCTCCAAGTGTAGATTAATTCTGTCCCTCAGAATTGCTTCCAATAGTTTCCCCACCACTGAGGTTAGACCTGTAGTTCCCTGGTTTGTCCCTTCCTCCTTTCTTGAATAACGGTACCACATTGGCTGTCCTCCAGTCCTCTGGCACCTCTTCTGTGGCCAGGGAGGTATTGAAAATTACTGCCAGCGCCCCTGCTATCTCCTCCCTTGCCTCACTCAACAGCCTGGGATACATTTCATCCAGGCCTGGAGATTTATTTACTTTTAAGCCTGCCAGACCACTTAGAACCTCCTCCCCTTCTATGCTAATTTCTTTAACTATATCACAGTCCTTCTGCCTGATTTCCATACCCACGTCATCCCTCTCACTTGTGAACACCGACACAAAGTATTTATTTAGAACCCTACCTACATCTTCCGGCTCCATACATAAATTACCACTCTGGTCCTTAAGGGGCTGAATGGCCTCCTGCTCCTATTTCTTATATTAAATGATCAAAGACATTCCCAAATGTTCCATCGACAATATTTCAGCCCAACAGTCATGAGATCACAATTTTGGTTGAGGGAAAGTATTGACCAGGACACTGGGGAGAGCTGCCCCTGCTCTTCTTCCAATAGTGGCCATGACTTCTTGTACCTGGTAGAGGGGCCAGAAGGTTCAAGGCCTCTCAGTGCTGTATTCCCTCAGTGCTGGCACTAGGAGTACCGGCATGGATTATAGGCTAAATTCTCTGGAGTCAGACTCGAACCCACAACCTTCTGACTCAGAAGTGAAAGAGTGTGACCCAGTGAACTGCAGATCACATTCACACCAGATCATGTCTTAAATCTGAAAGATAAGCTGTACTCATGTATTAAATCTGAAAGTGAAGTTATACTCATGTATTAAATCTGAAAGATAAGCTGTACTATTTATTTTATATTTGCACTTCCTACCAAATTTACTTTGCCATTTGTGTGGAGCATGCACGCATGTGCTTCCTATTGATCCAACTAGTAATGCAGACCCTACTTCAACATACATTGGGATATATTCAATTCCTAAGAAGCAGAGCAGGAGAATGTCTCAGAGACCCCCTGTGGACATGGTTAAGCACTATGCAAACCCGCTTTTTTGCCATCAATTTATGGTCAGCAACACAAAGATTGGAAACCAATTGTGATTTTAATTTGCATTTATACACCTCCTTTCAATCAGCCAGAATTTCCCAAACCATTATCCCAGAGCTTCGGGCCCAGGCAGCTGGAAGTATAGCTACCAATGGTGGAGTGATTAACATTGGCGATGGTCAAAAGGCCAAAATCTATATTCAGAGAAGAGCGATACGGACTCGAAATGTTAACTCTGATTCTCTTTTCACAGATGCTGCCAGAGCTGCTGAGTTTTTCCAGCATTTTATGCCCTTCTCTAAAATAGCCTGTTCGCTGATTGGTTCCAGATTCCAGAACATATTGTCCTGAAAGAAACTTTCCTGAATATACTCTATGAACACATCCTCCAGGCTACCTTTGCCAATTTGATTCGTCAATTTAGGTGAGGATTAAAATAACCCATGATTACTTCAGCACCTTTCTTACAATCCCCCATTATTGCTTGATTTATACTCCATCCTACAGTATAGCTACTGTCAGGGGAGTCTATAAGATATTACCACCATTGATTCTTTCCTTTGCTATTTCTTATCTTCGCCCAAACTGATTCTACATTTCGCTCCTCTGAACCAAGATCATTTCTCACTACTCAAACAGATCTCAACCTGTTATTAACAGAGCCACCCCACCTCCTTTCCCTTTCTTCCTGTCCTTCTGAAATGTTAAATACCCTGGAATATTCAGGCTCCAGCCATGGTCATTTTGCAACCATGTCTCTGTAATGTCTATCATATCACACTCATGCATTTCTATTTGTGCTATCAATTCACCCATCCTGTTACAAATGCAGCACACACTCCAGAGCCTTTAATTCTGTCATTTTGATATTTTTCCCTACACTGACCTTATTTGCTGATGCACTTTTATGTTTGTGCGCTCTGTCCCCCCCTATCACACTCTAATTACCATTACCCACATCACTACTCTCTCTGCACTACTGCCTTATCCTTTAACTTTCCAAACCCTTCCTTGTATAAATCCCCTCCCCCACAATTTAGTTTAAAGCCCCCTCTACAGCCCCAGTTATATGATTCGCCAGGACGCTGGTCACAGCGCAGTTCAGGTGAAGACTGTCCCAATGGTACAGCTCCCACTTTCCGCAGTACTAGTGCCAGTTCCCCATGAATAAAACCCACTTCTCCCACACCAGTCTTTGAGCCATGCATTCATCACTCAGATCTTATTTACCCTATTCCAATTTGCTAGTGGCTCAGGTAGTAATCCAGAATTGTTGCCTTTGTGGTTCTGCTTTTTAAGTTAGTCCCTAGCTGCTCATACTCCCTCAGCAGAACCTCTTTCTTACTTCTGTCTATGTCATTGGTACCCAACTGGATCCTTCTCCTCTCACTGCAAGTTCCACTCCAGCCCCGAGGAGATGTTCTTAACCCTGGCACCAGGCAGGCAACACAGCCTTCAGAACTCAGGCCCTCGGCTGCAGAGAACAGTGTCTACCCCTCTAACTATACTGTCCCCTACAACAACGACATTCCTTTTCACTCCCTCCCTTTGAATGGCTTGTGTTAAGTTTGCTGATCCACCCTGCAGTCCCTGCTCTCCTCCACACAAGCTGCAAGAACCCTGAACCAGCTGGACAATTGCAAGGCCTGTGCCTGCTCCATTGCTGCCTTCTGGGTCCTCAGGACATGCCTCATTTACAATCACACCCTCCTGTCCCCTACCATGGACCAAATCAGATATACCCAGCCTATGGGGTGTGACAGCCTCCTGGAACAAAGTGTCCAGCTAACTTACCCCCTCCCTGATGCATCGCATTGTCCGAAACTTGGAGCCCAGCTCATCAGCTTACCGCAGGTGTGGTTGCTGTGTATCCCACTGGTGTCCACCAGTGTCCACATGCTACAGCTGCAACACATCATCTGCCCTGCCACTTCGATTTTGTGTGGATTTAACTAATTAGGTTTGGAATATTATTCAACGATTATCCACTGTTAAATTATGGAGTTGAACTGTTGTGTGGCAAACTCCACAATTCCATTAAAATTAAACAAATTCTCCCCTGCTCTCTGAAGACCAAATCTTGCTCAGGTATCTGTGATGTTCACTCCCACATTTTCAATTTAATGGAGCTTCAACAGTCGGTAACAAGCTAAGATCATAAGATCAAAAGAAATGTGAGCAGGGGCAGGCCATTCAGCCCATCAAGCCTGCTCCACTATTATAGAAAAGACTGCAGGGCTACAAAATATGTATTTGTCCACAACAAGGGATTAACTGAGACAACAACAACTTGCATTTATACAGCACCTTAGTGTGGTAAAGCATCCCAAGTACTTCACAGGAGCAGTCGCAAACAATAGCCAAGGGCCAAAAGGTCCAAGGAAGGAATCTTAAGGGTCAATCATTTGCAGTAATGACCATCTAAGTATTTACAAATGGGACAGGGTTGTGAAAGCTAACTAGGGTACAACGTCACATCAAGTTTGGTACAAGGTCTTCCCAAAGTTGGTCCTTCTTGGTGTGGGACTCTTGACAATGAGTGTTTGCAGCTCATTCAAAAGCCATAGTGTAGAACACCCTGTCCGTGCTCATTGTCACACTTGTCTACTTCTTATGGGACCTTGGATGACCTTTGAGTCTAATTGTTGTGATCAGGCCAGGAAAAGAGAGGGTTGCATTTATTTAGCGCTTTTCACAACCACTGAAGTACTTTTTTGATGTGTGGTCACTGTTGTAATGTAGGAAATACTGCAGTCACTTTGCACACAGCAAGATCCCATAAACAGCAATGATATAACAACCCAGATCAACTGTTTTTTGCGATGTTGATTGAGGGATAAATATAGGCTCCAGGAAGAAAGCCCCCACTCTTCTTCAGAATTGTGACCATGGGATCTTTCACAGCTACCTGAGCAGCTAGACGGGGCCTCAGTTTAACGATGGCACCTCTGACGGTGTAGCTCTCCCTCAACACCGCTTCACCCTTCTTAAATAGTGAGTGATGTTGGCAATTTCCCAATCCATTGGGGGGGGGTGGGGGGGGGGGGTGGGGTGGCAAGTCCTGAATCAAGGGAGCTTTGGAAGAATATAACCAGAGCACCGGAAAAAGCACCATATTGGTCATATTGCTGGACCAGTAATCCAGGGGCCTGGGCTAATGCTTCAGGGACACATGAGAACACCCCTACTCTTCTTCGAAACAACTCACTGGAGGAGGAGGCTCCATGAATATCCCCATCCTCAATGATGGGGGAGTCCAGCACGTCAGTGCAGCAGATAAAGTTGGAGCATTTGCTACAATCTTCAGCCAGAAGTGTGGAGTGGATGATCCATCTCAGCCTCCTCTGCAGCTGGGGACTCCATGTGATATCAAGGAACGGCTGTAGGCACTGGATACCACAAAGAGTATGGGCCCTGACAATATTCCAGCAGCGGTTCTGAAGACATATGTTGTCCATAACTATCCATGCCCTTAGCTAAGTTGTTCCAGTACATCTGCAACATGGGCACCTACCCAGAAATGTGAAAAATTGCCCAGGTATGTCCTGTACACAAAAAGCAGGACAAATCCAACCTGGCCAATTACCGCCCCATCAGTCTACTCTCGACCATCAGTAAAGTAATGGAGTGGACACTCATAGCAGTATCAAGTGGTACAAACTCAGCCTCCATCTGTTCTATCATTCAAGCTCTGTAATCTCCTCCACCCCTACAATCCTCCAGGATCTCAGAGTTCCTCTAATCCGATCCCTTGAGAGTTCCTGGTTTTAACATCTCGATCATTGGCAGCTGTGCCTTCAGTTGTCTGCCTTAGCCTTGGAATGCCCTCCTCAAACCTCCCTACCATTCTAACTCTCTGTCCTCCTTTAAGACACTCCTTAAAACCTACCTCTTTAACAAAGCTTTTGCCTCTGCTCCTCAGCTGTGGTTTAGTGAGCTGCACTCTCCCCTCTGAAGACAGAAGATTAAGTTCCACTCCAGGGCTTGAGGACAAAAGTCCAGGCTGACACTCTGGTGTGATACTGAAGGAGCACTGCATTGTCAAAAGTGCTGTCTTTCAGATGAGATGTTAAACCATCTTCCTGCTTGGGTTAATGCAAAAGATTTTGTGGCAGGGAAGTTTTCCATGGTGTTCTGGCCAATATTTATTGCTCAGCCAATGTCACAAAATAGATTGTTTGCTCATTATCCTATTACTGTTTGTGGGATCTTGCTGTGTACAAGTTAGCTGCTGCATTTCCTACATTACAGCAAATGACTACACTTCACTTCTATAAAGTGCTTTGAGGTGGTTGTGAAAAGTGCAAAACAAAAACTGTCCCAGTATCTCTTTATGTGGCTTAGTATGAAATTCTGCTCTATAACATTCCTCTGAAGCATTATGTTAAAGGTAGTGTATGAACACAAGTTGTTGTTGTAGTACTCAGAGAGTGGGGAGAATGTGGACCTCGCTCCCACAGTGTCATGGTTGGAAGTTAAACCATTTCTTCCTGTTATGTGCATCATGTGACTGTATAGATCAATCAGCCCTAAGCGTGGGGAATCTTAGGGGCTGAGCCTTTTAGCCTTGGCCTTGGAACAAACACATGGTCTCCTCTGGGGTCTGGAAATAAACTTCACTGTTTTTTACAAGAAACCAGTCCTGCACTCTCCAAGTGTATCACAAACTGGCAGGGAGGGTACATAGCACTGACGCAGCGCCTCGCCTCGCGACTGTGAGTATTCTGATATTTTAAGGGAAGGAAGAGACAAAGTATACTCACCAGCAATGCCTCTCTTTGGCAGAATTGACCCGTACGACTCACTCCTCGAGGACTGGAGTCAATACATTGAGCGATTAGGTTTCTACATTGTAGCTAATAAATAATGGCGGAGGAGAAACAGAATGCAATTCTCCTAAATGTCTGCGGGAGCGAAACCTATAACCTAATCCATAGCTCAACAGCTCTGAACACGCCAAATTCCACATCCCTCACCAAGTTAGCAGAACTCGTGAAAGGACATTTTCAGCCTAAACCTTGGGTGATCATGCAAAGGTTCAAGTTTAACTGTCGAGCAAAGGCCCCCAGTGAGTTGAGCACAACATACACAGTGAAGTTAAAACAGTTAACGGCGCACTGAGGGGAGGTGATGGCATTGTGGTATTGTGGCTGGACTAGTAATCCACAGACCCAGGGTAATGACTGGTTTCAATTCAATAAAAATCTGGAATTAAAAGTCTAATATTGTTGTAGAAAAGCATCTGCCTCACTGAGGAGGGGACTTAGGGAAAGAGGGAAACCTGTTGCCCTTACCTGGTCTGGCCTACATGTGACTCCAGACCTTGTGGTTGACTCTTAAATGCCCTCTGAAATGGCATTTAAATGCTACAAAGTCACAAAAAAGGAATGAAACTGGATGGGCCACCTGGCATCGACCTCAGCACCGGAAGTGTCAACGGCCCTGTCTACACTGCAAACTCCTCCTTCCCAATATCTGGGTGTTAGGGCCAAAATTGGGAGAGCTGTCTCACAAGCTGGTCAAGCAACAGCCTGACATAGTCATCCTCACGGAATCATAGCTTACAGATAATGTCCCAGACCCACCAGCAGGACAGTCCCAGCAGAGGTGACAGCACAGTGGGATACAGTCAGGGGGGGAGTTGCCCTGAGAGTCCTCAACATTGACTCTGGACCACATGAAGTCTCATGGTATCAGGTCAAACACACGGGCAAGGAAACCTCCTGCTGATTACCACATACCAGCCTCCCTCAGCTGATGAATCAGTACTCCTCCATGTTGAACATCATTTGGAGGAAGTACTGAGGGTGGCAAGGGTGCAGAATGTACTCTGGGTGGGGACTTCAATGTCCATCACCACGAGTGGCTTGGTAGCACCACTACTGGCCAAATCCTAAATGGCATAGCTGAGGCAGGTGGTGAGGGAACCAACAAGAGGGAAAAACACACTTGATCTCATCCTCACCAACCTGCCTGCTGCAGATGCATCTGTCCACGACAGTATCATAGAAGTGACCATCGCACAGTCATTGTGGGGATGAAGTCCCGTCTTCACATTGAGGATACCCTCCATCGTGATGTGTGGGGACCGTGGTAAATGGAATAGATTTCAAACAGAGCTAGCAGCTTGAGACTGGGCATCCATGAGGTGCTGTGGGCCATCAGCAGCAGCAGAATTGTACTCGAACACAATCTGTAACCTCGTGGCCCAGCATATCCCCCTCTCTACCATTACCATCAAGCCAGAGGATCAACCCTGGTTCAATGAAGAGTGCAGGAGGGCGTGTCAGGAGCAGCACCAGGCATACCTAAAAATGAGGTGTCAACCTGGTGAAGCTATAATGCAGGACTACTTGCGTGCCAAACAGCATTAGCAACAAGTGATGGACAGAGCTAAGCAATCTCACAACCAACGGATCAGATCTAAGCTCTGCAGTCCTGCCACATCCACTTGTGAATGGTGATAGATAATTAAACAACTCACTGGAGGAGGAGGCTCCACAAATATCCCCATCCTCAATGATGGGGGAGCCCAGCACATCAGTGCAACAGATAAGGCTGAAGCATTTGTAACAATCTTCAGCCAGAAGTGCCAAGTGGATGATCCATCTCAGCCTCCTCCAGAGGACCCCAGCATCACAGATGCCAGTCTTCAGCCAATTTGATTCACTCCACGTGATATCAAGAAACGGCTGAAGGCACTGGATACTGCAAAGGCTATGGGCCCTGACAATATTCCAGCAATAGTACTGAAGACTTGTGGTCCAGAACTTGCCGCGCCCCTAGCCAAGCTGTTCCAGTACAGCTACACTAGAATCTACCTGGCTATGTGGAAAATTGCCCAGGTATGTCCTATACTCAAAAAGCCGGACAAATCCAACCCAAATCCAACCTGGCCAATTACTGCCCCATCAGTCTACTCTCCATCGTCAGTAAAGTAATGGAAGGGGTCATCAACAGTGCTATCACCCGGCATTTGCTTAGCAATAACCTGCTTGCTGACGCCCAGTTTGGATTCCGCCCGGGCCACTCAACTCCTGACCTCATTACAGCCTTGGTTCAAACATGGACAAAAGAGCTGAGCTCCCGAGGTAAGGTGAGAGTGAATGCCCTTGACATCAAGGCAGCATTTGACCGAGTGTGACATCAAGGAGCCCTAGCAAAACTGGAGTCAATGGGAATCAGGGGGAAAACTCTCTGCTGGTTGGAGTCATACCTAGAACAAGGGGAGATGGTTGTGGTTGTTGAAGGTCAGTCATCTCAGCTCCAGGACATCACTGCAGGAATTCCTCAGGGTAGTGTCCTCGGCCCAACCATCTTCAGCTGCTTCATCAATGACCTTCCTTCCATCATAAGGTGAGAAGTGGGGATATTCACTGATGATTGCACAATGTTCAGCACCATTTGCGGCTCCTCAGATACTGAAGCAGTCCATGTCCAAATGCAGCAAGACCTGGACAATATCCAGGCTTGGGCTGACAAGTGGCAAGTAACATTTGCCCCACACAAGTGTCAGGCAATGATCATCTCCAACAAGAGAGAATCCAACCATCGCCCCTTGATGTTCAATGGCATTACCATCACTGAATTCCCCCACTATCAACATCCCGGGGGTTACTATTGATCAGAAACTGAACTGGATTAGCCATATAAATACTGTAGCTACAAGAACAGCTTAGAGGCTAGGAATAGTGTGAAGAGTAACCCAGCTCCTGACTCCCCAAAGCCTGTCCACCATCTACAAGGCACAGGTTAGGAGTGTGATGGAATACGCTCCACTTGCCTGGATGAGTGCAGCTCCAACGACACTTAAGAAGCTTTAACACCGTCCAGGACAAGACAGCCCGTTTGATTGGCACCCCATCCACAAATGTTCACACCCTCCACCACCGACGCACAGTAGCAGCAGTGTGTGTACCATCTACAAGATGCACTGCAGCAACTCACCAAGGCTCCTTCGATAGCACCTTCCCAACCCATGGCCACTACCATCTAGAAGGACAAGGGCAGCAGACACATGGGAACATCACCACCTTGAAGTTCCCCCCTAAGTCACTCACCATCCTGACTTGGAAATATATCACTGTTCCTTCAGTGTCGCTCAGTCAAAATCCTGGAACTCCCTCCCTAACAGCACGATGGGTGTACCTACACCACACGGACTGCAGCGGTTCAAGAAGGCAGCTCACCACCACCTTCTCAAGGGGCAATTAGAGATGGGCAATAAATGCTGGGCCCAGCCAGTGACTCCCACATCCTGCGAATGAATAAAAAAATGAATAAACTGTGACTTTAAACAACATGTTACACGATCGTTTAGTTTGTGGCATTAACAACCACGTCATTCAGTGCTGTTGTTTGCAGAGGTTGAGATAGGCCTGAAGCGTGCCATGGAGATGGTGCTAGCAATGGAGAGCACTGAGAGAGACTTGCCGGCTCTGTAGAGTGTGCAACATGGCACCGTTTTGCAGCTGCTGGGCATGGCGCAAAGACCAGGGAGGCTAGAGTGAGGCGGGACACAGTCCCTATCGCTCGATAAACAAAAAGAAATACTGGAAGCAGCTCACCAGTAACCCAGGAGTTAAAATGTTATCGATGTGGGGAAATCATGCACTTGGAGTCTGTCGATTTAAAGGGGCAAAATACCACTCCTGCCACAAAAAGAGTATGTTGTTAAACAGCACAGAACTCGATCAAGACAGCCATTAAGACAGCAGGTCACGTTAAATGAAGTGCACAATATGGATGAGCCAGGAGTTACTGAGCCTGACGTTTACTCCCTACACAATCTGAAGGCCAGGAAAACTGAACCGATCCAAATAAATGGGAAAGCCTCTGCTCATGGAGCTGGACACAGGAGTATCAACCACAATGGTGGGAGAACACAGCTTTAAATACCTCACAGAGGGTATTTAGCTGCTCAGTTAAAAGCATATTCAGGAGAAGCAATACAGGCGAAAGGCATCACCCCTGTGCCTGTATCATACAGACAGCCCAGCTGTCTAGGAGAAGGACCCAGCTTTCTGGGCTGTGATAGGTTGAAAGAAATCGAACTAGACGGGTCAGAAAATTTTCAGGTCAGGGCAGGAAGAAATCCTGGGCTGACGAGGGAATACAATGGTGTCTTTTGGAATGAGATGGAAGAACTGAAGGAGCTTCACGGGAAGCACAGGTCCCTCAAGTTAGAGTTGGCTCCATAGAAAGATCGTGAAAAGAGGCTAAATGAATGCAGTGCCACCCCAAACCAAATGAAGCAACAGTTGGAAGGAAAAACCCACCAATGTTCCAAGAGGAAATGGAAAGATACAAACAAGGGACAGAAAGAGCTGAAGAATCAGTTGATGGAGACAGAAGAGGCATTAAAAGGAAAAGCCATTTCCAAGATGCAAATGGGCAGCTCAACCCCCGACCTGAACCAAGGTAAGATTACACCAGAGGGAAATGTGGCCAACTGTGAAATCAAAGTGAAGGATGAGACAAAACCCTGTGGTAAAGAGAAAACAGAAACCAAAGCTGAAAAGCCAGTACGATCAGTATCCAGAACCCTTCCTGCAGCCAAGAAAGGTTACTCGCAAATTGAAAAAGAGGGCTTATCTATAGGATTTGGAGTAAAGAAGTTCCATCAATATTTACACGGTTGACCCTTCACCACGGTGTCAGATCACAAACCACTGTTAGTATCGTTTTGTGAAGATAAGGCAATCCCACCGATAGCCTCTGCTCCAGTTCAAAGATGAACTTTAATTTTGTCCGCATACGAGTATTATATAGCAAATGCAGACTCCCTTTGCCCTTTGTTCCAGTAACTCAAGAGGCAGTACTTGCATTCAATTTCCTGGACTCCTCACCAGTCTGCATGAGACAGATAAAGAATTGGACAAATCGGGATCCAATTTTAGCAAGAGTCTGCGAACAAGTATTACAAAGAAGGTCAAATGCACAAGTCCCTGAAGAAAATTAAAACCATTCTTTGTACGTAGGTCATCACTGAGATAGTATCGCATTATGGGGAGCAAGAGGTGTTATCCCTGTGCAGGGAAGAGAACCATTATTGGAAGAACTTCATAGTGCGCATCCTGGTATTTTAAAAATGAAGATGTTCGCACAAAGTTATATCTGGTGCCCAGGTATAGACAGTGACATAGAAAAAATGGTGAACCACTGTCTCCAGTGCCAGCAACAACAGAAGTTGCCCATTTCAGCTCCATTGCATCCGTGGGAGTGGCCTGGTCGACCCTGGGTTAGAGCACATGTAGACTATGTAGGTCCATGTTTCTGGTGATTATTGACGCATGTTCCAAATGGATAAACGTGTTTGAAGTGAGATCATCTACTTGGTCTGCAACCATTGAGAAACTGTGCCAGAGTTTCAGTGTTCACGCTTTGCCTTAAGTTATTGTGTCAGACAATAATACAGCTTTCACTGGCACTGAATTCCAAAGATTCGTGAACCTAAATGGGATGAAACATGTCAGAACAGCACCGTAACATCCTTCATGTGATGACTTGAAAGGGCAGTACAAACCTTTAAAACAGGTATGGAGAAACTATCAGAGGGAATATTATCACAGAATGCATAAGAAGCCCTTCAGCCCATCGAGTCTGCACTGACACGTGAGAAACACCTGACCTACCTGCCTTATCCCATTTACGAGCTCTTGGCCCATAGCCTTGAATGTTATGATGTGCCAAGTGCTCATCCAGGTACTTTTTAAAGGATGTGAGGCAACCTGCCTCCACCACCCTCCCAGACAGTGCATTCCAGACTGTCACCACCCTCTGGGTAAAAAAGTTTCTCCTCACATCCCCCCTAAACCTCCTGCCCCTCACCTTGAACTTATGTCCCTTCGTGACTGACCCTTCAACTAAGGGGAACAGCTGCTCCCTATCCACCCTGTCCATGCCCCTCATAATCTTGTACACCTCGATCAGGTCGCCCCTCAGTCTTCTCTGCTCCAATGTAAACAACCGAAGTCTATCCAACCTCTCTTCATAATTTAAATGTTTCATCCCAGGCAACATCCTGGTGAATCTCCTCTGCACCCCCTCCAGTGCAATCACATCCTTCCTATAATGTGGCGACCAGAACTGCACACAGTACTCCAGCTGTGGCCTCACCAAGGCTCTATACAACTCCAACATGACCTCCCTACTTTTGTAATCTATGCCTCGATTGATAAAGGCAAGTGTCCCATATGCCTTTTTCACCACCCCACTAACCTGCCCCTCCGCCTTCAGAGATCTATGGACTCACACGCCAAGGTACCTTTGTTCCTCAGAACTTCCTAGTGTCATGCTGTTCATTGAATACTTCCTTGTCAAATTACTCCTTCCAAAGTGTATCACCTCACACTTTTCACGGTTAAATTCCATCTGCCACTTATCTGCCCATTTGACCATCCCGTCTATATCCTCCTGTAGCCCAAGACACTCAACCTCACTGTTAACCACCCAGTGAATCTTTGTGTCATTCGCAAACTTACTAATCCTACCCCCCACATAGTCATCTATTTCATTTATATAAATGACGAATAATAGGGGACCCAGCACAGATCCCTGTGGTACACCACTGGACACTGGCTTCCAGTCACCAAAACATCCTTCTGTCATCACCCTCTGCCTCCTACAACTAAGCCAATTTTGAACCCACCTTATCAAATTACCCTGTATCCCATGTGCATTTGCCTTCTTTATAAGTCTCCCATGTGGGACCTTGTTAAAGGCTTTGCTGAAATCCATATAAATTACATCAACTGCATGAAACATGAATTTCAAGATTTCTGTTCAGCTATCGCAGTGTGACCACTGGTTTAACAGCTTGAGAATTGTTAACGAAGCGCCGACTTTGTACGAGATTGAGTCTCGTATTCCCTAATTTAGGGGGAAAGTGCAGAGAAACCAGGGTATTCAGAAAGTAAATCATAATGTCTACAGAAAAGATCAAGAGTTTACTGTGGGAGAGACAGTTTTTGTACAAAATTTTGGAACTGGACCAAGCTGGGTCCCTCCGGAGGTCCCCAGCATCACAGATGCCAGTCTTCAGCCAATTTAATTCACTCCACGTGACATCAAGAAATGGCTGAAGGCACTGGAAACTGCAAAGGCTATGGGCCTGACAATATTCTGGCAAAAGTACTGAAGACTTGTGCTCCAGAACTTGCCGCGCCCCTAGCCAAGCTGTTCCAGAACAGCTACAACACTGACATCTACCCGGCTGTGTGGAAAATTGCCCAGGTGTGTCCTGTACTCAAAAAGCAGGACAAATCCAAACCTGGCCAATTACCGCCCCATCAGTCTACTCTCGATCATCAGTAAAGTAATGGAAGAGATCATCAACAGTGCTATCAAGCAGCACTTGCTGAGCAATAACCTGCTCACTGATGCTCAGTTTGGGTTCCGCCAGGGTCACTCAGCTCCTGACTTCATTACAGTCTTGGTTCAAACATGGACAAAAGAGCTGAACTCCAGAGGTGAGGTGAGAGTGATTGCCCTTGACATCAATGCCCTATTTGACCGTGTGTAGCAAAACTGGAGTCAATGGGAATCAGGGAGAAACTCTCTGCTGGTTGGAGTCATACCTAGCACAAAGGAAAATGGTTCTGGTTGTTGGAGGTCAGTCACCTCAGCTCCAGGACATCACTGCTAGAATTGCTCAGTGTAGTGTCCTCGGCCCAACCATCTTCAGCTGCTTCATCAATGACCTTCCTTCCATCATAAGGTCAGAAGTGGGGATGTTCGCTGATGATTGCACAATGTTCAGCACCATTCGCGACTCCTCAGATACTGAAGTAGTCCATGTCCAAATGCAGCAAGACCTGGACAATATCCAGGCTTGGGCTGACAAGTGGCAAGTAACATTCACACCACACAAGTGTCAGGCAATGACCATCTCCCAACAAGAGAGAATCCAACCATTGCCCCTTGACATTCAATGGCATTACTATTGCTGAATCACCCACGATCAACATCCTAGGGTTACCATTGAACAGAAACTGAACTGGACTAGCCATATAAATACTATGGCTACAAGATCAGGTCAGAGGCTAAGAATCGTGCGATGAATAACTCACCTCCTGACTCCCCAAAGCCAGTCCATCATCTACAAGACAGAAGTCAGGAGTGTGATGGAATACTGCCCACTTGCCTGGATGAGGGCAGCTCCAACAACACTCAAGAAGCATCCAGGAGAAAGCAGCCCCGCTTGATTGGCACCCCATCCACAGACATTCACTCCCTCCACCACCGACACACAGTAGCAGCATTGTGTATCTACAAGATGCAGTGTAGGAATTCACCAAGGCTCCTTAGGCAGCACCTTCCAAACCCATGATCACTACCGTCTAGAAGGACAAGGGCAGCAGATAGATGGGAACACCACCACCTGGAAGTTCCCCTCCAAGCCACTCACCATCCTGACATATCACCATCCCTTCACAATTGCTAGGTCAAAATCCTGGAACTCCCTCCCTAAAAGCATTGTGGGCACACCTACATCACAGGGACTGCAGCCATTCAAGAAGGCAGCTCACCAACACCTTCTCAAGAGCAACTAGGGATGGGCAATAAATTATGGCCTAGCCAGTGACGCCCACATCCTGTGCATGAATAAAAGATTTTGCTCTGAAAGCAGACAGTTACAGTTTTGGTTTTGGTGTGGGCTGCAGCTCACTGAGCTGGGAGAGTCAAAGGAAATAAATGTTGGTCAGGCCTCTAAAGCAGAGAAAATACTAACTTTATCGTTCACTGCGCAGAATGCGGCTAGAGCTTGAGCTCAGTTGGAATTTGTGAGGGGAAAAGAAGCTGAAGATTTGCCTAGCTTGACGCTCTAGAGGAAGAAATGTACGGTGGTCCTCAGAGAGTCTTGTGGCAGAAAACAGTTTGCAGTTAGCTTGGAAGCACACAGCCTGGACAGTCAGAGAGAACAAGCAGAGAGAAAGCTGGGAATCTACCGTGGGACCAGCAGCTGTGCAGAAGCTGTGGAAGGACAGAGGGCCATTAGAAACCAGGGCTGTTCCTGAGGTTTAAATCTCTGAGCAAGGATGCAATGAAGCTCACAGTTGAACTGAAGAGTCCACGGACGTGAGACTTTGAAGAGAATTTGGAGGATCACATGGCAGAAAGCTAATGGAAGGATCCCCATGACATTTGATATCTCGAAGAATAACTGCAACACTGGTGGAGGGCTATGGGCTGTGGCATACCTTTGAGCTGGTCCCAGGTAAAGTGAATGAACCTTCAAGATTCTTGTCATGGAGGAGTAAATTCCTGGGGAGAAGTACAGAGTAGAGCTGGGTTTATAGCATAAGTCATTGTAAATCATCGTGATAAGTTAGTGTTGTTGCTTTGTTTAATTTCGTCTTTTATACAAGAAAGTTCGTTTTTGTTTAAAAATGTGAAATCTTGTGGTGTAGTTCTGTTGGTTGATGGGTGTGTGTTTGGATGTGTTTTTTAAACATTAACTGTCCCTAAATGTTCATAAGATGATCACTTCTGTCCATACTGCTTGGTGACTTTGAAGACCTCTGTCAGATCCATTTCTTAATATTGCAGTTTAAATTGGGAGATTCCTCATGATTATTAACCCAGTTCAAAAAAGGGCGTTTCAACCAAAGGGGGGAAAAAAAAAACCCTTGTGTGTGGACTGAGTTAAAAACCTGATGTGGAGAGAGAGAGAGAGGAACCATTCCCATCTTTACCACTGGGGCTGAATTTAACAACCATCATCACCTTTTATATATATAATATAAAAAAAAGTAAACTTCCCAATTGGATGAGCCAGTGGGAAATGATTGCTGCAAATTTTCCTGTTCCAAACACACATTTCTCATTTCGGAAAGACAAGTTTTGCCGCGGGGGGCGGCCTCAGCCAATGAGAGCCGGCACGTTAATTTCAGGGTGACCAATGGGAGGAGCGGCTCTGCCGGACGGCCCCGCCCCCCCGCGGCCGCGGACTTTAGAAAAGTTTGGCTGAAAGTTTTGACAAGTGTTCAGGAGGCTGCTGGGGGTGGGCAGGGGGTTTTTTTTTAGGGGGGGTGGTGGTGGTGGTGGTGGTGGAGGAGGAGGAGGAATAATAATAATAATAAGAAGAAGAAGAGGCCCTTGAATCGGAGTGAAGCCAGATTGAGTGCCGGCTCCCAGGATAATCTCCACCCGAGACACAGCCATGAGTGAGGCGGCGGTTCAGCCCGAGAGGACCCCTCCCAGTGTCGCGGAGAAGAAAGTACTCGGTAGGAAAAATAACGTGTGGACGGGGTAAGGGGGGAGGGGGAGGGGGAGGAGGAGGAGGAGGGGGGGGGTGGATAAGTAGCAGGAGTTTCCAAGTTGTGTCCGGCTGGTCTGCGAGGGGAAAAGGAGAAATGTTTGTACCGCTTGGAAGATTTTTCCCCTCCAGTTTAGACACTTTTTTCCCACCCCCCCCCCCCCCCCCCCCCACTTGTCCTCAGCAGGTCTCTCTCTATCTTACCGGTTTTAAAGGCTTTATTTCAATCCCCCTTTTTTTTTTGAACGCTTTTTAAATGGACCTTCTGGAATTTTAAGGCTGTGAAAGGTAAACATGTTGTGCAGGCGTTGTAGCATTTGAGCAGCATTAATTTTATTTTCTGCCAGTCTTTTTTTTATTCAGGCTTATTTCTCGGGGACTGACATATTTGAGATTGTTGCTTTTTTCTTCCCCCCCCCCCCCCCCCCCCCCAAAATTCCGGTTGCATCTTAAATTAAAAAAAAATGAACTTTGATTTGTTGCCACGGCTCATGCTCTACACCCGCCCTCAACACCCCACCCCCCTCTCCTCTTCTTAAAGTGACCTTACACTCTGCTGTCCTGATTTAAAGAGACACTGGTGGGCTAGGGGTGGGGGGGAATACAGAGGAGGCCTGGAGACTCCCGGGCTGCTCCAAAAGGGAGGGATGGAAGAGGTGGGACAGTGAAGAGAGATGCTTTTATTCCTTCTCTCACTCTGCCACCCTCACCGCCCCCCCCCCCCATTCCTGATGATTAAACCTCAACCATATCAGAACTACAACGTTTTTAAAAGTGAGAAGCCAAATCGAGGCTTTCTTTGTGTTCATGATCCTGAGGGGGTATAATTCAATCTTGTTACACACAGGCTAACCGGTGCCAAACAACCTCAGGAGACCACCAACAATCTATCCCTGGTGTAAACTGTTGGAAAGCGGGGGGTAAACTCTTAGAATTAAATTAGAGATTACAGAATAACTGAATTTAGTTTCCTGTGTTTTTGATATTATCCAATGGGCAAGCAGGAGTGAGGTACAAACTGGAATCTAATCGAGAGCTTCGGGGTGGTTTAAATATAGAATAACAGATACCCGGGAGCGAGTTACGGACTGGAATCTAATTGAGGGGTTCAGGGATTTATATGTACAAAGAATAAAGAAAAGTACAGCACAGGAACAGGCCCTTCGGCCCTCCAAGCCTGCACCAATCATATTGCCCGTCAACTAAAACATTTTGCACTTCCGGAGTCCGTATCCCTCTATTCCCATCCTATTCATGTATTTGTCAAGCTGCCTCTTAAACACCATTATCGTACCTGCTTCCACCACCTCCTCTGGCAGCGCATTCCAGACACTCACTACCCACTGTGTAAAATACTTGCCCCACACATCTCCTCTATAGTTTTCTCCTCTCACCTTAAATCTATGTCCCCTAGTAATTGACTCTTCCACTCTGGGGGAAAAAGCTTCTGACTATCTACTCTGTTCTTGCCACTCATAATTTTGTAAACTTCTATCAAGTTGCCCCTCAATCTCCGTCACTCTATTGAGAACAATCGAATAACAGTTACCCGGGATTAAGTTACGGACTGGAATCTAATTGAGGGATTCGGGTGGTTTATATATAAAATAACAGATACCCGGGATTGAGTTACAGACTGGAATCTAATCGAGGGGATCGGGGTGGTTTATATATAGAATAACAGATACCCGGGAGTGGTTACAGACTGGAATCTAATTGAGGGGTTTGTGTGGTTTATATATAGAATAACAGATACCCGGGAGTGAGTTACAGGCTGGAATCTAATCCAGGGGTTCGGGTGGTTTATATATAAAATAACAGATACCCGGGATTGAGTTACAGACTGGAATCTAATCGAGGGGTGTGGGGTGGTTTATATATAGAATAACAGATACCCGGGAGTGATTATAGGCTGGAATCTAATCGAGGGGTTCGGGGGGGTTTATATATAGAATGACAGATACCCGGGAGTGAGTTAGAGACTGGAATCTAATCGAGGGGTTCAGGGGGGGTGTGGTTTATATATAGAATAATAGTTATCCGGGAGTGAGTTACAGACTGGAATCTAATCAAGGTGTTCGGGTGGTTTATATATAAGAATAATAGATACCCAGGAGTGAGTTACAGACTGGAATCTAATCGAGGGGTTCAGGGGGGGTTTATATAAGAATAATAGATACCCAGGAGTGAGTTAGAGACTGGAATGTAATCGAGGGGTTTGGGGGGGGGTTTATATAAGAATAATAGATACCCAGGAGTGAGTTAGAGACTGGCGGTTGAGTGCCAGTGATTGTGATTTTATTTAAAATGGAATCCGAGTGTAATTTCCTGGCGTGATTACAATCTTGATTATCTTTAGCTGCACCTTTAGTTTATGTTGTTTCTTTGTTCCCACTAGAAAATGGGTGATTCCAGTCTGCTGGCATATTTCCACCCTGTTTGATTTATCTTCCAAAGATTTCTAGGAATGACCTTTGCTGCTTGAAGCACCCGGCTGTCCTAAAACTTTTCCCAGAAGCCACAGTTACGTCCTTGACCAATGGTTGAGTCATGTGACTGTCACCATGTGACTGAGTGAATGGGAGGTGCTTCTCTAAGAAGGCTGCCAGGTCTGTGTGACATGCTCAGCCTGGTTAATTAGGCCCAAACATTCCATAGTGTCCCCTTGTGAAAAAGCATTTTTAATAGAATCTTAGAATCTAATTTTAAACTTTAAAAGAAGGAAACTTGTAAAACTAAAATTATAGTAATTGGGGTGCAGCAACCAGAGAGACCATTTCTTGTGGTGCCAACTGGTTGCTGAAGACCTCAAGCCTCCCAATGGGCCATTGCATGCTCCTCCTTCATGGTCACCTGGTCTCTAGCTGAGAAAGTGTCTGTATCATGTAACCACATGGGCCCATCAAGGGCCATGTGAATGGTGTGATGGGCTCTGGTTGGGGGGGGAGTGGGGTGGTGGATTCCTATGTTCGAGTGGGTTTTTTGACCTAAATTTGCACATTGAACATAAGAACTAGGAGCAAGAGGAGGCCATTCAGCCCCTCTAATCTGATCTGCCATTCAATTAGATAATGACTGACAATCTACCTCGATTCCACTTTTGTGACAAAGGCTGAGCTGAGTGTGTGTTGTGTCAGCCCAAACCTGATGAAGCCAGTTGGGTTTTTACAATAATGTGACTCTTACTGTTAATTTTCCAGATTTTTAAACTGCATTCAAGCTCTCAAACTGCTGTGCCGGGATTTGAGCTCAGTCTTTGGATTATTAGCTCAGTCACATGGCTTCATCACTTCACAGCCAGTAAATAGCTTCTGAGGTGTAGCAGCCACTAGTAATTTGGGGAAAGGGGGCAGCAAATTGGAACCACAGCCACTGAACCCAGGCATCAGGTCATTCATCTTTTTTTAAATGATACCTGTAGGAGCTTGCTGCAGTTTCCCCCTACATTACAGCAGGAACTACACTTTGATAATTGCCAAATATTTTGGGATGTCCTGATGTATGAAGAGGTGCTGGGTTCTTCCATCTCCAGCACCTCTCTCCTCCTCCTCCTCCTCCTCCTCCCCCCCCCCCCCATTTAATGTCTTTACTTTTCAGTTGAGTATCTATATTTAACCTGTGTTATAAATGATGTGTCTCACTTGGACTGCCTGCTGCCTCTTGTGAGAGGGCATTGCCTGTGAAGTGAGGTTGGTAGGGAAGCAGTGTTGGGGAAATAAATCTGGTGGGAATAATTGTGTCTTGAAATCTTTTTCTCCCAATTCACACCCCCTCTCTTTTTCTCTCTCTCTCTCTCTTGCTTATCACAGCTACAAGTGTTCTTGGTACTGTGAAGTGGTTTAATGTCCGAAATGGCTATGGATTCATTAACAGGTAATTTTTTTTCCACCACCCCACCCCCCACCCCTCCCCACCCCACCCTGCCAGTCCCAGATTCCATTTCCCCCCTCTACCCTATGGCTGCCGAAGACTGGTTCCATATTCTCTATCTTTTCATATTCCACAATATTAAGAGGAGTCGATAAGATGGGTAGAGAGAAGCTATCTCCACTAGTTGGTGAGTTTAGGACTATGGAGCGCAATCTTAAAACCTCACACCAGGCTTTTCAGGAGTGACATTGGGAAAGGCTTCTACACAAAAAGGGCGGTAGAAGTTGGAGCTCTCTTCCCCAAACGACAATTGATGCTAGATTCATTCATTTTCAACCTGAGATTGGTAGATTTCCCTTAACACAGATTATTAAGGGATATGGGGTAAAGGCTGGGATATGGAGGTTGCCGATCAGCTAAGATCTCAATGAAAGGTGAAACAGGTGAGGGGAGCTACATGACCTCCTGCACCTTTAGGGTAGGAATGGAGGAGAATGGGAGAGGGCACCACCACCTTCTCAAGGGCAATGAGGGACAGGCAATAAATACTGGTCTAACATCCCATGAATGGGAAAAAAATGGCACCTAATGTTTTTTTCTGTCATGCCTGTGGACTTTATTGTCGGAGTGGATAGTTGGAGAATATTTCCTCCTTTATTTTCCCTTTCGAAGTGCTGAGCCCCATTGTGGGCTCTCGATCTCCATCTGCATTCTGGCCGGGGTGGGCTAACTGAGCACAGCCCGGGGATCCTGGCAGACTGGCTCAGTCCTGGTGTGGCACAGTTTCTTATCTGCTGATGCCGCACCCTCTCAGTGACGTGGGATAGAGAGCTCTCCTGTGTTGCTCCACTCCTGAGTCACCCACTTGCTCCCTGTGGGCAGGGCTGTCCTGATAGAAGCAACTGGCTATATAGTATTTCCAGCCCAGAAACAGGCCATTCGGCCCACCTGCTCCGTGCTGGTGTTTCTGCTCCACCCGAGCCTCCTCCCTCCCACCCCCTCTTCATCTCCCCCTATCAGCCTATCCTTGTATTCCTGTCTCCCTCCTGTGTTTATCCAGCTTCCCCCTTAAATGTATCGATACTATTCACCTCGACCACTCCCTGTGGGAGCGAGTTCCACATTCTCCCCACTCTCTGGGTAAAGGAGTTTCTCCTGAATTCCCCAATTCCCCATTGGGTTTATTAGTGCCTCTCTTATACTGATGGTCCCGAGTTCTGGTCCCCCCAACACAAGTGGAAACATCTTCTCTACGTCTACCCTATCGAAACCCCTTCAGAATTTTAAAGACCACTGTTGGGTCAGGCCACCTTCGAGAGATCAGCCCCAGCCCTGTCTGACTGTTAAAAGCCCTTGCCTCTAGCCTTCTGCAGTGCCCCGCTCTCCGGTTTTATGATCTGAATATTGAAGCAATATGTGGCCCTGCCAGTGTTGCTATGATGACACAGCTTTAGACAAATTGGCAAAGTTTGCCGGTGATTTCCATGGTGATAAAGCCTGAGGTATTTGCCTATGTCAGCCCAGCAGTTTAGTAGGTACGGAAGGAGGGAAACTCCACACTACAATCAAAAAAAAAACACTTGCATGCTTCCTCTTTACTTAACCTTTTTGAGCAGTTTTTGGTAAAAGTCCATCTGTACACGCTGTCAATCCCAGAGAGCATTCTCTGTTTTGTCTCCACCTCCCCACTTCCTCAGCCAGTAATTTGGACTGTCCAGCTGAAATGTGGAGCCAGGTCCCTGTTTGTTTTTCATTCCGTTGTTGGATGTAAAAGATCCCATGACCACTCTTTCAAAGAAGAGCAGTTGAGTTGCATCCTGAGCAATATTCATCCTTCAACCAAGAACGCTTTTAGGAATTAAAAAGCGGGTTTTGTTATTGCTGTTTGTGTAATGTGGCTGTCATATTTCATACATTAGAGCAATGGCTACACTTTACAAGTGCTTCATTGGTTGAGAAGAGTTTTGGAATGACCTGAAGTGTGAATGCTGTTATAGACTTAGAGAATTTGGGTGTGTGTGTGTGTGCGTGTGAAATTATTCTTGGCTTTATTTCTACCCTCTTCCTTCTCTTCCAGGAATGACACGAAAGAGGATGTCTTTGTTCACCAGGTATGATTTAAAATGTCTCTTTTTTTTATTGTTACTGACTTTTTTCTCGAAGGTTATCCAATGACCTTTACAGCGGTTTGGACACCACCCTTTCTGGGGCCTAGAACTAAGGCTTCTCCAGAGAAAAACAGGCTGTGGAACATTTCCAGCACTTTCTCCACCTAAACTTACCCGAGCAGTAAAATAGTGTCAATTTTTTCTTGTTACCAAGATGGTTAGTTAGCAAGTAGGAGTAATGGGAGGGAAAGGGATGTGACACTAAATGCAGTACAAGATCAAATGGTTTTGAACAGTAACTGTGTTTGATGGGGACAGTGTGGAGAGAGCTTTACTCTGTATCTAACCCCATGCTGTACTTGTCCTGGGAGTGTTTGATGGGGACAGTGTAGAGGGAGCTTTACTCTGTATCTAACCCCGTGCTGTAGCTGTCCTGGGAGTGTTTGATGGGGACAGTGTAGAGGGAGCTTTACTCTGTATCTAACCCTGTGCTGTACCTGTCCTGGGAGTGTTTGATGGAGTTTGGAGGCTGAAACATAAAATATTTATGGTTCTGACATATTTCTTTTTTTTAATAAACACTTTCCTTGATTTTATTTCTTCTGTACATCTTAACCCCACTGCTTCTGTCCTGAACATTTCCTCTTGATGATGCTCCCTTTCCCTTTGCCCACCACGCCATCTCCACTGCTCCCCCGCCCCACACCCTGGGAGAGGGGTGGTCTTACCCTCTCCCTCGAGGACTGACTGCTGCTGCTTTTCTCCCTAGCCAAGCCTGGCTCGCTCTGAGAAGAAACCCAGCCAAGGTGCCTTGGATTTGGGGGAATCGGTTGCTCCTGGGGTCCCAGCTGAACAAAGCTGTCCTTTAGCACCTATTATTATCTCCCCCGGGGGGCAGGAATGAGGGGATCTGGGTAACCGTTGGTTCTTTTTCTTCCTCTCTGATGTTGGTTTGAGGGAGGAATGTTGGTCAGGATACCTGGGAGAGCTCCCAGCCCCTATCCGCTCCCTGTAGTGGGATCTTATCCTTCAGCTTTGAGGCACAGCTGATGGGAGGGGCAGTGGGGAAGCTCAAATTTCGCCACCCACCTGGAGGATGGTTCATCCAGTGATGTGGCACCTCACTGACCTGGTCCTGAAGTGTCGGCCTGGATTAATGGAATGAGGAGGAATTATTGGGGAATGGAGAGAAAACCAGTAGCATTGTGCTCCCAATTCTTCTCCAGTTATTCCTAGTGGAAGGTGTGTGCCAGTATTCAGGGTATGGAGAGGATGGGGAATCGACTGTGAAGGCTCTTGAAGTCAAATAGCTTGGTGCCATTGCATGGTAGCTGGTCCACTGGTTGATGAGCTGGTAATCCATTGTGGAACCTGGACTCCAAGTTCTCTCCAAGCTAGCTGACGTCTTCCAGTCTCTCTCTCTCTCTCTGTCTCTGTCTCTGTCTCTGTCTCTCTCTCTCTCTCTCTCTCTCTCTCTCTCAGTTTGAACTTCGAGTGTCCTATCTTGCACCAATTCCCATTTGTCGGTCACTCTCTGTACCAGCTGAACAGCACTGGCTCATGGTCTGGCAACACCTCGATTTAATAAAAAAAAATAATAGTCATCTAAATCTCTCTGACCTTGCCCCTCGATATCTCTGTAACCTTCTGTGCACCTCTAATTCCGACCTCAGCCATTTTCTCCCCTGCCTCCTCCCCCACCCGATTCCCCCATCGCTCCGCCATTGGCAGCTGTGCCCCCAGCTGCCTGGGTCCCTAAGCTCTGGAATTCCCTCCCTGAACCTCTCCACCTTTTCAGACGCTCCTTCAAGCAGACCTCTGACCAATCTTGCGATCACTGTCCCCTAATATTTCTGTGCCTTGCGCAGTGCCGCTCCATTAAAGGTGTTAGATCAATGCAGGTTGTGGTACCCCGGTATGAGTTTCCACAGTCCTGGTGAAGGTTGAGGTCTGCCTGGCAGAAAGCAAGCTCTGGTGTACACGGAATGGGGTTAACCTTGGTGAGTGAGATTTGCTCTGCAGGCTGTGTGCCAGTTTGACGTTGTGACTGGTACAAGGCAGCTTCTTGGGCAATGCTGTGTTATTTACTTGCTGCTCAACTCTTCAAACCCCTTTCCCTCTGCCCACCCCCACCCCCACCCTGGCAGACAGCCATCAGGAAAAACAACCCTCGCAAGTACCTGCGAAGTGTCGGAGACGGAGAGACTGTGGAGTTCGATATCGTTGAGGGTGAGAAGGTATTGTTTTAATTTTCCTCCTTCCTTTTTGAGACTGGGTGCAGCGTACAGGTGTTCCAATGCCATCTGGTAGCCCACCCTGAGTGACCGTACCGCTGCCCTGATTTGGGCATAGTTGGCTATTCGATTACAGTGGGCATCACGGCTGCCTGATTTGCTGGCGGATAGTAATCCAGATTTTGAGGGAGCTTCTTCTCCCAGGTTTCCCCACAGTCAGCACATCCCATTTATTTTGAGCTTGCTCTATTTCTATTCACTAATGGGATGTGGAGATCGCTGGCTAGGCCAGCATTTATTGCCCATTCTTAATTGCCCTTCACAAGCTGCTGCCTTGAATCGCTGCAGTCCCTGTGATTATAGGAACAGTGAGGGTTGTAGGGGCTGGAGGAGGTTACAGAGATAGGGAGGGTTGTAGGGGCTGGAGGAGGTTACAGAGATAGGGAGGGTTGTAGGGGCTGGAGGAGGTTAGAGATAGGGAGGGTTGTAGGGGCTGGAGGAGGGTACAGAGATAGGGAGGGTTGCAGGGGCTGGAGGAGGGTACAGAGATAGGGAGGGTTGCAGGGGCTGGAGGAGGGTACAGAGATAGGGAGGGTTGCAGGGGCTGGAGGAGGTTACAGAGATAGGAAGGGTTGCAGGGGCTGGAGGAGGTTACAGAGATAGGGAGGGTTGCAGGGGCTGGAGGAGGTTACAGAGATAGGGAGGGTTGCAGGGGCTGGAGGAGGTTACAGAGATAGGGAGGGTTGCAGGGGCTGGAGGAGGTTACAGAGATAGGGAGGGTTGCAGGGGCTGGAGGAGGTTACAGAGATAGGGAGGGTTGCAGGGGCTAGAGGAGGTTACAGAGATAGGGTTGCAGGGGCTAGAGGAGGTTACAGAGATAGGGTTGCAGGGGCTGGAGGAGGTTACAGAGATAGGGAGGGTTGCAGGGGCTGGAGGAGGTTACAGAGATAGGGAGGGTTGCAGGGGCTGGAGGAGGTTACAGAGATAGGGAGGGTTGCAGGGGCTGGAGGAGGTTACAGAGATAGGGAGGGTTGCAGGGGCTGGAGGAGGTTAGAGATAGGGAGGGTTGCAGGGGCTGGAGGAGGTTACAGAGATAGGGAGGGTTGCAGGGGCTGGAGGAGGTTACAGAGATAGGGAGGATTGCAGGGGCTGGAGGAGGTTACAGAGATAGGGAGGGTTGCAGGGGCTGGAGGAGGTTACAGAGATAGGGAGGGTTGCAGGGGCTGGAGGAGGTTACAGAGATAGGGAGGGTTGCAGGGGCTGGAGGAGGTTACAGAGATAGGGAGGGTTGCAGGGGCTGGAGGAGGTTACAGAGATAGGGAGGGTTGCAGGGGCTGGAGGAGGTTACAGAGATAGGGAGGGTTGCAGGGGCTGGAGGAGGTTACAGAGATAGGGAGGGTTGTAGGGGCTGGAGGAGGTTACAGAGATAGGGAGGGTTGTAGGGGCTGGAGGAGGTTACAGAGATAGGGAGGGTTGTAGGGGCTGGAGGAGGTTACAGAGATAGGGAGGGTTGTAGGGGCTGGAGGAGGGTACAGAGATAGGGAGGGTTGCAGGGGCTGGAGGAGGGTACAGAGATAGGGAGGGTTGCAGGGGCTGGAGGAGGTTACAGAGATAGGGAGGGTTGCAGGGGCTGGAGGAGGTTACAGAGATAGGGAGGTTTGCAGGGGCTGGAGGAGGTTATAGAGATAGGGAGGGTTGCAGGGGCTGGAGGAGGTTACAGAGATAGGGAGGGTTGCAGGGGCTGGAGGAGGTTACAGAGATAGGGAGGGTTGCAGGGGCTAGAGGAGGTTACAGGGCTAGAGGAGGTTACAGAGATAGGGAGGGTTGCAGGGGCTGGAGGAGGTTACAGAGATAGGGAGGGTTGCAGGGGCTGGAGGAGGTTAGAGATAGGGAGGGTTGCAGGGGCTGGAGGAGGTTACAGAGATAGGGAGGGTTGCAGGGGCTGGAGGAGGTTACAGAGATAGGGAGGGTTGCAGGGGCTGGAGGAGGTTACAGAGATAGGGAGGGTTGCAGGGGCTGGAGGAGGTTACAGAGATAGGGAGGGTTGCAGGGGCTGGAGGAGGTTACAGAGATAGGGAGGGTTGCAGGGGCTGGAGGAGTTTACAGAGATAGGGAGGGTTGCAGGGGCTGGAGGAGGTTACAGAGATAGGGAGGGTTGCAGGGGCTGGAGGAGGTTACAGAGATAGGGAGGGTTGCAGGGGCTGGAGGAGGTTACAGAGATAGGGAGGGTTGCAGGGGCTGGAGGAGGTTACAGGGATACGGAGGGTTGCAGGGGCTGGAGGAGGTTACAGAGATAGGGAGGGTTGCAGGGGCTGGAGGAGGTTACAGAGATAGGGAGGGTTGCAGGGGCTGGAGGAGGTTACAGAGATAGGCAGGGTTGCAGGGGCTGGAGGAGGTTACAGAGATAGGCAGGGTTGCAGGGGCTGGAGGAGGTTACAGAGATAGGGAGAGTTGCAGGGGCTGGAGGAGGTTACAGAGATAGGCAGGGTTGCAGGGGCTGGAGGAGGTTACAGAGATAGGGAGAGTTGCAGGGGCTGGAGGAGGTTACAGAGATGGGGAGGGAAAAGGTCAGTGATTTGAATGACAATTTTGCTGTTAGGGAGGGAGTTCCAGGATTTTGACCCAGCGACAATGAAGGAACAGTGATATATTTCCAAGTCAGGATGGTGAGTGACTTGGAGGGGAACTTCCAGGTGGTGATGTTCCCATGTGTCTGCTGCCCTTGTTCTTCTAGATGGTAGTGGTCGTGGGTTTGGAATGTGTTGTCTAAGGAACCTTGGTGAGTTGCTGCAATGCATCTTGTAGACACTGCTGCTACTGTGTGTTGGTGATGTAGGGAGTGAATGTTGATGGATCATCCACTCGGCACTTCTGGCTGAAGATTGTAGCAAATGCTTCAGCCTTATCTGTTGCACTGATGTGCTGGGCTCCCCCATCATTGAGGATGGGGACATTTATGGAGTCTCCTCCTCTAGTGAGTTGTTTAATTGTCCACCACCATTCACAACTGGATGTGGCAGGACTGCAGAGCTTAGATCTGATCCGTTGGTTGTGAGATTGCTTAGCTCTGTCTATCACTTGCTGCTTATGCTGTTTGGCACACAAGTAGTCCTGTGTTATAGCTTCACCAGGTTGACACCTCATTTTTAGGTATGCCTGGTGCTGCTCCTGACACGCCCTCTGCACTCTTCATTGAACCAGGGTTGATCCTCTGGCTTGATGGTAATGGTAGAGTGGGGGATATGCTGGGCCATGAGGTTACAGATTGTGTTCGAGTACAATTCTGCTGCTGCTGATGGCCCACAGCACCTCATGGATGCCCAGTCTCAAGCTGCTAGCTCTGTTTGAAATCTATCCCATTTAGCACGGTGGTAGTGCCACACAACACGATGGAGAGTATCCTCAATGTGAAGGTGGGAGTTCATCTCCACAATGAGTGGGCGATGGTCACTCCTACCGATACTGTCATGGACAGATGTATCTGCAGCAGGCAGGTTGGTGAGGATGAGGTCAAGTTTGTTTTTCCCTCTTGTTAGTTCCCTCACCACCTGCTGCAGACCCAGTTTAGCAGCTATGTCCTTTAGGACTCGGCCAGCTCGGTCAGTAGTGGTGCTACCGAGCCACTCTTGGTGGTGGACATTGAAGCCCCCACCCAGAGTACATTCTGCACCCTTGCCACCCTCAGTGCTTCCTCCAAGTGATGTTCAACATGAAGGAGGCACTGATTCATCAGCTTAGGGAGGGGGGTACATGGTAATCAGCAGGAGGTTTCCTTGCCCATGTTTGACCTGATACCATGAGACATCATAGGGTCTGGAGTCGATGTTAATGACCCCCAGGGCAACTCCCTTCTGACAGTATACCACTGTGCCCCCACCTCTGCTGGGTCTGTCCTGCCGGTGGGACAGGACATTCCCAGGGCTGGTGATGGTGTCTGTGACATTATCTGTAAGGTATGATTCCGTGAGGATGACTATGTCAGGCTGTTGCTTGACTAGTCTGTGAGACAGCTCTCCCAATTTTGGCATCAGCCCCCAGATGTTAGTAAATATGAGTTTGCAGGGACAATAGGGCTGAGTGCTGAGGTCGAAACCTGGTGGTCTGTCCGGTTTCATCTCTGTTGGACTTGCCAGCAATTGTGATACAAGTGAGTGGCTTGCTAGACCATTTCAGAGGCATTTAAGAGTCAACCACATTGCTGTGGGTCTGGAGTCACATGTTGGCCAGACCGGGTAAGGACAGCAGATTCCCTTCCCTAAAGGGCATTAACAAACCAGCTGGGTTTTACCACAATCGACAATGCTTTCATGGTCATCATCAGACTTTTCATTCCAGATTTATACTAATATAATTTAAATGCCCCCAGCTGTCATGGTGGGATTTGACTCATGTCCCCAGAGCATTGACCTGGGCCTGTGGGTAACTAGTCCAGTGACAATACCACTACACCACTGCTAGCTCCGCCCTGCAGCCAGGAAGAGGGAGTGTGTTTTGGGGGGAAATGCCAATTTGAGTAGGTTGCCCTGTCCTAGGGGTGGTGTTGAGTTTGAATTTTGCAGCTGCCCATGTCTCGGGTATCTGGGACTGAGCTCTCCAGCCGGGGAACTGATGGGCAATGATCTGGAATGTTCTACTGCCACCACCTCTCACCCCCACCGCCTCTGGGTGAGTCACCCTCTCTGAGCTAGGAGAGCAGCTGTTCAATCCCACTCCAGTGACTTGGGCCCATTCCCAGTGCAGGGATGAAGGGATGTTGAACTGTCAGGAGATGCTATCTCCTGGGATGAATTATTAAACTGAATCCCATCTATCCCCTCGGGTGAATGTAAAAGCCCCATGCTCCTGTTGGAAGCAGAGCATGGGAATTCTCCTTGGTGTCTTGGGACTGATACTTATACTCCCAACTGACTTACCGTATGAATTTGAGTTAACTGGTCATTGTTATGTTTGTGGGAGCTTGCTGTGCACCAATTGGTTGCTGCGTTTGCCTGAGTTACATCAGTGACCACGCTTTGAAGATATTTCATTGGCTGTGAAGCACTTTGGTGCATCCTGAGGTCTGAACAGTGCTACATCAATGCAAGTCTGCAGAGAGATTGGCCATCTCTGAGGGGGTGTGGTTTTGTTACATAGCAGAGAGGGCCCTTTACCACCCCCTCTCTTCACCACCTAACCACCCCCCCCAAAATCACGAGGGGCCTGGGCAGAGTAGTTCGGGAGAAACTGTTCCCATTGGTGGAAGGATCGAGAACGAGAGGCACAGACGTGAGGCGATTGGTAAAAGAAGCAAAGGCGATACAAGGAAAAGCTTTTTCACACAGCGAGTGGTTAGGATGTGGAACGTGCTGCCTGAGTGTGGTGGAGGCAGGGTCAATCCTGGCTTTCCAAAGGGAATTGGATAACTATCTGAAAAGAGAGAATGTGCAGGGTTATGGGGAGGAAGTGGGGGCGCAGCACGAGGTGAATTGCTCCTTCAGGGAGCCAGCACAGGCATGACGGGCTGAATGTGCTGTAATAATCGTATGGTTCAGCCATGTTAGGAAAGGTTGGCGAGAATATCAGATGATTTCCCCTCATGGTCTCTGTCTTTCTCTTTTCTGTGCCACACAGGGAGCAGAGGCTGCCAATGTGAGTGGTCCAGGGGGAGTCCCAGTCAAAGGGAGTCGCTTTGCTCCAAACCGTCGGCGCTTCCGCAGAGGCTACTTCAGACGCCGGGGTCCTGCAGCTCAGGCAAGTGAATCACTGATCAATACCGGAGCGTAGAAATAGCAAGGGGGCTGCTCAGCCCTTCTATCCCACAGCAGACCTGTACTTTCACTTCATTTTACTGCCTTTGTTTCGTGTCTCAATGACAGGAACCTTGGCAAAATTAAAAGCAAAATACTGCGGATGCTGGAAATCTGAAACAAAAACAAAAATTGTTGGAAAAACTCAGCTGGTCTGACAGCATCTGTGGAGGGAAAGTTAAATATTTCCAGTCCGTATGAGTCGTCTTCAGAACTAAAGAGAGGTAGAAATGTGGTGAAATATATACTGTTTTTGGGGGGGGGGGGGGTGTGGGACAGGTGAAGCTGAATCGAGGGGCCAGTGATCAGTGGAGGCAAAGGAGAGATGGCAAAAGATGTCATAAGCAAAAGATGGAAGGGGTGTTAATGGTGGTGATATTGGCGAAAGGAGGTGCTAATGGTGACAGTAAGAGTAGAAAGCAGGATGAGCAACAGATGGCCCTAGTGGGGGTGGTTTGGGGGAGAAAGATCGAAATCGGCTAAAAGATGGGGATAAAACTGTGAATGGAAATAAATTTGAAAAATAATAGGTGGGGAAAAATGTGTGTGTCTGTGTGTGTGTATATAAAAAATAAATAAATATTTGGGGAAAAAGGGGGTGAGCATGGAGGAGAGAGTTCATGATCTGAAGTTGTTGAACTCAATATTCAGTCCGGAAGGTTGTAAAGTACCTAGTCGGAAGATGAGGTGCTGTTCCTCCAGTTTGTGTTGAGCTTCACTGGAACAATGCAGCAGGCCAAGGATGGACATGTGGGCATAAGAGCAGGGTGGAGTGTTGAAATGGCAAGCGACAGGGAGGTCTGGGTGATGCTCGCAGAAGTGAAGGGGCAGGTGTTGCATCTTTTGAGGTTGCACGGGAAGGTGCCGTGGGAGGGGGTTGACGTGTAGGGGGTGATGGAGGAGTGGAGCAGGGTGTCCCGGAGGGAACGATCCCTGTGGAATGCTGCCGGGGGGGTGGTGAAAGGAAGATGTGTTTGGTGGTGGCATCCTGCTGGAGTTGGCGGAAATGGCGGAGGATGATCCTTTGAATGCGGAGGCTGGTGGGGTGATAAGTGAGGACAAGGGTGACCCTATCACGTTTCTGGGAGGGAGAGGAAGGTGTGAGGGCGGATGCGCGGGAGATGGGCCAGACACGGTTGAGGGCCCTGTCAACCACAGCAGATGGGAAACCTTGGTTAAAGAAGAAGGAAGACATGTCAGAAGCATTGTTTAGGAAAGTGGCATCATCGGAACAGATGCGACGGAGGCGAAGGAACTGAGAGAATGGGATGGAGTCCTTACAGGAAGCGGGGTGTGAGGAGCTGTAGTCGAGGTAGCTGTGGGAGTCGGTAGGCTTGTAATGGATATTGGTGGACAGTCTATCACCAGAAATTGAGACAGAGAGGTCAAGGAAGGGAAGGGAAGTGTCAGAGATTGACTATGTGAAACTAATGGAGGGGTGGAGATTGAAAGCAAAATTAATACATTTCCCCAGGTCTAGCATGAAGCAGCACCGAAAGAGTCATCGATGTACTGGAGAAAGAGTTGTGAGTAGGACTGGAACAAGGAATGTTCCACATCTCCATCCAGGAATCTCAATTCACTATTTATGTTTTGCTGAAGGGCTCCAGATGTTTTGGGTGGTGGGGGGGGGGGGGCGTTGATGGGGACTTCACCCAGAGAATGATGGAAGCTATTTGGCCCATCATAGCAAAGCAGAGAATGCAAGGGAGGGACTGGTTCAGCGAGAGGCTGCCCATGGCATGTGCAGTGTCAGGAGGGGAATAACACATGGTGGCTCCAGGGTCTGCCCACCCAGTGGGTACTAATGTGGCCTGAATTTACACAGTGAATTACTGAGGGGTACAGATCGAGGGGAAGGTATCAGCCAGAAGCACACTGGACCGAATGGTTGCCTTCTGTGCTGTATCATTGAGTTCAATTCTCCTCTCCTCCTGGACTCATTGTGGGTGGAGAAATGTATGTGGGCTCTCTGCCCTCATTTCAGGTGTGATTGTTAATCAGGATTCCTAAAGCTGAATGTTGTCGATGCCAATGACCTGTGGGAGCGAGTGTGGAGAGCAGGTGGAGGGTATTGTTTGAGTTTAGCACTGTTCATTGTATTTCCAGCACAGAAACAGGCCATTCGGCCCATCTGCTCTGTGCTGGTGTGCTTGCTCCACACGAGCCTCCTCCCACCCCCTCTTCATCTCTCTGATCAGCCTATCCTTCTATTCCTTTCTCCCTCATGAGTTTATCCAGCTTCCCCCTTAAATGTATCGATACTATTTACCTTGACCACTCCCTGTGGGAGTGAATTCCACATTCTCCCCACTCTCTGGGTATTGGAGTTTCTCCTGAATTCCCGGTTGGATTTATTAATGACTGCTCCAAGTTCTGGTTCCTCCCCTCCTTTCCCCCCTCCGACCCCCCACACACACACATTTGGAAACATCTTTTCTACATCTACCCTATCGAAACCCTTTAGAAGATTGCAGACCTTCAGAACTTGCCGTGCCCCTAGCCAAGTTGTTCCAGTACAACTGCAACACTGGCATCTACCTGACCATGTGGAAAATTGCCCAGATACGTCCTGTACTCAAAAAGCAGGACAAATCCAGCCCGGCCATTTACCGCCCCATCAGTCTATTCTCGATCATCAGTAAAGTAATGGAGGGGGTCATCAACAGTGCTATCAAGCAGCTTAGCAATAACCTGCTCATTGACACCCAGTATGGGTTCCACCAGGGCCACTCAGCTCCTGACAAAGAACAAAGAAAAGTACAGCACAGGAACAGGCCCTTCGGCCCTCCAAGCCTGCACTGATCATATTGCCCGTCAACTGAAACATTTTGCACTTCCAGGGACCGTATCCCTCTATTCCCAACCTATTCATGTATTTGTCAAGCTGCCTCTTAAACACCACTATCGTACCTGCTTCCACCACCTCCTCTGGCAGCGCATTCCAGACACTCACTACCCTCTGTGTAAACTACTTGCCCCACACATCTCCTCTATAGTTTTCTCCTCTCACCTTAAATCTATGTCCCCTAGTAATTGACTCTTCCGCCCTGGCAAAAAGCTTCTGACTATCTACTCTGTCCATGCCACTCATAATTTTGTATACTTCTATCAAGTCTCCCCTCAATCTCCGTCAGTCTAGTGAGAACAATCCGAGTTTCTCCAACTTCTCCTCATAGCTAATAACCTCCAGACCAGGCAGCATCCTGGTAAACCTCCTCTGCACCCTCCCCAATGCCTCCATATCCTTCTTACCATGTGGTGACCAGAATTGCACGCAATATTCCAAGTGTGTCCTAATCAAGGTTCTATACAGCTGCAGCATGACTTCCCAGCTTTTATACTCAATACCCCTGCCAATGAAGGCAAGCATGCCATATGCCTTCCTGACTACCTTATCCACCTGCGCTGCCACCTTCAGTGACCTGTGGACCTGTACACCCAGATCCTTCTGCCTGTCGATGCACTTAAGGGTTCTGCCATTTACTGTATAATTCCTGCCTGTATTAGACCTTCCAAAATGCATTACCTCTCATTTGTCCAGATTAAACTCCATCTGCCATTTCTCCGCCCAAGTCTCCAACTGATCTATATCCCGTTGTATCCTTTGACAATCCTCTTCACTATCTGCAACTCCTCCAACCTTCATGTCATCTGCAAACTTACTAATTAGCCCAGTTACATTTTCCTCCAAATCATTTATATGTACTACAAACAGCAAAGGTCCCAGCACTGATCCCCGCGGAACACAGGAACACGAACAGCTGACCTCATTACAGCCTTGGGTCAAACACGGACAAAAGAGCTGAACTCCTGAGGTGAGGTGAGAGTGACTGCCCTTGACATCAAGGCAGCATTTGACCGAGTGTGACATCAAGGAGCCCTAGCAAAACTGGAGTCAATGGGAATCAGGGGGAGAACTCTCTGCTGGTTAGTCATACCTAGCACAAAGGAAGATGGTTGTGGTTGTTGGAGGTCAGTCATCTCAGTTCCAGGACATCACTGCAGGAGTTCCTCAGGGTAGTGTCCTTGGCCCAACCATCTTCATCAATGACCTTCCTTCCATCATAAGGTGAGAAGTGGGGATGTTCACTGATGATTGCACAATGTTCAGCACCATTTGCCACTCCTCAGATACTGAAGCAGCCCATGTCCAAATGCAGCAAGACTTGGACAATATCCAGGCTTGGGCTGACAAGTGGCAAGTAACATTCACACCACACAAGAGTCAGGCAATGACCATCTCCAACAAGAGAGAATCCTACCATCGCCCATTGATGTTCAATGGCATTATCATCACTGAATCCCCCACTATCAACATCCTGGGGGTTACCATTGACCAGAAACTGAACTGGACTAGCCATATAAATACTGTGGCTACAAGAGCAGGTCAGAGGCTAGGAATCATGTGACAAGTAACCCAACTCCCCAAAGCCTGTCTACCATCTATAAGGCACAAGTCAGGAGTGTGATGGAATACTCTCCACTTGCCTGGATGAGCGCAGCTCCCACAGCACTCAAGATTTGACACTGTCCAAGTCAAAGCAGCCCCGCTTGATGGGCACCACATCCAGAAACATTCACTCCCTCCACCACTGACGCAGAGTAGCAGCAGTGTGTGTACTGTCTACAAGATGCACTGCAGAATCTTATGCTCCTTAGGCAGCACCATCCAAACCCACGACCACTACCATCTAGAAGGACAAGGGCAGCAGACACATGGGAACACCAACACCTGGAAGTTCCTCTCAAGTCACTCACCATCCTGACTAGGAAATATATCACCGTTCCTTCACTGTCGCTGGGTCAAAATCCTGGAACTCCCTCCCTCCCAGCACTGTGGGTTGTACCTACACTGCATGGACTGCAGCGGTTCAAGAAGGCAGCTCACCCCCACCTTCTCAAGGGATAGGCAATAAATGCTGGGCCCAGCCAGTGAAGCCCACATCCTGAGAATGAACAAATTATATTAAAAAAAAAACCCTCAGGTAGCCCATCAGCCTCCTCCTCCCTGGAGAAAACCCTCCAGCCTGTTGGATAATTTAATGTCTCGAGTGTGTATAATCCTGCAGAAATCTTCATTGTGCCTGAAGTGCCCACGCACTGTGACCCAGCCTCGAGGGAAGTGGTTGAGGATGCCAGGTACCCCAGACTGGCACCATTGAGGGTGAAGGTTGTGGATTGTCACGCTGCTGTTTGATGCTTGGGCTACAGGGGGATGGAGGGAAAGACACAGAAATATGAGGCCCTGTCGAGACTATGACCAAAGTGAAGCCGTGTGCCTGGTGTGACTGGCTGTGGTTTCATATGCTACTTCATTCAGGTCTTGCACTCAATTAATGAAAGAATTTACCTGTCCTGGGAGTGTTTGATCGAGACTCTACAGACCCACTCCATTTCCAGCCCACTCCGTACTGATGGGGCACCAGCAGATACAAATACCCCTGCTTCCGCCCCGCGCCCCCCCCCCCCCACGCCCTGCCTGTTAATGGGGAAATGCCTTTGATTTCCTTCCTGACTGTTTAAAGTTTCTGTTCCCCACAGGGCAACCAGTTGGTGACCCAGGAGGCAGCAGAGAGTTGTGGCGAGAGGCAGGAGGGTGCGCTGGAGAAAGGTGATGGCCTGCAGCAACCAGCCAACCAGCGCCGGCACCTTCCCCCTCCCTACTTCTACAGAAGCCGCTTCCGGCGCCGGCCTGGAACCCCGACCTCTCCTCAAGGCGGAGAGGGGACGGCAGTCAGTGTGAGTGAGCACCACGGGGAGGGGGAGACAGTCAGTGTGAGTGAGCACCACGGGGAGGGGGAGGGGGGGACAGTCAGTGTGAGTGAGCGCCACGGGGAGGGGGGGACAGTCAGTGTGAGTGAGCGCCACGGGGAGGGGGGGGACAGTCAGTGTGAGTGAGCGCCACGGGGAGGGGGGGGACAGTCAGTGTGAGTGAGCGCCACGGGGAGGGGGAGGGGGAGACAGTCAGTGTGAGTGAGCACCACGGGGAGGGGGAGGGGGGGACAGTCAGTGTGAGTGAGCGCCAGGGGGAGGGGGGGACAGTCAGTGTGAGTGAGCACAACGGGGCGGGGGAGGCGGGGACAGTCAGTGTGAGTGAGCGCCACGGGGAAGGGGGGGACAGTCAGTGTGAGTGAGCGCCACGGGGAGGGGGGGACAGTCAGTGTGAGTGAGTGCCACGGGGAGGGGGAGGGGGGGACAGTCAGTGTGAGTGAGCGCCACGGGGAGGGGGGACAGTCAGTGTGAGTGAGCGCCACGGGGAGGGGGGGACAGTCAGTGTGAGTGAGCGCCACGGGGAGGGGGGGACAGTCAGTGTGAGTGAGCGCCACGGGGAGGGGGGGACAGTCAGTGTGAGTGAGCGCCACGGGGAGGGGGAGGGGGGGGGACAGTCAGTGTGAGTGAGCACCACGGGGAGGGGGGGACAGTCAGTGTGAGTGAGCACCACGGGGAGGGGGGGACAGTCAGTGTGAGTGAGCGCCACGGGGAGGGGGAGGGGGGGACAGTCAGTGTGAGTGAGCGCCACGGGGAGGGGGGGACAGTCAGTGTGAGTGAGTGCCACGGGGAGGAGGAGGGGGGGACAGTCAGTGTGAGTGAGCGCCACGGGGAGGGGGGGACAGTCAGTGTGAGTGAGTGCCACGGGGAGGGGGAGGGGGGGACAGTCAGTGTGAGTGAGCGCCACGGGGAGGGGGGGGACAGTCAGTGTGAGTGAGCGCCACGGGGAGGGGGGGGACAGTCAGTGTGAGTGAGCGCCACGGGGAGGGGTGGGGGGACAGTCAGTGTGAGTGAGCGCCACGGGGAGGGGGAGGGACAGTCAGTGTGAGTGAGCGCCACGGGGAGGGGGAGGGGGGGACAGTCAGTGTGAGTGAGCGCCACGGGGAGGGGGAGGGACAGTCAGTGTGAGTGAGCGCCACGGGGAGGGGGAGGGGGGGACAGTCAGTGTGAGTGAGCGCCACGGGGAGGGGGAGGGGAGGGACAGTCAGTGTGAGTGAGCGCCACGGGGAGGGGGAGGGGAGGGACAGTCAGTGTGAGTGAGCGCCACGGGGAGGGGGGGACAGTCAGTGTGAGTGAGCGCCACGGGGAGGGGGAGGGGAGGGACAGTCAGTGTGAGTGAGCTCCACGGGGAGGGGGAGGGGGGGACAGTCAGTGTGAGTGAGCGCCACGGGGAGGGGGGGGACAGTCAGTGTGAGTGAGCGCCACGGGGAGGGGGGGGGACAGTCAGTGTGAGTGAGCGCCCACGGGGAGGGGGAGGGGGGGACAGTCAGTGTGAGTGAGCGCCACGGGGAGGGGGGGGGACAGTCAGTGTGAGTGAGCGCCACGGGGAGGGGGGGGACAGTCAGTGTGAGTGAGCGCCACGGGGGAGGGGGAGGGGGGGGACAGTCAGTGTGAGTGAGCGCCACGGGGAGGGGGGGGACAGTCAGTGTGAGTGAGCGCCACGGGGAGGGGGGGACAGTCAGTGTGAGTGAGCGCCACGGGGAGGGGGGGGACAGTCAGTGTGAGTGAGCGCCACGGGGAGGGGGGGGGGACAGTCAGTGTGAGTGAGCGCCACGGGGAGGGGGAGGGACAGTCAGTGTGAGTGAGCGCCACGGGGAGGGGGGGACAGTCAGTGTGAGTGAGCGCCACGGGGAGGGGGAGGGGGGGGACAGTCAGTGTGAGTGAGCGCCACGGGGAGGGGGGGGGACAGTCAGTGTGAGTGAGCGCCACGGGGAGGGGGAGGGGGGGACAGTCAGTGTGAGTGAGCGCCACGGGGAGGGGGGGGACAGTCAGTGTGAGTGAGCGCCACGGGGAGGGGGGGACAGTCAGTGTGAGTGAGCGCCACGGGGAGGGGGGTGACAGTCAGTGTGAGTGAGCGCCACGGGGAGGGGGGGACAGTCAGTGTGAGTGAGCGCCACGGGGAGGGGGGTGACAGTCAGTGTGAGTGAGCGCCACGGGGAGGGGGGTGACAGTCAGTGTGAGTGAGCGCCACGGGGGAGGGGGGGGGGACAGTCAGTGTGAGTGAGCGCCACGGGGAGGGGGGGGGACAGTCAGTGTGAGTGAGCGCCACGGGGAGGGGGAGGGGGGACAGTCAGTGTGAGTGAGCGCCACGGGGAGGGGAGGGGGGACAGTCAGTGTGAGTGAGCGCCACGGGGAGGGGGAGGGACAGTCAGGTGTGAGTGAGCGCCACGGGGAGGGGGAGGGGGACAGTCAGTGTGAGTGAGCGCCACGGGGAGGGGAGGGGACAGTCAGTGTGACGTGAGCGCCACGGGGAGGGGGGGGGACAGTCAGTGTGAGTGAGGCCACGGGGAGGGGGGGGACAGTCAGTGTGAGTGAGCGCCACGGGGAGGGGGAGGGGGACAGTCAGTGTGAGTGAGCGCCACGGGGAGGGGGAGGGGGGACAGTCAGTGTGAGTGAGCGCCACGGGGAGGGGGAGGGGGGACAGGTCAGTGTGAGTGAGCGCCACGGGGAGGGGGAGGGGGGACAGTCAGTGTGAGTGAGCGCCACGGGAGGGGGAGGGGGGGACAGTCATGTGGAGTGGAGCGCCAGGGGAGGGGGAGGGGGGGACAGTCAGTGTGAGTGAGCGCACGGGGAGGGGAGGGGGAGGGGGGGACAGTCAGTGTGAGTGAGCGCCACGGGGAGGGGGGGACAGTCAGTGTGAGTGAGCGCCACGGGAGGGGGGGGACAGTCAGTGTGAGTGAGCGCCACGGGGAGGGGGGGGACAGTCGTGTGAGTGAGGGGGGAGGGGGGACAGTCAGTGTGAGCGCGCACGGGGAGGGGGAGGGGACAGTCAGTGTGAGTGAGCGCCACGGGGAGGGGGGGACAGTCAGTGTGAGTGAGCGCCACGGGGAGGAGGGGGGGGACAGTCATTGAAGTGAGCGCCACGGGGAGGGGGGGACAGTCAGTGTGAGTGAGGCGCCCGGGGAGGGGAGGGGGGGACAGTCAGTGTGAGTGAGCGCCACGGGGGGAGGGGGACAGTCAGTTAGTGAGTGCCACGGTGAGGGGGGTGAAGTCGAGTGAGCGCCACGGGGAGGGGGAGGGACAGTCAGTGTGAGTGAGCGCCACGGGGAGGGGGAGGGGGGGACAGTCAGTGTGAGTGAGCGCCACGGGGAGGGGGGGACAGTCAGTGTGAGTGAGCGCCACGGGGAGGGGGGGACAGTCAGTGTGAGTGAGCGCCACGGGGAGGGGGGGACAGTCAGTGTGAGTGAGCGCCACGGGGAGGGGGGGGACAGTCAGTGTGAGTGAGCGCCACGGGGAGGGGGGGACAGTCAGTGTGAGTGAGCGCCACGGGGAGGGGGGGACAGTCAGTGTGAGTGAGCGCCACGGGGGAGGGGGGGGACAGTCAGTGTGAGTGAGCGCCACGGGGAGGGGGGGGACAGTCAGTGTGAGTGAGCGCCACGGGGAGGGGGGGACAGTCAGTGTGAGTGAGCGCCACGGGGAGGGGGGGGGACAGTCAGTGTGAGTGAGCGCCACGGGGAGGGGGAGGACAGTCAGTGTGAGTGAGCGCCACGGGGGAGGGGGGGGACAGTCAGTGTGAGTGAGCGCCACGGGGAGGGGGAGGGGACAGTCAGTGTGAGTGAGCGCCACGGGGGAGGGGGGGGACAGTCAGTGTGAGTGAGCGCACGGGAGAGGGGGGGACAGTCAGTGTGAGTGAGCGCCACGGGGAGGGGGAGGGACAGTCAGTGTGAGTGAGCGCCACGGGGAGGGGAGGGGGGACAGTCAGTGTGAGTGAGCGCCACGGGGAGGGGGGGACAGTCAGTGTGAGTGAGCGCCACGGGGAGGGGGGGAGGGGACAGTCAGTGTGAGTGAGCGCCACGGGGGAGGGGGGGACAGTCAGTGTGAGTGAGCGCCCACGGGGAGGAGGGGGGGACAGTCAGTGTGAGTGAGCGCCACGGGGAGGGGAGGGGGGACAGTCAGTGTGAGTGAGCGCCACGGGGAGGGGGGGGACAGTCAGTGTGAGTGAGCGCCACGGGGAGGGGAGGGGGGGACAGTCAGTGTGAGTGAGCGCCCACGGGGAGGGGGGGACAGTCAGTGTGAGTGAGCGCACGGGGAGGGGGGGGGGACAGTCAGATGTGAGTGAGCGCCACGGGGAGGGGAGGGGGGACAGTCAGTGTGAAGTGAGCGCCACGGGGAGGGGGAGGGGGGGGACAGTCAGTGTGAGTGAGCGCCACGGGGAGGGGGAGGACAGTCAGTGTGAGTGAGCGCCACGGGGAGGGGGAGGGGGGGACAGTCAGTGTGAGTGAGCGCCACGGGGAGGGGAGGGGAGGGGGGGACAGTCAGTGTGAGTGAGCGCCACGGGGAGGGGGAGGGGGGGGACAGTCAGTGTGAGTGAGCGCCACGGGGAGGGGGAGGGGGGACAGTCAGTGTGAGTGAGCGACCACGGGAGGGGGAGGGGGGGGACAGTCAGTGTGAGTGAGCGCCACGGGGAGGGGGAGGAGGAGACAGTCAGTGTGAGTGAGCGCCACGGGGAGGGGGAGGGGGAGGACAGTCAGTGTGAGTGAGCGCCACGGGGAAGGGGGAGGGGATCAGTCAGTGTGAGTGAGCGCCACGGGGAGGGGGAGGACAGTCAGTGTGAGTGTGCGCCCACGGGGAGGGGGAGGGGACAGTCAGTGTGAGTGAGCGCCACGGGGAGGGGGAGGGGGGACAGTCAGTGTGAGTGAGCGCCACGGGGAGGAGGGGGGACAGTCAGTGTGAGTGAGCGCCACGGGGAGGGGGAGGGGGACAGTCAGTGTGAGTGAGCGCCACGGGGAGGGGGAGGGGGGGACAGTCAGTGTGAGTGAGCGCCACGGGGAGGGGGAGGGGGAGGACAGTCAGTTGAGTGAGCGCCACGGGGAGGGGGGGGGGGACAGTCAGTGTGAGTGAGCGCCACGGGGAGGGGGGGGGGACAGTCAGTGTGAGTGAGCGCCACGGGGAGGGGGGGGACAGTCAGTGTGAGTGAGCGCCACGGGGGGAGGGAAGGACCAGTCAGTGTGAGTGAGCGCCACGGGGAGGTGGGGGACAGTCAGTGTGAGTGAGCGCCACGGGGAGGGGGAGGGGGACATTCAGTGTGAGTGAGGCCACGGGGAGGGGGAGGGGACAGTCAGTGTAGAGTGCGCCACGGGGAGGGGGGGGAACAGTCAGTGTGAGTGAGCGCACGGGGAGGGGGAGGGGGACAGTCAGTGTGAGTGAGCGCCAACGGGGAGGGGGGGACTGTCGAAGTGAGCGCCACGGGAGGGGGACCAGTCAGTGTGAGTGAGCGCACGGGGAGGAGGGAGGGGGGACAGTCAGTGTGAGTGAGCGCACGGGAGGAGGGAGGGGGGCGGACAGTCAGTTGTGAAGTGAGCGCCACGAGTGAGGGGGCGGGGGACAGTCAGTGTGACGTGAGCGCCACGGGGAGGGGGAGGGGGAGGGACCAGTCAGTGTGAGTGAGCGCCACCGGGAGAGGGAGGGACAGGTCAGTGTGAGTGAGCGCCAAACCCGGGCGAGGGGGGGACAAGGCAGTGTGAGTGAGCTCCACGGGGAGGGGGGAGGACCGTCAGTGTGATGTGAGCGCCACGGTGAGGGGGAGGGGCGACAGTCAGTGTCGAGTGAGCGGCCACGGAGGAGGGGGAGGGGGGAGGGACAGTCAGTGTGAGTGAGCGCCACGGGGAGGGGGGGGGGGGACAGTCAGTGTGAGTGAGCGCACGGGGAGGGGGGGGGACAGTCAGTGTGAGTGAGCGCCACGGGGAGGGGGAGGGACAGTCAGTGTGAGTGAGCGCCACGGGGAGGGGGAGGGGGGGGACAGTCAGTGTGAGTGAGCGCCACGGGGAGGGGGGGACAGTCAGTGTGAGTGAGCGCCACGGGGAGGGGGAGGGGGGGACAGTCAGTGTGAGTGAGCGCCACGGGGAGGGGGAGGGGGGGACAGTCAGTGTGAGTGAGCGCCACGGGGAGGGGGAGGGGGGGAGAGTCAGTGTGAGTGAGCGCCACGGGGAGGGGGAGGGGGGGACAGTCTGTGTGTGTGAGCGCCACGGGGAGGGGGAGGGGGGGACAGTCAGTGTGAGTGAGCGCCACGGGGAGGGGGAGGGGGGACAGTCAGTGTGAGTGAGCGCCACGGGGAGGGGGGGGACAGTCAGTGTGAGTGAGCGCCACGGGGAGGGGGAGGGGGACAGTCAGTGTGAGTGAGCGCCACGGGGAGGGGGGAGGGGGGGACAGTCAGTGTGAGTGAGCGCCACGGGGAGGGGGAGGGGGGGGACAGTGGACAGTGGTGACCGTGAGCGCCACGGGAGAGGGGGGGGGACAGTCAGTGTGTGTGAGCGCCACGGGGAGGGGAGGGGAGGGACAGTCAGTGTGAGTGAGCGCCACGGGGAGGGGGGGACACCAGTCAGTGTGAGTGAGCGCCACGGGGAGGGGGGGGACAGTCAGTGTTGAGTGAGCGCCACGGGGAGGGGGAGGGGGGGGACAGTCAGTGTGAGTGAGCGCCAACGGGAGGGTGAGGGGGAGGGGACAGTCAGTGTGAGTGAGCGCCACGGGGAGGGGGGGGGGACAGTCAGTGTGAGTGAGCGCCACTGGGAGGGGGAGGGGACTGTCAGTGTGAGTGAGCGCCCACGGGGAGGGGGAGGGGAGGACAGTCAGTGTGAGTGAGCGCCACGGGTGAGGGGGGGCGGGACAGTCAGTGTGAGTGAGCGCCACGGGGAGGGGGGGGGGGACAGTCAGTGTGACGTGAGCGCCACGGGGAGGGGAGGGGGGGACAGTCAGTGTGAGTGAGCGCCACGGGGAGGGGGAGGGGACAGTCAGTGTGAGTGAGCGCCACGGGGAGGGGGGAGGGACAGTCAGTGTGAGTGAGCGCCACGGGGAGGGGGGGGACAGTCAGTGTGAGTGAGCGCCACGGGGAGGGGGGGGGGGACAGTCAGTGTGAGTGAGCGCCACGGGGAGGGGGGGGGACAGTCAGTGTGAGTGAGCGCCACGGGGAGGGGGGGACAGTCAGTGTGAGGTGAGCGCCACGGGGAGGGGGAGGGGGGACAGTCAGTGTGAGTGAGCGCCACGGGGAGGGGGGGACAGTCAGTGTGAGTGAGCGCCCGGGGAGGGGGAGGGGGGACAGTCAGTGTGAGTGAGCGCCACGGGGAGGGGGGGGGACAGTCAGTGTGAGTGAGCGCCACGGGGAGGGGGAGGGACAGTCAGTGTGAGTGAGCGCCACGGGGAGGGGGGGGGGACAGTCAGTGTGAGTGAGCGCCACGGGGAGGGGGAGGGGGGACAGTCAGAGTGAGTGAGCGCCACGGGGAGGGGGGGGACAGTCAGTGTGAGTGAGCGCCACGGGAGGGGGAGGGGGAGGGACAGGTCAGTGAGAGTGAGCGCCACGGGGAGGGGGAGGGGGGGGACAGTCAGTGTGAGTGAGCGCCACGGGGGAGGGGGAGGGGACAGTCAGTGTGAGTGAGCGCCACGGGGAGGGGGGGGACAGTCAGTGTGAGTGAGCGCCACGGGAGGGGAGGGGGACAGTCAGTGTGAGTGAGCGCCACGGGGAGGGGGGGGGGGGACAGTCAGTGTGAGTGAGCGCCACGGGGGGGGGGGGACAGTCAGTGTGAGTGAGCGCCACGGGGAGGGGGAGGGGGACAGTCAGTGTGAGTGAGCGCCACGGGGAGGGGGAGGGGGGGACAGTCAGTGTGAGTGAGCGCCACGGGGAGGGGGGGACAGTCAGTGTGAGTGAGCGCCACGGGGAGGGGGGGGGGGGGACAGTCAGTGTGAGTGAGCGCCACGGGGAGGGAGGGGGGGACAGTCAGTGTGAGTGAGCGCCACGGGGAGGGGGGGGGACAGTCAGTGTGATGTGAGCGCCACGGGGAGGTGGAGGGGGGGGACAGTCAGTGTGAGTGAGCACACGGGGGGGGGGGACAGTCAGTGTGAGTGAGCGCCACGGGGAGGGGGAGGGGACAGTCAGTGTGAGTGAGCGCCACGGGGAGGGGGGGACAGTCAGTGTGAAGTGAGCGCCACGGGGAGGGGGAGGGGGGGGACAGTCAGTGTGAGTGAGCGCCACGGGGAGGGGGAGGGGGGGACAGTCAGTGTGAGTGAGCGCCACGGGGAGGGGGAGGGGGGGACAGTCAGTGTGAGTGAGCGCCACGGGAGGGGGGGGGACAGTCAGTGTGAGTGAGCGCCACGGGGAGGGGGGGGGGACAGTCAGTGTGAGTGAGCGCCACGGGGAGGGGGGGGGACAGTCAGTGTGAGTGAGCGCCACGGTGAGGGGGAGGGGAGGACAGTCAGTGTGAGTGAGCGCCACGGGGAGGGGGGGGACAGTCAGTGTGAGTGAGCGCCACGGGGAGGGGGAGGGGGACAGTCAGTGTGAGTGAGCGCCACGGGGAGGGGAGGGGACAGTCAGTGTGAGTGAGCGCCACGGGGAGGGGAGGGGGGACAGTCAGTGTGAGTGAGCGCCACGGGGAGGGGGGGGACAGTCAGTGTGAGTGAGCGCCACGGGGAGGGGGGGACAGTCAGTGTGAGTGAGCGCCACGGGGAGGGGGGGACAGTCAGTGTGAGTGAGCGCCACGGGGAGGGGGGGGGACAGTCAGTGTGAGTGAGCGCCACGGGGGAGGGGGGAGGGGGAGGACAGTCAGTGTGAGTGAGCGCCACGGGGAGGGGGAGGGGGGACAGTCAGTGTGAGTGAGCGCCACGGGGAGGGGGAGGGGGGGGACAGTCAGTGTGACGTGAGCGCCACGGGGAGGGGGGGGAGGGGGACAGTCAGTGTGAGTGAGCGCCACGGGGAGGGGGAGGGGGGGGACCAGTCAGTGTGAGTGAGCGCCACGGGAGGGGGAGGGGGGACAGTCAGTGTGAGTGAGCGCCACGGGGAGGGGAGGGGGACAGTCACGTGTGAGTGAGCGCCTTGGGGAGGGGGGGGGGACAGTCAGTGTGAGTGAGCGCCACGGGGAGGGGGGGGGGACAGTCAGTGTGAGTGAGCGCCACGGGGAGGGGGAGGGGGGACAGTCCAGTGTGATGTGAGCGCCACGGGGGGAGGGGGAGGGGGACAGTCAGTGTGAGTGACGCCACGGGGAGGGGGAAGGGGGGACAGTCAGTGTGAGTGAGCGCCCCCGGGGAGGAGCGGCGGGGACAGTCAGTGTGAGTGAGCGCCACGGGGAGGGGAGGGGGAGGGGAGGGACAGTCAGTGTGAGTGAGCGCCACGGGGAGGGGGAGGGGGACAGTCAGTGTGAGTGAGCGCCACGGGGAGGGGGAGGGACAGTCAGTGTGAGTGAGCGCCACGGGGAGGGGGAGGGACAGTCAGTGTGAGTGAGCGCCACGGGGAGGGGGGGGACAGTCAGTGTGAGTGAGCGCCACGGGGGAGGGGGAGGGGGGACAGTCAGTGTGAGTGAGCGCCACGGGGAGGGGGAGGGGGAGGGGGACAGTCAGTGTGAGGTGAGCGCCACGGGGAGGGGGAGGGGGGACAGTCAGTGTGAGTGAGCGCCACGGGGAGGGGGGGGAACAGTCAGTGTGAGTGAGCGCCACGGGGAGGGGGGGGAACAGTCAGTGTGAGTGAGCGCCACGGGGAGGGGGAGGGGGACAGTCAGTGTGAGTGAGCGCCACGGGGAGGGGGAGGGGACAGTCAGTGTGAGTGAGCGCCACGGGGAGGGGGAGGGGACAGTCAGTGTGAGTGAGCGCCACGGGGAGGGGGGGACAGTCAGTGTGAGTGAGCGCCACGGGGAGGGGAGGGACAGTCAGTGTGAGTGAGCGCCACGGGGAGGGGGAGGGACAGTCAGTGTGAGTGAGCGCCACGGGGAGGGGGAGGGGGGGACCAGTCAGTGTGAGTGAGCGCCACGGGGAGGGGGAGGGGGGACAGTCAGTGTGAGTGAGCGCCACGGGAGGGGGAGGGGGGGACAGTCAGTGTGAGTGAGCGCACGGGGAGGGGGAGGGGGGGGACAGTCAGTGTGAGTGAGCGCCACGGGGAGGGGGGGACAGTCAGTGTGAGTGAGCGCCACGGGGAGGGGGGGGGACAGTCAGTGTGAGTGAGCGCCACGGGGAGGGGGGGGGAGGGACAGTCAGTGTGAGTGAGCGCCCACGGGGAGGGGGGGACAGTCAGAGTGAGTGAGCGCCACGGGGAGGGGGAGGACAGTCAGTGTGAGTGAGCGCCACGGGAGGGGGAGGACAGTCAGTGTGACGTGAGCGCCACGGGGAGGGGGAGGGCGGGGACAGTCAGTGTGAGTGAGCGCCACGGGGAGGGGGAGGGGGGACAGTCAGTGTGAGTGAGCGCCACCGGGGAAGGGGGAGGGGGGGACAGTCCGTGTGCGTGAGCGCCACGGGGACGGGGGGGGGGGACAGTCAGTGTGAGTGAGCGCCAGGGGAGGGGGAGGGGGGGACAGTCAGTGTGAGTGAGCGCCACGGGGAGGGAGGGGGGGACCGTCAGTGTGAGTGAGCGCCACGGGGAGGGGGGACAGTCAGTGTGAGTGAGCGCCACGGGGAGGGGAGGGACAGTCAGTGTGAGTGAGCGCCACGGGAGGGGGAGGGGGAGGGGAAGTCAGTGTGTGTGAGCGCCCACGGGCAGCGCCCCGGGGAGGGGGAGGGGGGGGGACAGTCAGTGTGAGTGAGGCCAGGGGAGGGGGAGGGGGGGGACAGTCAGTGTGAGTGAGCGCCACGGGGAGGGGGAGGGGGGGACAGTCAGTGTGAGTGAGCGCCACGGGGGGGGAGGGGGGGACAGTCAGTGTGTGTGAGGGGGGGGGGGGGACCAGTGCGCCAAGGGCGCCACGGGGAGGGGGGGGACAGTCAGTGTGAGTGAGCGCCACGGGGAGGGGGAGGGGGGGACAGTCAGTGTGAGTGAGCGCCACGGGGAGGGGGAGGGGGGGACAGTCAGTGTGACGAGTGAGCGCCACGGGGAGGGGGGGACAGTCAGTGTGAGTGAGCGCCACGGGGGGGGGGGGGGGGGGGGACAGTCAGTGTGAGTGAGCGCCACGGGGAGGGGGAGGGACAGTCAGTGTGAGTGAGCGCCACGGGGAGGGGGAGGGGGGGGACAGTCTGTGAGTGAGCGCCACGGGGAGGGGGAGGGGGGGGACAGTCAGTGTGAGTGAGCGCCACGGGGAGGGGGAGGGGGGGGACAGTCAGTGTGAGTGAGCGCCACGGGGAGGGGGAGGGGGGGACAGTCAGTGTGAGTGAGCGCACGGGGAGGGGGGAGGGGAGGACAGTCAGTGTGAGTGAGCGCCACGGGGAGGGGGAGGGACAGTCAGTGTGAGTGAGCGCCACGGGGAGGGGGGGACAGTCAGTGTGAGTGAGCGCCACGGGGAGGGGGAGGGACAGTCAGTGTGAGTGAGCGCCACGGGGAGGGGGAGGGGGGGACAGTCAGTGTGGAGTGAGCGCCACGGGGAGGGGGAGGGGGGGACAGTCAGTGTGGAGTGAGCGCCACGGGGAGGGGGAGGGGGGACAGTCAGTGTGACGTGAGCGCCACGGGGAGGGGGAGGGACAGTCAGTGTGAGTGAGCGCCACGGGGAGAGGGGGGGGGACAGTCAGTGTGAGTGAGCGCCACGGGGAGGGGGAGGGGGGACAGTCAGTGTGAAGTGAGCGCCACGGGGAGGGGGAGGGGGACAGTCAGTGTGAGTGAGCGCCACGGGGAGGGGGGGGACAGTCAGTGTGAGCTGAGCACCACGGGGAGGGGGGGACAGTCAGTGTGAGTGAGCGCCACGGGGAGGGGGAGGGGGGGACAGTCAGTGTGAGTGAGCGCCACGGGGAGGGGGAGGGGACAGTCAGTGTGAGTGAGCGCCACGGGGAGGGGGGGACAGTCAGTGTGAGTGAGCGCCACGGGAGGGGGAGGGGGGGACAGTCAGTGTGAGTGAGCGCCACGGGGAGGGGGGGGACAGTCAGTGTGAGTGAGCGCCACGGGGAGGGGGGGGACAGTCAGTGTGAGTGAGCGCCACGGGGAGGGCGGGGACAGTCAGTGTGAAGTGAGCGCCACGGGGAGGGGGGGGACAGTCAGTGTGAGTGAGCGCCACGGGGAGGGGGGGACAGTCAGTGTGAGTGAGCGCCACGGGGGAGGGGGGGGACAGTCAGTGTGAGTGAGCGCACGGGGAGGGGGAGGGGGACAGTCAAGTGTGAGTGAGCGCCACGGGGAGGGGGGGGGGGACAGGACAGTCAGTGTGAGTGAGCGCCACGGGGAGGGGGCGGGGACAGGGACAGTCGTGTGAGTGAGCGCCACGGGGAGGGGGAGGGGGAGGGACAGTCAGTGTGAGTGAGCGCCACGGGCGGGGGAGGGGGGGACAGTCAGTGTGAAGTGAGCGCACGGGGAGGGGGAGGGGGAGGACAGTCAGTTGTGAGTGGCGGCCACGGGGAGGGGGAGGGGGGGGACAGTCAGATGTGACGTGCGCGCCACGGGGAGGGGGGGGGCCACAGTCAGTGTGAGTGAGCGCCACGGGGAGGGGAGGGGGGGGACTGTCAGTGTTGAGTGAGCGCCACGGGGAGGGGGGGACAGTCAGTGTGAGTGAGCGCCACGGGGAGGGGGGGAGGGACAGTCAGTGTGAGCTGAGCGCTCGGGGAGGGGGAGGGGGGGACAGTCAGTGTGACGTGAGCGCCACGGGGAGGGGGAGGGGACAGTCAGTGTGAGGTGAGCGCCACGGGGAGGGGGGGGACAGTCAGTGTGAGTGAGCGCCCACGGGGAGGGGGGGGAGGGGACAGTCAGTAGTGACGTGAGCGCCACGGGGAGGGGGGAGGGGGGACAGTCAGTGTGAGTGAGCGCCACGGGGAGGGGAGGGGGACAGTCAGTGTGAGTGAGCGCCACGGGGAGGGGGGGGACAGTCAGTGTGACGTGAGCGCCTCGGGGCGGGGGAGGACAGTCAGTGTGAGTGAGCGCCACGGGCGAGGGGAGGGACAGTCAGTGTGAGTGAGCGCCACGGGGAGGGGGGGGGACAGTCAGTGTGAGTGAGCGCCACGGGAGGGAGGGGGGGGGACAGTCAGTGTGAGTGAGCGCCACGGGGAGGGGGAGGGGGGGACAGTCAGTGTGAGTGAGCGCCACGGGGGGGGGGGGGGACAGTCAGTGTGAGTGAGCGCCACGGGGAGGGGGAGGGGGGGGACAGTCAGTGTGAGTGAGCGCCACGGGGGGGGGGGGGGACAGTCAGTGTGAGTGAGCGCACGGGGGGAGGGGGAGGGGGGGGACAGTCAGTGTGAGTGAGCGCCACGGGGAGGGGGAGGGGGAGGGACAGTCAGTGTGAGTGAGCGCCACGGGGAGGGGGAGGGGGGGGACAGTCAGTGTGAGTGAGCGCCACGGGGAGGGGGGGACAGTCAGTGTGAGTGAGCGCCACGGGGGGGGGGGGGGGGGGACGTCAGTGTGAGTGAGCGCCACGGGGAGGGGGAGGACAGTCAGTGTGAGTGAGCGCCACGGGGAGGGGGAGGACAGTCAGTGTGAGTGAGCGCCACGGGGAGGGGGAGGGGGGGGACAGTCAGTGTGAGTGAGCGCCACGGGGAGGGGGAGGGGGGACAGTCAGTGTGAGTGAGCGCCACGGGGAGGGGGGGGGACAGGTCAGTGTGAGTGAGCGCCACGGGGAGGGGAGGGTGGGACAGTCAGTGTGAGTGAGCGCCACGGGGAGGGAGGGGGGACAGTCAGTGTGACGTGAGCGCCACGGGGAGGGGGACGGACAGTCAGTGTGAAGTGAGCGCCACGGGGAGGGGGAGGGACAGTCAGTGTGACGTGAGCGCCACGGGGGGGGGAGGGACAGTCAGTGTGAGTGAGCGCCACGGGGAGGGGGGGGGACAGTCAGTGTGAGTGAGCGCCACGGGGAGGGGGGGGGGGGGACAGTCAGTGTGAGTGAGCGCCACGGGGAGGGGGAGGGGGAGGACAGTCAGTGTGACGTGAGCGCCACGGGGAGGGGGAGGGGGGACAGTCAGTGTGAGTGAGCGCCCGGGGAGGGGAGGGGGGACAGTCAGTGTGAGTGAGCGCCACGGGAGGGGAGGGGAGGGACAGTCAGTGTGAGTGAGCGCCACGGGGAGGGGGGGGGACAGTCAGTGTGAGTGAGCGCCACGGGGGAGGGGGGGACAGTCAGTGTGAGTGAGCGCCACGGGGAGGGGGAGGGGGGGACAGTCAGTGTGAGTGAGCGCCACGGGGAGGGGGAGGGGGGGGACAGTCAGTGTGAGTGAGCGCCACGGGGAGGGGGAGGGGGACAGTCAGTGTGAGTGAGCGCCACGGGGAGGGGGGGTGGGACAGTCAGTGTGAGTGAGCGCCACGGGGAGGGGAGGGGGGGGACAGTCAGTGTGAGTGAGCGCCACGGGGAGGGGGAGGGGGGGACAGTCAGTGTGATGTGAGCGCCACGGGGAGGGGGAGGGACAGTCAGTGTGAGTGAGCGCCACGGGGAGGGGGGGACAGTCAGTGTGAGTGAGCGCCACGGGGAGGGGAGGGGGGGACAGTCAGTGTGAGTGAGCGCCACGGGGAGGGGGAGGGGGGGACAGTCAGTGTGAGTGAGCGCCACGGGGAGGGGGAGGGGAGGACAGTCAGTGTGAGTGAGCGCCACGGGGAGGGGGAGGGGGGGGACAGTCAGTGTGAGTGAGCGCCACGGGGAGGGGGAGGGGGACAGTCAGTGTGAGTGAGCGCCACGGGGAGGGGGAGGGGGAGGACAGTCAGTGTGAGTGAGCGCCACGGGGAGGGGGGGACAGTCAGTGTGAGTGAGCGCCACGGGGAGGGGGAGGGACAGTCAGTGTGAGTGAGCGCCACGGGGAGGGGGAGGGACAGTCAGTGTGAGTGAGCGCCACGGGGAGGGGGGGGGACAGTCAGTGTGAGTGAGCGCCACGGGGAGGGGGGGACAGTCAGTGTGAGTGAGCGCCACGGGGAGGGGGAGGGGGACAGTCAGTGTGAGTGAGCGCCACGGGGAGGGGGGGGGACAGTCAGTGTGAGTGAGCGCCACGGGGAGGGGGAGGGACAGTCAGTGTGAGTGAGCGCCACGGGGAGGGGGAGGGGGGGGACAGTCAGTGTGAGTGAGCGCCACGGGGAGGGGGAGGGGGGGACAGTCAGTGTGAGTGAGCGCCACGGGGAGGGGGAGGGGGGGACAGTCAGTGTGAGTGAGCGCCACGGGGAGGGGGAGGGGGGGGACAGTCAGTGTGAGTGAGCGCCACGGGGAGGGGGAGGGGGGACAGTCAGTGTGATGTGAGCGCCACGGGGAGGGGGAGGGGGGGACAGTCAGTGTGAGTGAGCGCCACGGGGAGGGGGAGGGGGGGACAGTCAGTGTGAGTGAGCGCCACGGGGAGGGGGAGGGGGGGACAGTCAGTGTGAGTGAGCGCCACGGGGAGGGGAGTGGGGGGACAGTCAGTGTGAGTGAGCGCCACGGGGAGGGGGAGGGGGGGGACAGTCAGTGTGAGTGAGCGCCACGGGGAGGGAGGGACAGTCAGTGTGAGTGAGCGCCACGGGGAGGGGGAGGGGGGGGGACAGTCAGTGTGAGTGAGCGCCACGGGGAGGGGGAGGGGGGGGGACAGTCAGTGTGAGTGAGAGCCACGGGGAGGGGGAGGGACAGTCAGTGTGAGTGAGCGCCACGGGGAGGGGGAGGGGGAGGGACAGTCAGTGTGAGTGAGCGCCACGGGGAGGGGGAGGGGGGGACAGTCAGTGTGAGTGAGCGCCACGGGGAGGGGGGGGGGACAGTCAGTGTGAGTGAGCGCCACGGGGAGGGGAGGGGGGGACAGTCAGTGTGAGTGAGCGCCACGGGGAGGGGGAGGGGGGGACAGTCAGTGTGAGTGAGCGCCACGGGGAGGGGGAGGGGGACAGTCAGTGTGAGTGAGCGCCCACGGGGAGGGGGGGGACAGTCAGTGTGAGTGAGCGCCACGGGGAGGGGGAGGGGGGACAGTCAGTGTGAGTGAGCGCCACGGGGAGGGGGGGACAGTCAGTGTGAGTGAGCGCCACGGGGAGGGGAGGGGGACAGTCAGTGTGAGTGAGCGCCACGGGGAGGGGGAGGGGGGGACAGTCAGTGTGAGTGAGCGCCACGGGGAGGGGAGGGGAGGGACAGTCAGTGTGAGTGAGCGCACGGGGAGGGGGAGGGGGGGACAGTCAGTGTGAGTGAGCGCCCACGGGGAGGGGGGGGGGGACAGTCAGTGTGAGTGAGCGCCACGGGGAGGGGGAGGGGGGACAGTCAGTGTGAGTGAGCGCCACGGGGAGGGGGAGGGGGGGACAGTCAGTGTGAGTGAGCGCCACGGGGAGGGGGAGGGGGACAGTCAGTGTGAGTGAGCGCCACGGGGAGGGGGAGGGGGGACAGTCAGTGTGAGTGACGCGCCCACGGGAGGGGGGGGACAGTCAGTGTGAGTGAGCACCACGGGAGGGGGAGGGGGGGTCAGAGGACAGTCAGTGTGAGTGAGCGCCACGGGGAGGGGGAGGGGGACAGTCAGGTGATGTGAGCGCCACGGGGAGGGGGAGGGGGAGGACAGTCAGTGTGAGTGAGCGCCACGGGGAGGGGGGGGACAGTCAGTGTGAGTGAGCGCCACGGGGAGGGGGAGGGGGGGACAGTCAGTGTGAGTGAGCGCCACGGGGAGGGGGAGGGGGGGACAGTCAGTGTGAGTGAGCGCCACGGGGAGGGGGAGGGACAGTCAGTGTGAAGTGAGCGCCCCGGGGAGGGGAGGGGGACAGTCAGTGTGAGTGAGCGCCACGGGGAGGGGGGGGACAGTCAGTGTGAGTGAGCGCCACGGGGAGGGGGAGGGGGAGGACAGTCAGTGTGAAGTGAGCGCCACGGGGAGGGGGGGGGACAGTCAGTGTGAGTGAGCGCCACGGGGGAGGGGGAGGGGGGGACAGTCAGTGTGAGTGAGCGCCACGGGGAGGGGAGGGGAGGGACAGTCAGTGTGAAGTGAGCGCCACGGGGAGGGGGGGGGGACAGTCAGTGTGAGTGAGCGCCACGGGGAGGGGAGGGGGGACAGTCAGTGTGAGTGAGCGCCACGGGGAGGGGGGAGGGGACAGTCAGTGTGAGTGAGCGCCACGGGGAGGGGGAGGGACAGTCAGTGTGAGTGAGCGCCACGGGGAGGGGGGAGGGGGGACAGTCAGTGTGAGTGAGCGCCACGGGGAGGGGAGGGGGAGACAGTCAGTGTGAGTGAGCGCCACGGGGAGGGGGAGGGGGACAGTCAGTGTGAGTGAGCGCCACGGGGAGGGGGAGGGGGGGACAGTCAGTGTGAGTGAGCGCCACGGGGAGGGGGAGGGGGGGACAGTCAGTGTGAGTGAGCGCCACGGGAGGGGGAGGGGGGAGGGACAGTCAGTGTGAGTGAGCGCCCACGGGGAGGGGGAGGGGGGGGACAGTCAGTGTGAGTGCGCGCACAGGGAGGGGGAGGGACAGTCAGTGTGAGTGAGCGCCACGGGGAGGGGGGGGGACAGTCAGTGTGAGTGAGCGCCACGGGGAGGGGGAGGGGGGGACAGTCAGTGTGAGTGAGCGCCACGGGGAGGGGGAGGGGGAGGGACAATTCAGTTGTGAGTGAGCGCCACGGGGAGGGGGGGACAGTCAGTGTGAGTGAGCACCACGGGGAGGGGGAGGGGACAGTCAGTGTGAGTGAGCACCACGGGGAGGGGGAGGGGGGGACAGTCAGTGAGAGTGAGCGCCACGGGGAGGGGGAGGGACAGTCAGTGTGACGTGAGCGCCACGGGGAGGGGGAGGGGAGGGGAGGACAGTCAGTTGTGACGTGAGCGCCCACGGGAGGGGGGGACTCCGTGTGGGAGGGGGAGGGACAGTCAGTGTGACGTGAGCGCCACGGGGAGGGGGGGGGGACAGTCAGTGTGAGTGAGCGCCACGGGGAGGGGGGGGACAGTCAGTGTGAGTGAGCGCCACGGGGAGGGGGAGGGGGGACAGTCAGTGTGAGTGAGCGCCACGGGGAGGGGGAGGGGACAGTCAGTGTGAGTGAGCGCCACGGGGAGGGGGGGGGGACAGTCAGTGTGAGTGAGCGCCACGGGGAGGGGGGGGGACAGTCAGTGTGAGTGAGCGCCACGGGGAGGGGGGGGGACAGTCAGTGTGAGTGAGCGCCACGGGGAGGGGAGGGGGACAGTCAGTGTGAGTGAGCGCCACGGGGAGGGGGGGGGGGACAGTCAGTGTGAGTGAGCGCCACGGGGAGGGGGAGGGACAGTCAGTGTGAGTGAGCGCCCACGGGGAGGGGGAGGGGGGACAGTCAGTGTGAGTGAGCGCCACGGGGAGGGGGGGGGAGACAGTCAGTGTGAGTGAGCGCCACGGGGAGGGGGAGGGGGAGGGACAGTCAGTGTGAGTGAGCGCCACGGGGAGGGGGAGGGACAGTCAGTGTGAGTGAGCGCCACGGGGAGGGGGGAGGGGGGGGACAGTCAGTGTGAGTGAGCGCCACGGGGAGGGGGAGGAGGGACAGTCAGTGTGAGTGAGCGCCACGGGGAGGGGAGGGACAGTCAGTGTGAGTGAGCGCCACGGGGAGGGGGGGACAGTCAGTGTGAGTGAGCGCCACGGGGAGGGGAGGGGGACAGTCAGTGTGAGTGAGCGCCACGGGGAGGGAGGGACAGTCAGTGTGAGTGAGCGCCACGGGGGAGGGGGAGGGGGGGACAGTCAGTGTGAGTGAGCGCCACGGGGAGGGGGAGGGGGGACAGTCAGTGTGAGTGAGCGCCACGGGGAGGGGGATGGGGGGACAGTCAGTGTGAGTGAGCGCCACGGGGAGGGGGGGGGGGGACAGTCAGTGTGAGTGAGCGCCACGGGGAGGGGGAGGGGGACAGTCAGTGTGAGTGAGCGCCACGGGGAGGGGGAGGGGGACAGTCAGTGTGAGTGAGCGCCACGGGAGGGGGAGGGGGAGGGGACAGTCAGTGTGAGTGAGCGCCACGGGGAGGGGGAGGGGGAGGACAGTCAGTGTGAGTGAGCGCCACCGGGGAGGGGGAGGGGAGGGACAGTCAGTGTGAGTGAGCGCCCACGGGGAGGGGAGGGGAGGGACAGTCAGTGTGAGTGAGCGCCACGGGGAGGGGGAGGGGAGGGACAGTCAGTGTGAGTGAGCGCCACGGGGAGGGGGGGGGACAGTCAGTGTGAGTGAGCGCCACGGGGAGGGGGGGGGGGACAGTCAGTGTGAGTGAGCGCCACGGGGAGGGGGGGGACAGTCAGTGTGAGTGAGCGCCACGGGGAGGGGGAGGGGGGAGGACAGTCAGTGTGAGTGAGCGCCACGGGGAGGGGGGGGGACAGTCAGTGTGAGTGAGCGCCACGGGAGGGGGAGGGGGGGGACAGTCAGTGTGAGTGAGCGCCACGGGGAGGGGGGGGACAGTCAGTGTGAGTGAGCGCCACGGGGAGGGGGGGGACAGTCAGTGTGAGTGAGCGCCACGGGGAGGGGGAGGGACAGTCAGTGTGAGTGAGCGCCACGGGGAGGGGGGGGACAGTCAGTGTGAGTGAGCGCCACGGGGAGGGGGGGGACAGTCAGTGTGAGTGAGCGCCACGGGGAGGGGGAGGGGGGGGACAGTCAGTGTGAGTGAGCGCCACGGGGAGGGGGAGGGGACAGTCAGTGTGAGTGAGCACCACGGGGAGGGGGAGGGGGACAGTCAGTGTGAGTGAGCGCCACGGGGAGGGGAGGGGGGGACAGTCAGTGTGAGTGAGCGCCACGGGGAGGGGAGGGGGACAGTCAGTGTGAGTGAGCGCCACGGGGAGGGGGGGGACAGTCAGTGTGAGTGAGCGCCACGGGGAGGGGAGGGGGGACAGTCAGTGTGAGTGAGCGCCACGGGGAGGGGGAGGGGACAGTCAGTGTGAGTGAGCGCCACGGGGAGGGGGAGGGACAGTCAGTGTGAGTGAGCGCCACGGGGAGGGGGAGGGGGACAGTCAGTGTGAGTGAGCGCCACGGGGAGGGGGAGGGGGACAGTCAGTGTGAGTGAGCGCCACGGGGAGGGGGAGGGGACAGTCAGTGTGAGTGAGCGCCACGGGGAGGGGGAGGGGGACAGTCAGTGTGAGTGAGCGCCACGGGGAGGGGGAGGGGGGGACAGTCAGTGTGAGTGAGCGCCACGGGGAGGGGAGGGGGGACAGTCAGTGTGAGTGAGCGCCACGGGGAGGGGGGGGGGGACAGTCAGTGTGAGTGAGCGCCACGGGGAGGGGGGGGACAGTCAGTGTGAGTGAGCGCCACGGGGAGGGGGGGACAGTCAGTGTGAGTGAGCGCCCGGGGAGGGGGAGGGGGACAGTCAGTGTGAGTGAGCGCCACGGGGAGGGGGGGGACAGTCAGTGTGAGTGAGCGCCACGGGGAGGGGGAGGGGGACAGTCAGTGTGAGTGAGCGCCACGGGGAGGGGGAGGGGGGACAGTCAGTGTGAGTGAAGAGCCCACGGGCGGGGGAGGGGGGGGACAGTCAGTGTGAGTGAGCGCCACGGGGAGGGGAGGGGGGAGGACAGTCAGTGTGAGTGAGCGCCACGGGGAGGGGGGGGACAGTCAGTGTGAGTGAGCGCCACGGGGAGGGGGGGGACAGTCAGTGTGAGTGAGCGCCACGGGGAGGGGAGGGGACAGTCAGTGTGAGTGAGCGCCACGGGGAGGGGGGGACAGTCAGTGTGAGTGAGCGCCACGGGGAGGGGGAGGGGGACAGTCAGTGTGAGTGAGCACCACGGGGAGGGGGAGGGGGGGGACAGTCAGTGTGAGTGAGCGCCACGGGGAGGGGGAGGGGGGAGGACAGTCAGTGTGAGTGAGCGCCACGGGGAGGGGGAGTGGGGGAGGGCAGTCAGTGTGAGTGAGCGCCACGGGGAGGGGGAGGGGGAGGGCAGTCAGTGTGAGTGAGCGCCACGGGGAGGGGGAGGGGGGCGGCAGCGGAGGAGGGGAACTGGCCGCGGGGGAGGGGGCTCTCAGCCGGGGAGGGGTGGGGCGGTGCTGCTGTTTTAGTTGGATTTTTAAATGTTGCTCAGGTGCCTTTCACTGATGGAGACACCACCCCCCCCGCCCCGGTCCCCCCGGACCCCCCTCAGCCATCTTCAGAGTGAGGCCTGTGCAGTGGGGAGGGCTCAGGTAGTTTGTGCTGAGCCCTCCTTCAGTTGGGTTGTTTGCAGTTGCCCTCAGGAGTCCAGCCCCTGGCCTCCAGCCCAGTGGTGGGGATGGATGGACTGGGACAGAATCCATGAGCATGTTCCTTCCCCATCACCATTTGCTGTGTGCAGCTCCTGGAGAGGCTGGTGTCCTTGGGGCTGTAACCCAGCAATGTGGCCCACTGGGATAGTCGGAACAGAAAAAGCCCCTTCATCCTTTCTCTGCAATAGCCCGGACTGTGGTGTTGAGTGAGAAGTACCTGTCCTTGCTCATGAGTCAGAGAGGTCTACAGCCCAGAAAAAGACCCTTCGGCCCATCGAGTTGGTCAAACAAGTCCCCAACTATTCTAATCCCATTTTCCAGCACTAAGACCATTGCCTTGTTTGCCACGGGCATCGCAAGTGCACATCCAAATACTTCTTCAAGGTTATGAGGGTTTCTGCCTCTGTCACCCTTCGGGCAGTGAGTTCCAGAGTCCCACCACCCTCTGGGTGAAAAAGTTCTTCCTCACATCCCCTCTAAACCTCCTGCCCCTTACCTTAAATCTATGCCCCCCTGGTTATTGATCCCTCCACCAAGGGGAAAAGTCCCTTCCTGTCTACCCTATCTATGCCCCTCATAATTTTATACACCTCAATCATGTCCCCCCTCAATCTCCTCTGCTCCAGGGAAAATAACCCCAGTCTACCCAAAATCTTCTCATAACTAAAACTCTCCAGCTCAGGCAACGTTCTGGTAAATCTCCTCTGCACACTCTCTAGTGCAAACACATCCTTTCTATAATGAGGAATCCAGAACTGCACGCAGTACTCTAGCTGTGGCCTAACTAGTGTTTTATACAGTTCCAGCATAACCTCTCTGCTCTTGTATTCCAAGCCTCGGCTAATAAAGGCAAGTATTCCATAAGCCTTCTTAACCACCTTATCTACCTGACCCGCTACAGTAAGGGACCGGTGGACATGCACACCAAGGTCCCTTTGATCCTCGGTACTTCCCAGGGTCCTACCGTTCATCGTGTATTCCCGTGCCTTGTTTGTCCTGCCCAAGTGCATCACCTCACGCTTATCTGGATTGAATTCCATTTGCCACCCGTCTATATCCTCCTGTAATCTAAGGCTATCCTCCTCACAATTTACCACCCCATCAATTATCGTGTCATCCGCGAACTTACTGATCAACCCTCCTACATTCAAGTCTAAATCGTTTATATATACCACAAACAGCAAGGGATCCAACACTGATCCATGTGGAACCCCACTGGACACAGGCAACCAGTCACAAAAACACCCCTCGACCATCACCCTCTGCTTCCTGCCACTCAGCCAATTCTGGATCCAATTTGCCAAATTGCCTTGGATCCCATGGGCTCTTACCTTTGTTATCAGTCTCCCATGCAGGACCTTATCAAAAGCACCGCAGGGGATCCATTTGCATTGTTTATGGGTTGTCAAATATGGCTTTTTTGTCCCAGCCACATCTCCAGATCCTGGGCCTCGAGAGCATGACTCTGAGGTCACCAGCTGAGGTGGTTGGGCCTTTCTCTGCCTCGGATGAGAATACAGTGAGGCTGTGGGCGGGATTGTCTCTGAGCAGCATCCTGAACGTTTGCTCAGCTGTCCCTTGTCTTGACTTCATTCCCCCTTCCCGATGCCTGAGCTGTAGACACCAGTGAAGGCCCTGTATCTAATCTCGCATTTGTGCTCCGCTCATGAACTTTAGCTAAGATGGATGGGGATGGGCGGTGGGAGGTTTGAGGCGGGATGGGGTCACTGTAACTGGTTTGACCACCCCAGATTACGAAGCAGGGGCCTGGTCCTGTTCCTGGGGCGGTCTGTCACTGCTGCACTTGGTGGTTGTGCTGAAATTTGGTGCATAAACACAGAAAGAGGACATTCAGCCCAACATGCCTGTGCTAGCCTGTTTCTCCCCGCTCCCCCCACCCGCTCTTCCCCCCCCCATAGCCCTGCAAATTTTTCCCCTTAGTGTATTTCTCCAATTGCCCCTTTTGAAAGTTCCTATTGAATCTGCTTCCACCACCCTTTCAGGCAACGCCTTCCAGATCCACAACAACTCGCTGTGGGGTGGGAGGGAAGGAATTCCCCTCATCTCCCGCTCCCGGTTCATTTCCCGATTCTCTTCAATCTGTGTCCCTCTGGTAACCGACCCTCCTGCCGCTGGAAATAGTTGCTCCCTAACTGCTTTATCAAACCCGGATTAAATATCCTCGGCTCTTTTGTAAAAAAAAAAGAATGACCCCAGTTTCTCCCCATGATGGAAATGGAAAAGTAATAAATTGTCAAGAAAATGGCCAGACTTTATTGTATTAAATCGACCAGTTTATCTACAGGGTACAGCAGGTGGATGGGACTGAGTGGATTGCTCCTTGAGAGATAGCAGTTTTTTTATTCATTAAGACTATACAACCATAAGACATAGGAGCAGAAATTAGACCATTCGGCCCATCGAGTCTGCTCCGCCATTCAATCATTGCTGATAAATTTCTCAACCCCATTCTCCCGCCTTCTCCCCATAACCTTTGATCCCCTTGACAATCAAGAACCTATCTATCTCGGTCTTAAATACACTCAATGACCTGGCCTCCACAGCCTTCTGTGGCAATGAATTCCATAGATTCACCACTCTCTGGCTGAAGAAGTTTCTCCTCATCTCTGTTCTAAAAGGTCTTCCCTTTACTCTGAGGCTGTGCCCTCGGGTCCTAGTCTCTCCTACTAATGGAAACATCTTCCCCACGTCCACTCTATCTAGGCCTTTCAGTATTCTGTAAGTTTCAATCAGATCCCCCCTCATCCTTCTAAACTCCATCGAGTATAGACCCAGAGTCCTCAAACGTTTTTCATACGTTAAGCCTTTCATTTCTGGGATCGTTCTTGTGAACCTCCTCTGGACCCTCTCCAGGGCCAACACATCCTTCCTGAGATATGGGGCCCAAAATTGCTCACAATATTCTAAATGTGGTCTGACCAGAGCCTTATAAAGCCTCAGCAGCACATCCCTGCTTTTATATTCTCGTCCTCTCGAAATAAATGCCAACATTGCATTTGTCTTCCTAACTACTGACTCAACCTGCAAGTTAACCTTAAGAGAATCCTGGACTAGGACTCCCAAGTCCCTTTGCACTCCAGATTTCTGAATTCTCTCCCATTTAGAAAATAGTCTATGCCTCTATTCTTCCTACCAAAGTGCATGACCTCACGCTTCCCCACATTATATTCCATCTGCCACCTATTTGCCCATTCTCCTAAAGTGTCCAAATCCTTCTGCAGCCTCCCTGCCTCCTCAATACTACCTGTCCCTCCACCTGTCTTTGTATCATCTGCAAACTTAGCCAGGATGCCCTCAGTTCCTTCATCTAGATCATTAATGTATAAAGTGAAAAGTTGTGGTCCCAACACTGACCCCTGCAGAACTCCACTAGTCACCGGCCGCCATCCTGAGAAGGACCCCCTTATCCCCACTCTCTGCCTCCTGCCAGACAGCCAATCTTCTATCCATGCTAGTAACTTGCCTCTAACACCATGGGCTCTTACCTTACTGAGCAGCCTCCTGTGCGGCACCTTGTCAAAGGCCTTCTGGAAGTCCAAGTAGATAACATCCATGGGCTCTCCTTTGTCAAACCTACTCGTTACCTCCTCAAAGAATTCTAACAGATTTGTCAGGCATGACCTCCCCTTGATGAAACCATGCTGACTTTGCCCGATTTTACCATGCACTTCCAAGTATTCTGAAATCTCATCCTTAATAATGGACTGTAAAATCTTACCAACGGCCGAGGTCAGGCTAATCGGCCTGTAATTTCCCGTCTTTTGCCTCACTCCCTTCTTAAACAGGGGGGTTACATTAGCGATTTTCCAGTCCTCTGGGACCCTCCCTGACTCCAGTGATTCCTGAAAGATCACCACTAATGCCTCCACTATCTCTTCAGCTATCTCCTTCAGAAGTCTGGGGTGTAACCCGTCTGGTCCAAGTGATTTATCCACCTTCAGACCTTTCAGTTTTCCTAGCACCTTCTCCTTGGTAATGGCCACTATACTCACCTCTGCCCCCCGATTCTCTTGAACTTTGGGGATGTTACTCACGTCTTCCACTGTGAAGACTGATGCAAAGTACATATTCAGTTCCTCCGCCATTTCTTTGTTCCCCACTACTACTTCTCCAGCGTCATTTTCCAGTGGCCCAATGTCCACTTTTGCCTCTCTCTTACCCTTTATATATCTAAAAAATCTCTTGCAATCTTCTTTTATATTACTGGCTAGTTTACCCTCATATTTAATCTTCTCCCTCCTTATTTCTTTTTTAGTTGTCCTCTGTTGGTCTTTGTAGGCTTCCCAAACCCCTGGTTTCCCACTGCGCTTCGCCGCATTATATGCTTTCTCTTTAGCTTTTATGCTGTCCGTGACTTCCCTTGTCAGCCATGGTTGCCTCGTCCTCCCTTTAGTATGCTTCTTCTTCCTAGGGATGAATTTTGCTGTGTCTCCCAAATTACTCCCAGAAACTCCTGCCATTGCTGTTCCACTGTCTTTCCTGCTAGGCTCATCTCCCAGTCAATTCTGGCCAGCTCCTCCCTCATGCCTCTGTAGTTGCCTTTATTCAACTGTAATACCGTTACATCTGATTCCAGCTTTTTCCTCTCAAATTGCAGGGTAAATTCTATCATATTATGGTCACTTCCTCCTAAGAGTTCCTTCACCTTAAGCTCCCTTATCAAATCTGCCTCATTACACATCACTAAATCTAGAATTGCCTGTTCCCTAGTGGGCTCCACCACAAGCTGCTCCAAAAAGCCATCTCGTAGACATTCCACAAATTCCTTTTCTTGGGATCCACTACCAACCTGATTTTCCCAGTCTACCTGCATATTGAAATCCCCCATGATCACTGTAACCTTGCCTTTCTTACACACCTTTTCTATCTCCTGGTGTATCTTGTGCCCCACATCCTGACTACTGTTCGGAGGCCTGTACATAACTCCCATTATGGTTTTTTATACCTTTGCGGTTCCTCAACTCTACCCACACAGATTCTACATCATCTGACCCTACGTCATTTCTTGCTATTGATTTAATTTCATTTCTTACTAACAAAGCAACCCCATCCCCTCTGCCAACCTGCCTATCCTTGTATATCCTTGGATATTTAGCTCCCAGTCCTGATCCCCTTGCAGCCATGTCTCTGTGATGCCCACCACATCGTACCTGCCAATTTCAATCTGCGCCACAAGCTCATTTACCTTATTTGTATACTGCATCCATTCAGATACAACACCTTCAGTCCTGTATTTCCCATCCCCTTTCTCATTGTCGTCCCTTTATCTGATGTGCTTGAAGTTAGATTCCTAGCCCTTTCCAAACACTCTGTCCTATTTTGTGTTCTGGAGACTTTAATAGCCTCTCCTGGGCTCTCCTTTCTTTTCAGTTTTTTCATAATTTTCCCTGAAGTTAAATCCATCCCCCACACGCTAACCTGATGCTTTGTTTCCCATTAGTCATACTTCTTGGAGCCACCCGCCCCCCACCCCCCCACCACCCCGCCTACTTTCTAGTTTAAAGTCCTGTTGACCACCCTATTTACCCTTTTTGCTAGAAAATTGGTCCCAGATCGGTTCAGGTGGAGACCGTCCCAACGGTACAGATCCCTCCTGTTCTGATACTGATGCCAGTGACCCATGAAATGGAACCCCTCTTTCCTGCACCACTCCTTTAGCCATGTGTTTACTTCCCTTATTCTCGCGTCCCAATGCCAATTTGCACGTGGCTCAGGTAGTAATCTGGAGATTATAACTCTTGAGGACCTATTCTTTAATTTAGTTCCTAGTTCCTGATAATCCCCAAACAGGTCCTCTTTTTCCTAGTCTTACCTATGTTATTTGTCCCGACGTGGACCACAACAACTGGATTCTCCCCCTCCCTCTCCAATATCCTTTCAAGCCGGTCAGAGATGTCCCTCACCCTGGCACCGGGCAGGCGACATACCGTGTGGGACTCTCGATCCTGCTTACAAAGGAAGCTATCAATTCCCCTAGTTATAGAATCCCCTACAACTACCACGTGTCTTTTTGCTCCCCCTTCTTGAATGGCCTCCTGTGCCACAGTGCCGTGGTCAGCTGGCTCATCCTCCACATTCACAGGATGTGGGTATTGTTGGCTGGGCCAACATTTATTACCCATCCCTAGTTGCCCTTGAGAAGGTGGTGGTGAGCTGCATTCTTGAACCGCTGCAGTCCATGGGGGGGGCGTTGTGTGCAGGAGTGGGATGCAAAGTCCTGAGAGATTGGGATTGGGTGGTGCTCAGAACCTGAGGAACTGCTGGTTGTTGGAGGCAGTGTTGATGTTCAGACCGGTTTCCCTTTCAGGGCGATGAGCTGTCCAAGAACAAAGAGCCAGTTGCAGACTCGGGCCAGGCCCAGCCACAGCCACAGCCACCAAGTCAACGTGCGGCAAGTGGAGCCAAGCCCCGATCCCAATTCCGCAGGTAAGGAGCTGGAGCAGTAATATGTACCCACTCTCCACTCACCTGAGGACAACCTGCCAGTGTCAGTGCCTCCTGCTGCCGAGACCCAACTTCTCATCGGCTGCAGCTCTCAGCCTGGTTCGCTCAAAATCCTTCACTTTCTCCCCCCCTCTCTCTCCCTTCCCTCCCCCCCTCCTTCTCTCTCTCTCTCTCTCTCTCTCTTCCTCCCCATCTCTCTCTCTCTCTCTCTCTCTCTCTCTCCCTTCCTCCCCCCCATCTCTCTCTCTCTCTCTCTCTCTCTCTCTCCTTTCCTCCCCCCCTCTCTCTCTCTCTCCTTTCCTCCCCCCCTCTCTCTCTCTCTCTCTCTCCTTTCCTCCCCCACTCTCTCTCTCTCCCTCCCTCCCCCCCCTTCTCTCTCTCTCCCTTCCTTCTCCCCCCCTTTTCTCTCTCTGTCTCTGTCTCTGTCTGTCTCCCTTCTCCCCCCGCCCCTTCCCTTCTTCCTCCCCCCACTCTCTCTCTCCCTTCTCCCCCCACCCCCCTTCTCTCTCTCCCTACATAGGCCTATATGAGAGTTGCGTGGGGCCTGTGTAAGTACAAGTTGTTCTTGCAGTAAATCAACTTGCATCGTTTTAGCCATTCTGTCTCATGGTGCTTCGCCAGGTATTTATTCAAACTCAAAACTGAGTGGTGTAGGGACATAATGGTCAAAGGTTAGGTCAAAGGGGTGGAGAGATTGGGGAGGGAATCGGTTACTAAGAAAGGGGAGGGTGAGGTCATGGGAGGGTTTGAAAACGAGGGCAATATTTCTAAATTTGAAGCGGTGTTGGAGCCAGTGTAAGGCTGTGAGCACAGGGGGGTTAAAATGGGACTTGGTGCAATTTAGGACCCGGGCAGCAGAGTTTTGGTTGAGATGGAGTTGATGGAGGAAACCGGGCTGGAGCGCGTTTGGAAAAGAGTCGAGTTCCGAGGGAACAAAAGCACGGACGAGGGTTTCAGCTGGACTGAGACAGGAGGATGAGATGGACAATGTTACAGTGATGGGAGGTCAGATGTCTTGCTGACGGACAGAATATGCAGAGGGGGGTGAAGGTCAACTCTGGGTCAAACAGGACATCACGATCGCAAGCAAACTGGTTCCATGGCCAGAGAGAGGGATGGAGTCGGTAGCTCGGGCTTCAGAGTTTGGAGTCTGGGCTTCAGTCACCTCGATAGTTAATTGGAGGAAGCGGAGCACAGATCACTGCTTCCAGAGCTGCTCAGTGCTGTTCCTACTCCAGTCTCGAGGCAAAACTCAACTCCTCCTGCCCTCAGGCTGCAGAGGAGTGATTCAGAGCAGGGATAGGTGAGGCCAGGATTGCAGGAGCCTGGAGATCTGAGGGGTCTGGGTCTGGCGGAGGTTATAGAGATAGGAAGGGATGAGACCATGGAGGGATTTGGAAGTGTGGATGAGATTTTCAAATTCAGGCGTTGCTTAACCGGGAGCCAGTGCAGGTCAGTGAGCTTGGCAATAGCTGAATGGGCTGTGGTGTGAGTTAGGACACAGTGTTAAATAAACCTTAGCTGTGCCTGGCTGCGATGGTGCATTGGATGGTTGTGCTGGCTGTTTCCGTCACCCCTGATGGTTAATCTCTTCTGCACAGGCGGCCCTTCCGTGCTCAGTCCCAGCAGGAGGGACTGGACGGGGTGGATGAGAACAAGGATCCAAAGACTGACCAGCCGCTCCCGGAGCGCCGACGTTTCCGACGCCCATTCTTCCGCCGCAGGACCAACATATCGACTCAGGTGCCCGCGGCACAGGAGCCGGCCGACGCCGACGCCGAGGTGAGCCCCCCCCACCCCCCCGTCCCTCCCCAGGGCCGACGCCGAGGTGAGCCCCCCTGTCTGTCTGTCTCTCTCCTCTCTCTCTCTCTCTCTCTCTCTCCAACGTATCGACTCAGGTGCCCGCGGCACAGGAGCTGGCTAACACAGAGGTAAGAGCCCCCTGTCTCTCCCCACAGCAATGTACCCCCCCATTCTCTCTATCTCCTTTTCCAACATTTTCTGTTTTTATTGATTTTTTTTTTATTGGGTACTTTATTTTCTCCTTTGCTCCCTCCTTTCGATGCCTTCACCAAACCCATCTTCCCTTCACCCCCCCGGCGGCATTCCGCAGGGATCGTTCCCTCCGGGACACCCTGGTCCACTCCTCCATCACCCCCTACACCTCAACACCCTCCCACGCAACCGCAGAAGGTGCAACACCTGCCCCTTCACTTCCTCTCTCCTCAACGTCCAAGGGCCCAAACATTCCTTTCAAGTGAAGCAGCATTTCACTTGCACTTCCCTTAATTTAGTCTACTGCATTCGTTGCTCCCAAAGCAGTTTCCTCTACATTGGAGAGACCAAACGCAGACTGGGTGACTGCTTTGTGGAACACCTTCGGTCTGTCCGCAAACATGACCAGGTCTCCCTGTCGCTTGCCATTTCAACGCACCGCCCTGCTCTCTTGCCCACATGTCCATCCTTGGCTTGCTGCAATGTTCCAGTGAAGCTCAATGCAAACTGGAGGAACAGCACCTCATCTTCCGACTAGGCACTTTACAGCCTTCCGGACTGAATATTGAGTTCAACAACTTTAGTTCATGAACTCTCTCCTCCATCCCCACCCCCTTTCTGATCCCCCCCCCCCCACTTTTTCCAATAATTTATATTTTATTTATATAGTTATACATATAGTTATACATATAGTTATACATATAGTTATACATATAGTTATACATATAGTTATACATATAGTTATACATATTATAATATTTTAAATATTTTCTTTTCCCACCTATTTCTATTATTATTTTTAAATGTATTTCCATCCATTGTTTTATCTCTACCTTTTAGCCTATTTTGATCCTTTCCCCCCACCTCACCCCCACTAGAGCCTCTGCTCGTCCTGCTTTCTACCCTTAATGTCACCTATTAGCACATTCCTTAGCTAATATCACCACCTTCAAGACCTCTTTGTCCTTTTGTCTGTGACATCTTTTGGTTATCTCCACCTATAACTGGCCCTCTATCCAGCTCTACCTGTCCCACCCCCCCTTAAACAGCTTATATTTAATTTCATTTCTATTTTTCCTTGGTTCTGTTGAAGAGTCATATGGACTCAAAACATTAACTGGGTTCCTCTCCGCAGATGCTGTCAGACCTGCTGAGTTTTTCCAGCTATTTTTGTTTTTGTTTTGGATTTCCAGCATCCGCAGTCATTTGCTTTTATCTAGCAGTAGATGTTTTGTTTAGGGTTTTGTAAGCACAGGCTGGCTTGACTACATTCTGTCATCTGCCTGTTGCTAACAGCTGAAGGAACACACTGGTTTGAATCGTTGCCAGTCTTTGTGACGTATGTGTCTGGCATCGTACTGGCACTGGAATTCAGACATGATATTGCTCAGTGGTGTAGTAGTTTTGGACTGTCAGTGGGAAATCCCACTGGTATAGCCACTGCCCCACAGCAGCCTCAAATGGCTTGCTTAACATGTTCACATTTTTGAGTTATTTTGCCTTTCCAGGGCAATGGGAGGTAGAGCGGGCACTTATCAGATTTGGAAGTGACAGCCTTTGTCCTGTTTGTGCGTGCATACTGAACAGGATCACTTTGATGCGCACTCTTTGTCTGTCAGCCTTGCAAGGTGAGTGAATGGATCTGGCCCCATTTGCAAGATCGCTGAGACAGCCACTCTCGAAGTGCGTGGAGTTATACAAATCCCAATGCCTATATTGACGGGCGAGGGTAGGCTAGTGGTAGACAGTAGTGGAGAACCCACAGTGGATTTCTCAATTATCAAGGGAGCTTGTTGGACTGCTCCATCTCCAAAGTGGACTTGAGTGCGGGTTGGAGTGTTTTGAGGTGTGTAGGGAAGTCCTTACACATGGCTGCAGATTCAAAGCTCATGAGTGAATCATTCCCATGTTGGAAATGCACACGTGGTAGGAGCTAAGGGCTCGTTGCATCAAAAACTTGGAGAAATTTGATGGGAGATTTGCTAGCACTGTTGGGGAGGGTTTAAACTAGATACTAGATTGTCAGGGGGATGTGAGGGGACCTGAGAGGGAGCTCCGATTGGGGGGAGGGGGGAAACAAAGCTGGTAACAGGAAGCAAAACCGGAAAGCAGATGAAGCAAAGGCCAGCATCAAACAGGATTGGAATTTGGAATAATGTTTAAAAACAAAGTTAAGGGCACTGCATCGGAATGTACACTGCATTCACAACAAAGTGTGTGAATGGAGGTAAATGTGTATGATTTAATTGCCATTATGCAGATGTTTGTTACAGGGTGACCAAGAGTGGGAACTAAATATTCAAGGATATTCATCGTTTAGGGAGTTGGGCAAAAAGGAAAATGAGGTGGGGTAGCTCTGTTAATAAGGGACGAGATCAGTACATTAGTGGGAGAGGACCTTAGATCGAAGGATCAAGGTGTAGAATCAGTTTGGCTGGAGATAAAAAGACAGCAAGGGGCAGCAAGCATTGGTGGGAGTTGTTTATAGGCCATCGAACTCGTGGTAACATTGGGCACAGTATTAATCAGGAAATGAGAGCTGTATGTAACAGGAGTAATATAGTAACAATGGGTGCCTTCAATTTACATAATCTCATTAGCACTCATGCTGTGGAGGATGAATTCCTGGTGCATGTAGGAGATGGGTTTTTGGAGCAGTATGTTGAAGAACCGACTAGGGATCTGGCTATTTTAGATTTAGTATTACGTAATGAGAGAACACTAATTAATAACCCTGCTGTAAGGGAGCTTTTAGGAAATAGTGACCATAATGTGATAGAATTTTACATTAACTTTGAAAGTGATATAGTTCATTCTGAAACTGGGGACTTAAATCTGAACAAAGGAAATTATGAAGGTATGAGGGCAAATTGGCTATGATGGATTGAAAAAATACTCTAAAAAACGTGATGGTAGACTGGTAAAGGCTAGTGTTTAAGATAGTATTACATGGATTACAACACATATACATTCCTCTAAGGCAAAAACCCAGCAGGAAAGGTGAATCAACTATGGCCAGCAAAAGAAGTTAAAGATTACATTAGATCAAAGGAAGTTGCTTATGAGATTGCCAGAAAGTGGTAAGTCTGGGTAGTGGGAGTGATTTAGAATCCAACAAAGAGAGGACCAAGAAACCAATAACAAAAGGGAAAAGAGAATATTAATGCAAGTTAGCGTGAAACATAAAGGCGGAGTTTAAAAGCTGCTTTTAGGTATGTGAAAAGGAAAAGATTAACAAGGACAAATGTGGGTCCATCACAGGGTGGGAGACAGGGGAATTTTATAATGGAGAGCAGGGCAATTGCAGATAAACTAACTCATTACTTTGTGTCTGTCTTCACAGAGGAAGATACAGAAAATCTCCCAGAAATACTGAGAGAGGCAAGGGGTTTGTGGAACTGAAAGAAATTAGTATTAATACAGAGGTTCTACTTGTTTAAAAAAAAAAATTGGATTGCAGGTTGATTAAATCCCCTGGATTAGACGAGTCACGTCCCAGAGCGTTGAAAGAGGTGGCTAGAGACATGGTGGATGCATTGGTGGTTATCTTTCAAAGTTCTATAGATTCTGGAAAGGTTCCTGTGGACTGGAAAGTAGCAAATTAACCCTGCTCTCGGGAGAGGGAGAATGGAGAACGACAGACCTGTTAGTTTGACATCGTTAGTGGGGAAAAGATTAGAATTATTATGAAGGATGTGATAACTAGACACTTTGACTCTATCCAATCATATCATTATTTTCAACTTGGATTTATGAAAGGGAAATCATGTTTGACAAAGCAGTTAGGTATTTTTGAAAATGTTATTTGTAGCACAGATAAAGGTGAACCAGTGGATGTGGTGTATTTGGATTTTCAGAAGGCTTTTGATAAGGTCCTACACATTTTTAGTAAATAAAATTAGAACACATGAGATTGGGGGTAATGTTCTGTTTTGGATTGAGAATTGGTTAACAGACAGAAAACACAGATGGGTCATTCTCAGGATGACAGGCTGTTATGAGGGGTACCACAAGGATCAGTGCTGGGGCCACAGCTGTTCACAATCTAGATAAGTGATTTGGATGTGGGGACCAAATGTAATATTTCCAGATTTGCTGATGAGAGAAAACTAGGTGGGAATGTGAGTTGGGAAGAGGATGCAAGAAGGCTTCAAGTGGACTTGGAGAGGCTGAGTGTGCAAGAACATGGCAGATGGAGTAAAATGGGAATAAATGTGTACTTATCCACTTTGGTAGAAAAAACAGCAATGCAGGATACTTCTTAATTGTGAGAGGTTGGGAAGTGTTGATCTCCAAAGGGACCTGGGTGTCCTTGTTCATGAGTCACTAACATGCAGGTGCAGCAAGCAATTAGGAAAGCCAGTGGTATGTTGGCCTTTGTTGAGAGGGGATTCGAGTGCAGGAGTAAAGATGTCTTGCTGCAATTGTACAGAGCCTTGTTGAAGCCACACCTGGAGTGTTGTGTACAGTTTTGGTCTCCTTATCTAAGGAAGGATATACTTGCCATAGAGAGTGCAGCGGAGATTCACCAGACTCATCCCTGGGATGGCGGGATTGTCTTAAGCGGAGTGATTGCGGAAACTGGGCTTGTATTCTCTGCAGTTTTGAAGAATGAGCGATGATCTCATTGAAACTTACAGAATTCTTGCAGAGCCTGACAGGGTAGGTGTGGATAGGATGTTTCCCCTGGCTGGTGAGTCTAGAACTTGGGGACACAGTCTCAGGATAAGGGGTAGACTATTTAGGACTGAGATGAGGAGGAATCTCTTCACTTTGAAGGTGGTGAATCTTTGGGATTCTCTACCCCAGAGAGCTGTGGAAGCTGAATCCATTGAGAATGTTCAAGACAAATCGATAGATTGCTGGAGACTAATGACATCAAGAGATATGGAGATAGTGGTCAAAATGACGTAGAAGTAGATGATCCGTCATGATCTAATTGAGTGACCGAAGGGGCTGAATGACCTACTCCTGCCCCGTTTGTTTCGAAAGCACATTTCTCTTGGAAAGCAACAGAAATGTTAATGAGTGTTGGACCTAGATGGGTTCTCCTGGCTACACCACCTATTTGGGCACACAGGTGTCATTAAAATTGAATTCAGCTGCAAGAGCTGCTAAGTTCTTTAGTTCAATGAATACAGATTCAGGAAATGGTGGCGTGTCTACGTTGCTGTGATATGGTGACGTGGTGCTAATAGGTTTCCTTCAGCATGTCTGTAACTAAGCTCGTGATGATGAACGTGTGCAAAGATGAGGCATTTCTATCGATGTTGGTCTCCTATTGTCTTAGTCAGGGATGTTGAAAACTTGGTTAGCTGGTGTAGAAATTCACTCAATAACTTGACCAAGACATGCCGTGCAGAACCAGGATGGGCAAACGTGATTTGGTGGGATTCTAGTCTCCTGGTCACCATTCCTCCCTTGACCGCCGCAGTTTATCTGCTCATTTGTGTGCGCTGTTTGTGGGATCTTCCTGTGCCTGCCAGTTTAACCTACGAAGCGAGTGACCGTACTTTGGTATGTTCCTCCTCGAGGTGATTGAGTCCCAGATGAGACTGAGACCCGGGATCTGCTCCGATGGTGTTCAAACTGCCCATATTTTGGTACTTGGTTGCTAAGGAACAGTGCCGGTGGGGGGGGGTGCCGGGGGCCGAGCAACACCAGGCCTCATCACCAAGGGGTGGTGGCTTCTGCTTTTGAAATGTCCCTCCTTCCTAACAGGTCAAACCCGCCGATGACAGCTCCACCTCAGGGACCCCTGCTGAAGAAGCTTCGGAGACCCCTCCTGCCCCCGCTCCGGTCCTGGCTGTCCCGGAAACACAGGCGAACAAAGAACCGGCGCCACTTTCAGGAGAAACTGTCTCCACAGCAGTGGCAGTGACAGCTGAGAAAACACAATGTGTCATGACACTGCAACCTGAGGACACTCACCTGGCTGATGTAAGAGCTTCGAATCCATCTCCGTTTGAATCTTGGTTGGAGTTTAACTCCTTTTTAAGGTCTTTCTTCAACATTACCTTCAAAGACAAAAATTGCCAATGCAGAGAGTCATTTCACCACAGGAGGCCATTCGGCCCATCACGTACCTGCTGGCTCTCTGTACAGCAATCCACTGAGTCCGTTTATTTTCCTTTTGAAATCCTTCATCATCTCCGTTTCCACCGGCCTCGTGGGCTGCGAGTTCCAGGTCATCACCACTCGCTGTGTTTTTAAATAAAAAAAATTCATTCCCATTTCCCCCACCCCCACCCCATATCTCTCTCTTACCAAAACCTTAAATCTGTGTCCCTGAGTCCTTGTACCATCAGCCAGTGGGAACAGCTTTTCTTTGTCTACCTTATCTAACCCTGTCATCATCTCGTACACCTCGATCAAATCTCCCCTCAACCTCCTTTGCTCCAAGGAGAACAACCCCAGCTTCCCCAACCCTAACCTCGGAGCTAAAATCCCTCATCCCTGGATCCATTCTGGTAAATCTCCTCCGCACCTTCTCAAGGAGCCTCCTTGAGGTGATTGAGACCCAGATGAGATTGAGACTCTGGATCTGCTCCGATGGTGTTCAAACTGGCCATATTTTGGTACTTGGTTGCTAAAGAACAGCGCCGGGGGTTGGGGGGGGGTGCGGGGGGCGGGGGGGGGGCGGTGCCGGGGGCCGAGCTACACCAGGCCCCATCACCGAGGGGTTGTGGCTTCAGCTTTTGAAATGTCCCTCCTCCCTAAAGTGCAGTGACCAGAACTGGATGTATCTGTGTCCTAACCAAGAATTTATGAAGGTTCAGCTTAACCCTCTGTCCAGGATCCCAAAGGCTTTGCTAACCTATCTGTGTCTCATCTGAAAGATTTATTGATGTGATCCCCACCTCTCCCACCAGGTCCCTCTGTTCTGGTTCACTCTTTAGAACTGGGCTATATTGCCTCCCCCTGCCCCCACTTCATCTCCCCCTCTCAGCCTATCCTTCTATTCCTTTCTCTCTCGTGTTTATCCAGCTTCCCCCTTAAATGTATCGATACTATTCACCTCAACCACTCCCTGTGGGAGCGAGTTCCACATTCTCCTCACTCCCTGGGTAAAGGAGTTTCTCCTGAATTCCCCATTGGGTTTATTAGTGACTGTCTTATACTGATGGCCCCGAGTTCTGGTCCCCCCCCTAACAATTGGAAACATCTTCTCTACGTCTACCCTGTTGAACGCTCCAAGTCCCCTATAGGGTCACCCCCTCGACACTCCTCTGTTCAAGTGAAAAGAGCGTTGGCCTGTCCAATCTTTCCTGAGTTCTCTGAAAGTTTCTTTTTCATCATCACAGCAGAGAACGAATCCTCTGCCCCTGTCTGTCTCCATCTTTCTCTCACACGATAGGCTGGAGTTTGAACACTATTTGTAACCCGTCCATCTCTCCTCAGCTCTCAATACCCCTGGAAATGATGGTAACACTTGGTAGATAGTCTGCATTGTGCTCATGACGGGAAAAACTAGAAAGTTCTTTCCATTAAATGGTACAGCACACGAGGCCATTCAGCCCACTGTCACTGCTTTCCTTTTGCCAGGTCTGGTCAGCGGGATTTCCTGGAAGTTGACCACGTGTTAGCCTGTCTCCACCCTTTCACTTCTCTCCACCAACAGCTCGGCTCTTGCTTGTGTGGTTTGGTGTGGGTAACATTGGATATTGAAGGCGAGTTTAATGTTATTTCTCTCCTCCCTCCTTTAGAAAATAGTAGAACCCATCCCAGAGCAGCCCGTTGTAACAGCCAGTGCAGCTCAACCGGATCAGGAACAAATCAGCATCTGAGCTGACAGCACTGGGTTTCAAATGGTGAGTTTTGAGGGTGGCGAGTGTGTTTTTTGAGGAGGGTGCAGTAGGGTTGACGCAGCCGATTTGCTCAAGTCTTTCCAGTCAGGCTCTGGAAGCAGTGATCTGTGCTCCGCTTCCTCCAATTAACTATCGAGGTGACTGAAGCCCAGACTCCAAACTCTGAAGCCCGAGCTACCGACTCCATCCCTCTCTCTGGCCATGGAACCAGTCTGCTCGCGATTGTGATGTTGACCTTCACCCCCCTCTGCATATTCTGTCCGTCAGCAAGACATCTGACCTCCCATCACTGTAACATTGTCCATCTCATCCTCCTGTCTCAGTCCAGCTGAAACCCTCGTCCGTGCTTTTGTTCCCTCGGAACTCGACTCTTTTCCAAACGCGCTCCAGCCCGGTTTCCTCCATCAACTCCATCTCAACCAAAACTCTGCTGGACCCCCCCCCCCCCCACCCACCGACCACCACCGGGCTCACTGCCTTACACTGGCTCCCAGTCCAGCACCACCTCAAATTTAGAAATTTCAATCTTCAAATCCTTCCGTGGCCTCACCGCACCCCCCCCCCCCCTCCCCCCCCCCCACCCCCCCACCAGCCTTTCCACCCTCCCCATCTCTAATCTCCTCCAGCCCTCCGACCCTCCGAGATCTCTGCGCTCCCCCAATTCCGGCCTCTTGCACATCCCCTGGTTCCTATCGCTCTACCCTCAGCGGCCGTGCCTTCAGCTGCCTTAGAGAATCCCTCCCTTATCCTCTCTTCCATAAAAATTATTTACTTGTCCGAACTTCCCCCCCACCGGCCAGGCCTATCCTCCTCTTGGCTCTTGAGGTTTTTGCTCCAAATGGAATCCGGTCAGGTTCCTGAGCCCTGTTTAGCTGTGTTTTTGGGAAGTGTTGTCTCTGTATTGGTGACTTAATTTGCACAAAATACATCGCTAATGAATATTTCTGTCTTTCTGCAACAGGATTTTTTTTTTTTTTGCTAATTGCACATGGAGTTCTTGGACTTGTGGGAATGGGGAGAGGAACCTGGAATAGCCCCGATACACATTAGCTTTATATTAAAAAGAAATGATATCCCAAATGAAGATGGGGAGCTTTTGGACTTATTGGAGAGATGTTTATTTACTCTTATTTTCTGTGCAATGTCTTGTTCCTTTCCTCCCCCTCCGAGGGGTATGGTTTTGTATGTTTGTCCACATGGTGCTTGTTCTGGAGTCCCTTCCTGCTCAGCACCGTGTTTACATCTTCCTGGTTTTACTTTTCTCAATGTGCTAATTTGGGGTCATGTGCAATAATAAAAACGGCTTCTTAAAGATTGTCAGCAGCCGCCTAACGCTGTGTCTGTTCCTTTGGCTCTTGGACAGTTCTGACAACTGAAGGAGGCCATTTGGCCCATGGTGTCTGTGGTAGCTCATTGAACGGGCTAAGTGCCGTCCACTAATTCCCAGCCCCCCACTCTTTTCTCAGAACTTTGCCAAACTTTTCCCCAAGTACTTATACCATTCCCTTTGACTGTTCGTGTTACACTGAAATTATTGAACACATTTAAGCTTTTATCAGGAGTTGGGGGTCAATGTGGGGAAGAAATTGGTTTTCTGCAGCGAGTGGAAATGACCTGGTGGGAGTTGGGGGCAGTGCCGAGGGAGTGTCAGTGTCGGGGTGAGGGAGGCAGCGCCGAGAGAGTGCCACAGTGTCGGGGTGAGGGTGGCAGTGCCGAGGGAGTGTCACAGTGTCCGGGTGAGGGAGACAGTGCCGAGGGAGTGTCACAGTGTCGGGGTGAGGGAGACAGCACCGAGAGAGTGCCACAGTGTCGGGGTGACGGTGGCAGTGCCGAGGGAGTGTCAGTGTCTGGGTGAGGGAGGCAGTGCCGAGGGAGTGTTACAGTGTCTGGGTGAGGGAAGCAGTGCTGAGGGAGTGTCGCAGTGTCGGGGTGGGGGAGGCAGTGCCGAGGGAGTGTCGCAGTGTCGGAGTGAGGGAGGCAGTGCCGAGGGAGTGCCACAGTGTCGGGGTGGGGATAGGCTGTGCCGAGGGAGTGTCACAGTATCGGGGTGAGGGAGGCAGTGCTGAGGGAGTGTCGCAGTGTCGGGGTGGGGGAGGCAGTGCCGAGGGAGTGTCGCAGTGTCGGGGTGGGGGAGGCAGTGCCGAGGGAGTGTCGCAGTGTCGGGGTGGGGGAGGCAGTGCCGAGGGAGTGTCGCAGTGTCGGGGGGAGGGAGGCAGTGCCGAGGGAGTGTCGGGGTGGGGATAGGCTGTGCCGAGGGAGTGTCACAGTGTCTGGGTGAGGGTGGCAGTGCCGAGGGAGTGTCACAGTGTCGGGGTGGGGGAGGTGGCGGTGCCGAGGGAGTGTCACGGTGTCGGGGTGAGGGAAGCAGTGCCGAGGGAGTGGCATGGTGTTGTGGTAAGGGAGGCAGCGCCGAGGGAGTGTCACAGTGTCGGGGTGAGGTAGGCAGTGCCGAGGGAGTGTCACAGTGTCTGGGTGAGGGTGGCAGTGCCGAGGGAGTGTCACAGTGTCGGGGTGGGGGAGGTGGCGGTGCCGAGGGAGTGTCACGGTGTCGGGGTGAGGGAAGCAGTGCCGAGGGAGTGGCATGGTGTTGTGGTAAGGGAGGCAGCGCCGAGGGAGTGTCACAGTGTCGGGGTGAGGTAGGCAGTGCCGAGGGAGTGTCACAGTGTCGGGGTGAGGTAGGCAGTGCCGAGGGAGTGTCACAGTGTCGGGGTGAGGGAGGCAGCTTTGAGGGAGTGCAGCAGTGTTGGGGGGGGGGGAGGCAGTGCCGAGGGAGTGTCACAGTGTCGGGGTGAGGGAGACAGCGCCGAGGGAGTGTCAGTGTCTGGGTGAGGGTGGCAGTGCCGAGGGAGTGTCACAGTGTCGGGGTGAGGTAGGCAGTGCCGAGGGAGTGTCACAGTGTCAGGGTGAGGGAGGCAGTGCCGAGGGAGTGTCACGGTGTTGTGGTAAGGGAGGCAGTGCCGAGGGAGTGCCACAGTGTTGGGGTTAGGGAAATAGTGCCGAGGGAGTGTCACTGTGTCGGGGTCAGGGAGGCAGCGCCGAGTGAGTGTCACAGTGTCTGGGTGAGGGAGGCAGTGCTGAGGGAGTGTCACAGTGCCAGGGTGAGGGAGGCAGCGCCGAGGGAGTGCCACAGTGTCTGGGTGGGGGAGGTGGCGGTGCCGAGGGAGTGTCACAGTGTCGGGGTGAGGGAAGCGGTGCCGAGGGAGTGTCAGTGTTGTGGTAAGGGAGGCAGTGCCGAGGGAGTGCAGCAGTGTTGGGGTGGGGGAGGCAGTGCCGAGGGAGTGTCACAGTGTCTGGCTGAGGGAGACAGCGCCGAGGGAGTGTCACAGTGTCGGGGTGAGGGAGGCAGCGCCGAGGGAGTGTCACAGTGTCGGGGTGAGCGAGGCAGCGCCGAGGGAGTGTCACAGTGTCGGGGTGAGGGAGGTGACGGTGCCGAGGGAGGGCCACATTGTCGGGTTGAGGGAAGAAGTGCCGAGGGAGTGTCACGGTGTTATGGTAAGGGAGGCAGTGCCGTGGTAGTGCCACAGTTTTGGGGTGAGGGAGGCAGTGCCGAGTGAGTGGAACACTGTCGGGGTGAGGTAGGCAGTGCCGAGGGAGTGTCACAGTATCGGGGTGAGGGAGGCAGCTTTGAGGGAGTGCAGCAGTGTCGGGGTGGGGGAGGCAGTGCCGAGGGAATGCCACAGTGTTGGTGTGGGGGAGGTGGCGGTGCCGAGGGAGTGTCACAGTGTCGGGGTCAGGGAGGCAGCGCCGAGTGAGTGTCACACTGTCTGGGTGAAGGAGGCAGCGCCAAGGGAGTGTCACAGTGTCGGGGTCGGGGGAGGCAGTACCGAGGGAGTGCCACAGTGTCTGGGTGAGGGAGGCAGTGCCGAGGGAGTGTCACAGTGTCGGGGTCAGGGGAGGCAGTACCGAGGGAGTGTCACAGTGTCTGGGTGAGGGAGGCAGTGCCGAGGGAGTGTCACAGTGTCGGGGTGAGGGAGGCAGTGCCGAGGGAGTGTCACAGTGTCGGGGTGAGGGAGGCGGTGCCGATCGAGTGCCACAGTGTCTGGGTGAGGGAAGCAGTGCCGAGGCAGTGCCACAGTGTCGGGGTGAGGGAGGCAGCGCCGAGGGAGTGGAACAGTGTCGGGGTGAGGTAGGCAGTGCTGAGGGAGTGTCACAGTATTGGGGTGAGGGAGGCAGCTTTGAAGGAGTGCAGCAGTGTTGGGGTAGGGGAGGCAGTGCTGAGGGAGTGTGACAGTGTCGGGGTGAGGGAGGCAGTGCTGAGGGAGTGTCACAGTGTCGGGGTGAGGAAGGCAGCGCCGAGGGAGTGTCACAGTGTCGGGGTGAGGGAAGAAATGCCGAGGGAGTGTCATGGTGTTGTGGTAAGGGAGGCAGTGCCGAGGGAGTGCCACAGTGTCGGGGTGAGGGAGGCAGCTTTGAGGGAGTGCAGCAGTGTTGGGGTGGGGGAGGCAGTGCCGAGGGAATGCCACAGTGTTGGTGTGGGGGAGGTGGCGGTGCCGAGGGAATGCCACAGTGTTGGTGTGGGGGAGGTGGCGGTGCCGAGGGAGTGTCACAGTGTCGGGGTGAGGGAAGCAGTGCCGAGGGAGTGTCACGGTGTCGGGGTGAGGGAGGCAGTGCCGAGGGAGTGGCACAGTGTCGGGGTGAGGGAAGCAGTGCCGAGGGAGTGTCACAGTGTCGGGGTCAGGGAGGCAGCGCCGAGTGAGTGTCACACTGTCTGGGTGAAGGAGGCAGCGCCGAGGGAGTGTCACAGTGTCGGGGTCGGGGGAGGCAGTACCGAGGGAGTGGCACAGTGTCTGGGTGAGGGAGGCAGTGCCGAGGGAGTGTCACAGTGTCGGGGTGAGGGAGGCAGTGCCGAGGGAGTGTCACAGTGTCGGGGTGAGGGAGGCAGCGCCGAGTGAGTGTCACACTGTCTGGGTGAAGGAGGCAGCGCCGAGGGAGTGTCACAGTGTCGGGGTGAGGGTGGCGATGCCGAGGGAGTGCCACAGTGTCTGGGTGGGGGGGCAGTGCCGAGGGAGTGTCACAGTGTCGGGGTGAGGGAAGCAGCGCCGAGGGAGTGTCAGTGTCGGGGTGATAGAGGCAGTGCCGAGGGAGTGTCACAGTGTCTGGCTGAGGGAAGCAGCGCCGAGGGAGTGTCACAGTGTCGGGGTGAGGGAGGCAGTGCCGAGGGAGTGTCACAGTGTCATGGTGGGGGAGGCAGCGCCGAGGGAGTGTCACAGTGTTGGGGTGGGGGAGGCAGCGCCGAGGGAGTGTCACAGTGTTGGGGTGAGGGAGGCAGTGCCGAGGCAGTGTCACAGTGTCGGGGTGAGAGAGGCATTGCCGAGGGAGTGTCACAGTGTCGGGGTGAGAGAGGCATTGCCGAGGGAGTGGAGCAGTGTCGGGGTGAGGGAAGCAGCACCAAGGGAGTGTCACAGTGTCTGGGTGGTGGGGCAGTGCCGAGGGAATGTCACAGTGGCTGGGTGAGGGAAGCAGTGCCGAGGGAGTATCACAGTGTCGGGGTGAGGGAGGCAGAGCCGAGGGAGTGTCACAGTGTCGGGGTGAGGGAAGCAGCACCGAGGGAGTGTCACAGTGTCAGTGTGATAGAGGCCGCGCCGAGGGAGTGCCACAGTGTCGGGGTGGGGGAGGTGGCGCTGCCGAGGGTGTGTCACAGTGTCGGGGTGAGGGAGGCAGTGCCGAGGCAGTGTCACAGTGTCGGGGTGAGGGAAGCAGCGCCGAGGGAGTGTCACGGTGTCGGGGTGAGGGAGGCAGTGCCGAGGGAGTGTCACAGTGTCATGGTGGGGGAGGCAGCGCCGAGGGAGTGTCACAGTGTTGGGGTGAGGGAGGCAGTGCCGAGGCAGTGTCACAGTGTCGGGGTGAGGGAAGCAGCGCCGAGGGAGTGTCACAGTGTCGGGGTGAGAGAGGCATTGCCGAGGGAGTGTCACAGTGTCGGGGTGAGGGAGGCGTTGCCGAGGGAGTGGAGCAGTGTCAGGGTGAGGGAAGCAGCACCAAGGGAGTGTCACAGTGTCTGGGTGGTGGGGCAGTGCCGAGGGAATGTCACAGTGGCTGGGTGAGGGAAGCAGTGCCGAGGGAGTGTCACAGTGTCGGGGTGAGGGAGGCAGTGCCGAGTGAGTGCCACAGTGTCTGGGTGAGGGAGGCAGTGCCGAGGGAGTGTCACAGTGTCGGGGTGAGGGAGGCAGTGCCGAGGGAGTGTCACTGTGTTGGGGTGAGGGAGGCAGATCCGAGGGAGTGTCACAGTGTCGGGGTGAGGGAGGCAGTGCCGAGGGAGTGTCACAGTGTCGGGGTGAGGGAGGCAGATCCGAGGGAGTGTCACAGTGTCGGGGTGAGGGAGGCAGAGCCGAGGGAGTGTCACAGTGTCGAGGTGAGGGAGGCGGTGCCGATGGAGTGCCACAGTGTCTGGGTGAGGGAGGCAGCGCCGAGGGAGTGGAACAGTGTCGGGGTGAGGTAGGCAGTGCTGAGGGAGTGTCACAGTATTGGGGTGAGGGAGGCAGCTTTGAGGGAGTGCAGCAGTGTTGGGGTGGGGGAGGCAGTGCCGAGGGAGTGTCACAGTGTCTGGGTGAGGGAGACAGTGCTGAGGGAGTGTCACAGTGTCGGGGTGAGGGAAGCAGTGCCGAGAGAGTCTCACAGTGTCGGGGTGAGCGAGGCAGAGCCGAGGGAGTGTCACAGTGTCGGGGTGAGGGAAGCAGCACCGAGGGAGTGTCACAGTGTCGGGGTGATAGAGGCCGCGCCGAGGGAGTGTCACAGTGTCGGGGTGAGGGAAGCAGTGCCGAGGGAGTGTCACAGTGTCGGGGTGAGGGAGGCAGTGCCGAGGGAGTGTCACAGTGTCGGGGTGAGGGAGGCAGTGCCGAGTGAGTGGAACAGTGTCGGGGTGAGGTAGGCAGTGCCGAGGGAGTGTCACAGTATCGGGGTGAGGGAGGCAGCTTTGAGGGAGTGCAGCAGTGTTGGGGTGGGGGAGGCAGTGCCAAGGGAGTGCCACAGTGTTGGGGTGCGGGACGCAGTGCTGAGGGAGTGTCACAGTGTCGGGGTGAGGGAGGCAGTGCCGAGGGAGTGTCACAGTGTCGGGGTGGGGGAGGCAGTGCCGAGGGACTGTCACAGTGTCGGGGTGGGGGAGGCAGTGCCGCGGGAGTGTCACAGTGTCTGGGTGAGGGAGGCGGTGCTGAGGGAGTGTCACAGTGTCTGGGTGAGGGTGGCAGTGCCGAGGGAGTGTCACAGTGTCGGGGTGGGGGAGGCAGTGCCGAGGGAGTGTCACAGTGTCGCGGTGAGGGAAGCAGTGCCGAGGGAGTGTCACGGTGTTGTGGTAAGGGAGGCAGTGCCGAGGGAGTGCCACAGTGTTGGGGTGAGGGAAATAGTGCCGAGGGAGTGTCACAGTGTCGGGGTCAGGGAGGCAGCGCCGAGTGAGTGTCACACTGTCTGGGTGAAGGAGGCAGCGCCGATGGAGTGTCACAGTGTCGGGGTCGGGGCAGGCAGTACCGAGGGAGTGCCATAGTGTCTGGGTGAGGGAGGCAGTGCTGAGGGAGTGTCACAGTGTCAGGGTGAGGGAGGCAGCGCCGAGGGAGTGTCACAGTGTTGGTGTGGGGGAGGTGGCGGTGCCGAGGGAGTGTCACAGTGTCGGTGTGAGGGAAGCAGTGCCGAGGGAGTGTCACGGTGTTGTGGTAAGGGAGGCAGTGCCGAGGGAGTGTCACAGTGTTGGGGTGAGGGAGGCAGTGCCGAGGGAGTGGAACAGTATCGGGGTGAGGGAGGCAGCATTGAGGGAGTGCAGCAGTGTTGGGGTGGGGGAGGCAGTGCCGAGGGAGTGCCACAGTGTTGGGGTGCGGGACGCAGTGCCGAGGGAGTGTCACAGTGTCGGGGTGAGGGAGGCAGTGCCGAGGGAGTGTCACAGTGTCGGGGTGAGGGAGGCAGTGCCGAGGGAGTGTCACAGTGTCGGGGTGGGGGCGGCGGTGCCGAGGGTGTGTCACAGTGTCGGGGTGAGGGAGGCAGTGCTGATCCAGTGTCACAGTGTTGGGGTGGGGGAGGCAGTGCCGAGGGAGTGTCACAGTGTTGGGGTGGGGGAGGCATTGCCGAGGGAGTGTCACAGTGTCGGGTTCAGGGAGGCAGCGCCGAGTGAGTGTCACACTGTCTGGGTGAAGGAGGCAGCGCCGAGGGTGTGTCACAGTGTCGGGGTCGGGGGAGGCCGTACCGAGGGAGTGCCACAGTGTCTGGGTGAGGGAGGCAGTGCCGAGGGGGTGTCACAGTGTCGGGGTGAGGGAGGCAGTGCCGAGGGAGTGTCACAGTGTCTGGGTGAGGGAGGCAGTGCCGAGGGTGTGTCACAGTGTCGGGGTGAGGGAGGCAGTGCCGAGGGAGTGTCACAGTGTCGGGGTGAGGGAGGCAGAGCCAAGGGAGTGTCACAGTGTCGGGGTGAGGGTGGCGATGCCGAGGGAGTGCCACAGTGTCTGGGTGGGGGGGCAGTGCCGAGGGTGTCTCACAGTGTCGGGGTGAGGGAAGCAGCGCCGAGGGAGTGTCACAGTGTCGGGGTGAGGGAAGAAATGCCGAGGGAGTGTCACAGTGTCGGGGTGAGGGAGGCAGTGCTGAGGGAGTGGAACAGTGTCGGCGTGAGGTAGGCAGTGCCGAGGGAGTGTCACAGTATCGGGTGAGGGAGGCAGCTTTGAGGGAGTGCAGCAGTGTTGGGGTGGGGGAGGCAGTGCCGAGGGAATGCCACAGTGTTGGTGTGGGTGAGGGAGGCAGTGCCGAGGGAGTGTCACAGTGTCGGGGTGAGGGAGGCAGTGCCGAGGGAGTGTCACAGTGTCGGTGTCAGGGAGGCAGTGCCGAGGGAGTGTCACAGTGTCGGGGTCAGGGAGGCAGCGCCGAGTGAGTGTCACACTGTCTGGGTGAAGGAGGCAGCACCGAGGGAGTGTCACAGTGTCGGGGTCGGGGGAGGCAGTACCGAGGGAGTGGCACAGTGTGTGGGTGAGGGAGGCAGTGCCAAGGGAGTGTCACAGTGTCGGGGTCGGGGGAGGCAGTACCGAGGGAGTGTCACAGTGTCTGGGTGAGGGATGCAGCGCTGAGGGAGTGTCACAGTGTCGGGATGAGGGATGCAGCGCTGAGGGAGTGTCACAGTGTCGGGGTGAGGGAGGCAGCGCCGAGGGAGTGTCACAGTGTCGGGGTGGGGGAGATGGCGATGCCGAGGGTGTATCACAGTGTCGGGGTGAGGGAGGCAGTGCCGATCCAGTGTCACAGTGTTGGGGTGGGGGAGGCAGTGCCGAGGGAGTGTCACAGTGTTGGGGTGGGGGAGGCGTTGCCGAGGGAGTGTCACAGTGTCGGGTGAGGGAGGCAGAGCCGAGTGAGTGTCACAGTGTCGGGGTGAGGGAGGCGTTGCCGAGGGAGTGTCACAGTGTCGGGGTGAGGGAGGCAGTGCCGAGTGAGTGGAACAGTGTCGGGGTGAGGTATGCAGTGCCGAGGGAGTGTCACAGTATCGGGGTGAGGGAGGCAGCTTTGAGGGAGTGCAGCAGTGTTGGGGTGGGGGAGGCAGTGCCAATGGAGTGCCACAGTGTTGGGGTGCGGGACGCAGTGCTGAGGGAGTGTCACAGTGTCGGGGTGAGGGAGGCAGTGCCGAGGGAGTGTCACAGTGTCGGGGTGAGGGAGGCAGTGCCGAGGGAGTGTCACAGTGTCGGGGTGGGGGCGGCGGTGCCGAGGGTGTGTCACAGTGTCGGGGTGAGGGAGGCAGTGCTGATCCAGTGTCACAGTGTTGGGGTGGGGGAGGCAGTGCCGAGGGAGTGTCACAGTGGGTGAGGGAGGCGGTGCTGAGGGAGTGTCACAGTGTCTGGGTGAGGGTGGCAGTGCCGAGGGAGTGTCACAGTATCGGGGTGAGGGAGGCAGCTTTGAGAGAGTGCAGCAGTGTTGGGGTGGGGGAGGCAGTGCCAATGGAGTGTCACAGTGGGTGAGGGAGGCGGTGCTGAGGGAGTGTCACAGTGTCTGGGTGAGGGTGGCAGTGCCGAGGGAGTGTCACAGTGTCGGGGTGGGGGAGGCAGTGCCGAGGGAGTGTCACAGTGTCGCGGTGAGGGAAGCAGTGCCGAGGGAGTGTCACGGTGTTGTGGTAAGGGAGGCAGTGCCGAGGGAGTGCCACAGTGTTGGGGTGAGGGAAATAGTGCCGAGGGAGTGTCACAGTGTCGGGGTCAGGGAGGCAGCGCCGAGTGAGTGTCACACTGTCTGGGTGAAGGAGGCAGCGCCGATGGAGTGTCACAGTGTCGGGGTCGGGGCAGGCAGTACCGAGGGAGTGCCACAGTGTCTGGGTGAGGGAGGCAGTGCTGAGGGAGTGTCACAGTGTCAGGGTGAGGGAGGCAGCGCCGAGGGAGTGTCACAGTGTTGGTGTGGGGGAGGTGGCGGTGCCGAGGGAGTGTCACAGTGTCGGGGTGAGGGAAGCAGTGCCGAGGGAGTGTCACGGTGTTGTGGTAAGGGAGGCAGTGCCGAGGGAGTGTCACAGTGTTGGGGTGAGGGAGGCAGTGCCGAGGGAGTGGAACAGTATCGGGGTGAGGGAGGCAGCATTGAGGGAGTGCAGCAGTGTTGGGGTGGGGGAGGCAGTGCCGAGGGAGTGCCACAGTGTTGGGGTGCGGGACGCAGTGCCGAGGGAGTGTCACAGTGTCGGGGTGAGGGAGGCAGTGCCGAGGGAGTGTCACAGTGTCGGGGTGAGGGAGGCAGTGCCAAGGGAGTGTCACAGTGTCGGGGTGAGGGAGGCAGTGCTGATCCAGTGTCACAGTGTTGGGGTGGGGGAGGCAGTGCCGAGGGAGTGTCACAGTGTTGGGGTGGGGGAGGCATTGCCGAGGGAGTGTCACAGTGTCGGGGTCAGGGAGGCAGCGCCGAGTGAGTGTCACACTGTCTGGGTGAAGGAGGCAGCGCCGAGGGTGTGTCACAGTGTCGGGGTCGGGGGAGGCCGTACCGAGGGAGTGCCACAGTGTCTGGGTGAGGGAGGCAGTGCCGAGGGGGTGTCACAGTGTCGGGGTGAGGGAGGCAGTGCCGAGGGAGTGTCACAGTGTCTGGGTGAGGGAGGCAGTGCCGAGGGTGTGTCACAGTGTCGGGGTGAGGGAGGCAGTGCCGAGGGAGTGTCACAGGTGTCGGGGTGAGGGAGGCAGAGCCAAGGGAGTGTCACAGTGTCGGGGTGAGGGTGGCGATGCCGAGGGAGTGCCACAGTGTCTGGGTGGGGGGGCAGTGCCGAGGGTGTCTCACAGTGTCGGGGTGAGGGATGCAGCGCCGAGGGAGTGTCACAGTGTCGGGTGAGGGAAGAAATGCCGAGGGAGTGTCACAGTGTTGGGGTGAGGGAGGCAGTGCTGAGGGAGTGGAACAGTGTCGGCGTGAGGTAGGCAGTGCGGAGGGAATGTCACAGTATCGGGGTGAGGGAGGCAGCTTTGAGGGAGTGCAGCAGTGTTGGGGTGGGGGAGGCAGTGCCGAGGGAATGCCACAGTGTTGGTGTGGGTGAGGGAGGCAGTGCCGAGGGAGTGTCACAGTGTCGGGGTGAGGGAGGCAGTGCCGAGGGAGTGTCACAGTGTCGGTGTCAGGGAGGCAGTGCCGAGGGAGTGTCACAGTGTCGGGGTCAGGGAGGCAGCGCCGAGTGAGTGTCACACTGTCTGGGTGAAGGAGGCAGCACCGAGGGAGTGTCACAGTGTCGGGGTCGGGGGAGGCAGTACCGAGGGAGTGGCACAGTGTGTGGGTGAGGGAGGCAGTGCCAAGGGAGTGTCACAGTGTCGGGGTCGGGGGAGGCAGTACCGAGGGAGTGTCACAGTGTCTGGGTGAGGGATGCAGCGCTGAGGGAGTGTCACAGTGTCGGGATGAGGGATGCAGCGCTGAGGGAGTGTCACAGTGTCGGGGTGAGGGAGGCAGCGCCGAGGGAGTGTCACAGTGTCGGGGTGGGGGAGATGGCGATGCCGAGGGTGTGTCACAGTGTCGGGGTGAGGGAGGCAGTGCCGATCCAGTGTCACAGTGTTGGGGTGGGGGAGGCAGTGCCGAGGGAGTGTCACAGTGTTGGGGTGGGGGAGGCATTGCCGAGGGAGTGTCACAGTGTCGGGTGAGGGAGGCAGAGCCGAGTGAGTGTCACAGTGTCGGGGTGAGGGAGGCGTTGCCGACGGAGTGGAGCAGTGTCGGGGTGAGGGAAGCAGCACCGAGGGAGTGTCACAGTGGCTGGGTGAGGGAAGCAGTGCCGAGGGAATGTCACAGTGGCTGGGTGAGGGAAGCAGTGCCGAGGGAGTATCACAGTGTCGGGGTGAGGGAGGCAGAGCCGAGGGAGTGTCACAGTGTCGGGGTGAGGGAAGCAGCACCGAGGGAGTGTCACAGTGTCGGGGTGATAGAGGCCGCGCCGAGGGAGTGTCACAGTGTCTGGGTGAGGGAAGCAGTGCCGAGGGAGTGTCACAGTGTCGGGGTGAGGGAGGCAGTGCCGAGGGAGTGTCACAGTGTCGGGGTGAGGGAGGCAGTGCCGAGTGAGTGGAACATTGTCGGGGTGAGGTAGGCAGTGCCGAGGGAGTGTCACAGTATCGGGGTGAGGGAGGCAGCATTGAGGGAGTGCAGCAGTGTTGGGGTGGGGGAGGCAGTGCCGAGGGAGTGCCACAGTGTTGGGGTGCGGGACGCAGTGCTGAGGAGTGTCACAGTGTCGGCGTGACGTAGGCAGTGCCGATGGAGTGTCACAGTATCGGGGTGAGGGAGGCAGCTTTGAGGGAGTGCAGCAGTGTTGGGGTGGGGGAGCCAGTGCCGAGGGAATGCCACAGTGTTGGTGTGGGGGAGGTGGCGGTGCCGAGGGAGTGTCACAGTGTCGGGGTGAGGGAAGCAGTGCCGAGGCAGTGTCACGGTGTCGGGGTGAGGGAGGCAGTGCCGAGGGAGTGGCACAGTGTCGGGGTGAGGGAAGCAGTGCCGAGGGAGTGTCACAGTGTCGGGGTCAGGGAGGCAGCGCCGAGTGAGTGTCACACTGTCTGGGTGAAGGAGGCAGCGCCGAGGGAGTGTCACAGTGTCGGGGTCGGGGGAGGCAGTACCGAGGGAGTGGCACAGTGTCTGGGTGAGGGAGGCAGTGCCAAGGGAGTGTCACAGTGTCGGGGTGAGGGAGGCAGTGCCGAGGGAGTGTCACAGTGTCGGGGTCAGGGAGGCAGCGCCGAGTGAGTGTCACACTGTCTGGGTGAAGGAGGCAGCGCCGAGGGAGTGTCACAGTGTCGGGGTCGGGGGAGGCCGTACCGAGGGAGTGCCACAGTGTGTGGGTGAGGGAGGCAGTGCCAAGGGAGTGTCACAGTGTCGGGGTGAGGGAGGCAGTGCCGAGGGAGTGTCACAGTGTCGGGGTAAGGGAGGCAGAGCCAAGGGAGTGTCACAGTGTCGGGGTGAGGGTGGCGATGCCGAGGGAGTGCCACAGTGTCTGGGTGGGAGGGCAGTGCCGAGGTTGTGTCACAGTGTCGGGGTGAGGGAAGCAGCGCCGAGGGAGTGTCACAGTGTCGGGGTGATAGAGGCAGCGCCGAGGGAGTGTCACAGTGTCGGGGTGAGGGAAGCAGCGCTGAGGGAGTGTCACAGTGTCTGGGTGAGCGTTGTGGTGCCGAGGGAGTGTCACAGTGTCGGGGTGAGGGAGGCAGCGCCGAGGGAGTGTCATAGTGTCGGGGTGCGGGAGGTGACAGTGCCGAGGGAGTGTCACAGTGTCGGGGTGAGGGAGGCAGTGCCGAGGGAGTGCCACAGTATCGGGGTGAGGGAAGCAGTGCCGAGGGAGTGCCACAGTGTCGGGGTGAGGGAGGCAGTGCCGATGGAGTGCCACAGTGCCGGGGTGTGGGGGGCAGTGCCGAGGGAGTGCCACAGTGTCGGGGTGGGGGAGGTGGCAGTGCCGAGGGTGTGTCACAGTGTCGGGGTGAGGGAGGCAGTGCCGAGGGAGTGTCACAGTGTCGGGGTGAGGGAGGCAGCGCCGAGGGAGTGTCACAGTGTCGGGGTGAGGGAGGCAGTGCCGAGGGAGTGTCACAGTGTCATGGTGGGGGAGGCAGCGCCGAGGGTTTGTCACAGTGTTGGGGTGAGGGAGGCAGTGCCGAGGGAGTGCCACAGTGTCGGTGTGAGGGAAGCAGCGCCGAGGGAGTGTCACAGTGTCGGGGTGAGAGAGGCATTGCCGAGGGAGTGTCACAGTGTCGGCGTGAGGGAGGCGTTGCCGAAGGAGTGTAGCAGTGTCGGGGTGAGGGAAGCAGCACCGAGGGAGTGTCACAGTGTCTGGGTGGTGGGGCAGTGCCGAGGGAATGTCACAGTGGCTGGGTGAGGGAAGCAGTGCCGAGGGAGTATCACAGTGTCGGCGTGAGGGAGGCAGAGCCGAGGGAGTGTCACAGTGTCGGCGTGAGGGAGGCGTTGCCGAAGGAGTGTAGCAGTGTCGGGGTGAGGGAAGCAGCACCGAGGGAGTGTCACAGTGTCTGGGTGGTGGGGCAGTGCCGAGGGAATGTCACAGTGGCTGGGTGAGGGAAGCAGTGCCGAGGGAGTATCACAGTGTCGGCGTGAGGGAGGCAGAGCCGAGGGAGTGTCACAGTGACGGGGTGAGGGAAGCAGCACCGAGGGAGTGTCACAGTGTCAGTGTGATAGAGGCCGCGCCGAGGGAGTGTCACAGTGTCGGGGTGATAGAGGCCGCGCCGAGGGAGTGTCACAGTGTCTGGGTGAGTGAAGCAGCGCCGTGGGAGTGTCACAGTGTCGGGGTGAGGGTGGCAGTGCCGTGGGATTGTCACAGTGTCTGGGTGAGCGTTGCGGTGCCAAGGGAGTGTCACAGTGTCGGGGTAGGGGAGGCAGTGCTGAAGGAGTGTCACCGTGTCGGGGTGAGGGAGGCAGAGCCGGGTGAGTGTCACGGTGTCGGGGTGAGGGAGGCAGCACCGAGGGAGTGTCACAGTGTCGGTGTGCGGTAGGCAGTGCCGAGGGAGTGTCACGGTGTTGGGGTGAGGGAGGCAGTGCCGAGGGAGTGGAACAGTATCGGGGTGAGGGTGGCAGATTTGAGGGAGTGCAGCAGTGTTGGGGTGGGGGAGGCAGTGCCGAGGGAGTGTCACAGTTTCTGGGTGAGGGAGACAGCGCCGAGGGAGTGTCACAGTGTCGGGGTCGGTGGAGGCAGTGCCGATGGAGTGTCACAGTGTCGGGGTGAGGGAGGCAGTGCCGAGGGAGTGCCACAGTGTCTGGGTGAGGGAGGCAGAGCCGAGGGAGTGTCACAGTGTCGGGGTGAGGGAGGCAGAGCCGAGGGAGTGTCACAGTGTCGAGGTGAGGGAGGCGGTGCCGATGGAGTGCCACAGTGTCTGGGTGAGGGAAGCAGTGCCGAGGGAGTGTCACAGTGTCGGGGTGAGGGAGGCAGCGCCGAGGGAGTGGAACAGTGTCGGGGTGAGGGAAGAAATGCCGAGGGAGTGTCACAGTGTTGGGGTGAGGGAGGCAGTGCCGAGGGAGTGGAACAGTGTCGGCGTGAGGTAGGCAGTGCCGAGGGAGTGTCACAGTATCGGGGTGAGGGAGGCAGCTTTGAGGGAGTGCAGCAGTGTTGGGGTGGGGGAGGCAGTGCCGAGGGAATGCCACAGTGTTGGTGTGGGTGAGGGAGGCAGTGCCGAGGGAGTGTCACAGTGTCTGGGTGAGGGAGGCAGTGCCGAGGGAGTGTCACAGTGTAGGGGTGAGGGAGGCAGTGCCGAGGGAGTGTCACTGTGTCGGGGTGAGGGAGGCAGAGCCGAGGGAGTGTCACAGTATTGGGGTGAGGGAGGCAGCTTTGAGGGAGTGCAGCAGTGTTGGGGTGGGGGAGGCAGTGCCGTGGGTGTGTCACAGTGTTGGGGTGCGGGACGCAGTGCTGAGGGAGTGTCACAGTGTCTGGGTGAGGGAGGCAGCGCCGAGGGAGTGTCACAGTGTCGGGGTGAGGGAAGAAATGCCGAGGGAGTGTCACAGTGTTGGGGTGAGGAAGGCAGTGCCGAGGGAGTGGAACAGTGTCGGCGTGAGTTAGGCAGTGCCGAGGGAGTGTCACAGTATCGGGGTGAGGGAGGCAGCTTTGAGGGAGTGCAGCAGTGTTGGGGTGGGGGAGGCAGTGCCGAGGGAATGCCACAGTGTTGGTGTGGGTGAGGGAGGCAGTGCCGAGGGAGTGTCACAGTGTCGGGGTGAGGGAGGCAGTGCCGAGGGAGTGTCACAGTGTCGGGGTCAGGGAGGCAGCGCCGAGTGAGTGTCACACTGGGTGAAGGAGGCAGCACCGAGGGAGTGTCACAGTGTAGGGGTCGGGGGAAGCAGTACCGAGGGAGTGGCACAGTGTGTGGGTGAGGGAGGCAGTGCCGAGGGAGCGTCACAGTATCGGGGTGAGGGAGGCAGCTTTGAGGGAGTGCAGCAGTGTTGGGGTGGGGGAGGCAGTGCCGAGGGAATGCCACAGTGTTGGTGTGGGTGAGGGAGGCAGTGCCGAGGGAGTGTCACAGTGTCGGGGTGAGGGAGGCAGTGCCGAGGGAGTGTCACAGTGTCGGGGTCAGGGAGGCAGCGCCGAGTGAGTGTCACACTGGGTGAAGGAGGCAGCACCGAGGGAGTGTCACAGTGTAGGGGTCGGGGGAAGCAGTACCGAGGGAGTGGCACAGTGTGTGGGTGAGGGAGGCAGTGCCGAGGGAGTGTCACATTGTAGGGGTCGGGGGAGGCAGTACCGAGGGAGTGGCACAGTGTGTGGGTGAGGGAGGCAGTGCCAAGGGAGTGTCACAGTGTCGGGGTCGGGGGAGGCAGTACCGAGGGAGTGTCACAGTGTCTGGGTGAGGGATGCAGCGCTGAGGGAGTGTCACAGTGTCGGGGTGAGGGAGGCAGTGCCGAGGGAGTGTCACAGTGTCGGGGTGAGGGAGGCAGTGCTGAGGGAGTGTCACAGTGTCGGGGTGAGGGAGGCAGCGCCGAGGGAGTGTCACAGTGTGTGGGTGGGGGAGATGGCGGTGCCGAGGGTGTGTCACAGTGTCGGGGTGAGGGAGGCAGTGCCGATCCAGTGTCACAGTGTTGGAGTGGGGGAGGCAGTGCCGAGGGAGTGTCACAGTGTTGGGGTGGGGGAGGAATTGCCGAGGGAGTGTCACAGTGTCGGGTGAGGGAGCATTGCCGAGGGAGTGTCACAGTGTCGCGGGTGAGGGAGGCAGAGCCGAGTGAGTGTCACAGTGTCGGGGTGAGGGAGGCGTTGCCGAGGGGAGTGGAGCAGTGTCGGGGTGAGGGAAGCAGCACGAGGGAGGTGTCACAGTGTCTGGGTGGTGGGGCAGTGCCGAGGGAATGTCACAGTGGCTGGGTGAGGGAAGCAGTGCCGAGGGAGTATCACAGTGTCGGGGTGAGGGAGGCAGAGCCGAGGGAGTGTCACAGTGTCGGGGTGAGGGAAGCAGCACCGAGGGAGTGTCACAGTGTCGGGGTGATAGAGGCCGCGCCGAGGGAGTGTCACAGTGTCTGGGTGAGGGAAGCAGTGCCGAGGGAGTGTCACAGTGTCGGGGTGAGGGAGGCAGTGCCGAGGGAGTGTCACAGTGTCGGGGTGAGGGAGGCAGTGCCGAGTGAGTGGAACAGTGTCGGGGTGAGGTAGGCAGTGCCGAGGGAGTGTCACAGTATCGGGGTGAGGGAGGCAGCATTGAGGGAGTGCAGCAGTGTTGGGGTGGGGGAGGCAGTGCCGAGGGAGTGCCACAGTGTTGGGGTGCGGGACGCAGTGCTGAGGGAGTGTCACAGTGTCGGGGTGAGGGAGGCAGTGCCGAGGGACTGTCACAGTGTCGGGGTGGGGGAGGCAGTGCCGAGGGAGTGTCACAGTGTCGGGGTGGGGGCGGCGGTGCTGAGGGAGTGTCACAGTGTCTGGGTGAGGGAGGCAGTGCCGAGGGAGTGTCACAGTGTCGGGGTGGGGGAGGCAGTGCCGAGGGAGTGTCACAGTGTCGGGTTGAGGGAAGCAGTGACGAGGGAGTGTCACGGTGTTGTGGTAAGGGAGGCAGTGCCGAGGGAGTGCCACAGTGTTGGGTTGAGGGAAATAGTGCCGAGGGAGTGTCACAGTGTCGGGGTCAGGGAGGCAGCGCCGAGTGAGTGTCACACTGTCTGGGTGAAGGAGGCAGCGCCGAGGGAGTGTCACAGTGTCGGGGTCGGGGGAGGCAGTACCGAGGGAGTGCCACAGTGTCTGGGTGAAGGAGGCAGTGCTGAGGGAGTGTCACAGTGTCAGGGTGAGGGAGGCAGCGCCGAGGGAGTGTCACAGTGTTGGTGTGGGGGAGGTGGCGGTGCCGAGGGAGTGTCACAGTGTCGGGGTGAGGGAAGCAGTGCCGAGGGAGTGTCACGGTGTTGTGGTAAGGGAGGCAGTGCCGAGGGAGTGTCACAGTGTTGGGGTGAGGGAGGCAGTGCCGAGGGAGTGGAACAGTGTCGGGGTGAGGTAGGCAGTGCCGAGGGAGTGTCACAGTATCGGGGTGAGGGTGGCAGATTTGAGGGAGTGCAGCAGTGTTGGGGTGGGGGAGGCAGTGCCGAGGGAGTGTCACAGTGTCTGGGTGAGGGAGACAGCGCCGAGGGAGTGTCACAGCGTCGGGGTGAGGGAGGCAGTGCCGAGGGAGTGTCACAGTGTCTGGGTGAGGGAGACAGTGCCGGGGGAGTGTCACAGTGTCGGGGTGAGGGAGGCATTGCCGAGGGAGTGGAACAGTGTCGGGGTGAGGTAGGCAGTGCCGAGGGAGTGCCACAGTGTCGGGGTGAGGGAGGCAGCTCCGAGGGAGTATCACAGTGTCGGGGTCAGGGAGGCAGCGCCGAGTGACTGTCACACTGTCTGGGTGAAGGAGGCAGCGCCGAGGGAGTGTCACAGTGTCGGGGTGAGGGAAGCAGCACCGAGGGAGTGTCACAGTGTCTGGGTGGTGGGGCAGTGCCGAGGGAATGTCACAGTGGCTGAGTGAGGGAAGCAGTGCCGAGGGAGTATCACAGTGTCGGGGTGAGGGAGGCAGAGCCGAGGGAGTGTCACAGTGTCGGGGTGAGGGTGGCAGTGCCGTGGGATTGTCACAGTGTCTGGGTGAGCGTTGCGGTGCCAAGGGAGTGTCACAGTGTCGGGGTAGGGGAGGCAGTGCTGAAGGAGTGTCACCGTGTCGGGGTGAGGGAGGCAGAGCCGGGTGAGTGTCACGGTGTCGGGGTGAGGGAGGTAGCGCTGAGGGAGTGTCACAGTGTCGGTGTGCGGTAGGCAGTGCCGAGGGAGTGTCACGGTGTTGTGGTAAGGGAGGCAGTGCCGAGGGAGTGTCACAGTGTTGGGGTGAGGGAGGCAGTGCCGAGGGAGTGGAACAGTGTCGGGGTGAGGTAGGCAGTGCCGAGGGAGTGTCACAGTATCGGGGTGAGGGTGGCAGATTTGAGGGAGTGCAGCAGTGTTGGGGTGGGGGAGGCAGTGCCGAGGGAGTGTCACAGTGTCTGGGTGAGGGAGACAGCGCCGAGGGAGTGTCACAGTGTCGGGGTCGGTGGAGGCAGTGCCGATGGAGTGTCACAGTGTCGGGGTGAGGGAGGCAGTGCCGAGGGAGTGCCACAGTGTCTTGGTGAGGGAGGCAGTGCCGAGGGAGTGTCACAGTGTCGGGGTGAGGGAGGCAGTGCCGAGGGAGTGTCACTGTGTCGGGGTGAGGGAGGCAGAGCAGAGGGAGTGTCACAGTGTCGGGGTGAGGGAGGCAGAGCCGAGGGAGTGTCACAGTGTCGAGGTGAGGGAGGCGGTGCCGATGGAGTGCCACAGTGTCTGGGTGAGGGAAACAGTGCCGAGGGAGTGTCACAGTGTCGGGGTGAGGGAGGCAGCGCCGAGGGAGTGGAACAGTGTCGGGGTGAGGTAGGCAGTGCTGAGGGAGTGTCACAGTATTGGGGTGAGGGAGGCAGCTTTGAGGGAGTGCAGCAGTGTTGGGGTGGGGGAGGCAGTGCCGAGGGAGTGTCACAGTGTTGGGGTGCGGGACGCAGTGCTGAGGGAGTGTCACAGTGTCTGGGTGAGGGAGGCAGCGCCGAGGGAGTGTCACAGTGTCGGGGTGAGGGAAGAAATGCCGAGGGAGTGTCACAGTGTTGGGTTGAGGGAGGCAGTGCCGAGGGAGTGGAACAGTGTCGGCGTGAGGTAGGCAGTGCCGAGGGAGTGTCACAGTATCGGGGTGAGGGAGGCAGCTTTGAGGGAGTGCAGCAGTGTTGGGGTGGGGGAGGCAGTGCCGAGGGAATGCCACAGTGTTGGTGTGGGTGAGGGAGGCAGTGCCGAGGGAGTGTCACAGTGTCTGGGTGAGGGAGGCAGTGCCGAGGGAGTGTCACAGTGTCGGGGTGAGGGAGGCAGTGCCGAGGGAGTGTCACTGTGTCGGGGTGAGGGAGGCAGAGCCGAGGGAGTGTCACAGTATCGGGGTGAGGGAGGCAGCTTTGAGGGAGTGCAGCAGTGTTGGGGTGGGGGAGGCAGTGCCGAGGGAATGCCACAGTGTTGGTGTGGGTGAGGGAGGCAGTGCCGAGGGAGTGTCACAGTGTCGGGGTGAGGGAGGCAGTGCCGAGGGAGTGTCACAGTGTCGGGGTCAGGGAGGCAGCGCCGAGTGAGTGTCACACTGGGTGAAGGAGGCAGCACCGAGGGAGTGTCACAGTGTAGGGGTCGGGGGAAGCAGTACCGAGGGAGTGGCACAGTGTGTGGGTGAGGGAGGCAGTGCCGAGGGAGCGTCACAGTATCGGGGTGAGGGAGGCAGCTTTGAGGGAGTGCAGCAGTGTTGGGGTGGGGGAGGCAGTGCCGAGGGAATGCCACAGTGTTGGTGTGGGTGAGGGAGGCAGTGCCGAGGGAGTGTCACAGTGTCGGGGTGAGGGAGGCAGTGCCGAGGGAGTGTCACAGTGTCGGGGTCAGGGAGGCAGCGCCGAGTGAGTGTCACACTGGGTGAAGGAGGCAGCACCGAGGGAGTGTCACAGTGTAGGGGTCGGGGGAAGCAGTACCGAGGGAGTGGCACAGTGTGTGGGTGAGGGAGGCAGTGCCGAGGGAGTGTCACAGTGTAGGGGTCGGGGGAGGCAGTACCGAGGGAGTGGCACAGTGTGTGGGTGAGGGAGGCAGTGCCAAGGGAGTGTCACAGTGTCGGGGTCGGGGGAGGCAGTACCGAGGGAGTGTCACAGTGTCTGGGTGAGGGATGCAGCGCTGATTGAGTGTCACAGTGTCGGGGTGAGGGAGGCAGTGCCGAGGGAGTGTCACAGTGTCGGGGTGAGGGAGGCAGTGCTGAGGGAGTGTCACAGTGTCGGGGTGAGGGAGGCAGCGCCGAGGGAGTGACACAGTGTCGGGGTGGGGGAGATGGCGGTGCCGAGGGTGTGTCACAGTGTCGGGGTGAGGGAGGCAGTGCCGATCCAGTGTCACAGTGTTGGGGTGGGGGAGGCAGTGCCGAGGGAGTGTCACAGTGTTGGGGTGGGGGAGGCATTGCCGAGGGAGTGTCACAGTGTCGGGTGAGGGAGGCATTGCCGAGGGAGTGTCACAGTGTCGGGTGAGGGAGGCAGAGCCGAGTGAGTGTCACAGTGTCGGGGTGAGGGAGGCGTTGCCGAGGGAGTGGAGCAGTGTCGGGGTGAGGGAAGCAGCACCGAGGGAGTGTCACAGTGTCTGGGTGGTGGGGCAGTGCCGAGGGAATGTCACAGTGGCTGGGTGAGGGAAGCAGTGCCGAGGGAGTATCACAGTGTCGGGGTGAGGGAGGCAGAGCCGAGGGAGTGTCACAGTGTCGGGGTGAGGGAAGCAGCACCGAGGGAGTGTCACAGTGTCGGGGTGATAGAGGCCGCGCCGAGGGAGTGTCACAGTGTCTGGGTGAGGGAAGCAGTGCCGAGGGAGTGTCACAGTGTCGGGGTGAGGGAGGCAGTGCCGAGGGAGTGTCACAGTGTCGGGGTGAGGGAGGCAGTGCCGAGTGAGTGGAACAGTGTCGGCGTGAGGTAGGCAGTGCCGAGGGAGTGTCACAGTATCGGGGTGAGGGAGGCAGCATTGAGGGAGTGCAGCAGTGTTGGGGTGGGGGAGGCAGTGCCGAGGGAGTGCCACAGTGTTGGGGTGCGGGACGCAGTGCTGAGGGAGTGTCACAGTGTCGGGGTGAGGGAGGCAGTGCCGAGGGAGTGTCACAGTGTCGGGGTGGGGGAGGCAGTGCCGAGGGAGTGTCACAGTGTCGGGGTGGGGGCGGCGGTGCTGAGGGAGTGTCACAGTGTCTGGGTGAGGGAGGCAGTGCCGAGGGAGTGTCACAGTGTCGGGGTGGGGGAGGCAGTGCCGAGGGAGTGTCACAGTGTCGGGTTGAGGGAAGCAGTGACGAGGGAGTGTCACGGTGTTGTGGTAAGGGAGGCAGTGCCGAGGGAGTGCCACAGTGTTGGGTTGAGGGAAATAGTGCCGAGGGAGTGTCATAGTGTCGGGGTCAGGGAGGCAGCGCCGAGTGAGTGTCACACTGTCTGGGTGAAGGAGGCAGCGCCGAGGGAGTGTCACAGTGTCTGGGTCGGGGGAGGCAGTACCGAGGGAGCGCCACAGTGTCTGGGTGAAGGAGGCAGTGCTGAGGGAGTGTCACAGTGTCAGGGTGAGGGAGGCAGCGCCGAGGGAGTGTCACAGTGTTGGTGTGGGGGAGGTGGCGGTGCCGAGGGAGTGTCACAGTGTCGGGGTGAGGGAAGCAATGCCGAGGGAGTGTCACGGTGTTGTGGTAAGGGAGGCAGTGCCGAGGGAGTGTCACAGTGTTGGGGTGAGGGAGGCAGTGCCGAGGGAGTGGAACAGTGTCGGGGTGAGGTAGGCAGTGCCGAAGGAGTGTCACAGTATCGGGGTGAGGGTGGCAGATTTGAGGGAGTGCAGCAGTGTTGGGGTGGGGGAGGCAGTGCCGAGGGAGTGTCACAGTGTCTGGGTGAGGGAGACAGCGCCGAGGGAGTGTCACAGCGTTGGGGTGAGGGAGGCAGTGCCGAGGGAGTGTCACAGTGTCTGGGTGAGGGAGACAGTGCCGGGGGAGTGTCACAGTGTCGGGGTGAGGGAGGCATTGCCGAGGGAGTGGAACAGTGTCGGGGTGAGGTAGGCAGTGCCGAGGGAGTGCCACAGTGTCGGGGTGAGGGAGGCAGCTCCGAGGGAGTATCACAGTGTCGGGGTCAGGGAGGCAGCGCCGAGTGACTGTCACACTGTCTGGGTGAAGGAGGCAGAGCCGAGGGAGTGTCACAGTGTCGGGGTGAGGGAAGCAGCACCGAGGGAGTGTCACAGTGTCTGGGTGGTGGGGCAGTGCCGAGGGAATGTCACAGTGGCTGAGTGAGGGAAGCAGTGCCGAGGGAGTATCACAGTGTCGGGGTGAGGGAGGCAGAGCCGAGGGAGTGTCACAGTGTCGGGGTGAGGGTGGCAGTGCCGTGGGATTGTCACAGTGTCTGGGTGAGCGTTGCGGTGCCAAGGGAGTGTCACAGTGTCGGGGTAGGGGAGGCAGTGCTGAAGGAGTGTCACCGTGTCGGGGTGAGGGAGGCAGAGCCGGGTGAGTGTCACGGTGTCGGGGTGAGGGAGGTAGCGCTGAGGGAGTGTCACAGTGTCGGTGTGCGGTAGGCAGTGCCGAGGGAGTGTCACGGTGTTGTGGTAAGGGAGGCAGTGCCGAGGGAGTGTCACAGTGTTGGGGTGAGGGAGGCAGTGCCGAGGGAGTGGAACAGTGTCGGGGTGAGGTAGGCAGTGCCGAGGGAGTGTCACAGTATCGGGGTGAGGGTGGCAGATTTGAGGGAGTGCAGCAGTGTTGGGGTGGGGGAGGCAGTGCCGAGGGAGTGTCACAGTGTCTGGGTGAGGGAGACAGCGCCGAGGGAGTGTCACAGTGTCGGGGTCAGGGAGGCAGCGCCGAGTGACTGTCACACTGTCTGGGTGAAGGAGGCAGCGCCGAGGGAGTGTCACAGTGTCGGGGTCGGTGGAGGCAGTGCCGATGGAGTGTCACAGTGTCGGGGTGAGGGAGGCAGTGCCGAGGGAGTGCCACAGTGTCTGGGTGAGGGAGGCAGTGCCGAGGGAGTGTCACTGTGTCGGGGTGAGGGAGGCAGAGCCGAGGGAGTGTCACAGTGTCGGGGTGAGGGAGGCAGAGCCGAGGGAGTGTCACAGTGTCGAGGTGAGGGAGGCGGTGCCGATGGAGTGCCACAGTGTCTGGGTGAGGGAAACAGTGCCGAGGGAGTGTCACAGTGTCGGGGTGAGGGAGGCAGCGCCGAGGGAGTGGAACAGTGTCGGGGTGAGGTAGGCAGTGCTGAGGGAGTGTCACAGTATTGGGGTGAGGGAGGCAGCTTTGAGGGAGTGCAGCAGTGTTGGGGTGGGGGAGGCAGTGCCGAGGGAGTGTCACAGTGTTGGGGTGCGGGACGCAGTGCTGAGGGAGTGTCACAGTGTCTGGGTGAGGGAGGCAGCGCCGAGGGAGTGTCACAGTGTCGGGGTGAGGGAAGAAATGCCGAGGGAGTGTCACAGTGTTGGGTTGAGGGAGGCAGTGCCGAGGGAGTGGAACAGTGTCGGCGTGAGGTAGGCAGTGCCGAGGGAGTGTCACAGTATCGGGGTGAGGGAGGCAGCTTTGAGGGAGTGCAGCAGTGTTGGGGTGGGGGAGGCAGTGCCGAGGGAATGCCACAGTGTTGGTGTGGGTGAGGGAGGCAGTGCCGAGGGAGTGTCACAGTGTCTGGGTGAGGGAGGCAGTGCCGAGGGAGTGTCACAGTGTCGGGGTGAGGGAGGCAGTGCCGAGGGAGTGTCACTGTGTCGGGGTGAGGGAGGCAGAGCCGAGGGAGTGTCACAGTATTGGGGTGAGGGAGGCAGCTTTGAGGGAGTGCAGCAGTGTTGGGGTGGGGGAGGCAGTGCCGTGGGTGTGTCACAGTGTTGGGGTGCGGGACGCAGTGCTGAGGGAGTGTCACAGTGTCTGGGTGAGGGAGGCAGCGCCGAGGGAGTGTCACAGTGTCGGGGTGAGGGAAGAAATGCCGAGGGAGTGTCACAGTGTTGGGGTGAGGAAGGCAGTGCCGAGGGAGTGGAACAGTGTCGGCGTGAGTTAGGCAGTGCCGAGGGAGTGTCACAGTATCGGGGTGAGGGAGGCAGCTTTGAGGGAGTGCAGCAGTGTTGGGGTGGGGGAGGCAGTGCCGAGGGAATGCCACAGTGTTGGTGTGGGTGAGGGAGGCAGTGCCGAGGGAGTGTCACAGTGTCGGGGTGAGGGAGGCAGTGCCGAGGGAGTGTCACAGTGTCGGGGTCAGGGAGGCAGCGCCGAGTGAGTGTCACACTGGGTGAAGGAGGCAGCACCGAGGGAGTGTCACAGTGTAGGGGTCGGGGGAAGCAGTACCGAGGGAGTGGCACAGTGTGTGGGTGAGGGAGGCAGTGCCGAGGGAGCGTCACAGTATCGGGGTGAGGGAGGCAGCTTTGAGGGAGTGCAGCAGTGTTGGGGTGGGGGAGGCAGTGCCGAGGGAATGCCACAGTGTTGGTGTGGGTGAGGGAGGCAGTGCCGAGGGAGTGTCACAGTGTCGGGGTGAGGGAGGCAGTGCCGAGGGAGTGTCACAGTGTCGGGGTCAGGGAGGCAGCGCCGAGTGAGTGTCACACTGGGTGAAGGAGGCAGCACCGAGGGAGTGTCACAGTGTAGGGGTCGGGGGAAGCAGTACCGAGGGAGTGGCACAGTGTGTGGGTGAGGGAGGCAGTGCCGAGGGAGTGTCACAGTGTAGGGGTCGGGGGAGGCAGTACCGAGGGAGTGGCACAGTGTGTGGGTGTGGGAGGCAGTGCCAAGGGAGTGTCACAGTGTCGGGGTCGGGGGAGGCAGTACCGAGGGAGTGTCACAGTGTCTGGGTGAGGGATGCAGCGCTGAGGGAGTGTCACAGTGTCGGGGTGAGGGAGGCAGTGCCGAGGGAGTGTCACAGTGTCGGGGTGAGGGAGGCAGTGCTGAGGGAGTGTCACAGTGTCGGGGTGAGGGAGGCAGCGCCGAGGGAGTGTCACAGTGTCGGGGTGGGGGAGATGGCGGTGCCGAGGGTGTGTCACAGTGTCGGGGTGAGGGAGGCAGTGCCGATCCAGTGTCACAGTGTTGGGGTGGGGGAGGCAGTGCCGAGGGAGTGTCACAGTGTTGGGGTGGGGGAGGCATTGCCGAGGGAGTGTCACAGTGTCGGGTGAGGGAGGCGTTGCCGAGGGAGTGGAGCAGTGTCGGGGTGAGGGAAGCAGCACCGAGGGAGTGTCACAGTGTCTGGGTGGTGGGGCAGTGCCGAGGGAATGTCACAGTGGCTGGGTGAGGGAAGCAGTGCCGAGGGAGTATCACAGTGTCGGGGTGAGGGAGGCAGAGCCGAGGGAGTGTCACAGTGTCGGGGTGAGGGAAGCAGCACCGAGGGAGTGTCACAGTGTCGGGGTGATAGAGGCCGCGCCGAGGGAGTGTCACAGTGTCTGGGTGAGGGAAGCAGTGCCGAGGGAGTGTCACAGTGTCGGGGTGAGGGAGGCAGTGCCGAGGGAGTGTCACAGTGTCGGGGTGAGGGAGGCAGTGCCGAGTGAGTGGAACAGTGTCGGGGTGAGGTAGGCAGTGCCGAGGGAGTGTCACAGTATCGGGGTGAGGGAGGCAGCATTGAGGGAGTGCAGCAGTGTTGGGGTGGGGGAGGCAGCACCGAGGGAGTGTCACAGTGTCTGGGTGGTGGGGCAGTGCCGAGGGAATGTCACAGTGGCTGGGTGAGGGAAGCAGTGCCGAGGGAGTATCACAGTGTCGGGGTGAGGGAGGCAGAGCCGAGGGAGTGTCACAGTGTCGGGGTGAGGGAAGCAGCACCGAGGGAGTGTCACAGTGTCGGGGTGATAGAGGCCGCGCCGAGGGAGTGTCACAGTGTCTGGGTGAGGGAAGCAGTGCCGAGGGAGTGTCACAGTGTCGGGGTGAGGGAGGCAGTGCCGAGGGAGTGTCACAGTGTCGGGGTGAGGGAGGCAGTGCCGAGTGAGTGGAACAGTGTCGGGGTGAGATAGGCAGTGCCAAGGGAGTGTCACAGTATCGGGGTGAGGGAGGCAGCATTGAGGGAGTGCAGCAGTGTTGGGGTGGGGGAGGCAGTGCCGAGGGAGTGCCACAGTGTTGGGGTGCGGGACGCAGTGCTGAGGGAGTGTCACAGTGTCGGGGTGAGGGAGGCGGTGCCGAGGGAGTGTCACAGTGTCGGGGTGGGGGAGGCAGTGCCGAGGGAGTGTCACAGTGTCGGGTTGGGGGCGGCGGTGCTGAGGGAGTGTCACAGTGTCTGGGTGAGGGAGGCAGTGCCGAGGGAGTGTCACAGTGTCGGGGTGGGGGAGGCAGTGCCGAGGGAGTGTCACAGTATCGGGGTGAGGGAGGCAGCATTGAGGGAGTGCAGCAGTGTTGGGGTGGGGGAGGCAGTGCCGAGGGAGTGCCACAGTGTTGGGGTGCGGGACGCAGTGCTGAGTGAGTGTCACAGTGTCGGGGTGAGGGAGGCGTTGCCGAGGGAGTGGAGCAGTGTCGGGGTGAGGGAAGCAGCACCGAGGGAGTGTCACAGTGTCTGGGTGGTGGGGCAGTGCCGAGGGAATGTCACAGTGGCTGGGTGAGGGAAGCAGTGCCGAGGGAGTATCACAGTGTCGGGGTGAGGGAGGCAGAGCCGAGGGAGTGTCACAGTGTCGGGGTGAGGGAAGCAGCACCGAGGGAGTGTCACAGTGTCGGGGTGATAGAGGCTGCGCCGAGGGAGTGTCACAGTGTCTGGGTGAGGGAAGCAGTGCCGAGGGAGTGTCACAGTGTCGGGGTGAGGGAGGCAGTGCCGAGGGAGTGTCACAGTGTCGGGGTGAGGGAGGCAGTGCCGAGTGAGTGGAACAGTGTCGGGGTGAGGTAGGCAGTGCCGAGGGAGTGTCACAGTATCGGGGTGAGGGAGGCAGTATTGAGGGAGTGCAGCAGTGTTGGGGTGGGGGAGGCAGCACCGAGGGAGTGTCACAGTGTCTGGGTGGTGGGGCAGTGCCGAGGGAATGTCACAGTGGCTGGGTGAGGGAAGCAGTGCCGAGGGAGTATCACAGTGTCGGGGTGAGGGAGGCAGAGCCGAGGGAGTGTCACAGTGTCGGGGTGAGGGAAGCAGCACCGAGGGAGTGTCACAGTGTCGGGGTGATAGAGGCCGCGCCGAGGGAGTGTCACAGTGTCTGGGTGAGGGAAGCAGTGCCGAGGGAGTGTCACAGTGTCGGGGTGAGGGAGGCAGTGCCGAGGGAGTGTCACAGTGTCGGGGTGAGGGAGGCAGTGCCGAGTGAGTGGAACAGTGTCGGGGTGAGGTAGGCAGTGCCGAGGGAGTGTCACAGTATCGGGGTGAGGGAGGCAGCATTGAGGGAGTGCAGCAGTGTTGGGGTGGGGGAGGCAGTGCCGAGGGAGTGCCACAGTGTTGGGGTGCGGGACGCAGTGCTGAGGGAGTGTCACAGTGTCGGGGTGAGGGAGGCGGTGCCGAGGGAGTGTCACAGTGTCGGGGTGGGGGAGGCAGTGCCGAGGGAGTGTCACAGTGTCGGGGTGGGGGCGGCGGTGCTGAGGGAGTGTCACAGTGTCTGGGTGAGGGAGGCAGTGCCGAGGGAGTGTCACAGTGTCGGGGTGGGGGAAGCAGTGCCGAGGGAGTGTCACAGTGTCGGGGTGAGGGAAGCAGTGCCGAGGAGTGTCACAGTGTCTGGGTGAGGGAGACAGTGCCGAGGGAGTGTCACAGTGTCGGGGTGAGGGAGGCATTGCCGAGGGAGTGGAACAGTGTCAAGGTGAGGTATGCAGTGCCGAGGGAGTGCCACAGTGTCGGGGTGAGTGAGGCAGCTCCGAGGGAGTATCACAGTGTCGGGGTCAGGGAGGCAGCGCCGAGTGACTGTCACACTGTCTGGGTGAAGGAGGCAGCGCCGAGGGAGTGTCACAGTGTCGGGGTGAGGGAAGCAGCACCGAGGGAGTGTCACAGTGTCTGGGTGGTGGGGCAGTGCCGAGGGAATGTCACTGTGGCTGGGTGAGGGAAGCAGTGCCGAGGGAGTATCACAGTGTCGGGGTGAGGGAGGCAGAGCCGAGGGAGTGTCACAGTGTCGGGGTGAGGGAAGCAGCACCGAGGGAGTGTCACAGTGTCAGTGTGATAGAGGCCGCGACGAGGGAGTGTCACAGTGTCAGGGTGATAGAGGCCGCGCCGAGGGAGTGTCACAGTGTCTGGGTGAGGGAAGCAGCGCCGAGGGAGTGTCACAGTGTCGGGGTGAGGGTGGCAGTGCCGTGGGATTGTCACAGTGTCTGGGTGAGCGTTGCGGTGCCAAGGGAGTGTCACAGTGTCGGGGTAGGGGAGGCAGTGCTGAAGGAGTGTCACCGTGTCGGGGTGAGGGAGGCAGAGCCGGGTGAGTGTCACGGTGTCGGGATGAGGGGGGCAGCGCTGAGGGAGTGTCACAGTGTCGGTGTGCGGTAGGCAGTGCCGAGGGAGTGTCACGGTGTTGTGGTAAGGGAGGCAGTGCCGAGGGAGTGTCACAGTGTTGGGGTGAGGGAGGCAGTGCCGAGGGAGTGGAACAGTGTCGGGGTGAGGTAGGCAGTGCCGAGGGAGTGTCACAGTATCGGGGTGAGGGTGGCAGATTTGAGGGAGTGCAGCAGTGTTGGGGTGGGGGAGGCAGTGCCGAGGGAGTGTCACAGTGTCTGGGTGAGGGAGACAGCGCCGAGGGAGTGTCACAGTGTCGGGGTCAGGGAGGCAGCGCCGAGTGACTGTCACACTGTCTGGGTGAAGGAGGCAGCGCCGAGGGAGTGTCACAGTGTCGGGGTCGGTGGAGGCAGTGCCGATGGAGTGTCACAGTGTCGGGGTGAGGGAGGCAGTGCCGAGGGAGTGCCACAGTGTCTGGGTGAGGGAGGCAGTGCCGAGGGAGTGTCACAGTGTCGGGGTGAGGGAGGCAGTGCCGAGGGAGTGTCACTGTGTCGGGGTGATAGAGGCCGCGCCGAGGGAGTGTCACAGTGTCTGGGTGAGGGAAGCAGCGCCGAGGGAGTGTCACAGTGTCGGGGTGAGGGTGGCAGTGCCGTGGGATTGTCACAGTGTCTGGGTGAGCGTTGCGGTGCCAAGGGAGTGTCACAGTGTTGGGGTAGGGGAGGCAGTGCTGAAGGAGTGTCACCGTGTCGGGGTGAGGGAGGCAGAGCCGGGTGAGTGTCACGGTGTCGGGATGAGGGGGGCAGCGCTGAGGGAGTGTCACAGTGTCGGTGTGCGGTAGGCAGTGCCGAGGGAGTGTCACGGTGTTGTGGTAAGGGAGGCAGTGCCGAGGGAGTGTCACAGTGTTGGGGTGAGGGAGGCAGTGCCGAGGGAGTGGAACAGTGTCGGGGTGAGGTAGGCAGTGCCGAGGGAGTGTCACAGTATCGGGGTGAGGGTGGCAGATTTGAGGGAGTGCAGCAGTGTTGGGGTGGGGGAGGCAGTGCCGAGGGAGTGTCACAGTGTCTGGGTGAGGGAGACAGCGCCGAGGGAGTGTCACAGTGTCGGGGTCAGGGAGGCAGCGCCGAGTGACTGTCACACTGTCTGGGTGAAGGAGGCAGCGCCGAGGGAGTGTCACAGTGTCGGGGTCGGTGGAGGCAGTGCCGATGGAGTGTCACAGTGTCGGGGTGAGGGAGGCAGTGCCGAGGGTGTGTCACAGTGTCGGGGTGAGGGAGGCAGTGCCGATCCAGTGTCACAGTGTTGGGGTGGGGGAGGCATTGCCGAGGGATGTCACAGTGTCGGGGTGAGGGAGGCAGAGCCGAGTGAGTGTCACAGTGTCGGGGTGAGGGAGGCGTTGCCGAGGGAGTGGAGCAGTGTCGGGGTGAGGGAAGCAGCACCGAGGGAGTGTCACAGTGTCTGGGTGGTGGGGCAGTGCCGAGGGAATGTCACAGTGGCTGGGTGAGGGAAGCAGTGCCGAGGGAGTATCACAGTGTCGGGGTGAGGGAGGCAGAGCCGAGGGAGTGTCACAGTGTCGGGGTGAGGGAAGCAGCAGCCGAGGGAGTGTCACAGTGTCAGTGTGATAGAGGCCGCGACGAGGGAGTGTCACAGTGTCGGGGTGATAGGAGGCCGCGCCGAGGGAGTGTCACAGTGTCTGGGTGAGGGAAGCAGCGCCGAGGGAGTGTCAAAGTGTCGGGGTGAGGGAAGAAATGCCGAGGGAGTGTCACAGTGTTGGGGTGAGGGAGGCAGTGCCGAGGGAGTGGAACAGTGTCGGCGTGAGGTAGGCAGTGCCGAGGGAGTGTCACAGTATCGGGGTGAGGGAGGCAGCTTTGAGGGAGTGCAGCAGTGTTGGGGTGGGGGAGGCAGTGCCGAGGGAATGCCACAGTGTTGGTGTGGGTGAGGGAGGCAGTGCCGAGGGAGTGTCACAGTGTCGGGGTGAGGGAGGCAGTGCCGAGGGAGTGTCACAGTGTCGGGGTCAGGGAGGCAGCGCCGAGTGAGTGTCACACTGGGTGAAGGAGGCAGCACCGAGGGAGTGTCACAGTGTAGGGGTCGGGGGAAGCAGTACCGAGGGAGTGGCACAGTGTGTGGGTGAGGGAGGCAGTGCCGAGGGAGTGTCACAGTATCGGGGTGAGGGAGGCAGCTTTGAGGGAATGCAGCAGTGTTGGGGTGGGGGAGGCAGTGCCGAGGGAATGCCACAGTGTTGGTGTGGGTGAGGGAGGCAGTGCCGAGGGAGTGTCACAGTGTCGGGGTGAGGGAGGCAGTGCCGAGGGAGTGTCACAGTGTCGGGGTCAGGGAGGCAGCGCCGAGTGAGTGTCACACTGGGTGAAGGAGGCAGCACCGAGGGAGTGTCACAGTGTAGGGGTCGGGGGAAGCAGTACCGAGGGAGTGGCACAGTGTGTGGGTGAGGGAGGCAGTGCCGAGGGAGTGTCACAGTGTAGGGGTCGGGGAGGCAGTACCGAGGGAGTGGCACAGTGTGTGGGTGAGGGAGGCAGTGCCAAGGGAGTGTCACAGTGTCGGGGTCGGGGGAGGCAGTACCGAGGGAGTGTCACAGTGTCTGGGTGAGGGATGCAGCGCTGAGGGAGTGTCACAGTGTCGGGGTGAGGAAGGCAGTGCCTAGGGAGTGTCACAGTGTCGGGGTGAGGGAGGCAGTGCTGAGGGAGTGTCACAGTGTCGGGGTGAGGGAGGCAGCGCCGAGGGAGTGTCACAGTGTCGGGGTGGGGGAGATGGCGGTGCCGAGGGTGTGTCACAGTGTCGGGGTGAGGGAGGCAGTGCCGATCCAGTGTCACAGTGTTGGGGTGGGGCAGGCAGTGCCGAGGGAGTGTCACAGTGTTGGGGTGGGGGAGGCATTGCCGAGGGAGTGTCACAGTGTCGTGTGAGGGAGGCAGAGCCGAGTGAGTGTCACAGTGTCGGGGTGAGGGAGGCGTTGCCGAGGGAGTGGAGCAGTGTCGGGGTGAGGGAAGCAGCACCGAGGGAGTGTCACAGTGTCTGGGTGGTGGGGCAGTGCCGAGGGAATGTCACAGTGGCTGGGTGAGGGAAGCAGTGCCGAGGGAGTATCACAGTGTCGGGGTGAGGGAGGCAGAGCCGAGGGAGTGTCACAGTGTCGGGGTGAGGGAAGCAGCACCGAGGGAGTGTCACAGTGTCGGGGTGATGGAGGCCGCGCCGAGGGAGTGTCACAGTGTCTGGGTGAGGGAAGCAGTGCCGAGGGAGTGTCACAGTGTCGGGGTGAGGGAGGCAGTGCCGAGGGAGTGTCACAGTGTCGGGGTGAGGGAGGCAGTGCCGAGTGAGTGGAACAGTGTCAGGGTGAGGCAGGCAGTGCCGAGGGAGTGTCACAGTATCGGGGTGAGGGAGGCAGCATTGAGGGAGTGCAGCAGTGTGGGGGTGGGGGAGGCAGCGCCGAGGGAGTGTCACAGTGTCGGGGTCGGTGGAGGCAGTGCCGATGGAGTGTCACAGTGTCGGGGTGAGGGAGGCAGTGCCGAGGGAGTGCCACAGTGTCTGGGTGAGGGAGGCAGAGCCGAGGGAGTGTCACAGTGTCGGGGTGAGGGAGGCAGAGCCGATGGAGTGCCACAGTGTCTGGGTGAGGGAAGCAGTGCCGAGGGAGTGTCACAGTGTCGGGGTGAGGGAGGCAGCGCCGAGGGAGTGGAACAGTGTCGGGGTGAGGGAAGAAATGCCGAGGGAGTGTCACAGTGTTGGGGTGAGGGAGGCAGTGCCGAGGGAGTGGAACAGTGTCGGCGTGAGGTAGGCAGTGCCGAGGGAGTGTCACAGTATCGGGGTGAGGGAGGCAGCTTTGAGGGAGTGCAGCAGTGTTGGGGTGGGGGAGGCAGTGCCGAGGGAATGCCACAGTGTTGGTGTGGGTGAGGGAGGCAGTGCCGAGGGAGTGTCACAGTGTCGGGGTGAGGGAGGCAGTGCCGAGGGAGTGTCACAGTGTCGGGGTGAGGGAGGCAGTGCCGAGGGAGTGTCACAGTGTCGGGGTCAGGGAGGCAGCGCCGAGTGAGTGTCACACTGGGTGAAGGAGGCAGCACCGAGGGAGTGTCACAGTGTAGGCGTCGGGGGAGGCAGTACCGAGGGAGTGGCACAGTGTGTGGGTGAGGGAGGCAGTGCCGAGGGAGTGTCACAGTGTAGGGGTCGGGGGAGGCAGTACCGAGGGAGTGGCACAGTGTGTGGGTGAGGGAGGCAGTGCCAAGGGAGTGTCACAGTGTCGGGGTCGGGGGAGGCAGTACCGAGGGAGTGTCACAGTGTCTGGGTGAGGGATGCAGCTCCGAGGGAGTGTCACAGTGTCGGGGTGAGGGAGGCAGTGCCGAGGGAGTGTCACAGTGTCGGGGTGAGGGAGGCAGTGCTGAGGGAGTGTCACAGTGTCGGGGTGAGGGAGGCAGCGCCGAGGGAGTGTCACAGTGTCGGGGTGGGGGAGATGGCGGTGCCGAGGGTGTGTCACAGTGTCGGGGTGAGGGAGGCAGTGCCGATCCAGTGTCACAGTGTTGGGGTGGGGGAGGCAGTGCCGAGGGAGTGTCATAGTGTTGGGGTGGGGGAGGCATTGCCGAGGGAGTGTCACAGTGTCGGGTGAGGGAGGCAGAGCCGAGTGAGTGTCACAGTGTCGGGGTGAGGGAGGCGTTGCCGAGGGAGTGGAGCAGTGTCGGGGTGAGGGAAGCAGCACCGAGGGAGTGTCACAGTGTCTGGGTGGTGGGGCAGTGCCGAGGGAATGTCACAGTGGCTGGGTGAGGGAAGCAGTGCCGAGGGAGTATCACAGTGTCGGGGTGAGGGAGGCAGAGCCGAGGGAGTGTCACAGTGTCGGGGTGAGGGAAGCAGCACCGAGGGAGTGTCACAGTGTCGGGGTGATAGAGGCCGCGCCGAGGGAGTGTCACAGTGTCTGGGTGAGGGAAGCAGTGCCGAGGGAGTGTCACAGTGTCGGGGTGAGGGAGGCAGTGCCGAGGGAGTGTCACAGTGTCGGGGTGAGGGAGGCAGTGCCGAGTGAGTGGAACAGTGTCGGCGTGAGGTAGGCAGTGCCGAGGGAGTGTCACAGTATCGGGGTGAGGGAGGCAGCATTGAGGGAGTGCAGCAGTGTTGGGGTGGGGGAGGCAGTGCCGAGGGAGTGCCACAGTGTTGGGGTGCGGGACGCAGTGCTGAGGGAGTGTCACAGTGTCGGGGTGAGGGAGGCAGTGCCAAGGGACTGTCACAGTGTCGGGGTGGGGGAGGCACTGCCGAGGGAGTGTCACAGTGTCGGGGTGGGGGCGGCGGTGCTGAGGGAGTGTCACAGTGTCTGGGTGAGGGAGGCAGTGCCGAGGGAGTGTCACAGTGTCGGGGTGGGGGAGGCAGTGCCGAGGGAGTGTCACAGTATCGGGGTGAGGGAGGCAGCATTGAGGGAGTGCAGCAGTGTTGGGGTGGGGGAGGCAGCACCGAGGGAGTGTCACAGTGTCTGGGTGGTGGGGCAGTGCCGAGGGAATGTCACAGTGGCTGGGTGAGGGAAGCAGTGCCGAGGGAGTATCACAGTGTCGGGGTGAGGGAGGCAGAGCCGAGGGAGTGTCACAGTGTCGGGGTGAGGGAAGCAGCACCGAGGGAGTGTCACAGTGTCGGGGTGATAGAGGCCGCGCCGAGGGAGTGTCACAGTGTCTGGGTGAGGGAAGCAGTGCCGAGGGAGTGTCACAGTGTCGGGGTGAGGGAGGCAGTGCCGAGGGAGTGTCACAGTGTCGGGGTGAGGGAGGCAGTGCCGAGTGAGTGGAACAGTGTCGGGGTGAGGTAGGCAGTGCCGAGGGAGTGTCACAGTATCGGGGTGAGGGAGGCAGCATTGAGGGAGTGCAGCAGTGTTGGGGTGGGGGAGGCAGTGCCGAGGGAGTGCCACAGTGTTGGGGTGCGGGACGCAGTGCTGAGGGAGTGTCACAGTGTCGGGGTGAGGGAGGCGGTGCCGAGGGAGTGTCACAGTGTCGGGGTGGGGGAGGCAGTGCCGAGGGAGTGTCACAGTGTCGGGGTGGGGGCGGCGGTGCTGAGGGAGTGTCACAGTGTCTGGGTGAGGGAGGCAGTGCCGAGGGAGTGTCACAGTGTCGGGGTGGGGGAGGCAGTGCCGAGGGAGTGTCACAGTGTCGGGGTGAGGGAAGCAGTGCCGAGGAGTGTCACAGTGTCTGGGTGAGGGAGACAGTGCCGAGGGAGTGTCACAGTGTCGGGGTGAGGGAGGCATTGCCGAGGGAGTGGAACAGTGTCAAGGTGAGGTATGCAGTGCCGAGGGAGTGCCACAGTGTCGGGGTGAGTGAGGCAGCTCCGAGGGAGTATCACAGTGTCGGGGTCAGGGAGGCAGCGCCGAGTGACTGTCACACTGTCTGGGTGAAGGAGGCAGCGCCGAGGGAGTGTCACAGTGTCGGGGTGAGGGAAGCAGCACCGAGGGAGTGTCACAGTGTCTGGGTGGTGGGGCAGTGCCGAGGGAATGTCACTGTGGCTGGGTGAGGGAAGCAGTGCCGAGGGAGTATCACAGTGTCGGGGTGAGGGAGGCAGAGCCGAGGGAGTGTCACAGTGTCGGGGTGAGGGAAGCAGCACCGAGGGAGTGTCACAGTGTCAGTGTGATAGAGGCCGCGACGAGGGAGTGTCACAGTGTCGGGGTGATAGAGGCCGCGCCGAGGGAGTGTCACAGTGTCTGGGTGAGGGAAGCAGCGCCGAGGGAGTGTCACAGTGTCGGGGTGAGGGTGGCAGTGCCGTGGGATTGTCACAGTGTCTGGGTGAGCGTTGCGGTGCCAAGGGAGTGTCACAGTGTCGGGGTAGGGGAGGCAGTGCTGAAGGAGTGTCACCGTGTCGGGGTGAGGGAGGCAGAGCCGGGTGAGTGTCACGGTGTCGGGGTGAGGGGGGCAGCGCTGAGGGAGTGTCACAGTGTCGGTGTGCGGTAGGCAGTGCCGAGGGAGTGTCACGGTGTTGTGGTAAGGGAGGCAGTGCCGAGGGAGTGTCACAGTGTTGGGGTGAGGGAGGCAGTGCCGAGGGAGTGGAACAGTGTCGGGGTGAGGTAGGCAGTGCCGAGGGAGTGTCACAGTATCGGGGTGAGGGTGGCAGATTTGAGGGAGTGCAGCAGTGTTGGGGTGGGGGAGGCAGTGCCGAGGGAGTGTCACAGTGTCTGGGTGAGGGAGACAGCGCCGAGGGAGTGTCACAGTGTCGGGGTCAGGGAGGCAGCGCCGAGTGACTGTCACACTGTCTGGGTGAAGGAGGCAGCGCCGAGGGAGTGTCACAGTGTCGGGGTCGGTGGAGGCAGTGCCGATGGAGTGTCACAGTGTCGGGGTGAGGGAGGCAGTGCCGAGGGAGTGCCACAGTGTCTGGGTGAGGGAGGCAGTGCCGAGGGAGTGTCACAGTGTCGGGGTGAGGGAGGCAGTGCCGAGGGAGTGTCACTGTGTCGGGGTGAGGGAGGCAGAGCCGAGGGAGTGTCACAGTGTCGGGGTGAGGGAGGCAGAGCCGAGGGAGTGTCACAGTGTCGAGGTGAGGGAGGCAGTGCCGATGGAGTGCCACAGTGTCTGGGTGAGGGAAGCAGTGCCGAGGGAGTGTCACAGTGTCGGGGTGAGGGAGGCAGCGCCGAGGGAGTGGAACAGTGTCGGGGTGAGGTAGGCAGTGCTGAGGGAGTGTCACAGTATTGGGGTGAGGGAGGCAGCTTTGAGGGAGTGCAGCAGTGTTGGGGTGGGGGAGGCAGTGCCGAGGGAGTGTCACAGTGTTGGGGTGCGGGACGCAGTGCTGAGGGAGTGTCACAGTGTATGGGTGAGGGAGGCAGCGCCGAGGGAGTGTCACAGTGTCGGGGTGAGGGAAGAAATGCCGAGGGAGTGTCACAGTGTTGGGGTGAGGGAGGCAGTGCCGAGGGAGTGGAACAGTGTCGGCGTGAGGTAGGCAGTGCCGAGGGAGTGTCACAGTATCGGGGTGAGGGAGGCAGCTTTGAGGGAGTGCAGCAGTGTTGGGGTGGGGGAGGCAGTGCCGAGGGAATGCCACAGTGTTGGTGTGGGTGAGGGAGGCAGTGCCGAGGGAGTGTCACAGTGTCGGGGTGAGGGAGGCAGTGCCGAGGGAGTGTCACAGTGTCGGGGTCAGGGAGGCAGCGCCGAGTGAGTGTCACACTGGGTGAAGGAGGCAGCACCGAGGGAGTGTCACAGTGTAGGGGTCGGGGGAAGCAGTACCGAGGGAGTGGCACAGTGTGTGGGTGAGGGAGGCAGTGCCGAGGGAGTGTCACAGTATCGGGGTGAGGGAGGCAGCGGTGAGGGAATGCAGCAGTGTGGGGGTGGGGGAGGCAGTGCCGAGGGAATGCCACAGTGTTGGTGTGGGTGAGGGAGGCAGTGCCGAGGGAGTGTCACAGTGTCGGGGTGAGGGAGGCAGTGCCGAGGGAGTGTCACAGTGTCGGGGTCAGGGAGGCAGCGCCGAGTGAGTGTCACACTGGGTGAAGGAGGCAGCACCGAGGGAGTGTCACAGTGTAGGGGTCGGGGGAAGCAGTACCGAGGGAGTGGCACAGTGTGTGGGTGAGGGAGGCAGTGCCGAGGGAGTGTCACAGTGTCGGGGTCGGGGGAGGCAGTACCGAGGGAGTGTCACAGTGTCTGGGTGAGGGATGCAGCGCTGAGGGAGTGTCACAGTGTCGGGGTGAGGGAGGCAGTGCCGAGGGAGTGTCACAGTGTCGGGGTGAGGGAGGCAGTGCTGAGGGAGTGTCACAGTGTCGGGGTGAGGGAGGCAGCGCCGAGGGAGTGTCACAGTGTCGGGGTGGGGGAGATGGCGGTGCCGAGGGTGTGTCACAGTGTCGGGGTGAGGGAGGCAGTGCCGATCCAGTGTCACAGTGTTGGGGTGGGGCAGGCAGTGCCGAGGGAGTGTCACAGTGTTGGGGTGGGGGAGGCATTGCCGAGGGATGTCACAGTGTCGTGTGAGGGAGGCAGAGCCGAGTGAGTGTCACAGTGTCGGGGTGAGGGAGGCGTTGCCGAGGGAGTGGAGCAGTGTCGGGGTGAGGGAAGCAGCACCGAGGGAGTGTCACAGTGTCTGGGTGGTGGGGCAGTGCCGAGGGAATGTCACAGTGGCTGGGTGAGGGAAGCAGTGCCGAGGGAGTATCACAGTGTCGGGGTGAGGGAGGCAGAGCCGAGGGAGTGTCACAGTGTCGGGGTGAGGGAAGCAGCACCGAGGGAGTGTCACAGTGCGGGGTGATAGAGGCCCGAGGGAGTGTCGGGGTGAGGGAAGCAGCACCGAGGGAGTGTCACAGTGTCAGTGTGATAGAGGCCGCGACGAGGGAGTGTCACAGTGTCGGGGTGATAGAGGCCGCGCCGAGGGAGTGTCACAGTGTCTGGGTGAGGGAAGCAGCGCCGAGGGAGTGTCAAAGTGTCGGGGTGAGGGAAGAAATGCCGAGGGAGTGTCACAGTGTTGGGGTGAGGGAGGCAGTGCCGAGGGAGTGGAACAGTGTCGGCGTGAGGTAGGCAGTGCCGAGGGAGTGTCACAGTATCGGGGTGAGGGAGGCAGCTTTGAGGGAGTGCAGCAGTGTTGGGGTGGGGGAGGCAGTGCCGAGGGAATGCCACAGTGTTGGTGTGGGTGAGGGAGGCAGTGCCGAGGGAGTGTCACAGTGTCGGGGTGAGGGAGGCAGTGCCGAGGGAGTGTCACAGTGTCGGGGTCAGGGAGGCAGCGCCGAGTGAGTGTCACACTGGGTGAAGGAGGCAGCACCGAGGGAGTGTCACAGTGTAGGGGTCGGGGGAAGCAGTACCGAGGGAGTGGCACAGTGTGTGGGTGAGGGAGGCAGTGCCGAGGGAGTGTCACAGTATCGGGGTGAGGGAGGCAGCTTTGAGGGAATGCAGCAGTGTTGGGGTGGGGGAGGCAGTGCCGAGGGAATGCCACAGTGTTGGTGTGGGTGAGGGAGGCAGTGCCGAGGGAGTGTCACAGTGTCGGGGTGAGGGAGGCAGTGCCGAGGGAGTGTCACAGTGTCGGGGTCAGGGAGGCAGCGCCGAGTGAGTGTCACACTGGGTGAAGGAGGCAGCACCGAGGGAGTGTCACAGTGTAGGGGTCGGGGGAAGCAGTACCGAGGGAGTGGCACAGTGTGTGGGTGAGGGAGGCAGTGCCGAGGGAGTGTCACAGTGTAGGGGTCGGGGGAGGCAGTACCGAGGGAGTGGCACAGTGTGTGGGTGAGGGAGGCAGTGCCAAGGGAGTGTCACAGTGTCGGGGTCGGGGGAGGCAGTACCGAGGGAGTGTCACAGTGTCTGGGTGAGGGATGCAGCGCTGAGGGAGTGTCACAGTGTCGGGGTGAGGAAGGCAGGGCCTAGGGAGTGTCACAGTGTCGGGGTGAGGGAGGCAGTGCTGAGGGAGTGTCACAGTGTCGGGGTGAGGGAGGCAGCGCCGAGGGAGTGTCACAGTGTCGGGGTGGGGGAGATGGCGGTGCCGAGGGTGTGTCACAGTGTCGGGGTGAGGGAGGCAGTGCCGATCCAGTGTCACAGTGTTGGGGTGGGGCAGGCAGTGCCGAGGGAGTGTCACAGTGTTGGGGTGGGGGAGGCATTGCCGAGGGAGTGTCACAGTGTCGTGTGAGGGAGGCAGAGCCGAGTGAGTGTCACAGTGTCGGGGTGAGGGAGGCGTTGCCGAGGGAGTGGAGCAGTGTCGGGGTGAGGGAAGCAGCACCGAGGGAGTGTCACAGTGTCTGGGTGGTGGGGCAGTGCCGAGGGAATGTCACAGTGGCTGGGTGAGGGAAGCAGTGCCGAGGGAGTATCACAGTGTCGGGGTGAGGGAGGCAGAGCCGAGGGAGTGTCACAGTGTCGGGGTGAGGGAAGCAGCACCGAGGGAGTGTCACAGTGTCGGGGTGATGGAGGCCGCGCCGAGGGAGTGTCACAGTGTCTGGGTGAGGGAAGCAGTGCCGAGGGAGTGTCACAGTGTCGGGGTGAGGGAGGCAGTGCCGAGGGAGTGTCACAGTGTCGGGGTGAGGGAGGCAGTGCCGAGTGAGTGGAACAGTGTCAGGGTGAGGCAGGCAGTGCCGAGGGAGTGTCACAGTATCGGGGTGAGGGAGGCAGCATTGAGGGAGTGCAGCAGTGTTGGGGTGGGGGAGGCAGCGCCGAGGGAGTGTCACAGTGTCGGGGTCGGTGGAGGCAGTGCCGTTGGAGTGTCACAGTGTCGGGGGGAGGGAGGCAGTGCCGAGGGAGTGCCACAGTGTCTGGGTGAGGGAGGCAGAGCCGAGGGAGTGTCACAGTGTCGGGGTGAGGGAGGCAGAGCCGAGGGAGTGTCACAGTGTCGAGGTGAGGGAGGCGGTGCCGATGGAGTGCCACAGTGTCTGGGTGAGGGAAGCAGTGCCGAGGGAGTGTCACAGTGTCGGGGTGAGGGAGGCAGCGCCGAGGGAGTGGAACAGTGTCGGGGTGAGGGAAGAAATGCCGAGGGAGTGTCACAGTGTTGGGGTGAGGGAGGCAGTGCCGAGGGAGTGGAACAGTGTCGGCGTGAGGTAGGCAGTGCCGAGGGAGTGTCACAGTATCGGGGTGAGGGAGGCAGCTTTGAGGGAGTGCAGCAGTGTTGGGGTGGGGGAGGCAGTGCCGAGGGAATGCCTCAGTGTTGGTGTGGGTGAGGGAGGCAGTGCCGAGGGAGTGTCACAGTGTCGGGGTGAGGGAGGCAGTGCCGAGGGAGTGTCACAGTGTCGGGGTGAGGGAGGCAGTGCCGAGGGAGTGTCACAGTGTCGGGGTCAGGGAGGCAGCGCCGAGTGAGTGTCACACTGGGTGAAGGAGGCAGCACCGAGGGAGTGTCACAGTGTAGGCGTCGGGGGAGGCAGTACCGAGGGAGTGGCACAGTGTGTGGGTGAGGGAGGCAGTGCCGAGGGAGTGTCACAGTGTAGGGGTCGGGGGAGGCAGTACCGAGGGAGTGGCACAGTGTGTGGGTGAGGGAGGCAGTGCCAAGGGAGTGTCACAGTGTCGGGGTCGGGGGAGGCAGTACCGAGGGAGTGTCACAGTGTCTGGGTGAGGGATGCAGCGCCGAGGGAGTGTCACAGTGTCGGGGTGAGGGAGGCAGTGCCGAGGGAGTGTCACAGTGTCGGGGTGAGGGAGGCAGTGCTGAGGGAGTGTCACAGTGTCGGGGTGAGGGAGGCAGCGCCGAGGGAGTGTCACAGTGTCGGGGTGGGGGAGATGGCGGTGCCGAGGGTGTGTCACAGTGTCGGGGTGAGGGAGGCAGTGCCGATCCAGTGTCACAGTGTTGGGGTGGGGGAGGCAGTGCCGAGGGAGTGTCATAGTGTTGGGGTGGGGGAGGCATTGCCGAGGGAGTGTCACAGTGTCGGGTGAGGGAGGCAGAGCCGAGTGAGTGTCACAGTGTCGGGGTGAGGGAGGCGTTGCCGAGGGAGTGGAGCAGTGTCGGGGTGAGGGAAGCAGCACCGAGGGAGTGTCACAGTGTCTGGGTGGTGGGGCAGTGCCGAGGGAATGTCACAGTGGCTGGGTGAGGGAAGCAGTGCCGAGGGAGTATCACAGTGTCGGGGTGAGGGAGGCAGAGCCGAGGGAGTGTCACAGTGTCGGGGTGAGGGAAGCAGCACCGAGGGAGTGTCACAGTGTCGGGGTGATAGAGGCCGCGCCGAGGGAGTGTCACAGTGTCTGGGTGAGGGAAGCAGTGCCGAGGGAGTGTCACAGTGTCGGGGTGAGGGAGGCAGTGCCGAGGGAGTGTCACAGTGTCGGGGTGAGGGAGGCAGTGCCGAGTGAGTGGAACAGTGTCGGCGTGAGGTAGGCAGTGCCGAGGGAGTGTCACAGTATCGGGGTGAGGGAGGCAGCATTGAGGGAGTGCAGCAGTGTTGGGGTGGGGGAGGCAGTGCCGAGGGAGTGCCACAGTGTTGGGGTGCGGGACGCAGTGCTGAGGGAGTGTCACAGTGTCGGGGTGAGGGAGGCAGTGCCAAGGGACTGTCACAGTGTCGGGGTGGGGGAGGCACTGCCGAGGGAGTGTCACAGTGTCGGGGTGGGGGCGGCGGTGCTGAGGGAGTGTCACAGTGTCTGGGTGAGGGAGGCAGTGCCGAGGGAGTGTCACAGTGTCGGGGTGGGGGAGGCAGTGCCGAGGGAGTGTCACAGTATCGGGGTGAGGGAGGCAGCATTGAGGGAGTGCAGCAGTGTTGGGGTGGGGGAGGCAGCACCGAGGGAGTGTCACAGTGTCTGGGTGGTGGGGCAGTGCCGAGGGAATGTCACAGTGGCTGGGTGAGGGAAGCAGTGCCGAGGGAGTATCACAGTGTCGGGGTGAGGGAGGCAGAGCCGAGGGAGTGTCACAGTGTCGGGGTGAGGGAAGCAGCACCGAGGGAGTGTCACAGTGTCGGGGTGATAGAGGCCGCGCCGAGGGAGTGTCACAGTGTCTGGGTGAGGGAAGCAGTGCCGAGGGAGTGTCACAGTGTCGGGGTGAGGGAGGCAGTGCCGAGGGAGTGTCACAGTGTCGGGGTGAGGGAGGCAGTGCCGAGTGAGTGGAACAGTGTCGGGGTGAGGTAGGCAGTGCCGAGGGAGTGTCACAGTATCGGGGTGAGGGAGGCAGCATTGAGGGAGTGCAGCAGTGTTGGGGTGGGGGAGGCAGTGCCGAGGGAGTGCCACAGTGTTGGGGTGCGGGACGCAGTGCTGAGGGAGTGTCACAGTGTCGGGGTGAGGGAGGCGGTGCCGAGGGAGTGTCACAGTGTCGGGGTGGGGGAGGCAGTGCCGAGGGAGTGTCACAGTGTCGGGGTGGGGGCGGCGGTGCTGAGGGAGTGTCACAGTGTCTGGGTGAGGGAGGCAGTGCCGAGGGAGTGTCACAGTGTCGGGGTGGGGGAGGCAGTGCCGAGGGAGTGTCACAGTGTCGGGGTGAGGGAAGCAGTGCCGAGGAGTGTCACAGTGTCTGGGTGAGGGAGACAGTGCCGAGGGAGTGTCACAGTGTCGGGGTGAGGGAGGCATTGCCGAGGGAGTGGAACAGTGTCAAGGTGAGGTATGCAGTGCCGAGGGAGTGCCACAGTGTCGGGGTGAGTGAGGCAGCTCCGAGGGAGTATCACAGTGTCGGGGTCAGGGAGGCAGCGCCGAGTGACTGTCACACTGTCTGGGTGAAGGAGGCAGCGCCGAGGGAGTGTCACAGTGTCGGGGTGAGGGAAGCAGCACCGAGGGAGTGTCACAGTGTCTGGGTGGTGGGGCAGTGCCGAGGGAATGTCACTGTGGCTGGGTGAGGGAAGCAGTGCCGAGGGAGTATCACAGTGTCGGGGTGAGGGAGGCAGAGCCGAGGGAGTGTCACAGTGTCGGGGTGAGGGAAGCAGCACCGAGGGAGTGTCACAGTGTCAGTGTGATAGAGGCCGCGACGAGGGAGTGTCACAGTGTCGGGGTGATAGAGGCCGCGCCGAGGGAGTGTCACAGTGTCTGGGTGAGGGAAGCAGCGCCGAGGGAGTGTCACAGTGTCGGGGTGAGGGTGGCAGTGCCGTGGGATTGTCACAGTGTCTGGGTGAGCGTTGCGGTGCCAAGGGAGTGTCACAGTGTCGGGGTAGGGGAGGCAGTGCTGAAGGAGTGTCACCGTGTCGGGGTGAGGGAGGCAGAGCCGGGTGAGTGTCACGGTGTCGGGGTGAGGGGGGCAGCGCTGAGGGAGTGTCACAGTGTCGGTGTGCGGTAGGCAGTGCCGAGGGAGTGTCACGGTGTTGTGGTAAGGGAGGCAGTGCCGAGGGAGTGTCACAGTGTTGGGGTGAGGGAGGCAGTGCCGAGGGAGTGGAACAGTGTCGGGGTGAGGTAGGCAGTGCCGAGGGAGTGTCACAGTATCGGGGTGAGGGTGGCAGATTTGAGGGAGTGCAGCAGTGTTGGGGTGGGGGAGGCAGTGCCGAGGGAGTGTCACAGTGTCTGGGTGAGGGAGACAGCGCCGAGGGAGTGTCACAGTGTCGGGGTCAGGGAGGCAGCGCCGAGTGACTGTCACACTGTCTGGGTGAAGGAGGCAGCGCCGAGGGAGTGTCACAGTGTCGGGGTCGGTGGAGGCAGTGCCGATGGAGTGTCACAGTGTCGGGGTGAGGGAGGCAGTGCCGAGGGAGTGCCACAGTGTCTGGGTGAGGGAGGCAGTGCCGAGGGAGTGTCACAGTGTCGGGGTGAGGGAGGCAGTGCCGAGGGAGTGTCACTGTGTCGGGGTGAGGGAGGCAGAGCCGAGGGAGTGTCACAGTGTCGGGGTGAGGGAGGCAGAGCCGAGGGAGTGTCACAGTGTCGAGGTGAGGGAGGCAGTGCCGATGGAGTGCCACAGTGTCTGGGTGAGGGAAGCAGTGCCGAGGGAGTGTCACAGTGTCGGGGTGAGGGAGGCAGCGCCGAGGGAGTGGAACAGTGTCGGGGTGAGGTAGGCAGTGCTGAGGGAGTGTCACAGTATTGGGGTGAGGGAGGCAGCTTTGAGGGAGTGCAGCAGTGTTGGGGTGGGGGAGGCAGTGCCGAGGGAGTGTCACAGTGTTGGGGTGCGGGACGCAGTGCTGAGGGAGTGTCACAGTGTATGGGTGAGGGAGGCAGCGCCGAGGGAGTGTCACAGTGTCGGGGTGAGGGAAGAAATGCCGAGGGAGTGTCACAGTGTTGGGGTGAGGGAGGCAGTGCCGAGGGAGTGGAACAGTGTCGGCGTGAGGTAGGCAGTGCCGAGGGAGTGTCACAGTATCGGGGTGAGGGAGGCAGCTTTGAGGGAGTGCAGCAGTGTTGGGGTGGGGGAGGCAGTGCCGAGGGAATGCCACAGTGTTGGTGTGGGTGAGGGAGGCAGTGCCGAGGGAGTGTCACAGTGTCGGGGTGAGGGAGGCAGTGCCGAGGGAGTGTCACAGTGTCGGGGTCAGGGAGGCAGCGCCGAGTGAGTGTCACACTGGGTGAAGGAGGCAGCACCGAGGGAGTGTCACAGTGTAGGGGTCGGGGGAAGCAGTACCGAGGGAGTGGCACAGTGTGTGGGTGAGGGAGGCAGTGCCGAGGGAGTGTCACAGTATCGGGGTGAGGGAGGCAGCTTTGAGGGAATGCAGCAGTGTTGGGGTGGGGGAGGCAGTGCCGAGGGAATGCCACAGTGTTGGTGTGGGTGAGGGAGGCAGTGCCGAGGGAGTGTCACAGTGTCGGGGTGAGGGAGGCAGTGCCGAGGGAGTGTCACAGTGTCGGGGTCAGGGAGGCAGCGCCGAGTGAGTGTCACACTGGGTGAAGGAGGCAGCACCGAGGGAGTGTCACAGTGTAGGGGTCGGGGGAAGCAGTACCGAGGGAGTGGCACAGTGTGTGGGTGAGGGAGGCAGTGCCGAGGGAGTGTCACAGTGTAGGGGTCGGGGGAGGCAGTACCGAGGGAGTGGCACAGTGTGTGGGTGAGGGAGGCAGTGCCAAGGGAGTGTCACAGTGTCGGGGTCGGGGGAGGCAGTACCGAGGGAGTGTCACAGTGTCTGGGTGAGGGATGCAGCGCTGAGGGAGTGTCACAGTGTCGGGGTGAGGGAGGCAGTGCCGAGGGAGTGTCACAGTGTCGGGGTGAGGGAGGCAGTGCTGAGGGAGTGTCACAGTGTCGGGGTGAGGGAGGCAGCGCCGAGGGAGTGTCACAGTGTCGGGGTGGGGGAGATGGCGGTGCCGAGGGTGTGTCACAGTGTCGGGGTGAGGGAGGCAGTGCCGATCCAGTGTCACAGTGTTGGGGTGGGGCAGGCAGTGCCGAGGGAGTGTCACAGTGTTGGGGTGGGGGAGGCATTGCCGAGGGATGTCACAGTGTCGTGTGAGGGAGGCAGAGCCGAGTGAGTGTCACAGTGTCGGGGTGAGGGAGGCGTTGCCGAGGGAGTGGAGCAGTGTCGGGGTGAGGGAAGCAGCACCGAGGGAGTGTCACAGTGTCTGGGTGGTGGGGCAGTGCCGAGGGAATGTCACAGTGGCTGGGTGAGGGAAGCAGTGCCGAGGGAGTATCACAGTGTCGGGGTGAGGGAGGCAGAGCCGAGGGAGTGTCACAGTGTCGGGGTGAGGGAAGCAGCACCGAGGGAGTGTCACAGTGTCAGTGTGATAGAGGCCGCGACGAGGGAGTGTCACAGTGTCGGGGTGATAGAGGCCGCGCCGAGGGAGTGTCACAGTGTCTGGGTGAGGGAAGCAGCGCCGAGGGAGTGTCAAAGTGTCGGGGTGAGGGAAGAAATGCCGAGGGAGTGTCACAGTGTTGGGGTGAGGGAGGCAGTGCCGAGGGAGTGGAACAGTGTCGGCGTGAGGTAGGCAGTGCCGAGGGAGTGTCACAGTATCGGGGTGAGGGAGGCAGCTTTGAGGGAGTGCAGCAGTGTTGGGGTGGGGGAGGCAGTGCCGAGGGAATGCCACAGTGTTGGTGTGGGTGAGGGAGGCAGTGCCGAGGGAGTGTCACAGTGTCGGGGTGAGGGAGGCAGTGCCGAGGGAGTGTCACAGTGTCGGGGTCAGGGAGGCAGCGCCGAGTGAGTGTCACACTGGGTGAAGGACGCAGCACCGAGGGAGTGTCACAGTGTAGGGGTCGGGGGAAGCAGTACCGAGGGAGTGGCACAGTGTGTGGGTGAGGGAGGCAGTGCCGAGGGAGTGTCACAGTATCGGGGTGAGGGAGGCAGCTTTGAGGGAATGCAGCAGTGTTGGGGTGGGGGAGGCAGTGCCGAGGGAATGCCACAGTGTTGGTGTGGGTGAGGGAGGCAGTGCCGAGGGAGTGTCACAGTGTCGGGGTGAGGGAGGCAGTGCCGAGGGAGTGTCACAGTGTCGGGGTCAGGGAGGCAGCGCCGAGTGAGTGTCACACTGGGTGAAGGAGGCAGCACCGAGGGAGTGTCACAGTGTAGGGGTCGGGGGAAGCAGTACCGAGGGAGTGGCACAGTGTGTGGGTGAGGGAGGCAGTGCCGAGGGAGTGTCACAGTGTAGGGGTCGGGGGAGGCAGTACCGAGGGAGTGGCACAGTGTGTGGGTGAGGGAGGCAGTGCCAAGGGAGTGTCACAGTGTCGGGGTCGGGGGAGGCAGTACCGAGGGAGTGTCACAGTGTCTGGGTGAGGGATGCAGCGCTGAGGGAGTGTCACAGTGTCGGGGTGAGGAAGGCAGTGCCGAGGGAGTGTCACAGTGTCGGGGTGAGGGAGGCAGTGCTGAGGGAGTGTCACAGTGTCGGGGTGAGGGAGGCAGCGCCGAGGGAGTGTCACAGTGTCGGGGTGGGGGAGATGGCGGTGCCGAGGGTGTGTCACAGTGTCGGGGTGAGGGAGGCAGTGCCGATCCAGTGTCACAGTGTTGGGGTGGGGCAGGCAGTGCCGAGGGAGTGTCACAGTGTTGGGGTGGGGGAGGCATTGCCGAGGGAGTGTCACAGTGTCGTGTGAGGGAGGCAGAGCCGAGTGAGTGTCACAGTGTCGGGGTGAGGGAGGCGTTGCCGAGGGAGTGGAGCAGTGTCGGGGTGAGGGAAGCAGCACCGAGGGAGTGTCACAGTGTCTGGGTGGTGGGGCAGTGCCGAGGGAATGTCACAGTGGCTGGGTGAGGGAAGCAGTGCCGAGGGAGTATCACAGTGTCGGGGTGAGGGAGGCAGAGCCGAGGGAGTGTCACAGTGTCGGGGTGAGGGAAGCAGCACCGAGGGAGTGTCACAGTGTCGGGGTGATGGAGGCCGCGCCGAGGGAGTGTCACAGTGTCTGGGTGAGGGAAGCAGTGCCGAGGGAGTGTCACAGTGTCGGGGTGAGGGAGGCAGTGCCGAGGGAGTGTCACAGTGTCGGGGTGAGGGAGGCAGTGCCGAGTGAGTGGAACAGTGTCGGGGTGAGGCAGGCAGTGCCGAGGGAGTGTCACAGTATCGGGGTGAGGGAGGCAGCATTGAGGGAGTGCAGCAGTGTTGGGGTGGGGGAGGCAGCGCCGAGGGAGTGTCACAGTGTCGGGGTCGGTGGAGGCAGTGCCGATGGAGTGTCACAGTGTCGGGGTGAGGGAGGCAGTGCCGAGGGAGTGCCACAGTGTCTGGGTGAGGGAGGCAGAGCCGAGGGAGTGTCACAGTGTCGGGGTGAGGGAGGCAGAGCCGAGGGAGTGTCACAGTGTCGAGGTGAGGGAGGCGGTGCCGATGGAGTGCCACAGTGTCTGGGTGAGGGAAGCAGTGCCGAGGGAGTGTCACAGTGTCGGGGTGAGGGAGGCAGCGCCGAGGGAGTGGAACAGTGTCGGGGTGAGGGAAGAAATGCCGAGGGAGTGTCACAGTGTTGGGGTGAGGGAGGCAGTGCCGAGGGAGTGGAACAGTGTCGGCGTGAGGTAGGCAGTGCCGAGGGAGTGTCACAGTATCGGGGTGAGGGAGGCAGCTTTGAGGGAGTGCAGCAGTGTTGGGGTGGGGAGGCAGTGCCGAGGGAATGCCACAGTGTTGGTGTGGGTGAGGGAGGCAGTGCCGAGGGAGTGTCACAGTGTCGGGGTGAGGGAGGCAGTGCCGAGGGAGTGTCACAGTGTCGGGGTGAGGGAGGCAGTGCCGAGGGAGTGTCACAGTGTCGGGGTCAGGGAGGCAGCGCCGAGTGAGTGTCACACTGGGTGAAGGAGGCAGCACCGAGGGAGTGTCACAGTGTAGGCGTCGGGGGAGGCAGTACCGAGGGAGTGGCACAGTGTGTGGGTGAGGGAGGCAGTGCCGAGGGAGTGTCACAGTGTAGGGGTCGGGGGAGGCAGTACCGAGGGAGTGGCACAGTGTGTGGGTGAGGGAGGCAGTGCCAAGGGAGTGTCACAGTGTCGGGGTCGGGGGAGGCAGTACCGAGGGAGTGTCACAGTGTCTGGGTGAGGGATGCAGCGCCGAGGGAGTGTCACAGTGTCGGGGTGAGGGAGGCAGTGCCGAGGGAGTGTCACAGTGTCGGGGTGAGGGAGGCAGTGCTGAGGGAGTGTCACAGTGTCGGGGTGAGGGAGGCAGCGCCGAGGGAGTGTCACAGTGTCGGGGTGGGGGAGATGGCGGTGCCGAGGGTGTGTCACAGTGTCGGGGTGAGGGAGGCAGTGCCGATCCAGTGTCACAGTGTTGGGGTGGGGGAGGCAGTGCCGAGGGAGTGTCACAGTGTTGGGGTGGGGGAGGCATTGCCGAGGGAGTGTCACAGTGTCGGGTGAGGGAGGCAGAGCCGAGTGAGTGTCACAGTGTCGGGGTGAGGGAGGCGTTGCCGAGGGAGTGGAGCAGTGTCGGGGTGAGGGAAGCAGCACCGAGGGAGTGTCACAGTGTCTGGGTGGTGGGGCAGTGCCGAGGGAATGTCACAGTGGCTGGGTGAGGGAAGCAGTGCCGAGGGAGTATCACAGTGTCGGGGTGAGGGAGGCAGAGCCGAGGGAGTGTCACAGTGTCGGGGTGAGGGAAGCAGCACCGAGGGAGTGTCACAGTGTCGGGGTGATAGAGGCCGCGCCGAGGGAGTGTCACAGTGTCTGGGTGAGGGAAGCAGTGCCGAGGGAGTGTCACAGTGTCGGGGTGAGGGAGGCAGTGCCGAGGGAGTGTCACAGTGTCGGGGTGAGGGAGGCAGTGCCGAGTGAGTGGAACAGTGTCGGGGTGAGGTAGGCAGTGCCGAGGGAGTGTCACAGTATCGGGGTGAGGGAGGCAGCATTGAGGGAGTGCAGCAGTGTTGGGGTGGGGGAGGCAGTGCCGAGGGAGTGCCACAGTGTTGGGGTGCGGGACGCAGTGCTGAGGGAGTGTCACAGTGTCGGGGTGAGGGAGGCAGTGCCAAGGGACTGTCACAGTGTCGGGGTGGGGGAGGCACTGCCGAGGGAGTGTCACAGTGTCGGGGTGGGGGCGGCGGTGCTGAGGGAGTGTCACAGTGTCTGGGTGAGGGAGGCAGTGCCGAGGGAGTGTCACAGTGTCGGGGTGGGGGAGGCAGTGCCGAGGGAGTGTCACAGTGTCGGGGTGAGGGAAGCAGTGACGAGGGAGTGTCACGGTGTTGTGGTAAGGGAGGCAGTGCCGAGGGAGTGCCACAGTGTTGGGGTGAGGGAAATAGTGCCGAGGGAGTGTCACAGTGTCGGGGTCAGGGAGGCAGCGCCGAGTGAGTGTCACACTGTCTGGGTGAAGGAGGCAGCGCCGAGGGAGTGTCACAGTGTCGGGGTCGGGGGAGGCAGTACCGAGGGAGTGCCACAGTGTCTGGGTGAAGGAGGCAGTGCTGAGGGAGTGTCACAGTGTCAGGGTGAGGGAGGCAGCGCCGAGGGAGTGTCACAGTGTTGGTGTGGGGGAGGTGGCGGTGCCGAGGGAGTGTCACAGTGTCGGGGTGAGGGAAGCAGTGCCGAGGGAATGTCACGGTGTTGTGGTAAGGGAGTCAGTGCCGAGGGAGTGTCACAGTGTTGGGGTGAGGGAGGCAGTGCCGAGGAAGTGGAACAGTGTCGGGGTGAGGTAGGCAGTGCCGAGGGAGTGTCACAGTATCGGGGTGAGGGTGGCAGATTTGAGGGAGTGCAGCAGTGTTGGGGTGGGGGAGGCAGTGCCGAGGGAGTGTCACAGTGTCTGGGTGAGGGAGACAGCGCCGAGGTTGTGTCACAGCGTCGGGGTGAGGGAGGCAGTGCCGAGGGAGTGTCACAGTGTCTGGGTGAGGGAGACAGTGCCGAGGGAGTGTCACAGTGTCGGGGTGAGGGAGGCATTGCCGAGGGAGTGGAACAGTGTCGGGGTGAGGTAGGCAGTGCCGAGGGAGTGGAACAGTGTCGGGGTGAGGTAGGCAGTGGCGAGGGAGTGCCACAGTGTCGGGGTGAGGTAGGCAGTGGCGAGGGAGTGCCACAGTGTCGGGGTGAGGGAGGGAGCTCCGAGGGAGTATCACAGTGTCGGGGTCAGGGAGGCAGCGCCGAGTGACTGTCACACTGTCTGGGTGAAGGAGGCAGCGCCGAGGGAGTGTCACAGTGTCGGGGTGAGGGAGGCAGTGCCGAGGGAGTGCCACAGTGTCTGGGTGAGGGAGGCAGTGCCGAGGGAGTGTCACAGTGTCGGGGTGAGGGAGGCAGTGCCGAGGGAGTGTCACTGTGTCGTGGTGAGGGAGGCAGATCCGAGGGAGTGTCACAGTGTCGGGGTGAGGGAGGCAGAGCCGAGGGAGTGTCACAGTGTCGAGGTGAGGGAGGCGGTGCCGATGGAGTGCCACAGTGTCTGGGTGAGGGAAGCAGTGCCGAGGGAGTGTCACAGTGTCGGGGTGAGGGAGGCAGCGCCGAGGGAGTGGAACAGTGTCGGGGTGAGGTAGGCAGTGCTGAGGGAGTGTCACAGTATTGGGGTGAGGGAGGCAGCTTTGAGGGAGTGCAGCAGTGTTGGGGTGGGGGAGGCAGTGCCGAGGGAATGTCACAGTGTCTGGGTGAGGGAGGCAGTGCTGAGGGAGTGTCACAGTGTCGGGGTGAGGGAAGCAGTGCCGAGAGAGTATCACAGTGTCGGGGTGAGCGAGGCAGAGCCGAGGGAGTGTCACAGTGTCGGGGTGAGGGAAGCAGTGCCGAGGGAGTGTCACAGTGTCGGGGTGAGGGAGGCAGTGCCGAGGGAGTGTCACAGTGTCGGGGTGAGGGAGGCAGAGCCGAGGGAGTGTCATCAGTGTCGAGGTGAGGGAGGCGGTGCCGATGGAGTGCCACAGTGTCTGGGTGAGGGAAGCAGTGCCGAGGGAGTGTCACAGTGTCGGGGTGAGGAGGCAGTGCCGAGGGAGTATCACAGTTTCGGGGTGAGGGAGGCAGAGCCGAGGGAGTGTCACAATGTCGGGGTGAGGGAAGCAGCACCGAGGGAGTGTCACAGTGTCGGGGTGATAGAGGCCGCGCCGAGGGAGTGTCACAGTGTCTGGGTGAGGGAAGCAGTGCCGAGGGAGTGTCACAGTGTCGTGGTGAGGGAGGCAGTGCCGAGGGAGTGTCACAGTGTCGGGGTGAGGGAGGCAGTGCCGAGTGAGTGGAACAGTGTCGGGGTGAGGTAGGCAGTGCCGAGGGAGTGTCACAGTATCGGGGTGAGGGAGGCAGCATTGAGGGAGTGCAGCAGTGTTGGGGTGGGGGAGGCAGTGCCGAGGGAGTGCCACAGTGTTGGGGTGCGGGACGCAGTGCTGAGGGAGTGTCACAGTGTCGGGGTGAGGGAGGCGGTGCCGAGGGAGTGTCACAGTGTCGGGGTGGGGGAGGCAGTGCCGAGGGAGTGTCACAGTGTCGGGGTGGGGGCGGCGGTGCTGAGGGAGTGTCACAGTGTCTGGGTGAGGGAGGCAGTGCCGAGGGAGTGTCACAGTGTCGGGGTGGGGGAGGCAGTGCCGAGGGAGTGTCACAGTGTCGGGGTGAGGGAAGCAGTGCCGAGGAGTGTCACAGTGTCTGGGTGAGGGAGACAGTGCCGAGGGAGTGTCACAGTGTCGGGGTGAGGGAGGCATTGCCGAGGGAGTGGAACAGTGTCAAGGTGAGGTATGCAGTGCCGAGGGAGTGCCACAGTGTCGGGGTGAGTGAGGCAGCTCCGAGGGAGTATCACAGTGTCGGGGTCAGGGAGGCAGCGCCGAGTGACTGTCACACTGTCTGGGTGAAGGAGGCAGCGCCGAGGGAGTGTCACAGTGTCGGGGTGAGGGAAGCAGCACCGAGGGAGTGTCACAGTGTCTGGGTGGTGGGGCAGTGCCGAGGGAATGTCACTGTGGCTGGGTGAGGGAAGCAGTGCCGAGGGAGTATCACAGTGTCGGGGTGAGGGAGGCAGAGCCGAGGGAGTGTCACAGTGTCGGGGTGAGGGAAGCAGCACCGAGGGAGTGTCACAGTGTCAGTGTGATAGAGGCCGCGACGAGGGAGTGTCACAGTGTCGGGGTGATAGAGGCCGCGCCGAGGGAGTGTCACAGTGTCTGGGTGAGGGAAGCAGCGCCGAGGGAGTGTCACAGTGTCGGGGTGAGGGTGGCAGTGCCGTGGGATTGTCACAGTGTCTGGGTGAGCGTTGCGGTGCCAAGGGAGTGTCACAGTGTCGGGGTAGGGGAGGCAGTGCTGAAGGAGTGTCACCGTGTCGGGGTGAGGGAGGCAGAGCCGGGGTGAGTGTCACGGTGTCGGGGTGAGGGGGGCAGCGCTGAGGGAGTGTCACAGTGTCGGTGTGCGGTAGGCAGTGCCGAGGGAGTGTCACGGTGTTGTGGTAAGGGAGGCAGTGCCGAGGGAGTGTCACAGTGTCGGGGTGAGGGAGGCAGTGCCGAGGGAGTGGAACAGTGTCGGGGTGAGGTAGGCAGTGCCGAGGGAGTGTCACAGTATCGGGGTGAGGGTGGCAGATTTGAGGGAGTGCAGCAGTGTTGGGGTGGGGGAGGCAGTGCCGAGGGAGTGTCACAGTGTCTGGGTGAGGGAGACAGCGCCGAGGGAGTGTCACAGTGTCGGGGTGAGGGAGGCAGCGCCGAGTGACTGTCACACTGTCTGGGTGAAGGAGGCAGCGCCGAGGGAGTGTCACAGTGTCGGGGTCGGTGGAGGCAGTGCCGAGGGAGTGTCACAGTGTCGGGGTGAGGGAGGCAGTGCCGAGGGAGTGCCACAGTGTCTGGGTGAGGGAGGCAGTGCCGAGGGAGTGTCACAGTGTCGGGGTGAGGGAGGCAGTGCCGAGGGAGTGTCACAGTGTCGGGGTGAGGGAGGCAGAGCCGAGGGAGTGTCACAGTGTCGGGGTGAGGGAGGCAGAGCCGAGGGAGTGTCACAGTGTCGAGGTGAGGGAGGCAGTGCCGATGGAGTGCCACAGTGTCTGGGTGAGGGAAGCAGTGCCGAGGGAGTGTCACAGTGTCGGGGTGAGGGAGGCAGCGCCGAGGGAGTGGAACAGTGTCGGGGTGAGGTAGGCAGTGCTGAGGGAGTGTCACAGTATTGGGGTGAGGGAGGCAGCTTTGAGGGAGTGCAGCAGTGTTGGGGTGGGGGAGGCAGTGCCGAGGGAGTGTCACAGTGTTGGGGTGCGGGACGCAGTGCTGAGGGAGTGTCACAGTGTATGGGTGAGGGAGGCAGCGCCGAGGGAGTGTCACAGTGTCGGGGTGAGGGAAGAAATGCCGAGGGAGTGTCACAGTGTTGGGGTGAGGGAGGCTGTGCCGAGGGAGTGGAACAGTGTCGGCGTGAGGTAGGCAGTGCCGAGGGAGTGTCACAGTATCGGGGTGAGGGAGGCAGCTTTGAGGGAGTGCAGCAGTGTTGGGGTGGGGGAGGCAGTGCCGAGGGAATGCCACAGTGTTGGTGTGGGTGAGGGAGGCAGTGCCGAGGGAGTGTCACAGTGTCGGGGTGAGGGAGGCAGTGCCGAGGGAGTGTCACAGTGTCGGGGTCAGGGAGGCAGCGCCGAGTGAGTGTCACACTGGGTGAAGGAGGCAGCACCGAGGGAGTGTCACAGTGTAGGGGTCGGGGGAAGCAGTACCGAGGGAGTGGCACAGTGTGTGGGTGAGGGAGGCAGTGCCGAGGGAGTGTCACAGTATCGGGGTGAGGGAGGCAGCTTTGAGGGAATGCAGCAGTGTTGGGGTGGGGGAGGCAGTGCCGAGGGAATGCCACAGTGTTGGTGTGGGTGAGGGAGGCAGTGCCGAGGGAGTGTCACAGTGTCGGGGTGAGGGAGGCAGTGCCGAGGGAGTGTCACAGTGTCGGGGTCAGGGAGGCAGCGCCGAGTGAGTGTCACACTGGGTGAAGGAGGCAGCACCGAGGGAGTGTCACAGTGTAGGGGTCGGGGGAAGCAGTACCGAGGGAGTGGCACAGTGTGTGGGTGAGGGAGGCAGTGCCGAGGGAGTGTCACAGTGTAGGGGTCAGGGGAGGCAGTACCGAGGGAGTGGCACAGTGTGTGGGTGAGGGAGGCAGTGCCAAGGGAGTGTCACAGTGTCGGGGTCGGGGGAGGCAGTACCGAGGGAGTGTCACAGTGTCTGGGTGAGGGATGCAGCGCTGAGGGAGTGTCACAGTGTCGGGGTGAGGGAGGCAGTGCCGAGGGAGTGTCACAGTGTCGGGGTGAGGGAGGCAGTGCTGAGGGAGTGTCACAGTGTCGGGGTGAGGGAGGCAGCTGCTCGAGGGAGTGTCACAGTGTCGGGTGAGGAGAGGCTGTCGCCGAGGGTGTGTCACAGTGTCGGGGTGAGGGAGGCAGTGCCGAGGCAGTGTCACAGTGTCGGGGTGAGGGCAGGCAGTGCCGAGGGAGTTGTCACAGTGTCGGGGTGGGGAGGCAGTGCCGAGGGATGTGGAACAGTGTCGTGGTGAGGGAGGCAGTGGCCGAGTGAGTGTCACAGTGGTCGGGGGAGGGAGGCGCTTGCGAGGGGAGTGCAGCAGTGTCGTGGGTGTGGGGAGGCAGCTGCCGAGGGAGTGCCACAGTGTCTGGGGTGGCGGGACCAGTGCGGAGGGAGTGGTCACAGTGGGCTGGGGTGAGGGAGGCAGTGCCGAGGGAGTGTCACAGTGTCGGGGTGAGGGGAGGCAGTGCCGTAGGGACTGTCACAGTGTCGGGGTGGGTGGAAGGCAGTCACCGCGGGAGTGTCACAGTGTCTGGGTGAGGGAGGCGCGCGACGAGGGAGTGTCACAGTGTCGGGGTGATAGAGGCCGCGCCGAGGGAGTGTCACAGTGTCTGGGTGAGGGAAGCAGCGCCGAGGGAGTGTCAAAGTGTCGGGGTGAGGGAAGAAATGCCGAGGGAGTGTCACAGTGTTGGGGTGAGGGAGGCAGTGCCGAGGGAGTGGAACAGTGTCGGCGTGAGGTAGGCAGTGCCGAGGGAGTGTCACAGTATCGGGGTGAGGGAGGCAGCTTTGAGGGAGTGCAGCAGTGTTGGGGTGGGGGAGGCAGTGCCGAGGGAATGCCACAGTGTTGGTGTGGGTGAGGGAGGCAGTGCCGAGGGAGTGTCACAGTGTCGGGGTGAGGGAGGCAGTGCCGAGGGAGTGTCACAGTGTCGGGGTCAGGGAGGCAGCGCCGAGTGAGTGTCACACTGGGTGAAGGAGGCAGCACCGAGGGAGTGTCACAGTGTAGGGGTCGGGGGAAGCAGTACCGAGGGAGTGGCACAGTGTGTGGGGTGAGGGAGGCAGTGCCGAGGGAGTGTCACAGTATCGGGGTGAGGGAGGCAGCTTTGAGGGAAGTGCAGCAGTGTTGGGGTGGGGAAGGCAGTGCCGAGGGAATGCCACAGTGTTGGGGGGTGAGGGAGGCAGTGCCGAGGGAGTGTCACGGTGTCGGGGTGAGGGAGGCAGTGCCGAGGGAGTGTCACAGTGTCGGGGTCTGGGAGGCAGCGCCGAGGGAGTGTCACAGCTGGGTGAAGGGAGGCAGCACCGAGGGAGTGTCACAGTGTAGGGGTCGGGGAAGGCAGTACCGAGGGAGTGCACAGTGTCGTGGGTGAGGGAGGCAGTGCCGAGGGAGTGTCACAGTGTAGGGGTCGGGGGGAGGCAGTACCGAGGGAGTGGCACAGTGTGTGGGTGAGGGAGGCAGTGCCAAGGGAGTGTCACAGTGTCGGGGTCGGGGGAGGCAGTACCGAGGGAGTGTCACAGTGTCTGGGTGAGGGAGGCAGCGCTGAGGGAGTGTCACAGTGTCGGGGTGAGGAAGGCAGTGCCGAGGGGAGTGTCACAGTGTCGGGGTGAGGAGGCATGCTGAGGGAGTGTCACAGTGTCGGGTGAGGGAGGCAGCGCCGAGGGAGTGTCACAGTTGTCGGGGTGGGGGAGATGGCGGTGCCGAGGGTGTGTCACAGTGTCGGGTGAGGGAGGCAGTGCCGATCCAGTGTCACAGTGTTGGGGTGGGGCAGGCAGTGCCCGAGGGAGTGTCACAGTGTTGGGGTGGGGGAGGCATTGCCGAGGGAGTGTCACAGTGTCGTGTGAGGGAGGCAGAGCCGAGTGAGTGTCACAGTGTCGGGGTGAGGGAGGCGGTTGCCGAGGGAGTGGAGCAGTGTCGGGGTGAGGGAAGCAGCACCGAGGGAGTGTCACAGTGTCTGGGTGGTGGGGCAGTGCCGAGGAATGTCACAGTGGCTGGGTGAGGGAGCAGTGCCTGAGGGAGTATCACAGTGTCGGGGTGAGGGAGGCAGAGCCGAGGGAGTGTCACAGTGTCGGGGTGAGGGAAGCAGCACCGAGGGAGTGTCACAGTGTCGGGGTGATGAGGCCGCGCCGAGGGAGTGTCACAGTGTCTGGGTGAGGGAAGCAGTGCCGAGGGAGTGTCACAGTGTCGGGGTGAGGGAGGCAGTGCCGAGGGAGTGACACAGTGTCGGGGTGAGGGAGGCAGTGCCGAGTGAGTGGAACAGTGTCGGGGTGAGGTAGGCAGTGCCGAGGGAGTGTCACAGTATCGGGGTGAGGGAGGCAGCATTGAGGGAGTGCAGCAGTGTTGGGGTGGGGGAGGCAGCACCGAGGGAGTGCCACAGTGTCGGGGTGAGGGAAGCAGTGCCGAGGGAGTGTCACAGTGTCGGGGTGAGGGAGGCAGTGCCGAGGGAGTGCCACAGTGTCGGGGTGAGGGAGGCAGAGCCGAGGGAGTGTCACAGTGTCGGGGTGAGGGAGGCAGTGCCGAGGGAGTGTCACAGTGTCAGGGTGAGGGAGGCGGTGCCGAGGGAATGCCACAGTGTCTGGGTGAGGGAAGCAGTGCCGAGGGAGTGTCACAGTGTCACGGTGAGGTAGGCAGTGCCGAGGGAGTGTCACAGTGTCGGGGTGAGGGAAGCAGCGCCGAGGGAGTGTCACAGTGTTGGGGTGAGGGAGGCAGTGCCGAGGGAGTGGAACAGTGTCGGCGTGAGGTAGGCAGTGCCGAGGGAGTGTCACAGTATCGGGGTGAGGAAGGCAGCTTTGAGGAGTGCAGCAGTGTTGGGGTGGGGGAGGCAGTGCCGAGGGAATGCCACAGTGTTGGTGTGGGTGAGGGAGGCAGTGCCGAGGGAGTGTCACAGTGTCGGGGTGAGGGAGGCAGTGCCGAGGGAGTGTCACAGTGTCGGGGTGAGGGAGGCAGTGCCGAGGGAGTGTCACAGTGTCGGGGTCAGGGAGGCAGCGCCGAGTGAGTGTCACACTGGGTGAAGGAGGCAGCACCGAGGGAGTGTCACAGTGTAGGCGTCGGGGGAGGCAGTACCGAGGGAGTGGCACAGTGTGTGGGTGAGGGAGGCAGTGCCGAGGGAGTGTCACAGTGTAGGGGTCGGGGGAGGCAGTACCGAGGGAGTGGCACAGTGTGTGGGTGATGGAGGCCGCGCCGAGGGAGTGTCACAGTGTCTGGGTGAGGGAAGCAGTGCCGAGGGAGTGTCACAGTGTCGGGGTGAGGGAGGCAGTGCCGAGGGAGTGTCACAGTGTCGGGGTGAGGGAGGCAGTGCCGAGTGAGTGGAACAGTGTCGGCGTGAGGTAGGCAGTGCCGAGGGAGTGTCACAGTATCGGGGTGAGGGAGGCAGCATTGAGGGAGTGCAGCAGTGTTGGGGTGGGGGAGGCAGTGCCGAGGGAGTGCCACAGTGTTGGGGTGCGGGACGCAGTGCTGAGGGAGTGTCACAGTGTCGGGGTGAGGGAGGCAGTGCCAAGGGACTGTCACAGTGTCGGGGTGGGGGAGGCAGTGCCGCGGGAATGTCACAGTGTCTGGGTGAGGGCGGCGGTGCTGAGGGAGTGTCACAGTGTCTGGGTGAGGGAGGCAGTGCCGAGGGAGTGTCACAGTGTCGGGGTGGGGGAGGCAGTGCCGAGGGAGTGTCACAGTGTCGCGGTGAGGGAAGCACTGAAGAGGGAGTGTCACGGTGTTGTGGTAAGGGAGGCAGTGCCGAGGGAGTGCCACAGTGTTGGGGTGAGGGAAATAGTGCCGAGGGAGTGTCACAGTGTCGGGGTCAGGGAGGCAGCGCCGAGTGAGTGTCACACTGTCTGGGTGAAGGAGGCAGCGCCGAGGGAGTGTCACAGTGTCGGGGTCGGGGGAGGCAGTACCGAGGGAGTGCCACAGTGTCTGGATGAGGGTGGCAGTGCTGAGGGAGTGTCACAGTGTCAGGGTGAGGGAGGCAGCGCCGAGGGAGTGTCACAGTGTTGGTGTGGGGGAGGTGGCGGTGCCGAGGGAGTGTCACAGTGTCGGGGTGAGGGAAGCAGTGCCGAGGGAGTGTCACGGTGTTGTGGTAAGGGAGTCAGTGCCGAGGGAGTGTCACAGTGTTGGGGTGAGGGAGGCAGTGCCGAGGGAGTGGAACAGTGTCGGGGTGAGGTAGGCAGTGCCGAGGGAGTGTCACAGTATCGGGGTGAGGGTGGCAGATTTGAGGGAGTGCAGCAGTGTTGGGGTGGGGGAGGCAGTGCCGAGGGAGTGTCACAGTGTCTGGGTGAGGGAGACAGCGCCGAGGTTGTGTCACAGCGTCGGGGTGAGGGAGGCAGTGCCGAGGGAGTGTCACAGTGTCTGGGTGAGGGAGACAGTGCCGAGGGAGTGTCACAGTGTCTGGGTGAGGGAAGCAGTGCCGAGGGAGTGGAACAGTGTCGGGGTGAGGTAGGCAGTGCCGAGGGAGTGGAACAGTGTCGGGGTGAGGTAGGCAGTGCCGAGGGAGTGCCACAGTGTCGGGGTGAGGTAGGCAGTGGCGAGGGAGTGCCACAGTGTCGGGGTGAGGGAGGCAGCTCCGAGGGAGTATCACAGTGTCGGGGTCAGGGAGGCAGCGCCGAGTGACTGTCACACTGTCTGGGTGAAGGAGGCAGCGCCGAGGGAGTGTCACAGTGTCGTGGTGAGGGAGGCAATGCCGCGTGAGTGCCACAGTGTCTGGGTGAGGGAGGCAGTGCCGAGGGAGTGTCACAGTGTCGGGGTGACGGAGGCAGTGCCGAGGGAGTGTCACTGTGTCGGGGTGAGGGAGGCAGATCCGAGGGAGTGTCACAGTGTCGGGGTGAGGGAGGCAGAGCCGAGGGAGTGTCACAGTGTCGAGGTGAGGGAGGCGGTGCCGATGGAGTGCCACAGTGTCTGGGTGAGGGAAGCAGTGCCGAGGGAGTGTCACAGTGTCGGGGTGAGGGAGGCAGCGCCGAGGGAGTGGAACAGTGTCGGGGTGAGGTAGGCAGTGCTGAGGGAGTGTCACAGTATTGGGGTGAGGGAGGCAGCTTTGAGGGAGTGCAGCAGTGTTGGGGTGGGGGAGGCAGTGCCGAGGGAATGTCACAGTGTCTGGGTGAGGGAGGCAGTGCTGAGGGAGTGTCACAGTGTCGGGGTGAGGGAAGCAGTGCCGAGAGAGTATCACAGTGTCGGGGTGAGCGAGGCAGAGCCGAGGGAGTGTCACAGTGTCGGGGTGAGGGAAGCAGCACCGAGGGAGTGTCACTGTGTCGTGGTGAGGGAGGCAGATCCGAGGGAGTGTCACAGTGTCGGGGTGAGGGAGGCAGAGCCGAGGGAGTGTCACAGTGTCGAGGTGAGGGAGGCGGTGCCGATGGAGTGCCACAGTGTCTGGGTGAGGGAAGCAGTGCCGAGGGAGTGTCACAGTGTCGGGGTGAGGGAGGCAGCGCCGAGGGAGTGGAACAGTGTCGGGGTGAGGTAGGCAGTGCTGAGGGAGTGTCACAGTATTGGGGTGAGGGAGGCAGCTTTGAGGGAGTGCAGCAGTGTTGGGGTGGGGGAGGCAGTGCCGAGGGAATGTCACAGTGTCTGGGTGAGGGAGGCAGTGCTGAGGGAGTGTCACAGTGTCGGGGTGAGGGAAGCAGTGCCGAGAGAGTATCACAGTGTCGGGGTGAGCGAGGCAGAGTCGAGGGAGTGTCACAGTGTCGGGGTGAGGGAAGCAGCACCGAGGGAGTGTCACAGTGTCGGGGTGATAGAGGCCGCGCCGAGGGAGTGTCACAGTGTCGGGGTGAGGGAAGCAGTGCCGAGGGAGTGTCACAGTGTCGGGGTGAGGGAGGCAGTGCCGAGGGAGTGTCACAGTGTCGGTGTGCGGTAGGCAGTGCCGAGGGAGTGTCACGGTGTTGTGGTAAGGGAGGCAGTGCCGAGGGAGTGTCACAGTGTTGGGGTGAGGGAGGCAGTGCCGAGGGAGTGGAACAGTGTCGGGGTGAGGTAGGCAGTGCCGAGGGAGTGTCACAGTATCGGGGTGAGGGTGGCAGATTTGAGGGAGTGCAGCTGTGTTGGGGTGGGGGAGGCAGTGCCGAGGGAGTGTCACAGTGTCTGGGTGAGGGAGACAGCGCCGAGGGAGTGTCACAGTGTCGGGGTCAGGGAGGCAGCGCCGAGTGACTGTCACACTGTCTGGGTGAAGGAGGCAGCGCCGAGGGAGTGTCACAGTGTCGGGGTCGGTGGAGGCAGTGCCGATGGAGTGTCACAGTGTCGGGGTGAGGTTGGGCAGTGCCGAGGGAGTGCCACAGTGTCACGGTGAGGGAGGCAGTGCCGAGGGTGTGTCACAGTGTCGGGGTGAGGGAAGCAGCGCCGAGGGAGTGTCACAGTGTCGGGGTGAGGGAGGCAGTGCCGAGGGAGTGTCACAGTGTCGGGGTGAGGGAGGCAGAGCCGAGGGAGTGTCACAGTGTCGAGGTGAGGGAGGCGGTGCCGATGGAGTGCCACAGTGTCTGGGTGAGGGAAGCAGTGCCGAGGGAGTGTCACAGTGTCGGGGTGAGGGAGGCAGCGCCGAGGGAGTGGAACAGTGTCGGGGTGAGGTAGGCAGTGCTGAGGGAGTGTCACAGTATTGGGGTGAGGGAGGCAGCTTTGAGGGAGTGCAGCAGTGTTGGGGTGGGGGAGGCAGTGCCGAGGGAGTGTCACAGTGTTGGGGTGCGGGACGCAGTGCTGAGGGAGTGTCACAGTGTATGGGTGAGGGAGGCAGCGCCGAGGGAGTGTCACAGTGTCGGGGTGAGGGAAGAAATGCCGAGGGAGTGTCACAGTGTTGGGGTGAGGGAGGCAGTGCCGAGGGAGTGGAACAGTGTCGGCGTGAGGTAGGCAGTGCCGAGGGAGTGTCACAGTATCGGGGTGAGGGAGGCAGCTTTGAGGGAGTGCAGCAGTGTTGGGGTGGGGGAGGCAGTGCCGAGGGAATGCCACAGTGTTGGTGTGGGTGAGGGAGGCAGTGCCGAGGGAGTGTCACAGTGTCGGGGTGAGGGAGGCAGTGCCGAGGGAGTGTCACAGTGTCGGGGTCAGGGAGGCAGCGCCGAGTGAGTGTCACACTGGGTGAAGGAGGCAGCAGCCGAGGGAGTGTCACAGTGTAGGGGTCGGGGGAGGCAGTACCGAGGGAGTGTCACAGTGTCTGGGTGAGGGAAGCAGTGCCGAGGGAGTGTCACAGTAGTCGGGGTGAGGGAGGCAGCTGCGAGGGAGTGTCACAGTGTTGGGGTGGGAGGCAGTGCCGAGGGAGTGCCACAGTGTTGGTGGGTGAGGGAGGCAGTGCCGAGGGAGTGTCACAGTGTCGGGGTGAGGGAGGCAGTGCCGAGGGAGTGTCACAGTGTCGGGGTCAGGGAGGCAAGCGCCGAGTGAGTGTCACACTGTCTGGGTGAAGGGAGGCAGCGCCGAGGGAGTGTCACAGTGTAGGGTCGGGGGAGGCAGTGCCGAGGGAGTGACACAGTGTCTGGGTGGGGGGGCAGTGCCGAGGGAGTGTCACAGTGTCGGGGTGAGGGTGGGCAGTGCCGAGGGAGTGCCACAGTGTCACGGTGAGGGAGGCAGTGCCGAGGGAGTGTCACAGTGTCGGGGTCGGGGGAGGCAGTACCGAGGGAGTGTCACAGTGTCTGGGTGAGGGATGCAGCACTGAGGGAGTGTCACAGTGTCGGGGTGAGGGAGGCAGTGCCGAGGGAGTGTCACAGTGTCGGGGTGAGGGAGGCAGTGCTGAGGGAGTGTCACAGTGTCGGGGTGAGGGAGGCAGCGCCGAGGGAGTGTCACAGTGTCGGGGTGGGGGAGATGGCGGTGCCGAGGGTGTGTCACAGTGTCGGGGTGAGGGAGGCAGTGCCGATCCAGTGTCACAGTGTTGGGGTGGGGCAGGCAGTGCCGAGGGAGTGTCACAGTGTTGGGGTGGGGGAGGCATTGCCGAGGGATGTCACAGTGTCGTGTGAGGGAGGCAGAGCCGAGTGAGTGTCACAGTGTCGGGGTGAGGGAGGCGTTGCCGAGGGAGTGGAGCAGTGTCGGGGTTAGGGAAGCAGCACCGAGGGAGTGTCACAGTGTCTGGGTGGTGGGGCAGTGCCGAGGGAATGTCACAGTGGCTGGGTGAGGGAAGCAGTGCCGAGGGAGTATCACAGTGTCGGGGTGAGGGAGGCAGAGCCGAGGGAGTGTCACAGTGTCGGGGTGAGGGAAGCAGCACCGAGGGAGTGTCACAGTGTCAGTGTGATAGAGGCCGCGACGAGGGAGTGTCACAGTGTCGGGGTGATAGAGGCCGCGCCGAGGGAGTGTCACAGTGTCTGGGTGAGGGAAGCAGCGCCGAGGGAGTGTCAAAGTGTCGGGGTGAGGGAAGAAATGCCGAGGGAGTGTCACAGTGTTGGGTGAGGGAGGCAGTGCCGAGGGAGTGGAACAGTGTCGGCGTGAGGTAGGCAGTGCCGAGGGAGTGTCACAGTATCGGGGTGAGGGAGGCAGCTTTGAGGGAGTGCACAGTGTTGGGGTGGGGGAGGCAGTGCCGAGGGAATGCCACAGTGTTGGTGTGGGTGAGGGAGGCAGTGCCGAGGGAGTGTCACAGTGTCGGGGTGAGGGAGGCAGTGCCGAGGGAGTGTCACAGTGTCGGGGTCAGGGAGGCAGCGCCGAGTGAGTGTCACACTGGGTGAAGGAGGCAGCACCGAGGGAGTGTCACAGTGTAGGGGTCGGGGAAGCAGTACCGAGGGAGTGGCACAGTGTGTGGGTGAGGGAGGCAGTGCCGAGGGAGTGTCACAGTATCGGGGTGAGGGAGGCAGCTTTGAGGGAATGCAGCAGTGTTGGGGTGGGGGAGGCAGTGCCGAGGGAATGCCACAGTGTTGGTGTGGGTGAGGGAGGCAGTGCCGAGGGAGTGTCACAGTGTCGGGGTGAGGGAGGCAGTGCCGAGGGAGTGTCACAGTGTCGGGGTCAGGGAGGCAGGCGCCGAGTGAGTGTCACACTGGGTGAAGGAGGCAGCACCGAGGGAGTGTCACAGTGTAGGGGTCGGGGGAAGCAGTACCGAGGGAGTGGCACAGTGTGTGGGTGAGGGAGGCAGTGCCGAGGGAATGTCACAGTGTAGGGGTCGGGGAGGCAGTGCCGAGGGAATGCCACAGTGTCTGGGTGAGGGAGGCAGTGCCAAGGGAGTGTCACAGTGTCGGGGTGAGGGAGGCAGTGCCGAGGGAGTGTCACAGTGTCGGGGTGAGGGAGGCAGCGGCGAGGGAGTGTCACAGTGTCGGGGTGAGGGAGGCAGTGCCGAGGGAGTGTCACAGTGTCGGGGTGAGGGAGGCAGTGCCGAGGGAGTGTCACAGTGTCGGGGTGTGGGAGGCAGCGCCGAGGGAGTGTCACAGTGTCGGGGTGGGGGACGTGATGGTGCCGAGGGAGTGTCACAGTGTCGGGGTGAGGGAGGCAGTTGCCGAGGGAGTTGTCCACAGTGTGGGGTGGGGGAGGCATTGCCGAGGGGAGTGTCCACAGTGTTGGGGTGGGGGCAGGGCAGGTGCCGAGGAGTGTCACAGTGTCGGGGTGAGGGGAGGCAGTGCCGAGGGAGTGTCACAGTGTCGGGGTGAGGGGAGGCAGTTGCCGAGGGAGTGGAGCAGTGTCGGGGTGAGGGAAGCAGCAACCGAGGGAGTGTCACAGTGTCTGGGTGGTGGGGGCAGTGCCGAGGGGAATGTCACAGTGGCTGGGTGAGGGAAGCAGTGCCGAGGGAGTATCACAGTGTCGGGGTGAGGGAGGCAGAGCCGAGGGAGTGTCACAGTGTCGGGGTGAGGGAAGCAGCACCGAGGGAGTGTCACAGTGTCGGGGTGATAGAGGCCGCGCCGAGGGAGTGTCACAGTGTCTGGGTGAGGGAAGCAGTGCCGAGGAGTGTCACAGTGTCGGGGTGAGGGAGGCAGTGCAGAGGGAGTGTCCACAGTGTCGGGGTGAGGGAGGCAGTGCCGAGTGAGTGAACAGTGTCGGGGTGAGGCAGGCAGTGCCGAGGGAGTGTCACAGTATCGGGGTGAGGGAGGCAGCATTGAGGGAGTGCAGCAGTGTGGGGGTGGGTGGAGGCGAAGGCGCACGAGGGAGTGTCACAGTGTCGGGGTCGGTGGAGGCAGTGCCGATGGGAGTGTCACAGTGTCGGGGTGAGGGAGGCAGTGCCGAGGGAGTGCCACAGTGTCTGGGTGAGGGAGGCAGAGCCGAGGGAGTGTCACAGTGTCGGGGTGAGGGAGGCAGAGCCGAGGGAGTGTCACAGTGTCGAGGTGAGGGAGGCGGTGCCGATGGAGTGTCACAGTGTCTGGGTGAGGGAAGCAGTGCCGAGGAGTGTCACAGTGTCGGGGTGAGGGAGGCAGCGCCGAGGGAGTGGAACAGTGTCGGGGTGAGGGAAGAAGTGCCGAGGGAGTGTCACAGTGTTGGGGTGAGGGGAGGCAGTGCCGAGGGAGTGGAACAGTGTCGGCGTGAGGTAGCAGTGCCGAGGGAGTGTCACAGTATCGGGGTGAGGGAGCAGCTTTGAGGGAGTGCAGCAGTGTTGGGGTGGGGAGGCAGTGCCGAGGGAATGCACAGTGTGGTGTGGGTGAGGGAGGCAGTGCCGAGGGAGTGCACAGTGTCGGGTGAGGGAGGCAGTGCCGAGGGAGTGTCACAGTGTCGGGGTGAGGGAGGCAGTGCCGAGGGAGTGTCACAGTGTCGG